>NC_064642.1:209717806-210352124 GCF_023864345.2 Schistocerca serialis cubense
AATGTAGTATTTACAGGTAATCACGCTGTAACAGCATGCGCTCTCAGAAATGATAAGTTCACAAAGGTACATGTATCACATTGGAACAACCGAAATAAAAGTTCAAACGTAGCTACGTTCTGTATCTTAATTTAAAAAACCTACCTGTTACCAACTGTTCGTCTAAAATTGTGAGCCATTTGTTTGTGACTATCACAGTGCCATCTACCACAAAGCGAAAAAAGTGGTCCAACTAAAACATTCATATTTCTTTACGTACTACACGAATATGTAATAAAATGGGGGTTCCTATTTAAAAAAAAACAAAGAAAAACGCAGTTGATATCCGTTTGACCTATGGCAGCGCCATCTAGAGGGCCAACCATAGCGCCATCTGGTTTCCCCCTTCAAGCTACACGAGTTTCGTTCTTTGTAGTTTCTTCGTTTGAAGCATATTTCGTGAGATATTTGTCCCGGTCGCTATCAATGGACCACTCTGTGTATATTTACCAAAAAGAGGGGATCCACAAAAAGTGATTTCAAAAAAGGATTTTGTAAATTGATGAATTATGCAGTAGGATGAAAAATTGCAGATAACATCACGGACTTATTATTAGGTACTCTTGGGATGGGCTTTGGGGGTATGTGTACCGCCAGACCAAATTTCCGATGGGTCGCTTTCTTCAACAAGAACTTAACTGCTGTTAATATGTCGTAGACTGCATTAGAGTTCATGAAAACTGTCTATGTGGGGATGTGTGTACTAGGCTCGTACAGATTCTACTTGTACTGATTCCATTACGATTTTGTGAAACCTCATATTCTCGGTTCTAAGTTACTTTACATGGATACACATAGTTTCATCTGTTGGGTTAAGAACTGTGATCCATATTAAGTAATCAGGTGCCGGGGTGAATAATTTTACACGTTTTCATACATGGTCGATAATACTTATGCTATTGTACCACACATAGGGTAGGTTATTGTTCTAATGAAAGACCAGACGAATGGGTCGCTGATTGTGGAGTCTGTGGGTCTAATATCCAAGATGTATAAGATGTATGCATATTGCACATTGTAAGGTGACACCCTGAGGTGAGCAAAGGGTGTGCATCAGATAGCATTAAGAACCATCGTTACTGAAGACGGTTTGATATGCCTGTCCAGAGGTGTTCACAACGTTCCACTGCTGCCGCCACACATGATGCGGCAAACTAGTATTCGATCGTGGCCCATGAGGTGTACATTATACTGCAGTGTAAAATTGGTTTGTCAACCTGTAACTTTCCTGTACTGGCATTATTCATTTGATGAGAGTGGTGTGTGAATGAGAGAGAGTAAATGCATTTACGTATCCACATACAGTATGGCTCATTTGTCACAGTATAAATAGTTTTAGTGTAAATGTGTGTGTGTGTGTGTGTGTGTGAGTGTATGTACATAAATAAATATGTCCACATCGCATTCGTCAATGTTGTGCTCTATGTGCATCTGCAAATATTTGCACAGCATGTGAGTGTGTGTGTGTTTGTGTGCGTGTGTGTGTGTGTGTGTGTGTGTGTGTGTGTGTGTGTGTGTGTGTGTATGTGTGGGAGGGGGGTGGGTATACAGTTAATGTAAACAATGCAGAGTTTAAGTTTCACCTGCTGCCAACCAGCCAGTCTGATTAGTTTTTAGTGGAGATAGATCTCAGTAGATTTCGAAAATATTCTCATCTGTTGCTACTATGCTCTGGGAAATTTTATAAATATTCTGAACCAGCGCTTCTGTGCCCTGGAAAGTTGTAAAAAATATTCTCAACCTGCCCTATTGAAAGTTCTAAATATTGCCCCTCAGTGCTACTGTGGGTGGACCGTGGCAGGTTTTTCTTATTGTTAGTAATTGTAATAGCGTCTAAGTGAAAAGTATCCCTGGATTGAAAATATTAGAAACAAATTGTATCAAGTCATAGTTATTGGTATCTCTGCATCGAAATATTAGAACCGAATTGTATCTCAAGTATTAAATTATTTTTGATGAACTAAATTTTATCTGTGAGAACTGAATAAGCGAAAAATTCGTTACATCTTTGTTGTTGTTATTTACAGACAACCTGGCTCAAGTCTATATATAAAGGATGTGCAAAACACGAATACCAGTAGTTTCAAACACGAGTGCTATTAAGGAGGTGACGTTTAAAATGGAGAATAATCGGTAATACGTAATAGTTGCAAGGGATTATGCCTATCATGCAGCACTTGTTTTGTTATGGGAGCAGGAAACTGGTGATTGTGTCTGCTTTCAAAGACATATAGCATACATGTCTAAAATTATATCTCCTGTGCTTGAGGAGAAGTACAAAAGTGATATCCGGGTAGAGATACATGCTAACAAAATGTATACAGATTCTGAGCCAAAAATTCATTTATTTTTCATGCAACTTAAAGGTAATTTTATATTTTCGTAAGCAGACACAAAATTATTTTCACACATCTTCTTCCTCTTCTTCTTGAGTGCATAGACATCAGGATGCCAATAGAACTAGAGGTCTTGAATAGCATCGAACTTGTAGATTTTAGCATACACACTGAGGGATTTCTTTACTGACTCTTTTATGCTGGACGTTAATACCATCACCAAACATCTCCAGATTTTGTGTGAATATGTTACAGTTTTTGTGGGTGTGGTGTCACCGCCAGACACCACACTTGCTAGGTGGTAGCTTAAATCGGCCGCGGTCCATGTAGTACATGTCGGACCCGCGTGTCGCCACTGTAATCGCAGACCTAGCGCCACCACCAAGGCAGGTCTCGTGATACGAGAGAGCACTCGCCCCAGTTGTACGAGAACCTAGCTACCGCCCAGTTGTACGAGAACCTAGCTACCGCCCAGATGTACGAAGCCTTTCTCTCTCATTAGCCGAGAGACAGAATAGCCATCAGCTAAGTTAATGGCTACGAACTAGCAAGGCGCCATTTGTATCAGTGCCTATAGCTTACGAGTATTCAAGAGAGATGTATTCCAAGGACTAATAAAAAGATAAGTAATAAGCATCTACATACTTTTCTTCTTATTCATTTATAAGTTCTCATGTTCCAGACTTCACGCCCGTCTGCTTTAGCCGTGCGTGCCCTATCGGCTACAGCGTTAGTGTAGCTTGCATTTTCAGCCATCTAAACTTCACGGTGTCGGCCCAGCTACCGACACAACATTTATTGGCGACGAGGATGGGATTTTGCATTAATTCGTTTACAACATTGGCGACGATTTAAAGTGTTCTGATTGCTTACATTTAATTGTGTCATGGCTTCGCCACATTCTCCAGATGTACTGTCCGAATTTTATCGCTTGCAGAATCAGCAGACGCAGGCGTTACTGGATGCCCTTGGACAGCTCGTCCAGGGTCAACGTGCGCTGCACACCGATGCGGCCGCCGCCGCTTCTTCGCTACCGCTGCCACTAAACGCTGTTGCACCTCCCTTTCGACCATACGTGGCAGCCGATGAGACCTGGCAAGAGTGGTCTCGCCAGTTCAACTTTCACCTCGCTGCCTACAGAATTCAAGGTAATGAGCGGCAGCCGTTTTTGCTTTCTTGTGTCGGTGTGTCCACATACCGTGTGATAGTGAAATTGTTTCCCCGACGCGACGTAGCAACTCTGTCCTACGAGGAAATTTTGTCTGCATTAGATGCCTATTTCAAAGAAACAGTTAATGTGGTTGCAAAACGGTATACGTTCTTTCGTACAAAACGTACGGCCGGTCAAACTAATAGGGAGTGGGTAGCAACATTGCAAGGACTTACTAGGGACTGTGCCTTTGAATGTGACTGTGGTCTTTCTTATTCAGATACAATGGTGCGTGATGCAATTGCACAGAACGTTTCTGATGTTCGCATACGGGAGCAAATTTTGAAACTAGTTAATCCCTCCCTTCAACAAGTGATAGACATATTGGATAGACAGGACACACTTGACTGTGCTCAGGAATCTTTTGAAACTTCGCCAGCCGTGTGTAACATTAACCGGCCCGCTGGACGCGCTGCGCGGCCCGGTAACCGGGCCTTGCGCACGTCGACACAGCGACCGCCGCGTGCTAAGCCAGGTGTGCCGCGCCAGCACACAAATGTAGTGAAATCATGCCCGCGGTGTGCTACTAGACATTCGCGTGAACATTGCCCGTCACGCCAAGCTATTTGCTTTTTCTGCAATAAGAAAGGACATGTTCAAAGTGTTTGCCAGAAAAAGCTCAGATCAGACACTCACAATCATTCCAGGCCCTTTGCTTCGCGCCGGAATCGAACCAAGGACACTCAGGCTCGTGGACCTTCGCCTATGGACATTCATGTTGTTAATTCCACTTCGTCCAGTGACACTTTCTCTAACAGTAACTGTGTTCGTCCCACAAAAACTGTGCGTCGACGTCGCCGGAAATCACGTCAATTAGCAAGTGATTCTGTACCAGTGTCTGTTCCAATTGCACAAAACAGTCGCTCTTGTCGTCAGCAGGACAATAAACTTTTTGTGGACTTAGACTTTGAAGGCAAAGTGATACCATTCCAGCTCGATACCGGAGCTGCAGTTTCATTGCTCAATCACGACACGTACAAACAACTGGGCAAACCTCCGTTGCGTTCCGCAAATGTTAAGCTAACTACATATTCCGGACAGACAATTCCTGTGTTAGGGCAGTGCAGCCTTCTTGCAACATACAAGGGACAAACAAAACTTGTGTCATTTTACGTTCTTCGTTCTTCTTCTGCTGTGAACTTGTTTGGTCTAGATTTATTTAAGTTGTTTAACATGTCTATTGTAAATCAGGTCCTATCAGTGAATCAGACTGTGCCTTCAGACAGTGTTTCTAGTGTATGTGAAGAATTTGCAGACATTTTTGCACCGGGCTTAGGTTGCGCTAAAAACTATGAAGCACATTTGGAACTGGAAGGAAACGCGCAACCGAAATTGTTCCGAGCGCGCAATGTTCCCCACGCATTGCGTCAGGAGGTCGCAAGAACATTGAACAATGTAGAATCACAAGGTGTGAGTGAATGTGCGCAATGCCTCTTCCATTTCAGCTCCGCTTCATCGCTTACGTCGTAAAGGTGTTCCGTTCGTCTGGACGACGGAATGCGAACGCGCCTTTCGCCAGTTGAAATCGGCGTTGCTTTCTAATACTTGCCTTACGCCATTCGATCCCCAGAAACCCCTTTTGTTGATGGTAGATGCATCGGATTTCGGGATCGGTGCTGTGCTTGCGCACAAAGTTGGCTCCCATGATCGCCCTATTGCCTTTGCGTCCAAATTGCTCTCGTCTGCGCAAAGAAATTATTCACAGATAGAGAAAGAAGCTTTGGCTCTCGTGTTTGGTGTTACTAAGTTCCATGATTTCTTGTATGGTCGTCACTTTACCATCATCACAGACCACAAACCTTTGACATCGCTTTTTCATCCGACCAAGCCTGTACCTCCACGTACAGCGCAGAAATTCATTCGCTGGTCTATTTTCCTCTCGCAGTACCGCTACGATATCTTGTATCGGTCCACTGCTAAGCACGGAAACGCCGATGCGTTGTCCCGTTTGCCTGTTGCTGAGGATAAAGCATTCGATTCTTCCGAACTTGCTTGCATGTTCATTGATTCGGAAACCGATGAAGTGGTCGAATCGTTTCCGATTGATTTTCGTCGTGTCGCTACAGCCACAGCTGCTGACCCTGTCCTTGCTACTGTTTTACGTTTTGTTGCTACGCAATGGCCTTTGTCAAAGTCTCGGATCGAGGATCCGTTGGTTCGCCGATTTTTTGCTCACAAGGAGAGACTTTTTGTTCGACGTGGTGTTTTGTTGTTGCGTTCTGATAATGATCAGTCCAGAGTCGTGGTCCCACGTTCGTTACAGTCCTCTGTTTTACGGCTTCTTCACCAAGGACATTGGGGTATAGTGCGAACGAAACAACTTGCTCGTCAGCACTGTACTTGGTTCGGAATCGATGCTGCGATTACGCATATGTGTTCTTCGTGCCCGGCGTGTGCCGAACAACAGTCCGCACCGCCGCGGAAAGTCTTTGCGTGGCCAAAAGCCACTTCCCCTTGGCAACGCTTGCACATTGATTTTGCTGGTCCATTCTGGAATGCTCGATGGTTGGTTCTGGTCGACGCCTTCAGTAATTTTCCTTTTGTTGTCCGGATGTCTTCCACGACGTCCTCCGCCACCATCCAAGCGTTGTCTGCTATCTTTTGCATTGAAGGTCTTCCGCAGACTATTGTTTCCGACAATGGCCCACAATTCATGTCCGCAGAATTTCAGTCATTCTGCCAGGCCAATGGTATTCAACATCTGACATCCGCACCGTTTTCGCCTCAGTCCAACGGTGCCGCTGAACGATTGGTCCGGACTTTCAAGTCACAGATGTTGAAATTGAAAGAGTCGCATTCTCGGGAGAACGCATTGTTGCTCTTTTTGTCTTCGTATCGCTCTCAGCCCCGAGATGGTCGCTCGCCGGCTGAGTTGCTCCACGGTCGTCCTCATCGCACCTTGATGTCTTTGCTGCATCCGCCGCATCAGGTTCCTGTGCAGCGGCAGACTCCTGCTTTTGCTCCAGGCGACGTTGTATTTTATCGCAACTATCGAGGTTCACGGCGTTGGCTCGCAGGGCGCATTCTTCGCTGCCTCGGCCGCGCGATGTATTTGGTTTTGGGGGCCTCTGGTGAGGTGCGTCGGCATCTCAATCAGCTGCGCCTCTGTCGTCGCTCGGGTTCTGCCGCTCCCCGTCTGCTTTCAGCGACGGTGCCGTCCGGTCAGCGCCCTGGGGACCCATCTACTGGCTCGCCTCATCCCCAGGTGTTACCGACGATGCCTTCCATTTTGCCCCATGGCGACGCGCCGCCGCCGCCGCAGCAGCAGCAGCAGCAGCAGCCGCCGCCGCCGCTTGTTCTCCCGCCGGCGCCGCCCGCGTTCGACGCTTCGTTGCAGCCGCCAAGCGCCTCCCAGGGTCACGCGCCGCCGATCGCTTCCCGTGACCAGCTGTCCTCCGCCATGGAACTCCCGACCGCTCCGGACCACATGACGTCATCGCGCGTCGGCTACCCCGACGCAATGGAGGTTGATCCTTCGGTCACTCCTGTCTCTTTACGGGCGCATACACCGCATGTTGACGTGCACCCTGGACTAGGTTTTCAGGCGTTTCCTAGCTCCCCTCGGACCGAATGGCCGGGTGCGGGTGGCACAGCCTCGCCTGTCGTTAGGCTCCCCACCTCATCGCATACGTCAACATGGGGTCCTCCCCACGGCGGGCGGAAGCCTTATCTCACGACCGTTCGCCGATTTGCGGGGGAGGAATGTGGTGTCACCGCCAGACACCACACTTGCTAGGTGGTAGCTTAAATCGGCCGCGGTCCATGTAGTACATGTCGGACCCGCTTGTCGCCACTGTAATCGCAGACCTAGCGCCACCACCAAGGCAGGTCTCGTGATACGAGAGAGCACTCGCCCCAGTTGTACGAGAACCTAGCTACCGCCCAGTTGTACGAGAACCTAGCTACCGCCCAGATGTACGAAGCCTTTCTCTCTCATTAGCCGAGAGACAGAATAGCCATCAGCTAAGTTAATGGCTACGAACTAGCAAGGCGCCATTTGTATCAGTGCCTATAGCTTACGAGTATTCAAGAGAGATGTATTCCAAGGACTAATAAAAAGATAAGTAATAAGCATCTACATACTTTTCTTCTTATTCATTTATAAGTTCTCATGTTCCAGACTTCACGCCCGTCTGCTTTAGCCGTGCGTGCCCTATCGGCTACAGCGTTAGTGTAGCTTGCATTTTCAGCCATCTAAACTTCACGGTGTCGGCCCAGCTACCGACACAACAGTGGGATTTAGGAAAATCAGGGTTATTAGAGCAGTTATTCTTTGGCATTCTTCATCACCTATCTGTATTATTTTTTCTTTCAAACTTATAGGCAACGTATCCAACATGTATGGTTTTTCACCACTGACAGCAAATGTTTTCTTTGTCTTAGCATCACTGTGATGGATAATGAAAACAGCAAAGCCGTCGTCATTGTGCAATGTCGCTGACAGTTCATCGAGAGATTCAGTAAATGGCTCAAAGGCTTTTCTCAGTGTTTGACCTCGATCCAAATGTCCTGACCTTAGCAGTAATAACTTCTCTCGAACAGCCTTCCTTGCCACGATAAGCCTAAGCGTAGTCGACATCTCATTGTACACTAAATGGTCTCCTTCACATGGTGCACCTTATATACAATCTGTCCAGTTCTATCAAACTTCACAGTTAAGTCATTTACGTTCTTTGCGAGCGGAGTAAGCCTAGCATCTAATTCATTGATCAATCTCATTAGGGTCTGGTATGCATCTCTGGATCCTTAGCTTTAAGTTTGAGAGACTGAAATTTTCCATCTACAAACAGACAAATTCTTTGCTATCTACGCCCATCCACTCAGGTGGAGTGCCCAGGATGCATGCGAACTTATCCGTGGCGAAATGGTTACTAACATACCAAACTCTTTTTTACTATATGTGTAGAGACCTGGAATTTGCGTCTATACCTACCGTCATTCAGTTTTCTTGTTTTATGAATGACAAGAAACCAATACTGTGTGATTCCAGCAATCTCCACGTATCTTCACTGATTCATAGAATGTCATGTCAGTTCCTACAAGAGTTTGGTAAATGTGCTTGAAATTCAAATTGTCTTGTTTGACGTTTATAATGAGCTTTTCGTTATCCCTCCCCAACTGTTACGGGGTTCTCGAATACGTTTGTCTCAAATAGACTACGTCAGCACTCATATGACAGCCAAAACACAGATATCGTAGAATTTGATCCCGGTTTTCCACAGTGACATCATCAAATATGAATATGGAGTTTGGCCTTACTTTTTACGACAGGGGGATTTCCCTGCTTAGACTGAATGTCTTGTGTGTTACATCTTCAACACCTTGCAGTATCTCTGGTAGCAGCTGGTACCTGGGCTGAAACAGCATTTTTGATTACACACTTATACGTTCAAAGCGGACTCCATCTGTGTGTGTCAGCAGTAATGTGAGAGCATTTGTCTTGCCATGGCTGGATGGACCTACAATTATGGCCCATATGTTATGAGGCAGGAGTATCCCGTTCTTCTTCTTCTTATACTTCTTCGGGTCTTCTTGACACTATCACGCGACCAGTCACTTAAAACAAAGTCTTCGTGTCGAGGATGCTTCACCCTTCCTGCCATAATAGCGACTACATTGGGTTTCGGTGTGCAGAGGTCTTTTATAGTAAATATATATGCCGCCAACTGAGCTGCAATGCTCACAGGATATATACACACACACGTAGGTTGGTCTGTACTTCTGTTTAACAATGACTGAAGACGCTGACTGTGGTTATGAGTGGATTCAGGCAGCTTGGAGCTGCTGCAGTGTTCTAGTCATCACAGTGAAAATATTGGTAGCAATAACATTATTATGAGAGGTGTGAACAAAATAAAATATGGTTTGCTGTAATATACATACACTCCTGGAAATTGAAATAAGAACATCGTGAATTCATTGTCCCAGGAAGGGGAAACTTTATTGACACATTCCTGGGGTCAGATACATCACATGATCACACTGGCAGAACCACAGGCACATAGACACAGGCAACAGAGCATGCACAATGTCGGCACTAGTACAGTGTATATCCACCTTTCGCAGCAATGCAGGCTGCTATTCTCCCATGGAGACGATCGTAGAGATGCTGGATGTAGTCCTGTGGAACGGCTTGCCATGCCATTTCCACCTGGCGCCTCAGTTGGACCAGCGTTCGTGCTGGACGTGCAGACCGCGTGAGACGACGCTTCATCCAGTCCCAAACATGCTCAATGGGGGACAGATCCGGAGATCTTGCTGGCCAGGGTAGTTGACTTACACCTTCTAGAGCACGTTGAGTGGCACGGGATACATGCGGACGTGCATTGTCCTGTTGGAACAGCAAGTTCCCTTGCCGGTCTAGGAATGGTAGAACGATGGGTTCGATGACGGTTTGGATGTACCGTGCACTATTCAGTGTCCCCTCGACGATCACCAGTGGTGTACGGCCAGTGTAGGAGATCGCTCCCCACACCATGATGCCGGGTGTTGGCACTGTGTGCCTCGGTCGTATGCAGTCCTGATTGTGGCGCTCACCTGCACGGCGCCAAACACGCATACGACCATCATTGGCACCAAGGCAGAAGCGACTCTCATCGCTGAAGACGACACGTCTCCATTCGTCCCTCCATTCACGCCTGTCGCGACACCACTGGAGGCGGGCTGCACGATGTTGGGGCGTGAGCGGAAGACGGCCTTACGGTGTGCGGGACCGTAGCCCAGCTTCATGGAGACGGTTGCGAATGGTCCTCGCCGATACCCCAGGAGCAACAGTGTCCCTAATTTGCTGGGAAGTGGCGGTGCGGTCCCCTACGGCACTGCGTAGGATCCTACGGTCTTGGCGTGCATCCGTGCGTCGCTGCGCTCCGGTCCCAGGTCGACGGGCACGTGCACCTTCCGCCGACCACTGGCGACAACATCGATGTACTGTGGAGACCTCACGCCCCACGTGTTGACCAATTCGGCGGTACGTCCACCCGGCCTCCCGCATGCCCCCTATACGCCCTCGCTCAAAGTCCGTCAACTGCACATACGGTTCACGTCCACGCTGTCGCGGCATGCTACCAGTGTTAAAGACTGCGATGGAGCTCCGTATGCCACGGCAAACTGGCTGACACTGACGGCGGCGGTGCACAAATGCTGCGCAGCTAGCGCCATTCGACGGCCAACACCGCGGTTCCTGGTGTGTCCGCTGTGCCGTGCGTGTGATCATTGCTTGTACAGCCCTCTCGCAGTGTCCGGAGCAAGTATGGTGGGTCTGACACACCGGTGTCAATGTGTTCATTTTTCCATTTCCCGGAGTGTATTTTTATTCAGCAGCCATAAACTGTATGCATTACGTCAAAAAAATCAGTTTCTTCTTTCTTTATCTTCTCACCTGTACAGAATCTAGCAAACAAATTTTCTTCTATGCACAGAATTCGTGTTTTCCTCTCAGACTGATGAGCATTACTTTAGCTTCTTCTTTTGACATCGTATTGATGCAGTGTTCTAAATCAAATGCATGCCCTCTATACATATGGAGATAGTTCACATTGTCTTTACACACAGTTTGAACAGAAGGCAGGCATCTCTTCAGTCTTTCCAACATAAGAGATAGTGCCACCCCATTCTAGCTTCATAAACTGAACTTTAACACTTCTTGATGCATTTTCAATATCTAACAAAACACACCCATCACTGTTCACTGATGCTTCTTTACCAACTGAACCGCTAGCTGTTAAATTAGAAGCTGAAATGAAAAGCAGTAGAGCAGTGGCAGGAATCGGCAGCTTCTCATTCACAACATCAACGCTCTGTCGTTGCTGTAACACCAGAATGCTCTGAGCTGGCACTTATATGAGAGACCAGTCCTGATCTGCACCATTTGGTGTAGGACCTCCACCACAATTCTTCTGAGAGCCGGGAACTGGCTGGGTGTCTTCATTATACAAGTCAACGAGCAGAATTAATAATAGCTGCTTGTTGTCCTGCTCCAACGTGCTGGTAAGGTGCACTATTGTACTGCACAGTGCTGCTGTCGCTGCTGCTCCCAAGAGGCTGGAGGTCGCTGCAGATCCCGATGAGCCAGCAGAGGCTGCTGCTGGTGTGGACATGCTGGAGGCTGCTCCAGGTCCCAACAAGCCAGAGGTTGCTGCCGGTCCTGATATGTCGGAGATCACTGAACAAAGAAGAAGAAATAATAAGCATCCACCAACAAAGACTTGGAGTTGAACAGAGATATGGTTCAAGTACTTACTTTTACGCTTCTTCTGCGACGTCAGTTGCTGTTGACACCTAATGGTTCTCCCACTGAGTGAGCTGTCGCGCTTGCCTTATATCTCTGACGTCATTATCACATGACTGGATGCAGGACTCCCATTGATTCCTGCCAATATTTCACCCCTGATGTCACAATTTCGAGCAGCAACTGGTGGCTGGTTTGTCAACTAGGCCTGTCGGTCTGCAGCTGTGGAAGAGGACAGACCACTGCAGAATTGCCTGCAGAGGTAGTTAACCATCTACACTCCTGGAAATTGAAATAAGAACACCGTGAATTCATTGTCCCAGGAAGGGGAAACTTTATTGACACATTCTTGGAGTCAGATACATCATATGATCACACTGACAGAACCACAGGCACATAGACACAGGCAACAGAGCATGCACAATGTCGGCACTAGTACAGTGTAATCCACCTTTCGCAGCAATGCAGGCTGCTATTCTCCCATGGAGACGATCGTAGAGATGCTGGATGTAGTCCTGAGGAACGGCTTGCCATGCCATTTCCAACTGGCGCCACAGTTGGACCAGCGTTCGTGCTGGACGTGCAGACCGCGTGAGACGACGCTTCATCCAGTCCCAAACATGCTCAATGGGGGACAGATCCGGAGATCTTGCTGGCCAGGGTAGTTGACTTACACCTTCTAGAGCACGTTGGGTGGCACGGGATACATGCGGACGTGCATTGTCCTGTTGGAACAGCAAGTTCCCTTGCCGGTCTAGGAATGGTAGAACGATGGGTTCGATGACGGTTTGGATGTACCGTGCACTATTCAGTGTCCCCTCGACGATCACCAGTGGTGTACGGCCAGTGTAGGAGAACGCTCCCCACACCATGATGCCGGGTGTTGGCCCTGTGTGCCTCGGTCGTATGCAGTCCTGATTGTGGCGCTCACCTGCACGGCGCCAAACACGCATACGACCATCATTGGCACCAAGGCAGAAGCGACTCTCATCGCCGAAGACGACACGTCTCCATTCGTCCCTCCATTCACGCCTATCGCGACACCACTGGAGGCGGGCTGCACGATGTTGGGGCGTGAGCGGAAGACGGCCTAACGGTGTGCGGGACCGTAGCCCAGCTTCATGGAGACGGTTGCGAATGGTCCTCGCCGATACCCCAGGAGCAACAGTGTCCCTAATTTGCTGGGAAGTGGCGGTGCGGTCCCCTACGGCACTGCGTAGGATCCTACGGTCTTGGCGTGCATCCGTGCGTCGCTGCGGTCCGGTCCCAGGTCGACGGGCACGTGCACCTTCCGCCGACCACTGGCGACAACATCGATGTACTGTGGAGACCTCACGCCCCACGTGTTGACCAATTCGGCGGTACGTCCACCCGGCCTCCCGCATGCACACTATACGCCCTCGCTCAAAGTCCATCAACTGCACATACGGTTCACGTCCACGCTGTCGCGGCATGCTACCAGTGTTAAAGACTGCGATGGAGCTCCGTATGCCACGGCAAACTGGCTGACACTGACGGCGGCGGTGCACAAATGCTGCGCAGCTAGTGCCATTCGACGGCCAACACCGCGGTTCCTGGTGTGTCCGCTGTGCCGTGCGTGTGATCATTGCTTGTACAGCCCTCTCGCAGTGTCCGGAGCAAGTATGGTGGGTCTGACACACCGGTGTCAATGTGTTCTTTTTTCCATTTCCAGGAGTGTATTTCAGAGAAGGAGTTCGGTAGTTCGAGCACTAGCATCTTCACCCCATCGCACTGCATCGCCATTATTTGGTAATGAATATTCTTTTTATGCTCCTCCATTATCTGACTTTTCCAATCACCATGAACAAAGCTATGATCAAAGACTTCGACTGTACGTTTACTTGTAATACAGTTATTAAACTCCTTTCTGCTCAATGTCCTCCCCACATGAACCATGGACCTTGCCGTTGGTGGGGAGGCTTGCGTGCCTCAGCGATACAGATGGCTGTACCGTAGGTGCAACCACAACGGAGGGGTATCTGTTGAGAAGCCAGACAAACGTGTGGTTCCTGAAGAGGGGCAGCAGCCTTTTCAGTAGTTGCAGGGGCAACAGTCTGGATGATTGACTGATCTGGCCTTGTAACATTAACCAAAACGGCCTTGCTGTGCTGGTACTGCGAACGGCTCAAAGCAAGGGGAAACTACAGCCGTAATTTTTCCCGAGGACATGCAGTTTTACTGTATGATTAAATGATGATGGCGTCCTCTTGGGTAAAATATTCCGGAGGTAAAATAGTCCCCCATTCGGATCTCCGGGCGGGGACTACTCAAGAGGACGTCGTTATCAGGAGAAAGAAAACTGGCATTCTACGGCTCGAAGCGTGGAATGTCAGATCCCTTAATCGGGCAGGTAGGTTAGAAAATTTAAAAAGGGAAATGGATAGGTTAAAGTTAGATATAGTGGGAATTAGTGAAGTTCGGTGGCAGGAGGAACAAGACTTTTGGTCAGGTGATTACAGGGTTATAAATACAAAATCAAATAGGGGTAATGCAGGAGTAGGTTTAATAATGAATAAAAAAAATAGGAATGCGGGTTAGCTACTACAAACAGCATAGTGAACGCATTATTGTGGCCAAGATAGACACAAAGCCCATGCCTACTACAGTAGTACAAGTTTATATGCCAGCTAGCTCTGCAGATGATGAAGAAATTGATGAAATGTATGACGAGATAAAAGAAATTATTCAGGTAGTGAAGGGAGACGAAAATTTAATAGTCATGGGTGACTGGAATTCGTCAGTAGGAAAAGGGAGAGAGGGAAACATAGTAGGTGAATATGGATTGGGGGGAAGAAATGAAAGAGGAAGCCGCCTTGTAGAATTTTGCACAGAGCATAACTTCATCATAGCTAACACTTGGTTCAAGAATCATGAAAGAAGGTTGTATACCTGGAAGAATCCTGGAGATACTAAAAGGTATCAGATAGATTACATAATGGTAAGACAGAATTTTGGAACCAGGTTTTAAATTGTAAGACATTTCCAGGGGCAGATGTGGATTCTGACCACAATCTATTGGTTATGAAGTGCAGATTGAAACTGAAGAAACTGCAAAAAGGCGGGAATTTAAGGAGATGGGACCTGGATAAATTGAAAGAACCAGTGGTTGTAGAGTGTTTCAGGGAGAACATAAGGGAACAATTGACAGGAATGGGGGAAAGAAATACAGTAGAAGAAGAATGGGTAGCTCTGAGGGATGAAGTAGTGAAGGCAGCAGAGGATCAAGTAGGTAAAAAGACGAGGGCTAATAGAAATCCTTGGGTAACAGAAGAAATATTGAATTTAATTGATGAAAGGAGAAAATATAAAAATGCAGTAAATGAAGCAGGCAAAAAGGAATACAAACGTCTCAAAAATGAGATCGACAGGAAGTGCAAAATGGCTAAGCAGGGATGGCTAGAGGACAAATGTAAGGATGTAGAGGCTTGTCTCACTAGGGGTAAGATAGATACTGCCTACAGGAAAATTAAAGAGACCTTTGGAGAGAAGAGAACCACTTGTATGAATATCAAGAACTCAGATGGCAACCCAGTTCTAAGCAAAGAAGGGAAGGCAGAAAGATGGAAGGAGTATATTGAGGGTTTATACAGGGGCGATGTACTTGAGGACAATATTATGGAAATGGAAGAGGATGTAGATGAAGATGAAATGGGAGATATGATACTGCGTGAAGAGTTTGACAGAGCACTGAAAGACCTGAGTCGAAACAAGGCCCCCAGAGTAGACAACATTCTATTAGAACTACTGATGGCCTTGGGAAGCAAGATGTATGAGACAGGCGAAATACCCACAGACTTCAAGAAGAATATAATAATTCCAATCCCAAAGAAAGCAGGTGTTGACAGATGTGAAAATTACCGAACTATCAGTTTAATAAGTCACAGCTGCAAAATACTAACGCGAATTCTTTACAGACGAATGGAAAAACTGGTAGAAGCGGACTTCGGGGAAGATCAGTTTGGATTCCGTAGAAATGTTGGAACACGTGAGGCAATACTAACCTTACGACTTATCTTAGAAGAAAGATTAAGAAAAGGCAAACCTACGTTTCTAGCATTTGTAGACTTAGAGAAAGCTTTTGACAACGTTAACTGGAATACTCTCTTTCAAATTCTGAAGGTGGCAGGGGTAAAATACAGGGAGCGAAAGGCTATTTACAATTTGTACAGAAACCAGATGGCAGTTATAAGAGTCGAGGGGCATGAAAGGGAAGCAGTGGTTGGGAAAGGAGTGGGACAGGGTTGTAGCCTCTCCCCGATGTTATTCAATCTGTATATTGACCAAGCAGTAAAGGAAACAAAAGAAAAATTCGGAGTAGGTATTAAAATTCTTGGAGAAGAAATAAAAACTTTGAGGTTCGCCGATGAGATTGTAATTCTGTCAGAGACAGCAAAGGACTTGGAAGAGCAGTTGAACGGAATGGACAGTGTCTTGAAAGGAGGATATAAGATGAACATCAACAAAAGCAAAACGAGGATAATGGAATGTAGTCGAATTAAATCAGGTGATGCTGCGGGGATTAGATTAGGAAATGAGACACTTAAAATAGTAAAGGAGTTTTGCTATTTAGGGAGGAAAATAACTGATGATGGTCGAAGTGGAGAGGATATAAAATGTAGACTGGCAATGGCAAGGAAATCATTTCTGAGGAAGAGAAATTTGTTAACATCGAGTATAGATTTAAGTGTCAAGAAGTCGTTTATGAAAGTATTTGTATGGAGTGTAGCCATGTATGGAAGTGAAACATGGACGATAACCAGTTTGGACAAGAAGAGAATAGAAGCTTTCGAAATGTGGTGCTACAGAAGAATGCTGAAGATAAGGTGGGTAGATCACGTAACTAATGAGGAGGTATTGAATAGAACTGGGGAGAAGAAAAGTTTGTGGCACAACTTGACTAGAAGAAGGGATCGGTTGGTAGGACATGTTTTGAGGCATCAAGGGATCACAAATTTAGCATTGGAGGGCAGCGTGGAGGGAAAAAATCGTAGAGGGAGACCAAGAGATCAATACACTAAGCAGATTCAGAAGGATGTAGGTTGCAGTAGGTACTGGGAGATGAAGAAGCTTGCACAGGATAGAGTAGCATGGAGAGCTGCATCAAACCAGTCTCAGGACTGAAGACCACAACAAACAAACACTCCTCAATGTCCACATCTCATCAGTTGTATGCATTGCGCACACACACACACTCACACACAAATACACACACACAACTCACAAGTGGTGGAAGGGAGGGGATGTGGGGTAGAGGAGGGAGGAGGTGGGGAGGGGAAAGGAATGGGGTGGTGATGCCGTCAGTGCCACATGTTTCCCCCCCCCCCTACCCTAAAGAGGAGGAGGGAGGACCACAAAAGGACAGCCACCATCTGGATACATTTCGCTACAATGCAGACTGCACCAGGACAAACATTATGCCCCTAGTTGCGTGTTTCGCGCCAAGCCCAGGAACCATTCCCCACATTAGTCATCGTTCATTAACGTATTTCTTTATCGCTGCACCGAGTGAGACGGCGCAGTGGTTAGCACACTGGAATCTGGAAGGACCACTGTTCAATCCCGCGTCCGGCCATCCTGATTTAGGTTTTCCGTGATTTCCCTAAATCGCTCCAGGCAAATGCTGCGATGGTTCCTTTGAAAAGGAACGGCCGATTTCCTTCCCCATCCTTCCCTAATCCGATGAGACCGATGACCTCGCTGTCTGGTCTCCTCCCCCAAAAACAACCCAATCCTTTATCGCTGTACAATGGTTGCGACACGCTACATTTTATAGCACATCACGGTGAAGATTACAAGAAAGCAGGGAATATCTTGCATATACCTGTAATTATTTCCGTTAGTGGAGAAGATGAAGAGTAACGAGAGTGATCGAATGGCTATTTTATAGTCATTTCCTCCTTAGGCGGCGATCCGTAAAATTAAAAGACGATCAGCTCCTTATTAGAGCAGTTTAAACGAATTCTTGCCCGCACAGGGGCCTCTCTAGTGATACGTAGTGAGAAAAGGAACGAAACAGAACGACATTCTGCTGGTCTCGGTTGCCTAACTCGCCACTTAGTAGTAATATTTTGATCGTAGTAGTTAATCTAAAGAGTGTTTTGAATGTTAATGAGTGCTGATTGAAACGGGCACTATTCGATATTTCTCTGTCAACCCTCCTCCATTTCCTAATAGTGTGACGCTCATACAGCAATTATAAGAGACCACATAAGCTCCCCGGGGTTCAATATTTGTAGTAATCGAATGTATTCCATTTTTCGACATGTGGTGAGCCACATGCCTATCCTTATCAAACATTTTTCTTCACATCGACGTTTTTTGAGACGACAACCGAGTCTGGTCGACCTTCACGAAATTCACTGCTGACAGACGCACGACGACGATAAAAATTCTTTACATCTATTGGAAATAGTCATTTCTGAAGGTTATCCGTTGCCAAAATCTGACGAAGCTGTGCCAGCAATTGTTGTTCAATTAGGCCTTTAAGAAACAAAATCATCTAATGATAACTTTCAGTTGAAGCTTCTATTTGTCTACTACAACAAACTATTCGGCCTTTCTCCAGGTTGCCATTTATTTAGCAATAAAAATGTGAATGTTAATGTCACGTTTTAATAGTGCCATCAGTTGTTAGTTATCACTATTTAAAATGACCCTCGTGCGATTAATAATGTCAGTAGGCGCAATGTCCACATTTCGAAATCTGAGAACCTTTGCATTCATTTTGATGTGGAATGTGATAACAAAGAAATAAAAGCGTTCAGAAATGTTTCTGATCGATTGGTGGTTGGACAATTCTTCTTTCACATACAAGACTCAAGGTAGGCGTGTATTTTCGTTTGCTGATGTATTGCCTAGCGCTACAACTTACGTCAGAGGAAAGGGAATAGCAGACGATAATTTTTTTAACAAAACGGTATCTCTATCGCATTTCATTCGAACTTTACGGAATCCGTTTATCATCTCCAAGTACAGGGTGACAATTATTGAAGTATATGAAAAAAAGGAAACGCAAATTAGTTACAAACTACGGCGTGCATAAACTTTGTTAAGCATATAAACATCACTACAGATATTCGGATTTAGGTCATAATTTTATGTTCGATATGCCTGCCATCAATGGCGATGATGTGGCTTAGACGGATAACGAATTTCTGCATGACACGCTGAAATGTCGGAATATCGATGCTGTCGATGACCTCCTGAATGACTGTTTTCAGTTCAGCAATGGTTTTGAGGTTATAGCTGTAAACTTTGTCTTGAAAACTGCCCCACAAAGAGGAGTCGCAAGTGTTCAGATCCGGAGAATATGGCGGCCAATCGAGGCCCATGTCAGTGGCTTCTGGGTACTCCAGAGCCAGAATGCGGTCTCCAAAGTGCTCTTCCAGGACATCAGACACTCTCCTGCTTCGATGGGGTCGAGCTCCGTCTTGCATGATCCACACATTGCCCAAAGCAGGGTCGCTTTAGATGATGCGGGTGAAATTATCTTCCGAAACATTCACGTAGCGTTCGGTATTCACCGTGCCGTGATGGAACATCGCATGGATCATTCCGTGAGCGGACATTGCACACCACACAGTCACCCGCTGAGGGTGAAGAGTCTTCTCGATCGCGAAATGGGGATTCTCAGCCCCCCAAATGCGCCATTTATGTTTATTGACGAATCCATACAATGAAAGTGGGCTTCGTCGCTAAACCAAATCATAATGCACATACTAATTCCCATCATGTCTCACAGCCAACCGCGCTATTTGAACATCCTAACGCAAATCGTTCACAAGTTGTGCCGATTTTATTTCGTATAGTTCAATAATTGTCACCCTGTAGATCTTTTTTCTGTATGATCACTTACCTGGCACAGTCCGTCATCACAAAATTTCTCCCTGTGAGGTTTTGTAAAGGACGATATTTATGTACACCTTCTTCCACCGAATGTACGAGATCTGGAACAGTGTACCTCTGCTGCTAACATCACACCAAATCAATGCGATTTAAGCATTATACTTACAGCAAGTGAATTTATGGCCTCTCTAAAGCAGTGGCTGAACCGTTCGGAGAGCATTACTCGTAACTGCAGCCAGATATTAGGTAGTACCTCTTCCCCTTCGCTTCCCTTCCCCCCTCACCTCCATACGTCATTAATGTTAACCCTTAACTAAACTTAAGAATGTAAAAGAACCTTCTTTAAAAACTTATTTTTAATATGACGGAAGGTAAATGATATTTAGTTGTTGTGGATATTTTATTTACTAATGGCCTTGTCGCAGTGGTAACACCGGTTCCCGTCAGATAACCGAAGTCAAGCGCTGTTGGGATTGGCTAACACTTGGGTGGGTGACCGTCCGGTCTTCCGAGCGTTGTTGGCAAGCGGGATGCACCCAGCCCTTGTGAGACAAATTGAGGAGCTACTTGATCGAGAAGTCACCCAGCCCTTGTGAGGCAAATTGAGGAGCTACTTGATCGAGAAGTTGTGACTCCAGTCACGAGAGCTGACAACGACCGGGAAAGCAGTGTGCTGACCACATGCTCGTCCATCCCCGCATCCAGTGACGCGTGTCGGCGGAGGGTGACACGGCGGTCAGTCAGTACCATGAGGCCTTCCGAGGCCTGTACGGACGGAGTTTAGAATAGGTATTTTATTAAGCCACATATTAATGAGTCAGTGAGACAACTGATGCTGCTTATTTCTAACAACCTTTTTCTTTATAGAATGACAAAGCAATTCTCAGTGAATCTCGACTGCCACCTATAAACCCTTCACATAAAATAGAGCTGACTGTTCACATTAAGAGTGGCACTTTTTACAAAACACGCTTCCTCTAAATCACCCCTATTCCTAAATAAACTTCTCTCACACTATACGTCCCCAGTTAAAATCAACCAACTTCACTCACACTATATCTCCCCAGTTAAAATCAACCGAATTAAAATCTTTGCATTACACTTACTGTGTGCAAATCCCTTGATTACTAGACTCCTTATTTCTGAAATGGTAGGATCTGGAAGACTTCGGGCTGCCGGCAATTTGCGTCCGACCATTTCCACTAATAATAATAGTAATGCTGATACACCCAACATCAGTCTATTAGCCATTATTCAGTTATAGTAGCGTTGTACTGTCAGTTATTTCGTTTACTGTTGGGAAGCAGATAATGAAGCAATTTCTGGTTTATTGTGGGAATTACCTAGAACTCGGTGAAAGGATTTTCATGGAATATTTAAACATAAGTGACATACATGTCTCATAAATTCTTCATCTGTGTGCCCATAGTGTCCATAGTTGCTTTATAATTCTTGAGGGTATTTTTTGTTCTGTCGTTGCAACTACAAAAATGCCTGATTTTCTTCACCAGACGCGTTTCCCTTTATTGAGGTAAAGCATCACCAGTGTCTGTAATTAAGTTATTTACACTTTGAGTTGCTTTTAGATCGAAAAACAGTTCGTTAAGAATAAACTGACTTGTACTTGCGATGATTTTCGGTTGATTTCTCGCTTACATCGGGATATGCCATGTGCTAGCACATCGTTGTTTTTCTGCATTAGACAATGATAATTTTGGTCTAATTTTTAGATGCCCTGCAGCACTACGCATTTCTTATGCTTTTCACAACACACTTTTATGCACACCACTGTATTCTGCTTGTTTTTTTACTTCAAGTATGTTGTGGTTCGTGTTTTGTAGTGTTGTCAATGTGACTTTTCCACTACTTTGTTTTTAACCTACAACATTTTTTTTAATTAGATTATTATATGTATGTAATTCTATTCAATTATGTTTCTGTGTATTTATGTACTGTGTAAGGGTAGAGAAGAAATAGCGATGAAGTGTTTCTTTTGTTTGTTTATGGAAGGGGCAAACCATGTTGAGTTGACCTATTTATTTTGTGTTAATGCTTTTTGCATGTGGAAATTTTCTTGGAAAGGGAAGAAGTGTCTGTCTTTACTGATTTCTATGATATTCATATTGTTTTAAATATTGCTTGGTCTATGATGTTCTTGTTTTAGATGATCCGCAAATGTTGAATGATTTGTACCGTATTTAAATGCCCTGACGTATTCTTCATATCTTGTGTCGCATGTCCTGCCAGTCATTTCAGTGCATATCTTTTTATAATCTCTGCTAGTGAGCTGATAGGTACAAGCAATGTGGTATCTATCCTGCACTACCAAACTCTTCTGAACAGTGATGGGCGCCATATTGAGCCCTTTTTGGAGCAGTAAGTGTACCGGTATGTAATGATATGATGTACCATAGCAGCACATTAAAAGTGTTTCAATTGAATTGGTTCTGCATTATTTCTCTTCACATTGTCCCTGAATTTACTGCTACCAAGATTGGTCCTCGTATGGCAATTAGTTTCAGTGTTACAGTGTGTTAAATAGGGAAAGTTTAATTACAACCACCCGGTATTTTGATGCAGCTCTCCACAGGAGTCCATCCTTTGCGAACCTCCTCATCTCTGCATTACAGCTGCAGCCTACGGTCACATGAATCCGGTTGCTATAACGAATCCTTGGTCTCCCTCTACAATTTTAACATCCCCCCCCCCCCCCTACATCGTCCCAGACTACCCTCCATTACCAAACTGACGGTTCCTTGATGTCTCAGGATGTCTCTTATCAACCGAACCCTTCTCTTTGTCAACTTGTGTCGTATTTTTTTCTCACAATTCGATTCAGTACTTGATTAGCTACACCCATGTAACTTCAGCGTTATTCTGTAGCACCCCATTTGAAACGATTATATTGCCCAGTTATCAGAGCTACTGGCCGCGTTTTACTTTCGTGTCGTCTATACTTAAGACAAACACCTTCAGAAGATACTTCCTAAACCTTAAATTTATATTCAGTGTCAACAAATGTTTATTTTTCAGAAACTTTTTTGTTTTTCAGAAACCTTTTCTTGCTATTAAAAGTCTGCATTATACATCCTTTCTACTTCTGCCATCATGAGTTGGCAAAAATAACGTACTAATTTTAGTATCTCATTTGCCATTCTGTTTACCTCGGCATCACCTGATTCAATTAGTACGTTGTATTACCCTTGCTTAGTACTGTTATCGATGTCAATCTCGTAGCCTCTTTTCAAAATTCCCGTTCACAAGACTTTCTAAGTCATTTGCCGTCACTGAGAGAACTACCGTGTCGTTGGCAACCGTCAAAGTATTCTTCCCCGAGCATAAATTCCTTTTTCCAAATATCTCTTTGATTTCATTAGAACATTTCGCGAAGTTACCACTGGAAGGTGACACTTACACACTCCTATCGCGGATGGGATAGGTAAGGGGGTTAAAGAAAGAGATAGGGAAGAACCCGTCACCATAGAGGGTAAGCTGGCTTGCGGATTTTAGGTGTAGATGCAGATGTTTCGGTAGGGAAAGGTTTTTGTTAATTTAGTCACTATTGGTAGTATAAATCTTCGGAGGTATCGGGGGTTCGTAATCGATAACGATTAGATGCCTAGTAACAGCGAATAGTTCCTGTCCCATGTACAACACATTGAAAACTTCTCCCACCAGGTATTCCATCTTTTACTCTTTAATTGGTCCTCAGCAATACGTGTAATAGCTGTATAGGTTTCTGACCAAAGTACGAATTCTCTGTGTGCTGGAGTCAAGAGAGAATATCTCGATGTAACCGTACGCATTATCACCTTTAAGAGTTTTACTACTAAGATTGCGTTGCCACCTTTAAGATTTTTGCTACTGACTAAGATGACATTTGGACTGTGGACAACGTAATTTAAAAAGGCACTTAGCAGATTAACACTTTTATTGACTTTGTCTTGGAAAATGGACATTAAATCTGAATACAAAAGTATGGTGAATAACCACTTTTGTCCCGTACGAATTTTTTATCAGGGGAAAAACTGATGGACCAAAATGATCAGCATGTTGGAGACTCTGTGCGTTAATGGATTGAATTCTAAGATCAGATGGAATATTATCCATGCAGGCACTGGACATGATCGTTTAAATAAGTTCTGGCTGAGTGTTCTGATGCATTGGCAGAATTTCCTAAAGAAAAATTACAGTTAAGATGGGACTAGCTAAGCTAGAGCATAGTTAATTAAAGCTTCGATGGTTAGTAACAGGATGAAACTCTGTAGAATCTCAGTTTCCTGAAAGAGCCGACTGGCCACTTTCGTAAGAATGGCTCTAAGACGAATTGTGTGTGTATGCACATACAGAACGAAACTGAACAATACCAAATATTTTCTATTCCTGAAACCACAGATGATAAAAAAAATTACAACGTGGCCTAACCCCCTCGCTAACCTCACTTACATGTCCTCTTACCATCTTAGCTTGCAGACTGCCGCAGCTTCGCGTTGTAGTAATCTGTGAAGTGTTTCATTTCCTTCTGCTGCGTCCCAGAACGATCCGATTTGTACAATACCCAATACCTATTGGCACGAGCAATATCAAAATTGCTCTCTATGACTTCCCACTGCTATTTGACTGAACTCTACAACTCTGCACAGCTATCTTACTGTATTCTACAACATCAAAATTACTCTCCATAACACACACCAATCTGGTCTCCATCGCGCTCCAAGGCTGTCTGAATCCTGTGAAACCACACGGCAATAGGACTGTCAGCCAACGAAAATCAATACTTCGCAGTCCTCTCTAAGTAATCCACCGTCATGTTTATTTGCGTGGTGCACTAGCCAAATAAAAGCCCGAGAGAAACGAGTAGGAATACACCTTTTTCGGGCCCTTGCAAAAGAGGGAGCTACCAGATCGCTCTCAAGGCATTTCTTGAGGAACTGAAGGGCTAATGAAACGTCTCACCTAAAAATTTGGCGGGAAAGCTGGTGTTTCCTCTCGTCTGCTCCTAACGCGTCACGTACTTCACAAAGGAATGTGCCGTTTTTCGTTTCGATCGCCTTTTAGTGAGACCATTTTGGCTCTGTCCCGTGAAAGCTTAAGGACTCTCCATGGCCTGCTGCAGCAAGGCAAGGTGAAGATCATACAAAGACCAAGCTAAACATATACGAAGGTAATCTCAGAAGTAAGGTCTCCTATTTATTTTATATGTACGCAGACCTGTTTATTTCTACAATGGTTTACTATAGTTTACAGCTTGAAAATTTAGCTATTTTTCGACATAATCACCATATCTGTCGATGCATTTTTGTAGACGCTGTGGCAGGTTTTGCATGCCCATGTCATACCAGCTCGCCACCATGCCGTTCAGAAAGTTATGAACCTCTTCTTTCATCTCGTCGTCGGAGCTGAATCGCTTTCCGGCCAAATGTTCTTTTAACCTAGGGAACAAGCGATAGTCATTGGGTGCCAAGTCAGGACTATAGGGTGGGTGAGTGATTATGTTCCACTGAAACTGTTGCAGGAGAGCAATGGTTTGCCGAGCGATGTGTGGGCGAGCGTTGTCATGGAGAATGTGTACGCCCTTGCTCAACATTCCTCTTCTCCGGTTCTGAATCGCCCGTTTGAGTTTTTTCAGAGTCTCGCAGTACCTGTCAGCATTAATTGTGGTCCGAGTGGGCATGAAGTCGACCAACAATACCCATTTCCGACCCCAAAAAATGGTTGTCGCGACTTTACCGGCTGACTATGTTTATTTGAATTTCCGCGACTTTGGCGAAGAAGAATGACGCCGCTGGCGTGATTGTTGCTTGGTCTCAGGTGTAAAGTGGTATGCCCAGGTTTCGTCACCCGTGACAATTGAGTCCAAGGCGGTGAAGAAATGTGCGGGAAGCATCAACTCGTTGCCGCATGTGGTTCTCAGTCCGCATTAAAATTCTGTAAGCGGTGCTTCGGGAAGTCTCAGCCACCAACGTGCAGAGATCACCCAGGGTGATCCACCGATATTCACGCATCCTTTCCTCAACCTTCAACATTGTCTCATCAGAAACTGACGGTCTCCCGCTCCTTTGTTCGTGGTGAATTTCGGTCCGACCAGCTGCAAACTCTCTACACCACTTTACGAACATTTTTGACATCCACCATACACTTTCGTCAATTGGCGATGGATTTCAATCGGCGCAGTGCCCTTTGCGTTCAAAAGCCGAATAACTGCGCGCAATTCGCACCTGGCGGTAACATCCAACGGGAGCTCCTTTCTCAACGGCTGTCAAGCCAAGACTGAGCGCCTCAGCGCGGCGTGCGCATGTTTACACACAGCGCGTGAAGCACTCTTCATAACATGTATGAATGCAGAGTCTCGCGGCGATAACATTGAATGAAATGTTCTCGGGTTTCCAACAGCGTCAATTGCTTCAAACTACACGATCTTTCGGCCAAGCACTCCTTGGCTACTTGACAACGATCAATGAGTGTTTGGCGAAAGTTCGTGTAGTTTTAAGCAATTGACGCTGTTGGAAACCCGAGGACATTTTATTCACTCTTCATAACAGTGTGACCAACTGCCACACAAACAGAGTTCTGTACTTATAAAAAATAGGAGACCTTACTTTTGGGATTACCCTCGTAACATATGTTTTCATGCAAGGAAGTGAGCAAGAAAAGAGTAGAGACCGCTGGCATTAAAGGGCACTTAAAAATAAAGTGAAATACAGACCATACAAACACTTCATCTGGGTATCGGTATTAGTCATCTGAATTAGAAACACACGAAAAACAATGTTACAGCGAATCAAGTTAACGAGGTCTAAATTTAATGTGACAAGTACAAAATCAACGCACGTCTTCCAATGGAAAGAACTCATCCTCTCTACTGTAACAACTACAACGGCTTCTGACATCAAATGTATCAGTTGTGTTACTAAATGTGACACTTCTGTCACTCAATGTAACTGGGTTTTCTCTTTGGATGCTGTCAATTGTCAGGATGAGCATTCTAAAGCATTCTGTCAGGGTGAAAATATTAAATAAATTAACTTTTCTCTCTTAACAACATGTGGGCAGGGTGGGTTCTTCCTTGGCTCGGGTATGAGGTCGAATGAAACATCATTTTTACATAAGATAACTTTTATTGAAGATTTATACAAATGTATCTTACGGGATGTTCTGGTTCGGAGAGCGGCGGCTGTGTCGTTTGTGAAGTCTTCTGCTGCGGCAGCGGCAGTGGCGGCGGCGGCGGCGGCGGCGGCGTCTGATTACGCGTAGCGGTGTGTATCTCGTGTCGCCGTCTCGCCCAGCTGACCGGAGACGCGCAGCGCGAGGTAGCCGGTTTAACTATTGCGAGCGAAGTCGTGCATCGGATGATACCTTGGGTGTGGCGGCCCAGTGTTTCTCTTCTCTAAGCGGCCGCGTGTGTTGCGCGTCGACCAGCGGAGCGGCGCGGCGGGGCAAGGCCAGTGTCCCGAACTCGAACCACGGACTCCCACTTGCCAGTCTTCGGCTGTCAGGTCTTTATCCCAGCTCACAGGTGACTGCTGAGGTGAGGCCGTCTCCTTCCCGTCCTCACGAGTCACCCGGGTACGTAAAAATCAGAGTTCAAATACCTTTTAACTTCTGTCTTCTGGCGCCGCGGCTGCTGCTTGCTATTCCATTACAGCGGCGGACTTGGTGCGTCTGTGCATGATGCAGTCTCTTCTTGCATGACGGTCTTCAGCACCGAAACTGACTGAAAACTACTGCTACTCTTCTTTTCTTCCTTCGTCTCTCGTCTCCGTTCCCGTCTCCGTCTTCGTCTTCGTCCCCGTCTTCATCTGTCTTCATCTGTCGGGCCCACCGCGTCTCGCGTATTTATTCACTTCAGTTCACTGGAGGTGAACGACTTCACGGCCATTGCCTCTTCTGTCACGTTGAAAAGCTTCTCGAAGAATCTTCTTAACGTCGGTCATTGGCTCTTGGAATGTAGGCGGGGGCCTCTGATCGCATGTGACGGCTGAGAAACACGTGAGCCGGTCATTGCCTCTTCCGTCACGTTGAAAAGCTTCTCGAAGAATCTTCTTGACGTCGGTCATTGGCTCTTGGAATGTAGGCGAGGGCCTTTGCTCACATGCGACAACTGAGAAACACGTGAGCCGGTCGGGCGATGCCCTGACGGCTGAATCGACAGCGCCCGCTTATGTGGAACTCGCTGACTTCACGGTCATTGTCTCTTCTGTTCTGCTGTTCCGCCCGCTGAATGTCAGTATGTAACTCTCTAAACTAAACCAAGTTTTCCATTTATATTCTAATTCATAGTTCACTTTGATTTCACTAATTTATTTACTTAAGTACCACTCAACACTACAGAAGGAACGACGCAGCCTGGTGGTGAAGAAACGCAGGTAGGCTGTGGAGCGCTCCTGCAGCGTAGCGGCGCGCCCACGGCACTTTGAGGACAGGGCGGCACGTCGCGCCAAGATGAAGACGAACGTTTACCGAGACGCGGTGCGTGGGACGAAGCGGGCGTGTCCTTCCC
Source organism: Schistocerca serialis cubense (assembly GCF_023864345.2). Lineage (NCBI taxonomy): Eukaryota > Metazoa > Arthropoda > Insecta > Orthoptera > Acrididae > Schistocerca > Schistocerca serialis. Next base: position 209,745,985 of record NC_064642.1, read on the forward strand.
AGCACAGCGGCAATTAGTGGGCCAGCCAAGGCCCCACATTCCTCACGGCGGCGCAATTACGGGCGCGTCCTGCGCTTTGTGTGTTTATTCTGCCACCCGCCCTCTCCCCGTAGTCTGCGACCACTTTGCGTCCTGTGTGTCCAGCAATCAGAGGCACAATTTCCGTCTCACAGACGCCCGGTTTATATTCTGTAACAACATTATCTTGCTCCTCCCTTTTCTAGATTCCCCAACTTGTTTGTCCAGGGTCATTCTATGTACACCTTGTACAAACGTAGGACCATGATCCAGTGCTTCGCTGTTACGCGGTAGACCACAGATACAGCAAGTTAGCGTTTCAAGCTAAATTGTCCTAATAATTTGTTAGCAGTCGTTCAGAAACCTGGCAATGCAGCAGAATAATTGCACAGCTCACTTCACACAATGACCCAACAGTCCTAACAGATTTCCACAGATCTGGCACTGTTAAACTTTTACTTTTGGCCCTAAATTGTTTGTGATTTCGAAAAAGGAGAATGTCATAATGCATAGTTTAGTGGTTCACGAGTGTCACGTGGTTGTTCTCAACCAAATTGCTTTTATTTGGTAAGGAATATTTTATCTGTCCGTGGAATGAGAGGGTTCTGTCGCAGAATCTTCACCACCACCGTGTACTACAGGGATCACAGAACCAGAAACATAGAGACGACGCAGACCATTCGTCCACCTTCTGTAATCGTATCTTATGTCTCACAGCCACTCATAGAACTGCACCAGCTGATGCCTAGTGATACTGGCACTTCAGTCACAATTTCCCGTAAGAGAGGAAAGTCCATTGTACATGTTCAAGTAAGGCGATTATCCAAAGGTGGAGAAAATATTCGGGTAAAGACTTGCATTCAGGAAGGAAATTAAATAGTACACCGTCAGTGAAACGCAGTAAGTCTCTGACAGACTAGGATCAGCAAAGATCCAAAATGTTGCTCTTTTCGTTGACCATGGGTGACGCCCACTGTCTGGCAGCCCATGAGATGCATCTACCTTATTTACTAATAACACGGAGAGCCATCACAAATGTCTATGAACGAAAGAAGTGGCACCCGACCATAATATTCAGGTCTTCGTATATCCATAATTAAGACGGATGACTTGTGACGTCAGCTGGTATATTATATGTTAAAAATGACGTAGTTCCTCCAGCTGTATTAAGGTGTTGGTTTTATTGGCAACTAGTTTCGAGCGTGTTACATCATCTTCAGTCCCATACTTGTTGACAGTAACCGTATGTGTCTAACGCTAATAGTCAGTGGTGAGATAGCCGTGTTCCATGCGGAAGGCAGGTAGTAACTGAGTTGCCAATAAAACCAACACCTTAATACAGCTGGAGGAATTATGTCATTTTTTAACATAATATTCAGTAGTGATCACACGTGAAGTGCTCACCAACATGATCTGTTACCCAACTGGCCTCAGGAGGCAGTTGTCGAATGCATCTGCTGATAGAAATCTGATTGTATTCATCACACCTTCTGAAACAGGTAACTGGTGATACGGTACGGCTTCGAACAGCAACACTGTCTGCACGTTTCGCTACAATTGCCATTATCAATAAATCATCCTCACGGTAGAGCAGTTCGAGTGTGTGGCTAATCAGGGCCGTCTTCACTGGGAAGGAAGTAAAGGAAGAGTGATTAGGTTTAACGTCCCGTCGACATCGAGGTCATTAGAGAAGGAGCACAATTTGGGATTGTGTCAAGGATGGGGCGGAAATCGGCCGTGTCCTCTCAGATGAACCATACCAGAATTTGCCTGGAGCGATTTAGGGAAGTCACGGAAAATTTAAATCTGGATGGGCAGACACGGGTTCGAATGGTCGTCCCCCCGAGTGCGAGTTCTCTGAGCCAACTCGCTCAGCGAATAGACTTCGCTTAAGTCGGCGGAAGTTGCGGAAGATGACCACTGGTACCTCATCTAATGACATCATAGCCGTCTGCTGAGTTTGTTTGACAACACGGATTTTGTGCGGCTGAGGCCACTCTCGCATAGACTGCGAAGTTGCAGAGCGGCCAGGTGTGATGCACGTCCTCTACTTACTGCTACCCTTAGTGTTGCGTTGCGACATGTATATCCTTATCCGTGTGGTAGGGTCGTGGGCCTGTTAGGTCTCACACTGCGAGTGGTCTCCGGGTTGAAAACGGTTGAGGGAACTGCTGGCCGATGGAAACCTAACCGCGTAAATGGCGTGAAATACGGACCGAAGTGCTCTCGCGTCTGCGCTCAGAGTCACAAAACAGAGCTGTGCTCATAATCCAACTTGGAAATATACCTGTTTAAGCAGGTGTGAAATATGGATCAAAGTCCGCTCATGTCTGTGCTCTCAGTCACAAAATAGAACTGTGCTTGTAATCCGACTTGGAAATATACCCGTATAAGCAGGCGTGAAATAGGAATCAAAGTCCGCTCATGTCTGTGCTCAAAGTCACAAAACAGAATTGTGTTCGTAATCCGGTTTGTAAATATACCTGTATAAGCTAACAAAGTTTTAATCATTAATGAGGACTTGAAATTTTGTATCTGTGCAAGATTTCAACATCAAAGGAAGACGAAATTTTACTGTTCAATACCCCATCGACGACGATATCGTTATGGAGAAAAGGGAACCAGTCCTTAAATAGCGACAGCAGTTCACTACTGAATACACCAAGCATGCACACAAAATTAATTTCTATCTGTAACTTTGTTTGCCCGATAACTTCCAAGCTTATGTCTAAGAAAATTTTTATTTTTACATAGTAAGTGTGCCTCAGGAAAATATTAAATCAACACATTTGTGGGTACCTATTCCCTTCCTATATATTTGCACTTTAATGTACTGTAACTCTTTACAATCAAAAACCACACGTCTTTTATGTATCTTTAACGTGTCGGTGCCTTCACACAGTATATTTACGTAGGTCACAAGCTCTAATACAAAAATCATTAAATATGACACTTACGTTTTACGAGATATGTTCTAATATGATTGCCGGCCGCGGTGGTCTAGCGGTTCAGGCGCTCAGTCCGGAACCGCGCGACTGCTACACTCGCAGGTTCGAATCCTACCTCGGGCATGGATGTGTGTGATGTCCTTAGGTTAGTTAGGTTTAAGTAGTTCTAAGTTCTAGGGGACTGATCACCACAGATGTTAAGTCCTATAGTGCTCAGAGCCATTTTTTTCTAATATGATTCAGGCACTGTTCAAGTTATGCCGTACTGCCCGCATCTGACAGCATTTATTGCGTTTTATCTCGCATATGGATTGTTACTGCGATATTTCAGATTGTGATGTCGCAGAACTTGTCCGGCTGCACGCCCAAGTTGGCAATTGCGTGCCACATGAGCTTTGATTATCAGAGGAGGATCTGTGGAACGTACCGAACACGCTTGCTGTTGGAACAGCAGCCGAAGTTGTGTTGGAAATGTTCTTATCACTGTCTCGATTAACTTAAAAAGGTAAAGCACCAATTGGTCATATAAATCGCAAAAGGAATTCACCAAAATGCGCTCACTTTTCCCAGTCTGGTGCACCCAGACTTACAACCAACACCACGCCAAAGACGTGTTTGCTATCATAACATTTTGAAGGCTATGAACAGGTCACAATCATAATTCTTACGCCAAAAAATATTGGACAGTGTTTTCTGACTTGCAACGAGTCTATACCCAAAGCCAAAGGCATATTTGACAGAAACGAGTCCACCATTGCTAAGGCAATAAGTTTCCCACTTCATGCAAGAACAATGTAATTGCCTCCACCTCGCTTGGCAGCTGACTCTGTGTTTTGGCACAGGCCTGAGGACGCTACGTGTTTTAATGCTGATGGTAATACACTCCTGGAAATGGAAAAAAGAACACATTGACACCGGTGTGTCAGACCCACCATACTTGCTCCGGACACTGCGAGAGGGCTGTACAAGCAATGATCACACGCACGGCACAGCGGACACACCAGGAACCGCGGTGTTGGCCGTCGAATGGCGCTAGCTGTGCAGCATTTGTGCACCGCCGCCGTCAGTGTCAGGCAGTTTGCCGTGGCATACGGAGCTCCATCGCAGTCTTTAACACTGGTAGCATGCCGCGACAGCGTGGACGTGAACCGTATGTGCAGTTGACGGACTTTGAGCGAGGGCGTATAGTGGGCATGCGGGAGGCCGGGTGGACGTACCGCCGAATTGCTCAACACGTGGGGCGTGAGGTCTCCACAGTACATCGATGTTGTCGCCAGTGGTCGGCGGAAGGTGCACGTGCCCGTCGACCTGGGACCGGAGCGCAGCGACGCACGGATGCACGCCAAGACCGTAGGATCCTACGCAGTGCCGTAGGGGACCGCACCGCCACTTCCCAGCAAATTAGGGACACTGTTGCTCCTGGGGTATCGGCGAGGGCCATTCGCAACCGTCTCCATGAAGCTGGGCTACGGTCCCGCACACCGTTAGGCCGTCTTCCGCTCACGCCCCAACATCGTGCAGCCCGCCTCCAGTGGTGTCGCGACAGGCGTGAATGGAGGGACGAATGGAGACGTGTCGTCTTCAGCGATGAGAGTCGCTTCTGCCTTGGTGCCAATGATGGTCGTCTGCGTGTTTGGCGCCGTGCAGGTGAGCGCCACAATCAGGACTGCATACGACCGAGGCACACAGGGCCAACACCCGGCATCATGGTGTGGGGAGCGATCTCCTACACTGGCCGTACACCACTGGTGATCGTCGAGGGGACACTGAATAGTGCACGGTACATCCAAACCGTCATCGAACCCATCGTTCTACCATTCCTAGACCGGCAAGGGAACTTGCTGTTCCAACAGGACAATGCGCGTCCGCATGTGTCCCGTGCCACCCAACGTGCTCTAGAAGGTGTAAGTCAACTACCCTGGCCAGCAAGATCTCCGGATCTGTCCCCCATTGAGCATGTTTGGGACTGGATGAAGCGTCGTCTCACGCGGTCTGCACGTCCAGTACGAACGCTGGTCCAACTGAGGCGCCAGGTGGAAATGGCATGGCAAGCCGTTCCACAGGACTACATCCAGCATCTCTACGATCGTCTCCATGGGAGAATAGCAGCCTGCATTGCTGCGAAAGGTGGATATACACTGTACTAGTGCCGACATTGTGCATGCTCTGTTGCCCGTGTCTATGTGCCTGTGGTTCTGTCAGTGTGATCATGTGATGTATCTAACCCCAGGAATGTGTCAATAAAGTTTCCCCTTCCTGTGACAATGAATTCACGGTGTTCTTATTTCAATTTCCAGGAGTGTACTTCGCTTTCACACAACAATGTATCCATTCATAAAAGACAGAATGAAATATGCGCAGCTGCATAGTTATGGTCTAAGACATTTAGCCTTGCGTGATAGCATCTATGTAAATCAAATAACTATCTCTGTTCAACCAAGAAAATTTGGAAAGAGAATATGATTCAGAAACTTTTTATTTACGTCAATAATAAAACACAGACAAAGGTTAAAAGTAACTAAAATGATGCCATTTAAAAGGTAGTGTTTTGTTCAGGGTACAACGTGTGCTAAATACAGAGTTTGGTATATTTACCCAATGGTCGAATCAAGTCTGTAGAATATCTAGAGGTACATACAGAACTTCATAAATCCACTTGATGGAGTACGCCATTTACCTTTTGCATTATTTATTTACTCGAGTTTTGTGTATCGGTCATAAAGCCAACATCTTATTACGTAAGAGGTATATATGATGATTAAGCAAAACGGGTAAAACCTAGAGCGATAACAGCTCACAATAACGTGACATTAACCTGCCGCAAATAAAGTATAGTTATTCTCCAATATTAAGAAAAATATTGCTGAACAATAGAGAACATGCACAAATATTTTCCTCATGTAATGTTATGGCAGTCTCTTGTGGTTATACCACGTCTTCCAAACGGATATATATATATATATATATATATATATATATATATATATATATATATATATATATATACAGGGTAGTCCACTGATAGTGACCGGGCCAAATATCTCCCGTGTTAAAATGGATCGTTTACCAATTGCGGAAAAGGTCGATATCGTGTTGATGTATGGCTATTGTGATCAAAATGCCCAACGGGCGTGTGCTATGTATGCTGCTCGGTATCCTGGACGACATCATCCAAGTGTCCGGACCGTTCGCCGGATAGTTATTTATGGAAACAGGAAGTGTTCAGCCACATGTGAAACGTCAACCACGACCTGCAACAAATGATGATGCCCAAGTAGGTGTTTTAGGTGCTGTCGCGGCTAATACTCACATCAGTAGCAGACAAATCTCAAAAACGTCCATGTTGAGAATGCTACATCAACATCGATTGCACCCGTACCATGTTTTTAAGCACCAGGAATTGTATGGTGACGACTTTGAACGTCGTGTACAGTTCTGCCACTGAGCACAAGAGAAATTACGGGACGATGACAGATCTTTTGAACGCGTTCTATTTAGCGGCGAAGCGTCATTCACCAACAGCGGTAACATAAACCGGCATAATATGCACTATTGGGCAACGGAAAATCCACGATGGCTGCGACAAGTTAAACATCAGTGATCTTGGCGGGTTAATGTATCGTGCGGCATTATGGGAGGAAGGATAATTGGCCCCCATTTTATCGATGACAATCTAAATGGTGCAATGTATGCTGATTTCCTACGCAATTTTCTACCGATGTTACTACGAGATTTTTCACTGCATGACAGAATGGCGAAGTTCTTCCAACACGATGGATGTCCAGCACGTAGCTCGCGTGTGGTTGAAGCGGTATTGAACAGCATGTTTCATGACAGGTGGACTGATCGTCTAAGCACCATATCATGGTCCGCACGTTTACCGGAACTGACGTCCCCGGATTTCTTTCTGTGGGGAAAGTTGAAGGATATTTGCTATCTTGATCCACCGACAACGCCTGACAACATGCATCAGTGCAGTGTCAATACATGTGGGAACATTACGGAAGGCGAACTACTCACTGTTGAGAGAGATGTCGTTACACGTACTGCCAAATGCATTGAGGTTGACGGATATCATTTTGAGCATTTATTGCATTAATGTGGTATTTACAGGTAATCACGCTCTAATAATATGCTTTCTCAAAAATGATAAGTTCAGAAGGGCACATGTATCACATTGGAACAACCGAAATAAAATGTTCAAACGTACCTACGTTCTGTGTTTTAATTTATAAACATACCTGTTGCCAACTGTTCGTCTAAAATTGTGATCCATATGTTTGTGACTATTACAACGCCATCTATTACAAAGCGACAAAAGTGGGCTAACTAAAACATTCATATTTCTTTACGTACTACACGAATATGTAATAAAAAATGGGGTACCTATTTTAAAAAACGCAGTTGATATCCGTTTGACCTATGGTAGTGCTATCTAGCGGGCCAACCATAGCGCCATCTGGTTTCCCCCTTCAAGCTAGACAAGTTTATTTCTTTGTAGTTTTTTCGTTTGACGCTTATTTCGTGAGATATTTGGCCCGGTCACGATCAATGGACCACACTGTATACACAACAGTCCGTGGTGTCGTACAGCAACTTCCTGTGCTATTGCGATTAATTCAAACGAGATAAAAAGAGAAACTACATACCACTGTGGAATTATCCGAATGGAACAGAAATCGATAGATGTGATGAAAATGTAGTGATAAACAAATGAATACCATTCCCAAAATATTGATAACTGAATCAAATGAAAGAGCTTCACAAGCTCAGCAAGTCAATAACGCGGTGATTCACTTCTCGCCTTTGTGCAAGCAGCTCTTCTGCTTGGCATTGATTGATAGATTTTTGTATGTCCTCCAGAGGGGACATTCTGACCGATTCTGTCCAAATGGGATATTGCATTGTACAAAGCCCAGTCTAGTTGGAAGGCTCTGCCCATAACACTACAAACGTCCTCAATCGAGGAGACATCCAGGTAGGGTTTGACAAGCACGAAGACAAGAAGGAGCAGCTCTCGTCGTATGCAGATGTGCATTATCTTGCTGAAGTGTAAGTTCAGGGCGGGTTGCTGTGAAGAGCAACAAAAGCATCCTACTACAAAAAGGAGTGATACCCCCGACCATCACTGGGCCATATGGCAAGGGATAGTCAGGGGTCTTCAGATGTCTTCACTGGCCATCAGGGCTCAGTTCGAAGTGAGACTCATCACTGGACACAATTCTACTCCACTCAACGATATTCCAGGATGAAGACGTGTCTAGAGATGCACCGGACAGCAGTGGAATAGCAGCCTCACTGTCGCCCACCACACGGCTCGACAACCAGACGTGATGGTCCAGAGTGCCTTTACTTTTCATAGCGAGACCCCTTTGGTTATCATATGCGGCACTCTTACAACAGAGCAGTACGTCGGCGATATTCTACTCCCCGTTTCGTTACCTTTCATGGCAAACGATCGTGGGCTTACATTTCAGCAAGATACCGTCCGCCCGCACACGACTAGAGTTTCTACTGTCTCTCTTCGTGCTTGACAAAACCTAACTATGCTATCCAGGCTGCCGGATCTCTCCCCAACTGAGAACGTTTGAGCATTAAGAGCAGGGCCCTCCAACCAGCTAGGGATTTCGAGGATCTAATGCGTCAGTTGCACAGAATGTAGCACGACATCCCTCAGGAGGATACCCAAGGACACCATCAGTCAGTGCCAAGTAGAATAACTGCATACAAGGCCGGAGGTAGACCAACGCGTTATTGACTTGCTCAACTTACGAAGCCCTTCCTGTTGTATAAATTATGCAGTTTTTCTGAACTGGTAACCGTTTTTTTGTCTGTACTTTAATCACATCTACCGATTTCCACCCCATTCTTTCAGATAATCACACAGCCAGAAATCACACTGATTACGATCAGGTGATTTGGACGACCAATCCGTAGGGAAAAAGCAGAGGCTGATAATTCTAGCATTTCCAAAATGCCTCTGCGGCAGCCGCTTCACTTGTTGTGCAATGTGACGAGGAGCGCCCTCTTGCATGAAAGTGACCCTATCCGCACATCCTCGTTCCTGAAGGGTTGGAATGATGTCTTTGCTCATATGACTCTCATAGCGTTTATCAATGAAAGTAGCAGCACCAGCAGGACTCATTTTCTCGACAAAAATACGGCTCTACGATAAATGATGCCGTCACCGGCACCACACACCTTTGCAAAATTAAGTGGTTCGCATTGATGTGCGTGCGCATTTTCCATTGTCCGTATCCTACAATTCTGCGTATTGACATGTCCTTGGAGATGGAAATGGACTTCGTCTGTCGACAGAATGTTCCACGATTATTCATTGTCCATTTACATTCTAGCAATAAATTCCAGAGCGAACGTACGACTGCTGGCAGGACAGCGGGAAGCAACTCCTGAACTGGGGGGTGATTTTTTTGTGGAGAGCAATGGAGAATGGTTCGTACGATTTTATATACCGTGCTTGCAGGCATGTCCAACCTTCTGGCAATTCCCCGTGCATTGCATGTTTGCACACCGTCGTTCTACTCTTCCTACAATGCTGCGACCACATCCGAGCAGTGGTTCTCTATCTACAGAGAACCTGAACTTTAATTGTCGATACCCTGTATATAAGGGTGACGGAGACTAATGAGGTAACAATCTAGAGATGAAATGAAGAAACCTCCTGGCATAAGCTACTTTGAGAAATGTCAGGCTGCTACAGTCCAGCGCCTGGGAACAAAAATCTCAGAAATTGTGAAGCTCGTCGGCTGTTTGCGTGCTGTTTTCGTGAGGAGACTGTGAAATCATCGCCCACGCATCATCACGGAACGTTGAGGACGGAGGATTGCTCACCCTATAAAGGAGAATTTGCAGCGCCATTTGCGGCATATCTGACGGAAGCGTTGAATGCCGGAACAGGCACAAGCATTTCGGAGCATACTCTTCAGCACATATTGTTGAACTTGGGGATCCGTAGCAGAACACCCCTACGGGTGCCGGCCGGAGTGGCCGAGCGGTTCTAGGCGCTACAGTCTGGAACCGCGTGACCGCTACGGTCTTAGGTTCAAATCCTGCCTCGGGCATGGCTGTGTGTAATGTCCTTAGGTTAGTTAGGTTTAAGTAGTTCTAAGTTCTAGGGGACTGATGAGCTCAGAAGTTAAGTCCCATAGTAATCAGAGCCATTTGAACCGTTTTTGATCCCCTACGTGTTCCCATGCTGACCCAACAACATTGTCGAAAACGATTGCACGGGCACCGAACCATCCAGATTAAACCATGGTCTCCTGGTGGCTTGTTACACGGGGTCCGGAATTGTGTACAGATATGTCGTCGTCCTGTTCGAAACATGCACCGGGCCAGAGACGCAGGGCTATGGGGTAATATTACGCTATTGGGGGCATTCAACTAGGCTAGCACGCCAAAGGTGACGATAATCGAAGACGCAATGACATGTGTGGACTACGTGAACTTTACCGCCTACCACCTGCAGCCCTTCATGCTTGACGTCTTCCCCGACGGTGATCAAACTCACTTCATTTTATCCTAATGAATCCATCTGTGAAGTTATCGAGCGTCAGATACGCGAACACAAATCACCGTCTCGTAAATCACGGGAATCATGTGTTCTGTACATATCTGAGCCACACACTTCCGGGAACCCACCGAGGACCAGCACGCTCTGAATCAGATGGTAATTGGCCGCAGTGGCCGAGCGGTTCTAGGCACTTCAGTCCGGAACCGCGCGACCGCTACGGTCGCAGGTTCGAATCCTGCCTCGTGCTTGGATGTGTGTGATGTACTTACGTTAGTTAGGTTTGAGTAGTTATAACTTCTAGGGTACTGATGACCTCAAATGTTAATTCCCATAGTGCTCAGAGCCATTTGAACCATCAGATGGTAAATATGTTTGGGCTCGGGCCTGCCTTATAATTTACACAGCTCTACAAAAAAAAATTTTTTCTTGTTACCAGGTATATTTGAGTGTATACTGGGTATATTTGGTATGCTGAATCTGAAAACGGATTTCTCCAATTAGCACGAATCTAAGAAACTGGAGCTGTTTCTGACATGTAGCGTTTGATCGTTAAATTATAAGTAAATCGGTTGTGAATTCCATAATTCTGTATGCCCATCCATTTTATATTTTGTGATTGCGTATGTACAGTCGTGGACAAAACGAGCGAGACCCCTCGCCTTTTCGTTATGCTGATCCGCACAGCTTTAAAATCTGCTACACATTATAACAGGCAAGGCGACGAAGTGCTACCAACATACTATGCACAGGCGTGAAATTGACGAACTATCCAAACTTTGTCAGACTGTTTTCAATCATATGTAAGACTATACGAGGGTTGGAACTTAAATAGTGGCAACTATTTATTCACAACCGATACAAAAGAGTTACATGTTTTCACTTGTTACTGTCTTTCAAAGTAGTCACCAGTGTTGCGTGGACCCCGTTGCCGTTACTCGCTAATAACAGTATTTTGTTATTTCGATAAACATCCCGAACGATTGTCACATAAGCGGTGACATAAAGGTAGAAAATTCATGTTTTAGAGTCCAGAAAGCTGTATGCGAAATTGCCGGCTTATGCATGTCTGGGGTAATAACAGAGGGCTGTTTGCCTGGATTGTCTGCTAGCATAGTGAAAGGTGTTTGCTACTGCAAGGGAGGTCTGGTTTGTTTTCGGTTCTAATCTCGATGGAGGGAGATAGACTATCAGTAAAGCAATTTTAACAAATTCTCGTGCCCCCAATACATTTTATTGCTACATTTATTCTGTACCGGCGCCCTGTGGATGTCAATATGAAACTCTTATAGAATTTCATACTTGTTACTGCCTTCCTTTATCCGCCTCTGTCAATAATTGAATTGACCTACGTGTGGCACTGAATGATTTTAAGCAAATTTCGTTATGAATATTCACGCATTGCTAAATTTGCACACTTTCATTTTTATTAGTACAGTTCATACAAATTAGCGTTTCTTCTTTCATTTGTATCTTATAATTACGTGTTGTATTTAACACACTAATCAGCATTAATACAGTCTTACACATTATTGAAAACAGTCTGACAAGGTTCGGATAGTTTGTCAATTTCACGCCTGTGCATCGTATGTTGGTAGCACTTCGTCGCCTTGCCTGCTATGCTGTGTAGCAGACTTCAAAGCTGTGCAGATCAGCATAACGAAAAGGCGAGGGGTCTCGCTCGTTTTGTCCACGACTGTAGAAACGTAATATCTTCTATGTTACACGTTGTAGAGGAGAAGGCGAGATTATGGGACGTGGTAGTAATTTGGGACACCCTTTTGTGTCTCACAATTTCAAGCAGAGTCGGTTGGTCACACCGCCGCATTGGAAGTCAGGGTCGCCCACAGCCTCGTTTGTGCTCAAAACGACAGTCGAGCGAGGAACGAACGTGTGAGAGGACGCGATTTGTGTGATCGCTGATAATAGTTTTTGTTAGTGAAGAATTTCTCGATCGTTACATCAAGAAAAAGGTATGTCACGGTTAGTTACTACAGTATTGTTAGTTAAATGTAAGTTATAGATCGTCTTGTAATTTATGTTGTCTTGTAAATAATAGAATTCAGCTATCAGTCGTCCTTTTTAAATTTTATTGACAGATCTAGATTTCAGCTAGAAACTAACCATTCTCAATGCACTATCATTTTTGATCAATGCATGTAATGCCTGTTGGTCGGGCTTCATCGACATGCGTTGATCAAAAATGATAGTGCATTGAGAATGGTTAGTTTCTAGCTGAAATCTAGATTTGACAATAAAATTTAAAAAGGACGACTGATGGCTGAAATCTATTATTTACAAGTCAATATAACAGCCGCGGAGTACAACAGCCTTCTGAATGGAGGGTAACCTGATATACTGTCATATTAGTTCCACCTTATCATATTTATAAAAACATATTTTTGCAAATATAATTTTTGATTTATTTTATTCTTTTCATAGTTCAACATGAGTTCTTCTTGTAGAGGTTGTTTCAACTCTCACTGTATTTGTGGAGAATACGCTCTACAAGAACAACAGAAGAACATCACTGACTTTGTGAAACAGACCTAACTTGCGTATTTTATATAAACATTGAGCTCCTTATATAATTTGTAAAAGCTGTGTCGAATCTTCATGACAGGTGACCAATGATAAACGAACAGGTTTAAACTTTGGAGTGCCAACAGTGTCGGAGAGCCAAAAAACTACCATAACGATTGTTATCTTGCATTGTCAATGGAAAAGGTTTCAATCGCTACAAGAAGCATAAGTGGGAATATCCCCATTGAAGACCCATCAAGGCGACCTGTGCCACACAGCGATGACATTCCTGTACCAGTGTTCACCAATCTGTCAAAATTACTTCCTTCAGATGAAGATGATTTGTGGGACCTGAACACTAGTATTAGAGAATCCGAATACGAAGGAAGTTTCACAAAATATCAGCTGTTCAGTCAGGAAGAGCTTAACGATTTGATAAGCGACCTCGGTCTTTTTAAGCAGTCTCCTGAAATCTTGGCATCTAGACTAAATGAGAAGAATTGTCTACAACCATGAACTAAAATCACAGCTCACCGGACAAGAGAAGAAGCTCTAGTTCCATACTTCAGTCGAGATGATGCACTTGTTTACTGCAGTGATATCCCTGGTTTACTACTAAAAGTGGGACTACCAAAATATCAAACTCAAGACTATAGGCTTTTTATCGATTGCTTAGCGAGAAACTTAAAATGTGTGTTGCTGCATAATAATAACTGCTAGGCAAAAATTCGAAGTGGCCACCCTACAAAACTTCATGAGGGATACGAAAATATCCAGATCATTCTCCATAAACTTCGTTATAGTCAACACCAATGGTCTATCTGTGTTGATTTAAAAATGGTTAACTTTTTACTTCGACAGCAAAGTGGATACAAAACATTCCCTTGCTTTGAAACTTCTTGGCAGATTAAAACTGTGTGCCCGACCGAGTCTCAAACTCGTGACCTTTGCCTTTCGCGGGCAAGTGCTCTACCATCTGAGCTACCGAAGCACGACTCACGCTGGGTCCTCACAGCTTCACTTCTGTCAGTATCTCGTCTCCTACCTTCCAAACTTTACAGAAGCTCTCCTGCGAAACTTGCAGAACCAGCACTCCAGAAAGAAAGGATATTGTGGAGACATGGCCTAGCCACAGCCTGGGAGATGTTTCCAGAATGAGATTTTCACTCTGCAGCGGAGTGTGCGCTGATATGAAACTCCCTTGCAGATGAAAATTGTGTGCCCGACCGAGACTCGAACTCGGGACCTTTGCCTTTCGCAGGCAAGTGCTCTCGGTCGGACACACAGTTCCAGGAAGTTTCATTTCAGCGCACACTCCGCTGCAGAGTGAAAATCTCATTCTGGAAACATCCGCCACGCTGTGGCTAAGCCATGTCTCCGCAATATCCTTTCTTTCAGGAGTGCTAGTTCTGCAAGTTTCGCAGGAGAGCTTCTGTAAAGTTTGGAAGGTAGGAAACGAGATACTGGCAGAAGTGAAGCTGTGAGGACCGAGCGTGAGTCGTGCTTCGGTAGCTCAGATGGTAGAGCACTTGCCCGCGAAAGGCAAAGGTCCCGAGTTCGAGCCTCGGTCGGGCACACAGTTTTAATCTGCCAGGAAGTTTCATATCAGCGCACACTCCGCTGCAGAGTGACAACCTCATTCTGGATTCCCTTGCTTTATTTGCATGTGGGACAGCAAAGCGAAGCGTGATAACTGAGAAAAGGTTTTATTGGCCATCAAGAGATAGCTTTACTGTAGGAGCAGCTAATATCCTAAAGGAATCATTAGTTGACAGGGACAAAATCATTCTTCCACCACTTCGTATCAAGCTTGGACTAACCAAGCAATTTGTGAAAGCATTGGATAAAAATAGTCACTGTTTCAAATATATATGCAAATCATCCCCTGTACTCAGTAATGAAAAATCAAAAGCAGGTATTTTTGATGGTCCCCATATTCGGTAGCTTAAACATGATTTGACCTCGTTAAAGTTATTAATTGCATCGAAGCATCTGCCTGGAGCAGTTTTGTCTCTGTTGTGAAGAATTTCTTGGGTAACGACAAAACACATAATTATGAGGAATTGGTGCAAGACGTGCTCAGAAACTTCAAAAGCTTGGGGCTGATATGAGCGTCAAGATTCACTACCTCCACAGCCATCTTGATAGATTCCAGACAATCTTCGTGATTACAGCGAGGAACAAGGTAAATAATTTCATCAAGATTTTCAGCTGATGGAAGGACGATTGCAAGGTAGATGGGACAAGCACATGATGGCATTCTACTGGTGGAATCTTCAGCGTGACTGTCCCAGGGATCAACACAAGAGAAAATCACACAGGCAGAGTTTTCCTTATGCTAATTGTAATATTTTTAAAAGTGTTTTTAAAAGACTGTCTTTTTATATCTTTTTCTATTACGTGCCTAATCAACAATGAAATTACATTTTTGGGATCCTTTTCATACGTTTTTCTCATTTTCATTTGACTGTGTTCAGAATGTATCTCAATCAATATTTTCAATTTGTGTTTGTTTGTTTATCTATATATTGTACATTACCACAATAAATAGAGCCAATCTAGCAATATGAGTGACATTTCTAATTCAGGGCCACAAATTTACCCTAAATTCACTGTCAATTAATTGGTAACAAAAACACTGTTGACCAGTGTTACCTCTCAATCAAAAGTTGCCCATTCGTTTTTGCTAGTGCGGTTGAACTGACTGGTCGTCCCAATGTCCGATTCTCAAGTCGTTTATTTACTTTTTTTTTTTAAAGATTCTTCTGTAGAACCAAATCTAAACTGCTTTGATTCTCTTCTGTTCCGGTTGTCCCACAGTGTTTCACTACCATATAAAGCTGTGTTTCAAACGTTCGTTCTCAGAAATTCCTTCTTCAAATTAAGGCAAATATTTGATATTAATAGACTTCTCTTGGCCAAGAATACCCTTTTTGCCAGTGCTAGTCTGCTTCTTATAACCTCCTTGCACCGTCCATTGTGGGTTATTTTGCTGTCTAGGCAGCTTAGTTCCTTATCTTCATCTGCCTCGTGATCACCAATCATGATGTTAAGTTTCTCGCTGTTCTCATTTCTGCTACTTCTCATTACTTTCACCTTTCTTCGATTTACTTTCAGTCCGTATTCTGCACTGATTAGACACTTCACCCTATTCATCAGGTCCTGTAATTGTTTTTCACTTTCAATGAGGACGGCAATATCATCAGCGAATCTTAACACTGAGATCCTTTCACCTTGAATTTTAATTTCACTTTTGAGCCATCCTTTTATTTCCGTCATTGCTTCATGGATGTATAGATTGAACAGTAGGGGCGAAATACTACATTCCTGTCTTGCACCCCTATAATTCCGATCATTTCCCTCTTGGTTTTCCGCCCTTCGCTCTTTTCTCTTGCGTATATTGTATATTAATTTCTTTCTCTATAGCTTACCCCGTATATTAACCGTTTTTACTTTTAGGGTTTCGAAAATCTTGCACCAGTTTACAATGTCGAAATCTTCTTTCAGGTCGGCAAATCCTATAAACCATGTCTTGATTTTTCTTTAGTCTTCCTTCCACTATCAACTGTGACGTCAGAACTTCCTCTCTGGTGCCTTTATCTTTCCTAAACCAAACTGATCGTCATCTAACATATCTCCAATTTTCTCTTCCATTCTATTCGCAGCTCGTGTTCCAGAGGCTCACGTTGCTTCCTCTGGATCAGGGGGTCCCAGGTTCGATTCCCAGCCACGATGGGGATTTTCTCTGCCTAGGACTGGGTGATTGTGCAGTGCTCATCATTTCATCATCATCATTCGTGACGGGGCTACATTGGACTGCCTAAAAAATTGGACTGTGAAAAAATTGGAACTTTGTGCAGCTCCTGATGATCCCGCAGTTGAGTGCCCCACAAACCAAACATCATGATCATCATAATCTCTTCCATTATTCTCTATATCATTCTTGACAGCAAGTTGGATGCGTGAGCTGCTAAATTGATCGTACGATAATTCTTGCACTCTTCAGCTCTTGTAAATTTCGTAACTGTGTGGATGATGTTTTTTTTCGAAAGTCAGATGTTATACCATCAGTACTATCTATTCTACATACCTACGTGAATAGTCCTTTTTTTTGCGTTTCCTTAACGATTTCAGAGATTGTGATGGGATGTTATCTATCTCTTCTACCTTATTTGACCTTAATTCTCCCGAAGCTCTTTTAAATGCCGATGCTAATACTGGAGCCCCTATCTCTCCTATATCGGTTCCTGTTTCTCTTCCATCATATGAGATAAGCCTTTCCATCTCATAGAGGCTACATTGGACTCAATGCACTCTTCCCGCCTATCTGTCCTCTTCTCTGCATTTAACAGTGGAATTTCCACTGCCCTCTTTCTGTTACCACTCTTGCTTTCAGTTTCACCGAATGTTGTTACAACTTTTCTATATGCTGAGTCTTCTTAGAGAACTGCCCTCTAAACTTCGTAACGAAAATTGTATGTTCTAGGTTTGAAATAATTTCGTCGTTTAACGGAGAACGATATCTTGCAACACACTAAAACTAAAACAGGCTCACCTGCAGTACGGTTGTATTTTTATCTTCGGATCCCTACAAATGACTGGACGTTTTGAAGCGTTAGTGAAACGTATCACTTTCTTTCAGTTTCAATGGCGTAGCTGTCGTTCCAGTTTTTTTTTTTTTTCTATATCGACAGATTTGGCTCTCCAATCTAGCAGAAGTAACAATCGAATTAATAGCCTGTGCGGAAGTTCGTATGTCGACTATGGCTCCCTCGGTCCAGAGAGTAATTCCATTGCCCTGTGTCTCCGCATTGTCGATTAAAGTCCAGTATCGATTGTCGATGGGCACGTGGGTTTAATTTGTTGGTACGTACAGGATGAATTCGGAAAGTATTCCATTCCAGTAACTGAAATACCTATCGTTCTCGGCCAAACGAATTTCTGTCGGCCTCACATGTCTGTACTTCATTTATTTTTCCGCGGATATCAAAGAGTAATATGAAATACAGTTAGCAAGAGAGACCAGTTTCGCGAATCAGCTTTTTAGAACGGAATACCATACAGATACAGTGAGACAAATTTGAGATCGACGTCCGTACAAAATTTGTATTTACTTGTAATTCAGGTTATTGTAGCTAATTTACTGAATATTTATCTCACAGTCAAAATCTCTGTAGTACGAAATTAAATAGAGCCGGGAATGACTAGTACTCTGCAGCATGGATTACTGTTACAAAAGGCCGTTTTGATTCCGGATCGATTGAAACCACGTTCTACTCATCTGAAGATTAATAGTTTTATATGCCATATCGTGTATCATTTCGGGTATGTAAATATTTTGTTGGATTCTGATTCATATCCTGAAATATAATACATAAAGAAATGTTCGTATACTTGCACAGTTTTGTCTGTCTTTCTAACTGCTCTGTTGTTTCCCATCTTCAATGATAAAAGAGACATTTGCTCAGCGTATATTATTCGTTTTGATTTCTTCGTATTCTTATTGCTTTTAGTCGGTCGCGTTACCATATATTAATTATAACTATTCACATCTTCTCCAATACACTTCGGAATAGTTTTCTTAAGTTCAGCATTCTCTTTTGTGTTTTCTTAGTTCTGCCTATCCTTTATCAGCTCACTCATCTCATCCGATACTTTCTTTTTGTTTGCGTTCTTCACACTTACCTATTTTGCTGTTTGTTTGAAACAAAGATAAGTATTTTGTCGCTCACCCCTTGTAGAGCCCCGTTCCGTTACAAATTTCAAAACTGAACAACTGTTGCAGGTCGGAAAACTTTTGGCTCTTAGCCTGTGTCCTAGTCAAATTAAGATTGTCCACATTTTTCCAACGACATGATCCCTGTTTTACTTGATACCAGACACAACAAATACATTAATACGTGCGAACGTATTAGGATGAAAGTATGTATTTTCAGTTCTGTGTTATGCGTCCACGCTGACTGCAGTCATAAAGGGTGTAGATTGAACACAGGAAGAACGTAGATACAGAAACCATTGGTATAACAGTTGTAAACTGTCGTAGCTGTATTGGGAAAGTACGAGAGCTCCAACCGATAATAGAAAGCACTGATCCTCAAATCGTTATAGGTACTGAAAGCTGGCTAAAGCCGCATACAAGCTCAACCGAAATTTTTGCGAATAATCTAACGGTGTTCCGAAAGGATAGGCTAAACACGGTTGTCGTTGGGGTATTTGTTGCTGTTAGAATTAGTTTAACTTGTCGCGAAATTGAAGTAGATACTTCCTGTGAGTTAGTACGGGCAGAGGTCATTGTTGGCAACCGGAATAAAAAAATAATAGGGTCCTTTTATCGACCCCCCAATTCAGATGATACAATTGCTGAAAGGTTCAAAGAAAACTTGAGTTTGATTTCAAACACGTACCCGACTCGTACGATAATAGTTGGTGATGACGTTAGTTTACCCTCGATTTGATGGCGAAAATACATGTTTAATTCCGGAGGTACGCATAAAATATCGTCAGAAATTGTGCTAAATCAATTCTCTCAAAATTATTTCGAACAGTTAGTTCATGAGCCCAAGCGAATAGTAAACGGTTGTGAAAACTCACTTGACCTCTTAGTAACAAATAACCCTGGCTTAATAACGAGCATCAAAAGGGATGCAGGGATTAGTGAACACAGGGTTGTCGTAGCGAGATTGAATACTGTAATACCCAAATCCCCCAAAAATAAGCGAAAAATATATCTATTCAAAAAAGCAGATAAAAATTCACTTGACGCCTTCCTGAGAGTCAGGCTCCACACATTACAAATCAATAATATAAGTGTACACCAGTGTGGCTTGAATTCAAAGAAATAGTATCGGCAGCAATTGAGAGATTTACACAAACGACGGACCTGATCCTCCTTGGTACACAAAACGTATTAGAACACTGTTGCAGAAACAGCGAAAGAAACATGCCAAATTTAAACAGACGCAAAATCCCCAAGATTGGCGATCTTTTACAGAAACTCGAAATTTAGCGCGGACTTCAATGCAAGATGCTTATAACAGTTTCCACAACGAAACTTTGTCTCGAAACCTGGCGGAAAATCCAAAGAAATTCTGGTCGTACGTGAAGTATGTTAGCGGCAAGAAACATTCAATACTTTCTCTGCGCGATAGCAATGGAAATAATATCGAACACAGCGCTATCAAAGCAGAGTTACTAAACACAGCCTTTCGAAACGCTTTCACAAAAGAAAACGAAGTAAATATTCCAGAATTAGAATCGAGAACAGCTGCCAACATGAGTAACGTAGAATTAAATATCCTGGGAGAAGTGAAGTAATTTCAATCACTTATAAAAGCAAGTCTTCTGGTCCAGACTGTATATCAAATAGGTTCCTTTCGGAGTATGCTGATGCATTATCTTCATACTTGAGAATCATACACAACCGTTCGCTCGACGAAAGATCCGTACCCAAAGACTGGAATGTTGCACAGGTCACAACAATATTCAAGAAAGGTTCGAGTAATCCACTAAATTACAGGCCCAATCGTTAACTTCGATATACAGCAGGATTTTGGAACATATATTGTGTTCAGACATTATGAATTATCTCTAAGGAAACTGTCTATTGACACAAAGTTAAAGTGTTTACAACATATCGATCTCGTAAAACACAACTAGCTTTTTATCTGAATGAAGTGTTGAGTGCTATTGATAAGGGATTTCAGATCCAGTCCCTATTTCTGGACTTCCGGAAGGCTTTTGACACTGTACCACACAAGCGGTTTGTGGGGAAATGGCGTTCTTACGGAATATCGTCTCAGTTATGTGACTGGATTTGTGATTTCCTGTCAGAGAGGTCACAGTTCGTAGTAACTGACAGAAAGCCATCGAGCAAAGCAGAAGTGATTTCTGGCGTTCCCCAAGGTAGTGTTATAGGCCCTTTCCTGTTCCTTATCTATATAAACGATTTGGGAGACGATCTGAGCAGCTGTCTTAGGTTTTGCAGATGACCCTGTCGTTTATCGAATAATAAAGTTATCAGAAGATCAAAACAAATCGCAAAACGATTTAGAAAATAAATCTGAATGGTGCGAAAATTAGCAGTTGACCCTAAATAACGAAATGTGTGAGGTCATCCACATGTGTGCTAAAAGTAATTCGTTAAACTTCGGTTACACGAAAAATCAGTCTAATCTAAAAGCCGTAAATTCAGCTAAATACCTAGGTATTACAATTACGAACAACTTAAATTGGAAGGAACACATAGAAAATGTTGTTGGGAAGGACTGCGTTTTATTGGCAGGGCACTTAGAAAGTGTAACAGATCTACTAAGCAGACTGCCTGCACTACGCTTGTCCGTCCTCTTTTAGAATACTGCTGTGCGGTGTGGAATCCTTACCAGATAGGACTGACGGAGTGCATCGAAAAAGTTCAATGAAAGGCAGCACGTTTTGTATTATCGCGAAATATGGAAGAGAGTGTCACAGAGATGATACAGGGTTTGGGCTGGACATCACTAAAAGAAAGGCGTTTTTTGTTGCGACGGAATCTTCTGACGAAATTCCAGTCACCAACTTCCCCCTCCGAATGCGAGAATATTTTGTTGACACCGATCTACATCAGGAGAAACGATCACCAAGATAAAATAATGGAAAGATACAGGTGTTCGTTCTTTCCTCGCGCTATACGAGATTGGAATACTAGAGAATTGTGAAGGTGGTTCGATGAACCCCCTGCCACGCACTTAAATGTGATTTGCATAGTATCCATGTAGATGTATGTTGTTTGTATTTCGTTTGGTGACCGTTTCGGGACACTCATCTGGAGCGGCCTGCTCCATGCTAAAAGCTCCTGCTCTCACCAAGGAGTAAGTCTTACAGAAGACCGAAATCGGTCACCAAACGAAATACATACAACGTACATACGATCAATACTATTTTTAGTGAAAAATTTTAACATTTGATATTTGTTTGTTTGTGAGAAGAGTATTGTGTCCCTTCTTCGAAGGAGAAAAGTGTAAGGGGATGTGGTGGAATTCGACAGCGGCAGTGGCGTATCGAGACTACAGTTTATTGTTCCAGTATTGTGCTCCTCGGGTTAGTCGGGATCTCATGATTATCATGCATTGAATCTATGTGTTGATGAGCGTCATATTCAGCGTAGAATCTCAAATAAAGCAAATTCCGCCAGGACACACCTTGAAGGCCCAACTGCACCGCCCTGCCGCCATGTCATCCTCAGACCTTAGGCGTCACAGCATGCAGATACGGAGGGGCATGTGGTCAGCACATCAATCGCTCTCTCGGTCGCTGTCAGTTTTCGTGACCGGAGCTGCTCATTCTCAGTCAAGTAGGTCCTTAATTGTCCTCATGACAACAGCACTCGGCAGACCGGACAGTGCTCCATCCAAGTGCTTGCCAAGCCCGATAGCGCTTAACTTCGGTGTTCTGAAGGAATCCGGTGTTGCCAATGCAGCAAGGTCGTTGGTCCTGGAATCTCTAGGGCCCCGCGTAATGTATTATGCGCCTGGTTGTGCAGGATCGTACAGCCTCATAACATGCCTTTAGCCAGGAAACAGGTTTGTTTGCACTAAGACAAGTAGCCACGGGGACAGTGGGGTGACGTCTGGAGCACCAATGCTGTCAGCACGTGTATGGAGTGCCGGCCGAAGTGGCCGTGCGGTTAAAGGCGCTGCAGTCTGGAACCGCGAGACCACTACGGTCGCAGGTTCGGATCCTGCCTCGGGCATGGATGTTTGTGATGTCCTTAGGTTAGTTAGGTTTACCTAGTTCTAAGTTCTAGGGGACTAATGACCTCAGCAGTTGAGTCCCATAGTGCTCAGAGCCATTTGAACCACGTGTATGGAGTCTCTGAGCAGAACTTACGTCGCCATAGTCACATGGGCACAGAACCTAGCGCGATAGGATGATGTGCCAATGGGCCCACAAGACGATAACCACTAATTTGAGCAGCAGCCGCTATATTTTTCATATGCTAAGGGCAGTGGTTGTTCTGTATCTTCGAGGTCACCATGGACAGATCTTTTAGCGCGAAGATACATGTCATATTGTTGCTGTGTTGTCCAGACCTACATCGGTACAGAGTTGTTTAACTGCTGTCGAGGATATTATCTCTCATCCGTTGAAAAATCTAATCATAGGTAGCACAAAGACTGGCAAGCCACCATTCGACAGACACTACGATTGACGTGCTTTGAAACTTCGTACTTGATGCAGCATGGAATGACGTATCTGTATCTATGACGTACCCGTATCGGACATACAAAACTCAGTGCGGCTCAGTGCCCAGCCGGATCAGAGCTATCGTTACAGACCGAGGTGGTAGGTAGTGAATTTCGGCACTCTGTGTAGCCTCAAATCGCCCACAAATTTAACCGTGTGTTCTTCCTGTCATGCTCCATATTTCTCAAAATGTAAATTTTATTTATTTTCTATGTTTGCTGGTTATAGTTATAAATATGAAAACGGAATTTAACCATCACCTGCTTTTATTTGAACCTTAATATTTACCGGTTTCGGTAGTGGACCATCTTCACAGGACACAAAGCAAAAATTGATTGAGTGAATACATACATGATTTTCTTTTCTATCTCATTACGTTAAATGCCGTTACGTTGGGCACAGGTTGTGTTCCTTTCTTGTACCTCTTATGACGTTTCCAATTTTCTATCAGTAAGAAACCTTGCCGCAGTGGTTACACCGGTTCCCGTGAGATCACCGAAGTTATGCGCTGTTAGGTGTGGCCGGCAATTGGGTGGGTGACCATCCAGCCGCCATGCGCTGTTGCCGTTTATTGGGGTGCACTCAGCCTCGTGATGCTAATTGAGGAGCTACTCGACCGAATAGTAGCGGCTTCGGTCAAGAATACCATCATAACGACTGGGAGAGTAGCGTGCTAACCCCACGCCTCTCCTATCCGCATCCTCTTCTGAGGATGGCACGACGGTCGGATGGTCCCGGAAGGCCACTCGTGGCCTAAGGAGGGAGTGCTTTTATCAGTCAGAAAAGAAGCTGATTTATGTATTCACCTAATCAGTTTTTGTCATCGCAGTGGTTAGCACACTGGACTCGCATTCGGGAGGACGACGGTTCAATCCCGTCTCCGGCCATCCTGATTTAGGTTTTCCGTGATTTCCCTAAATCGTTTCAGGCAAATGCCGGGATGGTTCCTTTGAAAGGGCACGGCCGATTTCCTCCCCAGTCTTTCCCTAACCCGAGCTTGCGCTCCGTCTCTAATGACCTCGTTGTCGACGGGACGTTAAACACTAACCACCACCACCAGTTTTTGTCATGTAGTGTGTGAAGTTGGTCCACTACCGAAACCGATAGATACCAGGGTTCAAAGAAAAAAATCAGACGGTCAGTTACTTAACGGCTATTGAATGTCATCTAACCAAAACCATTAAATACACTCTAAGACAGGAGCGACGAAGTTTCCGGCTCGTGGGCCGTGACCTGCCACGACTGCCAAAGTGATCAACCTTAGTTCACACTTCCACCACGGCCACACGCAAGGAGCGGGAAGATAGGAAAACTGTACTGCATTTAAATGACGGTACAATCACACTGCATGGTACTTGGTTCTATATTTCACATATCTCAACAACATAGGTCACAAACAAAATAAATTTTCAGCTTTGTTTAATTGTTTTTGGCGCCTGAAGATTTTTTATATTTTTTATCTGGTCAAACCTTCGGAATACAGACAGACAATGACAGTTTCAATGTGTTTCGCAATCAGGTTGCCACATAATTGTGACTTATTTATTTTTATAATCGAAAAAGATCCTTCACACACGTATGTCGACCGAAATACTGCAACACTTTTGCAACTTCATTATGGAAATTTGGAAACTCTACCTGAGACGTCCAGGACAGTCCTAACGTAAAATGATTGGTCACTGCAACTGGAATCACCTTGCAGGTCAGTCAGTTGCATCAGGCGCTTTCAACTAAAATGGCGCCGGCCAGAGTGGCCGAGCGGTTCTGGGCGCTACAGTCTGGAACCGCGCGACCGCTACGGTCGCAGGTTCGAATCCTGCCTCGGGCACGAATATGTGTGATGTCCTTAGGTTAGTTAGGTTTAAGTAGTTCTAAGTTCTATGGGTCTGATGACCGCAGCAGTTAAGTCCCATAGTGCTCAGAGCCATTTGAACCATTTGAACTAAAATGGCAAACGGTCTGGGGAACAGATGAAAGAATAACAGTGTCCTCAAAATCATTGTAAAAGTAGCCTTGCAGTTCTTTCAAAGCCATAATAAATTCTTGAACTTCGCGTCTTTTTTTTTACGCCAGTGTGCTTATGGAACTGGAATATCTTTGTCAGAATGTGTCCCTCTACAACGCGATTTTCCTTCTAAACGCATCCCCATCAAATCAGAAAGAAGTTACCTTGCAATGTCTTACTCTGGGCGGAGTGAAATGAAGTCCATTTAAAGTCGATGTCTACACTCCTTTCAAGATGTTCTAATTTTCGATCTTCCACTCCTTCGTCTCTCATAAATTCAACAACCGCGAGATTTAAATCGAAAAATAGTCCCAGGTATACCAGGTATACTCCTTGACTTAACCAATTTACTTTGCAGCACTGTAACCATTGAAAACTGTTGCAACTGAAAGTGTAATAACAGGGGAGAACCGGCGACCTTGGTGGCCAACGCAGCGCTTGGCAAACACAATGACAGCTAGTACAAACGCTCGCCGTATGCAGGTGGACATCATGTTGCTGAAATGTAAGCCCAGGATGACTTGCCATTAAGGGCAACAAAACGGGGCGAAGAATATCGTCGACTCAATCCTGTGCTGTGGTGTGCAGCTGATGACAACCAAAAGGATCCTGCTATGAAAAGGAATGTCACCACAGATCTGCTTATAGGGCCGTATGGCGGGCGACATTCAGGTTGGTATCCCGCTGCTGCTCCGGGCGTCTATAGACATTTCTACGCTGGTCATTGGTGCTCAGTCACAAGTGGGACTCATTACTGAAGACAGTTCTACTCCTGGCGGGATACCAGCCCCTGTACAGCTCAACACCCAGGGTGCGATGCCATTTCATTTCATAGCAAATCTCCTTTGTTGTTGTTGTGGTCTTCAGTCCTGAGACTGGTTTGATGCAACTTTCCACACTACTCTATCCTGTGCAAGCTTCTTCATCTCCCAGTGCCTACTGCAACCTACATCGTTCTGAATCTGCTTAGGGTATTCATCTCTTGGTCGCCCTCTACGATTTTTACCCTCCACGCTGTCCTCCAGTACTAAATTGGTGATCCCTTGATGCCTCAGAACATGTCCTACTAACCGATCCCTTCTTCTGGTCAAGTTGTGCTACAAACTTCTATTCTCCCCACCTCTATTCAATACCTCCTCATCAGTTATGTGATCTACCCATCTAATCTTCAGCATTCTTTTGCAGCAGCACATTTCGAAAGCTTCTATTCTCTTCTTGTCTAAACTATTTATCGTCCACGTTTCACTTTCATACATGGCTACACTCCTTACAAATACTTTCAGAAACGACTTCCTGACACTTAAATCTATACTCAATGTCAACAAATTTCTCTTCTTCAGAAACGCTTTCCTTGCCATTGCCAGTCTACATTTTATATCCTCTCTACTTCGACCATCATCAGTTATTTTGCTCCCAAAATAGCAAAACTCATTTACTACTTTAAGTGTCTCATGTCATAATCTAATTTTCTCAGCATCACCCGACTTAAGTCGACTACATTCCATTATCCTTGTTTTGCTTTTGTTGATGTTCATCTTATGCCCTCTTTTCAAGACACTGTCCATTCCGTTCAACTGCTCTTCCAAGCCCTTTGCTGTCTCTGACAGAATTACAATGCCATCGGTGGACCTCAAAGTTTTTATTTCTTCTCCATGGATTTTAATACCTACACCGAACTTTTCTTTTGTTTCCTTTACCGCATGCTCATTATACTTATTCAATAGCATCGGGGAGATGCTACAACCCTGTCTCACTCCCTTCCCAACCACTGCTTCCATTTCATGTCCCTCGACTCTTATAACTGCCATCTGCTTTCTGTACAGTTTGTAAATAGCTTTTCGCTCCCTGTATTTTACTCCTGCCACCTTCAGAATTTGAAAGAGAGTATTCCAGTCAACATTGCAAAAACTTTCTCTAAGTCTACAAATGCTAGAAACGTAGGTTTGCCTTTCCTTAATCTTTCTTCTAAGGTAAGTCGTAGGGTCAGTATTGCCTCAAGTGTTCCAACATTTCTACGGAATCCATACTGATCTTCCCCGAGGTCGGCTTCTACCAGTTCTTCCATTCGTCTGTAAAGAATTCGCGTTAGTATTTTGCAGCTTTGACTTATTAAACTGATAGTTCGGTAATTTTCACATCTGCCAACACCTGCTTTCTTTGGGATTGGAATTATTATATTCTTCTTATAGTCTGAGGGAATTTCGCCTGCCTCATACATCTTGCTCACCAGATGGTAGAGTTTTGTCAGGACTCGCTCTCCCAAGGCCGTCAGTAGTTCTAATGGAATGTTGTCTACTCCCGGCGCCTTGTTTCGACTTAGCTCTTTCAGTGCTCTGTCAAACTCTTCACGCAGTATCATATCTCCCATTTCATCTTCATCTACCTCCTCTTCCATTTCCATAATATTGTCCTCAAGAACATCGCCCCTGTATAGACCCTCTATATACTCCTTCCACCTTTCTGCTTTCCCTTCTTTGCTTAGAACTGGGTTTCCATCTGAGCTCTTGATATTCATGCAAATGGTTCTCTTTTCTCCAAAGGTCTCTTTAATTTTCCTGGAGGCAGTATCTATCTTACCCCTCGTGACATAAGCCACTACATCCTTACATTTGTCTTCTAGCCATTTCTGCTTAGCTATTTTGCACTTCCTGTCGATCTCATTTTTAAGACGTTTGTATTCCTTTTTGCCTGCTTCACTTACTGCATTTTTGTACTTTTTCCTTTCATCAATTAAATTCAATATCTCTTCTGTTACGCATGGATTTCTACTAACCCTCGTCTTTTTACCTACTTGATCCTCTGCTGCTTTCACTACTTAATCCCTCAGAGCTACGCATTGTTCTTCTACTGTACTTCTTTCCCCCATTCCTGTCAATTGTTCCCTTACGCTCTCCCTGAAACTCTGTACAAACTCTGGTTCTTTTAGTTTATCCAGGTCCCATCTCCTTAAATTCCGTTCTTTACAGAATGAAATTTTCACTCTGCGTCAGAGTGTGCGACGATATGAAACTTCCCGGCAGATTAAAACTGTGCGCGGAACCGAGATTGCCTTTGAGGGAAAAGTGCTCTACCAACTGAGCTATCCAAGCACGACTCACTACCTGCCCTCATAGCTGTACTTCCGCAATTGTCGGCGAAAGGCAAACGTCCCGAGTGTCGATCCACCACGCGATTTTAATCTGCCAGGAAGTTTCAGATCACTCTTGGTTGTCATATGTGGCACCCTTACAGGACAGTGGTACGTCGAGTGTATTCTACGCCCGGTTTTGATGCCCATCTTGTGAAGCCATCCTGCGCTTACATTTCAGCAAGATAATGCCCACTCGGACATGGCGAAATTTTCTACAGTTTACCTTCTTGCTTGCCAAACATTGCCTTGACCAGCAAGGTCTCCAGATCTTTCCCCAATAGAAATGTTTGGAACGTAAGGGACAGTGCCCTCTAACCAATTTGGGATTTTGACGGTCCATCGCGCCAATTGCAGGGAATGTGCACGATATTCCGATATTCCTCAGGAGGAGATGCTTCAGTGGCAGGACCAAAGAACTGCTTGTATAAAAGCCGGAGGTGGATCAACGCATTATTGACTTTCTCAATTTATTGACGCTATTTCTCTTGAGCAAGCCATCTAATTTTTCTGAAATTTTAATCATTTGTTTGTCTTTACCAACAACAGATGTACCGATTTCCTACTCGGATAATTTTTTCGTGATGTGTCGTTTTCTTTCTTTTTTTACAATGCATAATTTTATTGACCAATAGGGATTCCATAACGAAAAATTTACATTATGCCTGGGATGCTACTTATAGCTGTAATTGAGTTATGTGTGAAATTTGTCTGAAGCCGGCAATAATGTTACTTATAACCTCTTTTGACATATGAAGTGGCGTAATTAGTAGCGTTTTCGTGCAAAATCACCTGAGATAGGAGGCATTTGGAACAGAAATATGTTTTGCGACATCCATTATCAGTTGGTAAAATATTCAGGATTTGGTGTTTCGTATCTTTCTTGTCAAACAATTTTGATAATCTGCAGACGAGCTGTCTTGACGTGTGTCAAAATGTCTGCATGTACTGTGGAATCAGCACGTAATATCTGGAAAGGATTTGTCTCAAATTGCCAGTTATCATTCACCATCGTCCTGACAAAAAGTACAGACAAGACGAATAATTAGTCTGTTGGTGAAGATTTCAGCAGTATTGGCATCTTCTAGATTTAACTTTACACGTCACAAGGGACACAATACATAAAACTCAAGCATATTTCGTAAGGTATTGTAACATTCAGACTAACTATCAAGTTTGTGGGTTCTTTACTTTTAATTTATGTCGACTAAGACATAGTACATTTATTTTCTTTCACTACTTGATATTGGCTTAACTTTTCTAACAGTTTCAGACTATGATAAATGACATTATTCCGGGCTCTTAGTGAACATGAATGTGTCTCAGAGGAAGAAGATGCGACTTTAAGTGTTATTGTTTTATTATTATTATTAGTAGTAGTAGTAGCAGTAGCAGTAGTATTAGTAGTAGTAGTCGTCTACCATCACATTATGGGGTTCTGTAGGGTGTGCGTGAGAACTAATCAAATCACGCTGGGCTTGGATATAGTTAATTTTTTTTTATTGAGTTCAGTCCACAATCGAGATTCTGTGCTCACATCCGGCAAGTGTGGAGTGACCGTCGAAACCGCGGTGGCTGTGCAGATGTGTAGTCCTCTGCGGCTGCCAAGCTCCCCACGTGGTTGTGGAGTATTGAGGCAACTTTTCCAGAACTGAAGGCATCATCTGCGCGACTGAATGTCAATCCTAAGGGCCCGGGTTCGATTCCCGGTTGGGTCGGAGATTTTCTCCGGCCAGGGACTGGATGTTGTGTTGTCCTAATCATCATCATTTCATCCCCATCGACGCGCAAGTCGCCGAAGTGGCGTTAAATCGAAAGACTTGCACCAGTCGAACGGTCTATCCGACGGGAGGCCCTAGTCACACAACATTTTTTTTTTTTATCTTCAGGGCGACTGTCAACACTGGCCAAGCGATTTGAAGGGCGTAAGAGACAACGAAAGGAAATCTAAAAATAAATTAAAGGGACGTTTACTTCACAATTCCTACTAAGTAATGAAGTCTTTCTTAAATGATTGTAGTTTCCGAATATTCTGCGTTAGGCCTACATCAAAAGATGGGAAGTTGCAGATATCTATTCCACAGTGTAGGGTCCTTCTTGCCAGAAGAAGCGAAAATACACCAAGTTATCGGTTCAAGATAGTTGCATGAGACTTATGAAGTAGTAGATACTGAGATTACTTTATTATTCACTAAGTTTTCACTGTCGGTTGTTGTTTAACATTTCCTGGCACACCCTTTCCGTCTGTCTTTTCGTCATATTTGTTTCTCAGTTCCTCATTGGTGGTTTGATTGTGTTTCTTGCCTGAAATCACTTCATTTATTTGATGAAAGTTTTAGCCGCTGTTCCTGAAGAACTGGCCTAGGTGACTCAGCTCGTGGGGCAAATTAACAGCGTCTGATACCATTTTTGCTCGATGCACTAATGTTTGTATGGAAGCTGGGGCCAAGGCATCCACTTCGTATGGACGGACGAAGACGTCGAGGAAGGGCAATGTGTTGACTTTTTCTACCTCCTTGGTGAACTGGATATTGCTGTTATATCGTTAAGGTGTTCCAAGAAATAGTCACGTTTCCGAAGTCGGCGGAGCGTAGTAACGAACGTGTCGTCAACGTATTGAAAGAAACAACTAGCATTTAATGGTTTCGTTCTAAAGCGATATTTTCAAAATTGTCCATGAAGAGGTTTGCAACAGCTGTAGCTCATGGTCGTAATACTGATCGTGGTAAAGAAGATAAGTAGACTTACGAGTTGTTACTAAATAGTTCGACCGCGTCACTTATAATGACCTGGGATGCCAGATCCAAAGAGTCTTTAATAGGCACATTGGTAAACAGCAGCACCACAACAGAACTGACCATAATGTCAATACTTTGCTTACCAAACTATAGAAGCTATGAACAAAGTTTCTAAATCGTGTCGCACACCGAATATTTGCCGAGTATCCGTTGTTTACTATATAGATGATAGCATCTTTCTATTATTACAAGTTATCCCTTCATTTCCAAAAATCTGTCAACGATCTGAGATCTTTATTTTATAACTGTTAATTTTGGAAGTATAGTGCTTGAATCATTACCTTCTGCAAAACACTAAATGTTCGTCTTTCGTGTTCTTTACCCAAATGCGGTTCAGCGGCCACTGCTTGTGTAACCTCAGTAGGTCTAATTTGACTTCTGCAAAAAATGATTTAGTTTTATAGGTTTACTGCGGTGTAGTTTTAGGTGTAACACGCACATCTGCTTCTGTTGTGATTACACAATTTCAAATCCATAATTTTAACTTTCATTTAAGAAGTTGGCATGTTGTTGTGTATTTTCTATTCTGACAATGTGTTACCGCAAAATGATTCTTTAGGTCTGCTTTAGAAGGACTCTCAGGAGTAAACGTCCGTGGCTTTTCGCACGCTCATTTCTTTCTGCATAAGCAAAACTTTTCTTCGCGGCACTCAGGGACAATGCACGCTTTGTCCTGGAAACATGCGTCGCTTCACGTGCTTCTGAATGGGAATGATGAGTGGCAAAAATATTTAAATTCTGCAGCAAGACCGCGAAAGAACGAGGACCGTTTGCGACTGAATTTTTTTAGAGGAGTAGTGAGATAGGCGTTTGGCGGCATATCTCTCGCGAAGTGGGCCGCCAGTGCTACCAAAAAGCCCACTGCACTTTACTCTCACAACATATTGCGACGATGGATGAAAGGAAATAGGCAGATTCCCTATTCCTAAAATTCTAGAAAGCGTACTACACTGAAGATTGTCATTGACGACCGATCTTATGGAACAGGTTCTCAGATATGAGTTGCTGGAAGACTATTTCAGTAATAGATCCAAGTACTTATTTTTGGACGGAGAGTGTTTATCAGAGACTCAAGTACCATCAGGACAGACCGAGAGAAATACGTAAATGATCTGATAGATAGCGTGAGCAGCGATCTGCGAGTGTCTGCTGATGACACTGTAGTGTACGGGAAAGTTCCATCGTTGTGTGCCGGCCGGAGTGGCCGTGCGGTTCTAGGCGCTACAGTCTGGAACCGAGCGACCGCTACGGTCGCAGGTTCGAATCCTGCCTCGGGCATGGATGTGTGTGATGTCCTTGGGTTAGTTAAGTTTACGTAGTTCTAAGTTCTAGGCGACTGATGACCTCAGAAGTTAAGTCGCATAGTGCTCAGAGCCATTTTTCCATCGTTGTGTCACTGTGGGAGGATACAGGATGACTTGAATTGATTTTCTGACGGGCGTGATGAATGAACAGCTTGCTCCGAAAGTAGAAACAATTTAACTTAATGCAAATAAGTGGGAAAAATAACCCTGAAGGGGAACTTGCGCGACAACGGACAGGTCCCAGCGGCGG
This sequence comes from Schistocerca serialis cubense, assembly GCF_023864345.2. Classification (NCBI taxonomy): domain Eukaryota; kingdom Metazoa; phylum Arthropoda; class Insecta; order Orthoptera; family Acrididae; genus Schistocerca; species Schistocerca serialis. The sequence goes on from NC_064642.1 coordinate 209,778,710, forward strand.
ACAGGTTTGGTTTATCCAATTACATGCTAGATGACAATAGCTGACTGTTCTGCAGCTGTAGAGACACAAGTGTGTATGTTGCTACTCATACCATTTCTCTTTAGTCATTGGCAGTGGAGAAAGACGCTTTGTTAAATGAACATCCGTTGTTTCTGCTACTACGCACGTAATATTTGTAGGGTAAGTTTAACGAAACTATTATACTATTGATTAAAATGTGCATGAATGAAGAGTAAGACAGCGTTCCTTTTTTTTATAGAAATTTACATATATTTGAAGACCAGTAAGTTTTTTTATTTCATTTTTCAGGGCTTGTTGTTGTCAGCCCGTCAAATTTAAAGAAATGAAAATGGTATGAGGAGACAATGAAGAAAGCTGTCGTGGCGTATTAACTGGAGAATTCAGGATCAGGGAAGCAGCAGGGTACTTTTCTAAGGGCTCGTTAAGAGATCGTTTTCCTGCACTTAAAAGAGGGGAGTATATAACAGTGGTACCTTCTTGGAGCAGATTTAAAAACAACTTTCACTGGTCAATTTGACAATGAGTTAGTCAGACATCTTAAGGAATTAGGAAAATGATTTTTACCTCTAAACAAAACAGAATTTAAAAATTAGTTCATGATTCAGCAGATCATTCAGGAACGAGAAGATCGCAGGCAGAAAATCATTTAGGAGCTTCAGAAAGCGGCATTCCGAGCTGTCCTTAAGCTGCGTGCAACCTATTACCCTTCAAAGAGCACAAGGTCTCAACAAGGAGCAAGAGGGTGTTTTTTATGCTGCCCTGGAGAAACAAATGGGCAAGTTCTCGTTCCCACCAAGCAGAATAAACGATTATGGTGAAACTTGAAAATTTCCAGAGTTTTATCTATTAAGGGCACATAGCAGATCAGTCAGCACATTTCTGGTGAAAATGGACGGAGCATCACAATAATGCTTTGCGTCAGTGGTACCAGGGGTAACTCTGTCCCCCCTACTTTTTATTTCCGAGGATTCGTATGGACCCACAGTTCATGAAAGATGCTCCAGTCAGAAGTACCTTTGAAGTGCAAGAAAGTGGCTGGATATCTATTTCCGTATTTTTTTTTTTAATCGATGACATCATTTGTGGGAAAAGGTAAAATCTTCAGAAAAAAAATCTAGTTCTACTCATCCTGAATGGTCACATTTACTCTTCGAGTTGTCTTACATGCCAAAAAACATCACGTTCATATGCTTAGTTTGCCCCCACATACTATGAATAAGCTCCAGCCATTTGACTGTTCAATCACGAAGCCTTTCAAAACAGCATTCAACACAGAATGTGAGGTCTGGATGTTGGCGCTGAAGATAACTGGTAAGGATATTTTGGGATTGGTTGCCTCTGCTTTCTCCAATAATGCAGGATGAAGCTGCCAAAAGCAGGTTCTAATGCACCGGCGTTTATCCACTAAAGAAGAATATTTTCACAGATACGGTTTTTCTCCCATCACTGAACACCAGAACTGTATCAGAATGAGATACTTCGTCAACTGATGATTCTAACCAGCTTTCCCCGGCGATGCAACTGGGTAATGGTCGTTTAGATCTAGCTCTGACCAAAACTTATGGATATGGCTGTATCACCTATCTCAAAAGACTTCCGGAACGCCAGCGAGAAAATCTGCCCTATGATGATTTAAAGAGGAAGATCGTTAAAAGGAGGAGAAGAGGAGAAGGGAGATACTGGAATCCACACCAATCAAACGACAGCTTATAGAAAAAGAAGAAGAGAAGTTACTCAATACACAGAAAAAAGTGAGATGCTACTGGAGTATGTAAGAAGAAAAGTTCACAGAAGCTATCGAAACGAAAGGTCGATTTTGTTAACGACAGTGAAGGCAGGACAAGAAGAACAGGTATGACGCACGGTGTCTTACTTGCTGAGACTCCACCCGAACAGGCCATGATGACCCAACGGTACCGACCGCTGTGCCATCCTCAGCCCACAGGCGTCATTGGATGCATATATGGAAGGGCATATGATCAGCACACCGCTCTCCCAGCCGTATGTCAGTTTACGAGACCACAGCCGCTACTTCTCAGTCAAGTAGCTCCTCAGTTTGCCTCACAAGGGCTGATTGCATTCCGCTTGCCAACAGCTCTCCGCAGACCGGATACTCACCCATCTAAATGCTAGCCCGGCCCGGCAGACTTAACTTCGGTGACCTGATGAGAACTGGTGTTACCGCAGCGGCAAGGCCGTTGGCAGTGGTACTAGGTACCCTCCTTTATCGACCGTATGGTAGCTTGTGGAATACGTGTAAGTGTAGATGGAGATGCGGAACATGTAATGATTTTCTTAGCCGATCATCTTACCGTCATTTTAACTGACGACGAACTATATCGAGTGGTGCAGTCGCTACATTTATAAGTGAAGAAGATCGACAGACGACGAACACAATTGCTTTCATTACAAGCAAGGGTGGCGCACACACTTCGGCGTGCTGCACCATCGAGACAGTGATATCATTTTCGAGATACAGTATCTGAAAATAACCAAACTATGCGAGGAGTTTGCTCTTTTTCTAATAGTTACAGATTGGCGTTGTCGTGATCGACGGACGCCGTTCCACCACATCTCGACTGGGACACGCATCACCATCGAGCCGAGAGAGAGAGAACAGTGCCACACCATCTCAACACAATACCAGACGATGTAGCTTGTTCATTTCTTCATCACAAGACAAAGCTTCAATACTAAACAGAACATCACAATCTCGCAGCACCGTGCAGAAGAACAGAATGGTGCTTTATTCACTAACCATCCGGCCACACTCTAACCAATTCTTCCAGCCATACATACCTATTGATTGATTGACTTTGTGTTTAGTCAGCTAGCTCAAAGAAGATAATGGTCTTCAGTGAAAAATAAGGTACACTAACAGACAGCTATACGACTTTAGATATTTTGATACAGACAAGTGCCTGCCAAGCACGAGTTTTTATCATAATATTTCACGAGGACACGCTGATACTATAAGCACAACTGTCCTGAAAGCATTCACAGCGTAATGCATTTTTCTTAGTCACAATTTAACATTGTTACTGCAGAGTCGTCGCTTGTTTCGATAGCAGCCATGAGAGGCTAAGTGCAATGGTATCGTGATCGGTTGGTAATTTACCAACTACACGAGCACGACAGAGGTCAAGTATGAGTACTACGTTTACATGTTTACCTCTGTCGTGGAGCAGCTATGTCTGGGCACTTTACTGTACGCAACATGCTGTGCGTGCTCACCCCACTTACGCCATGCTTTCAGCAGGATACTTGTGATGATCGTTCTTATATTTGGTCTTTAACATTACATACGACAGCCAGACCATTTGTGTCATGACTAGCACAACTCATGAGGATTCAGTACGAGGCGGTTATCAGTGTGAGTTGCATACTTTATTTTGTGGCGGCGTTCGTAGCGACAAGCAATTCGCTGTAGAAACGGCTTACGAAGTCACCGCCACACTTTTAATAGCGGGCCGACCGGTCCGCTGGAACAGTGAACAGAAAGATGAAAACCCAAACACTGACTAAATAAAAGTCGGTACTTATCTTTATTAACGAAGATACAGAAACAGTAGTGAACTCCGTGTCTACAGAAATCTGTCTAGTTCGAGTCGGAGCGGCTAGGTCAGCGTCGGCTGACGACAAACAACTACTCTGCTGCGATGAACACACAACTGACTAGCAAGAACACAATTCGGTGGCGAGTATACAACTGAGCGGCGAATACAGAACAGTCCTAGCGCTCGCGACTCCAGCGCTTAAGAAGCCAGAAGCCGGCGGTGGCGCGCGCAGACTTGCGGCGATTTCCTGTCTCGCTGGCGCTGCTTATGCGGACGGCGTCCGGACTTTGATGCTGCCAACCTTTTGGCAGCGGGCTCGGGTGGCATTACTGGCTAGGATATAACACTCCTCCCCCCCAAATCGCCGCACCGTCGTTGAATAATGACGTGGCGAGCGTCGACGGCGGGGTAGTGGTCTGGCCGCAGGCGTAGCGGACGAGACCGGGGCGGAGACTGTTGTCGGTGGCAGTCCCCGGTCCGCACCCCAGCATTGGCTGCGCGGGGCCTTGGGAAACACCGACTGAAAACCGAGGTCAGGGTGCACGCCTGTGACCACGGGCGCAGCTTCTGGTACTGGACGCGACGGGGCGTTGGGACCCACGAAGAGAGCAGCGTCTCCTGACGCTGCGTCGACGGCTGCTGAGTGGGCGCCGGACAAGGCGCTGCGGTGTCAGACTCCTTGGGGGCGCCCAAGGAAAGCGGCTGCAGGACAGGCTGCACAGCCACCGCTTGGGAAGGCGGCCCGGCTGAGGGGTCGACGTCCATCAGCTCCGAAGGCGGTGGCGACTGAAGAGGGACCGCAGGCGCCGGAGCGACCACCTGGGGCGCTCCCGGATGAAGCTGCGCGGGAGGCATCAACGGGACGGGCTGTCGGCGTGGTAGCGGCGACGGCTGCTGCTGCTGCCCTGGGGGCGGCAGCGAAGTCGGAAGGCGCGGCTGGAACCCGCCGCGGACCAAATCTGTGGACAAAGAACGAGTGGCAGAATCCGGGCGGCCAGCGCGGCGCAACTGGTTCTGATGCCTCCTGTTCACCCCAGTAGCACCTTGAACAGTATAAAAACCGCGACCCTGGACACTTATCACGGTACCACGTTCCCAACGACGGCGACCGTGATAAACTCTGAAAAAAACGGCGTCGTTGCGCTGAAAACGCGTGCGATGCTCAGAAGCGGCGGGTCGATCCGGGGGGTGCAACAACCGTAGTAGGGTGCGGTGACGACGGCCGTGGAGAAGCTCCGCAGGCGAAGGGCCGTCGCGTGGCGTGGTCCGGTACGACGACAGGAACGTGATGAGGGCCTGCTGACGAGAGTGCGTAGCACGAAGGCGGTCCATATGATCCTTGAATGTGCGTACAAAACGTTCCGCTGCACCATTCGATTGAGGGTGGAACGGCGGAGTAAGAACATGGCGAATGCCATTGGCAGAACAAAAACTTTCAAATTCAGCAGAGGTAAATTGTGGACCATTGTCAGACACTAAAACTTCTGGAAGACCCTCAATACAAAAAATTGAAGTCAACGCCTGTATAGTCTGTGCAGACGTTGTAGACTGCATGGGCACAACAAACGGAAAATTACTAAATGCATCTATCACGATGAGCCAACGAGAATGCCAATATGGACCAGCGAAATCAATATGTACTCGCTGCCAAGGACCGGCAGGGCGTGCCCACTCAAAATAGCGTTGAGGCGGAGCAGCTTGGTGTTCGGCACACGTCGAACAATCTGTAGACATCTGCGTAATCTGCTTATCAATGCCGATCCATGTACAATGACGGCGGGCAAGCTGCTTGGTGCGGACCACTCCCCAATGACCTTGATGCAACAAGTTGAGGACCTTGGATTGGAGCACTTGGGGAACCACTGCACGAAGCTGGTCATTCTCGGTGCGTAACAGTAAAACTCCGTGCGAAACAGACAACAGATGACGTTGCGGATAACAGCGACGAACCACAGGATCCGATATGTCCTTTGCCTTGGACGGCCAACCACGTTGAACAAAACGTAATAGTAAACTCAGATGAGGATCCGTAGCTGTCTCACGTGCCACCTGACGATAATCAATCGGAAAATCCCGGAGGGATTGATGCTCATCGGCGTCAATCTGATGGCAAGAGTCGTCAGAGGAATCTAAGACATCATCCGCAGCAATTGGCAATCTAGAAAGCGCGTCAGCGTTTGCATGCTGAGCTGTAGGGCGATACAGTATCTCATACTGGTATTGTGATAACAAAAGAGCCCAACGTTGTAATCTCTGAGCTGTCCGCTGAGGAACTGGTTTAGACGGATGAAACAGTGACGTCAGGGGCTTGTGATCTGTTACTAAATAGAATGGTCTACCATAAAGGTAGTGATGGAATTTCGTGACACCGAACACAATAGCCAACGCTTCCTTGTCCAATTGGCTATAATTACACTGAGCTTTGTTTAGCAATTTAGATGCGAACGCAATAGAACGTTCGGTGTTACCGACTCGGTGAGACAACACAGCACCGAGGCCGAAAGAAGAGGCATCACAAGCTAACACCAGAGGCTTGTTAGGGTCGTAATGGACCAGACAACGATCATTCAATAAAGCCTCTTTAAGCTGCTGATAGGCTGATTGGCAATCAGCTGACCACACAAACGGAACATTCTTACGGCGGAGACGATGCAACGGTGCAGCAATCTGTGATGCATTAGGTATAAACCTAATATAATATGTCAATTTGCCAAGAACTGCTTGCAATTCATGCAGATTGCGAGGGGCGGGCAAATCAAGAATAGCTGCTAAATGTGACTGGGAGGGATGAATGCCTTGAGCATTAATAACATGTCCCAGATACTCCATCTCCGTAAGGAAAAATGAATATTTATCGATGTTGCAACGTAGGCCTGCCTCAGACAATACTTTAAACAAACACTCCAAATTACGGAAATGTTCAGCAGGCGTCCTACCGGACACAACAATATCGTCTAAATAGTTGCAACACGATGGCACATTAGCCAGAAGTTGTGACAAAAAACGCTGAAAAACAGCTGGAGCTGACGCACAACCAAAAGGCAAACGCAGAAAACGGAACAACCCCAACGACGTGTTTATGACAAAATACTGTTGTGATTGCTCGTCGAGGGGCAATTGCAAATATGCTTCACGGAGATCAATTTTGGAAAAGAAACGAGCTTCCCCTAACTTATCCATCAGCTCGTCCGGTCTAGGCAAAGGAAAAGAATCAATGACAGTCTGAGGATTAACTGTCGACTTAAAATCAGCACACAAACGTAACTTGCCAGACGGTTTCTTTATAATAACTAAGGGAGAAGCCCACTGGCTCGCTGAAACGGGTTGAATAACACCGTTGTTTTGCCAACGACGAAGTTCATCTTCTACAGGTGCCCGGAGGGCGTGAGGCACTGGACGAGCACGACAAAATCGAGGCTGAGAATTATCTTTTAACGTAATATGAGCGGCAAAGTTCGCAGCACAACCTAGTTCGTCTTTAAATATGTCACTGTATCGTTTACACAAATCGGTTATGCTGTCTTGAGGAACAACAACAGAATTAATTTGCAACACATTGTCTTGGATAGACAGGCCAAACAAGTCAAAACAGTCTAATCCGAAAATGTTTACACTGTCTGTAGCGCGGAGCACTGTGAATGAAACTGTTTTTGTATTGCCACGGAATGTGGCTGGCACGCTACATACACCTAACACAGGAATTTGTTCTCCACTATAAGTAGCCAAAGAATGTTTTGCCGCTGAAAGTTTAGGGCGGCCGATAGCCGCATACGTAGCACTATTTATGAGAGTCACAGAAGCACCAGTGTTTAATTGAAAATTGAAGGTCTTATCCTGGATGCGTAGCTTCACAAATAGTTTATTACACTGTCTCTGGATCGGTGCAGTGGAGGCGGAAGACACAAAATCAGCGCGTTTAGCGCGTGTTCGCTGCTTACGACAGCTCGTGGGTTGGGCGGGTGGAACAACAACTCCCGCTTCACTTGTAGTCTGTACATTACGTTTTACAGCGTTTGAATTACGCTTGGGTTGCATAGCAGAGGGCTGGGTGGGTGGCTTATTGCGAACAAGTTTATTACCCACACGAACCGTGGGAGAGTCTTTAAACGCGACTTTCTGGGCGGGCTGGCTTTGAAGAACATGAATATCCATGGGCTGGGCAGCACTAGAATTGTTCTTAGGTTTACGCAAACAAACAGTCTGGATGTGTCCTTTCCTTTGACAAAAGTGACAAACCGCGTTTCTTAACGGGCAACGTTCACGAGGATGGGCAAGAACACACTTAGGGCAAGACTTAACTCTATCATTTTGCACACGCGGCTGACGAATGTGTTTAACATGACGCGGCCGGGTAGTGTTTACAGTCTGACTCTCCCGGTGGGGCCGCGGGCGTGACATAACTTGCTTAGCACAGGCTATGTGAGAAATACATGGCTGATCTAACTCACACTCAGCATAGTCAAAAGTATCTTGGGCTTCAATTATGTTCATCACAGTCTCTAATGACGGGTCAGGCAACTTTAAGATAGCAGCACGAATACGAGAATCTGCAATGTTTTGAGTAATAGCGTCTCGTAACATGACATCACTGTAGGAAGCTCCACACACACAATTAAATCGGCACTGACGGGTGAGGCCCCGTAAATCTGTTAACCACTGTTTATTAGATTGATGTGGCAGTTTCTTTAATCTGAAGAACTTGAATCTGGCTGCTGCCACATGAACTCGCGACTCGAAATACTCAGCAAGCTTGTTAACAACAACGTCATAGTCTAAAGCTTCTGGCTTGGATTCCGGGAACAACTTACAAAGTAGTCGATAGACTTCCACGCCTGCAGTGGAAATTAAATAAAGCTGCCGCTCAGTACCTGTGATTTTGTACACTGTCATGTGCGCCTGCAACTGCGCGAAATATTCTCGCCATTCTTCTCGTGATGCATCAAAAGCACGGAAAGGTGCTGCTGCCTGTGCTTGTTCCTTCTGTGTTGGAGGATTAGCCGCTTGTTTGGCGATTGCTTCCACCAGACTTTGTATTTGCTGACTCTGTAACAAGATCAACTGTTGTAAGTCAGCAGACATAGTGAACACAAATTAAACCAACCCCCAAAATTTTATCGCTATAATTAGCATAACCAGAAACAAGTTGAACCAGCCCTGCACACGAGTTCGGCAGTCCTCGTCGCCAGTTTTGTGGCGGTGTTCGTAGCGACAAGCAATTCGCTGTAGAAACGGCTTACGAAGTCACCGCCACACTTTTAATAGCGGGCCGACCGGTCCGCTGGAACAGTGAACAGAAAGATGAAAACCCAAACACTGATTAAATAAAAGTCGGTACTTCTCTTTATTAACGAAGATACAGAAACAGTAGTGAACTCCGTGTCGACAGAAATCTGTCTAGTTCGAGTCGGAGCGGCTAGGTCAGCGTCGGCTGACGACAAACAACAACTCTGCTGCGATGAACACACAACTGACTAGCAAGAACACAATTCGGTGGCGAGTATACAACTGAGCGGCGAATACAGAACTGTCCTAGCGCTCGCGACTCCAGCGCTTAAGAAGCCAGAAGCCGGCGATGGCGCGCGCAGACTTGCGGCGATTTCCTGTCTCCCTGGCGCTGCTTATGCGGACGGCGTCCGGACTTTGATGCTGCCAACCTTTTGGCAGCGTGCTCGGGTGGCATTACTGGCTAGGATATAACACTTTATTCGTTAAGATGCTGTGGCTTTATCCTTATTTCCTGAGAAAACAGGAAGACGTTGTGTGGAACTATGAAAAATTAAGCAAAATATACAAACTGAGTAGTTCATGTCCAACATATGCAAAATCAAGGAGAGACTGGACTCGCGATCGCCGTGGTCCCGTGGTTCGCGTGAGCAACTACGGAACGATAGGTCCATGGTTCAAGTCTTCCCTCGAGTGAAAAGTTTAATTTTTTATTTTCAGTTTGTGTGACAAACTCTTACGTTTTCATCACTTTTTTGGGAGTGATTATCACATCCACAAGAAAATCTAAATCGGGCAAGGTAGAAGAATCTTTTTACCCATTCGCCTAGTGTACAAGTTAGGAGGGTCGACAACATATTCCTGTCATGTGACGCACATGCCGTCACCAGTGTCGTATATATTATACCACACCTGTTTTCCTGTGGAGGAATCGGTTGACCTATGACCTTGCGATCAAATGTTTTCGGTTCCCATTGGAGAGGCATGTCGCAAAACACAGACACGAAACTTATTACAGTGAACAGAGACGTCAATGAACGAACGGACAGATGATAACTTTGCGAAAATAAATTTTTCACTCGAAGGAAGACTTGAACTGAAGACCTGCAGCTCCGCATGCTGCTCACTCTAACCACAGGACTACGGTGCTCCTAAGCTCACATTCTCCTTGATGTGCCTATCTTGCACATGGACTACTCAGTTTGTATAATTTGCTTATTTTTTAATAGTTCCACACAATTTCTTCCTGTTTTCTCGATTGATCTGTGTTCAGATTTTCAAGGCCTATCCACTGTGCCAACTTATAAATAAATCTGAGGGGGGTGTGATGGGGAGGTTCCCTTGTAAGGGAGAATTCCGTGTAAATTTTAATTGCATCAGGGACTATGCCATTCAGTACTTATGGGCGAATGGGATTTTCCAGAGTGAACATAATTTCTACATCTACCTCGATACTCTGCAAATACGACATCACTAGTAAAGTAAAAATAATGATGGAGTATACCGGCATCCTTATATCTCGGAAGGTATTTTCCTCTTTGCGAAATGTGCCTTAAGTACATCAGTCCAGTTGATCTAGTTGTGACGAGTGTATGCAGAGCATAACCGTCGTATTTTTTACCATGAATGCGGACATGTATCGATGAGCCCAAACATTATGACCACCTATTTCATTGCGTGTTGTTCCAAGTTTCAAGCACAGTACAACAGACATCCTGCTCAACAAGTCCTTGAGAGAATTCCAGAAGTATGTGGCACGAGAAGTCTACCCAAAGGCCAAGTAATTACCGCAAATTACGGCCTGGTGGTTTACGGGTACCCTGCTGGCGCCCGACATGTGTTCCAGTGGGTATAGATCACGCACATTTGCTGGCGAAGACATCAGTGTGAGTTCACTGTAATGCCCCTCAAAGCACTTTAGTACGAATTTCAGCTTACAACACCGGCAGTTATCATGCTGGAGGGTATCATCGCCGTAGGGGGAGACTTCAAGCATGTAGCGACTGTTAACCAAATTCCGTGTATGCGGAGTATCGTCTCAGTTGTGTGACTGAATTCGTGATTTCCTCTCAGAGAGGTCACAGTTCGTAGTGATGGACGGTAAATCATCCAGTAGACCAGAAGTGATATCTGGCGTTCCGAAAGGTAGTGTCATAGGCCCTCTGCTGTTCCTGATTTACATAAATGATTTAGGTGATAATCTGAGCAGCCCCCTTAGATTTTTTGAAGATGACTCTGTAATTCACCGTCTAGTAAAATAAATCATCATACACTACTGGCCATTAAAATTGCTACATCACGAAGATGACGTGCTACAGACGCGAAATTTAACCGACAGGAAGAAGATGCCATGATATGCAAATGAATTGCTTTTCAGAGCATTCACACAAGGTTGGCGCCGGTGGCCACACCTACAACGTGCTGACACAAGGAAAGTTTCCAACCGGTTTCTTATACACAAACAGCAGTTTCGTGGTGGAACGTTGTTGTGATGCCTCGTGTAAGAAGGAGAAATGCGTACCATCACGTTTCCGACTTCGATAAAGGTCGGATTGTAGCTTATAGCGATTGCGGTTTATAGTATCGCGACATTGCCGCACCCGTTGTTCGAGATCCAATGACTGTTAGCAGAATATGGAATCAGTGGGTTCAGGAGGGTAATACGGAACGCCGCGCTGGATCCCAACGGCCTCGTATCACTAGCAGTCGAGATAACAGGCATCTTATCCGCATGGCTGTAACGGATCGTACAGGCACGTCTCGATCCCTGAGTCAACAGATGGGGACGTTTGCAAGGCAACCACCATCTGCACCAACAGTTCGACAAGGTTTGCAGCAGCATGGACTATCAGCTCGGAGACCATGGCTGCGGTTACCCTTGACGCTGCATCACCGACCGGATCACTTGCGATGGTGTACACAACGACGAACCTGGGTCCACGAATGGCAAAACGTCGTCTTTTCCGATGAATCCAGGTTTTGTTTACAGCAGCATGATGCTCGCATCCGTGTTTGGCGACATCGAAGTGAACGCACATTGGAAGCGTGTATTCGTCATCGCCATACTGGCGCATCACCCGGCGTGATGGTATCGGGTGACATTGGTTACAATTTTCGGTCACCTCTTGTTCGCATTGACGGCACTTTGAACAGTATACGTTACATTTCAGATGTGCTACGACCCGTGGCTGTACGCTTCATTCGATCCCTGCGAAACCAAACATTTCAGCAGGATAATGCAAGACCGCATGTTGCAGGTCCTGTACGGGCCTTTGTGGATACAGAAAATGTTCGACTGCTGCCCTGGCCAGCACATTGTCCAGATCCCTCACCAATTGAAAACGTTTGGTCAATGGTGGCCGAGCAACTGGCTCGTCACAATACGCCAGTCACTACTCTTGATGAACTGTGGTATCGTGTTGAAGCTGCATGGGCACCTGTACCTGTTCACGCCATCCAAGCTCTGTTTGACTCAACTCCCAGTCATATCAAGGCCGTTATTACGGCCAGAGGTGGTTGTTCTGGGTACTGATTTCTCAGGATCTATGCACCCAATTTGCGTGAAAATGTAATCACATGTCAGTATCATATATTTGTCCAATGAATATCCGTTTATCACCTGCATTTCTTCTTGATGTAGAAATTTTAGTGGCCAGTAATGTACGATCAATTCCAATCACAAAATGATCTAGAGAGAATTTCTGTGTGGTGCAAAAAGTGGCAATTGGTACTAAACAAAGAAAAGTGCGAGGTTATCCACATGGGTACTAAAATAAATCCGATAAATTTTGGGTGTAACGATAAATCGCACACATCTAAGGACTGTCAATTCGACTAAATACCTAGGAATTACAATTACCAGGAACTTATATTGAAAAGACCACGAAGATTATATTGTGGCGAAGGCGAAACAAAGACTGCGTTTTGTTGGCAGAACACTTAGAAGATGCGACAAAGCCACTGAAGAGGCTTACATTACACTTATCCCTCCTCTGCTGTAATACTGCTGCGCGGTGTTGGATCCTTACCAGGTAGGATTGACGGAGGACATCGAAAAAGTGCAAAGAAGGGCTGCTCGTTACGTGTTATCGCACAATAGGGGTGAGAGTGTCACTGAAATGAGTTGGGGTGGCAGTCGCTGAAACAAAGGCGGTTTTCTTTGCGGCGTGATCTATTTATGAAATTTCAATCACCAACTTCCTCTTTCGAAAGCGAAAATATTTTGTTGACACCCTCCTACGTAGGGACAAATGATCATCATATTAAAATAAGAGAAATCAGAGCTCGAACGGAAAGATTTAGGTGCTCCTTTTTCCCACGCGCCATTAGAGAGTGGAATGGTAGAGAAGTAGTATGAAAATGGTTCGATGAACCATCTGTCAGGCACTTAAGTGTGAATTGCAGAGATGTAGATGTAGATGCAGGTGGTCCGCAATCATGTTCACGTAGTTCACTGCTGTCTTGATGCCATCGATTACCACCATGGATCCCATGGAAGCCCAACTCAAAGTACCCCATAGCATAAGTCTGCCCTCACCAACCTGCATCTATGGCGCGGTGTATGTTTCGTGCAGCTATTCGCATGTATGACGGCGTGTAAGGACGCAGCCATCGACCTGGTGTGAAAAGAAATGCGATTCATTCGACAGGCGACACGTTTCTATTGAGCCACGGTGGAAACTCAGTGATGCTGTGCCCACTGCAATCATAACTGATGACATCGTTATGTAGATGTGATGTGCGATGTGGACCGCCATTACCAACAATGGCCTTTGAACGGTGTGCTCCGAAACACTTGTGCTTGCACCAGCATTGTACTCTGTCGTCAGATCTGCTACAGATTGCTACTTATCCTGGTTTACACAGTGGGGGATCCTCCGACCTGTGCAATAGGTGATGAGTCGTGGTCGTCCAATTCCATACACCCTACTCGTTATTCCACCATACTTCAACAACTTTCCATGGATGCTCACGATAGCAGTACGCCAACAGGCCACCAGCTTCGCCATTTCAGAGAACCTCGTTTCCAGCTGCAGCGCTACAACAGTGTGCCCTCTCTCAAAACCGCTTATATCCGTCTCTCTTCGAGTTACATTCTTTCCCTCTGCGTCACGTGCCACCAGGAGGCATTCAGCCTCAAGACGGCAGTGGTCATAACATTTTGGTTCATCATTGTATTCCATTCCTTTCGAATAGCACCAATGGGGCCACCGAACTTTACACTCGCACCCGACAGACAAATCGCCGGCGTGAAACACTGTAGAGAGAAATCATATTTAATTCAGGATATTGGCGCAAACTCTGGCGATGGTGAACACTATCCATCTCCCCCTCTTGACAGCCAATACTGGTAGTGAAAAATTTGCCACTAACGCCATTTGAACCAGCTATCGTCGAGTCAACACCAACGCACAAGCGTTCGTTGGCGACCGTGGCAGGTGAAGATACCTTTCACGAACAAAACAAATTCACTCAGGTAGAAACTATGTGCAAATTACTTAGCTAAATTTTTTCAATGCAATACATTTTAATTTTCAGTGGCAGAGTTCAGGTCTAATATATCCAAAGCGTTGTAGTCTAATTTTCAGTTAAAATATTCATCGGTAACTGATACTCAATCTATTAGGTCTACAAATTTGCTTCGGCCGTTTTGCAATAGACGGCAGTAGCGGCAGGTGGTTGGTCAAAGGTATCTGTAAACATAATGCCATAAAAATATTAGTCGATTTGTGATTGCATCATAAGCTTATTCTCGATTAAGTACGTCAACTTACATACTCATTTCTCGCTCTTTGCAGGAAGTTTTAATTTTCTGCTTTAATATGAATAAATCTGCGGCTGTGGTTCTTAATATGCTGGGTAAGACCAATGGTGAGGGAACTATTACTGGAAGAGCGTGAAGAGAATGTTTTAAACGCCGTAGCAATTGTGATTTTGATGTCGAAGACCGGAATGGCGGTGGAAGATAGAACGTTTTGCTAGCCACTGAAACAGACGAAGACAGTCACAGGACATCATTATCGAAAGCAGTTGATGCGTTCGTGCCCAGCACTGAAACACAAACGGCCACAATACAGCGACAGACACGTAAAGGTAATTTTGCAGGAGGTCAGTGTTCTATCCCATGTTGCAAAACCAGTCAAAATAAACGTCGAATCGCTGTAATGAGAAGTCCTATCCCTCCCGCCGTATTCTCCATACGTTGCTCTCTCTGACTCCCACCTTTTTACGATCAGTGGCATACGGTCTGGCTGACCAGCTCTTCCGAACATATGAAAAAGTGCAAAATTGAATCGATTTTTGGATCCCCACAAAAGACGCCCAGTTCTTCAGCCACGGGATTCCTATGCTATCAGAAAGATGGGAGAATGCAGTGGCTAGCGATGAGCAATACTATGAATCACAATTTTTTTGTAAGTTTTTCACAATAAAGCCCCGAACATCGAGAAAAAACGGCGGAAGCAAAGCTGTAGACCTGCTTTGAAACCGATTTGCCAAACGCACATGCATAGTAGCTGCATCGTGGAATTTCTTTATCTTAAACAAACGAAGATCGCAGCTGTGGGTACAGAAAATTCCTCGTAAACAAGGAAGACCTTCCAAATTCTTTTTCAGTGTCTTGCCAATCGTAAAGTTTCCCCTCTGCGATCAAAGTTGCTAACCTCAGTGTTGGTTCTATTTTTGTGTGGACTGATATTTAAAAAATTGTGGTTGTTGGCTAAAATTGTTTTCTGCCGAATCAGTCAATTGGGAGTTATCTGACAAGTAGCAAGCGAATGTCGAGAAACCTCATTGGACAGTTTGATCACAATAGTGTACAGCTTGCCTAGCCAGTCCAAGAGTAATTTCTTACTTTTTTAAAATATTTATTATAGTAGTGTCAGTTGCAAATAGTCACATTTGATCAGATCAAAAATTAAATAAAACATTAATAAATAACTATTTCTGTTGGTGACATACATTGAAGTTATTTCAACTTTAAAAATTCTTAAAATTCTACCTGAATAAGCAAATAATATAATTCGACAATATTTCAAATATAAGATTCCCTTAAAATGTTTGAATAGTTTCATTTGAGAATACTGAAGGGCGATCTTTTATAATTGTTAAAAATTATTGAAGACGAACAGCCGGCCAATGTGGCCGTGCGGTTCTAGGCGCTTCAGTCTGGATCCTCGTGACCGCTACGGTCGCAGGATCGAATCCTTCCTTGGGCATGGATGTGTGTGATCTCCTTAGGTAAGTTAGGTTTAAGTAGTTCTAAGTTCTAGGGGACTGATGACCACAGATGTTAAGTCCCATAGTGCTCGGAGCCATATGAACCATTTTTGAAGACGGTTGTCTTGAATAAAAAAAATATTTTCTAAAATCTTGGCTTTTGAATGATTTTTAACCTGGAATGTGTACCTCATTAATCACAAATTGTGAGAGGTAAAAATTCTTTGAAAAGGACATGGTCATAAGTTATAACATAAAAGGAACAGCATTACAGTACATTTGTGGTAATGTTCCGCGACACCAAGCATTTCAGTCACACTACGCATCATATAGACACGCATATCATGGGTAACGGGTGGGAGGGGGGGGGGAGGGGTGCCGGAGTGGGGGAGAAAAGGGGTAGGGGCAAGGAAAACCACTGATGATTTGTGGTATTAAAATGTAACACAGATATTGCCTTGTCTTTTAGACACTATGTAACACCGAAAATGCTGATAAAATACCTTCTGCACCACAAAAAGTTTTCGCCGTTCAATATCCGTTGATAACTTGTACTGCACTTCTGATCCTGAATTGTAAGCTTTATTACAGAATCTATATTTAATACGTAATCGACGTAATAGTGTATTTATTTCTGACTGTGTATAATTGATTGTAATTATAATGAAAAGATTTTAAATTTCTGGGTAATAGCCAAGGGCACTTTATTTAAATGTATCGATAGCCACGACGAAATGGCAGTAGCTGTGCCGTTGTTTGTCTTTACGTATGGAGAGTGTCTGTCGCGTTGCGAACAGAGAGGAAGCAGAGGAACTTGAGTGATGAAAGAGTGCGGAAGTGTTTGTTGGGCGCTCCTGCAGACGCGGTGTGCAGCTATGCTCGCGCCAGTGTAGGCGCACATAATTCGTTAACCCACGACTATTGAGAGCACCGTAGGAGTGGACAGGCGGAGGAAGCTACAATTATAACAATTATCTGCCCCATAATTCTCCGTGGTGCTGGAGACTAGTCGGGGTCCTCAAGCAGCAGGAGCAGCAGCAACAACGGCAGCTCAGTATTGTCGTCGGCTACATTCTTCGTCGTCCGCACAGCTGCAACATCGTCACACGCCATAGTATGGTAGAGGCATTACCCACACACATTTGTTTCACAATGTATGACTAACATGAATAATGACCTGCAATAGTTAAAACTTGTAGGGCACCTGTGTTGTTATCGTCCTCAGACATTATTACCAAGCAGGGTGCCTTTCCTCTCCAAGCTATCACCGGGTGTCGTAAGAATATAAAAATTGATTAACTATTTACTACCAGTTTTGTTTCTTTGGTGATGACCAGTTTCAGACTAAATTTTATGCCTCAGTAACTGTTCAGACTTGTATTTCATAAAAGAGGCTTAACAAATTTGCAAATTTTAGCATTTATCTTCATTCACTTAAAGTAACGTAAAATTTCACTGGCAAAACTAATAACTACAGATCCAGTGCAAATTAAGAATGCGCAATTATATTTATTCTGTATTTAGTTTAGTGAGTGACTGCAGGTGGCTTGGTATGTATTTTATTGTTTTTATATTAAAAGGAAAATCAATTGCTCATTTGCTTAAAGAGAATTCAATTCAGTCTTTCAATAATCAAAAGTAAATTGCTTGCCCTTTCCAAAATTTGCATTACGTTACACTTAGGTAATTTTTTTTTTACATAACCAGGTTTTAGGTATGAGCATTGATTTAACAAGTAACTCCATTTAACTATACTTTCAAAATTGGTATTCCAGCATAAGTAACTGCAAACGCAATGCTTTCTATTTCACTTAT
Source organism: Schistocerca serialis cubense (assembly GCF_023864345.2). Lineage (NCBI taxonomy): Eukaryota > Metazoa > Arthropoda > Insecta > Orthoptera > Acrididae > Schistocerca > Schistocerca serialis. Next base: position 209,796,544 of record NC_064642.1, read on the forward strand.
TTTCCCGTGAACTACTGTGCTGTGGAAAAGCATGACAATCTTCTGTTGCCACGCCAGTGATTATTTGCTGAAATTTCTTTGCCATTACTTTTATTAAGGTTCTGGAGATTCATTGCCCTAGCGTGCTGTCGACCTCTTAATTATCCAGTTTTTAGTTAATTAGTGTTTTCTTTGTACTATCAGTGATTTTTGTATTTAATATGACGTGGTAACTTTTCCTCCTGTGTCGTTTGTGAGCGACTGCAGTATATTCCACCCATTTCAAAATTATCGTCAGTATTTGGATTAGGTTTAGAACAGATTCTTTCTCCAACTAACCGGTGTTATTTTCCTTCGGTAGCGATACCCTTACTCACTATAAAATTTCATTAGGCGTATGAGATCACCGTCAGTTATATCGCAATCCAGTAGGCCGATTAGGAAGGGAGAGATTACAACTCGATGGCGCCACTGCGGTCGGATAGGCGGCTAACAGTCTTGTTATGGCCAGCAGCTGACTGGTGATCTATCAGATCACCTGGCATAATCGATTTTAGCCTGTTGAAAGCCAGCATATGCAACTTTTAGCTATATATGGTACGTTGTGGGTACGGACCTTGGGCAAAACTAACGCCCAATTAAATAGTAGGTTGTATTCACTTAGATAATCCACATGGAAACGACGGGAGGCTAGATGAATAGATAACTATGCATACAGTCGGAAGTCATAAAGCGCAAAATACATTGTTGTTGATAATTCTTCCGGGTTATATGGCCGTGGACCACGGCCATATAACCCGGAAGAATTATGAATAACAGTACCATCCGGTCGTGAAAGCCTTCATTGTATGGCAAAATACATTAACAGAAACACTGAAGATACACTGATGAGCAATAGCATTATGACCATTGAACAGCGTGAAATTGAATGCCGTCTGATGATGTTGCGCTCACGTGGCACGTCAAGGAAGGAATATAATTAGCAGAAGAGATGAGCGGGAGCCATATCCACCATATTAACGATAAAATGTAACAATACTGTACCAACAACCGTTATTTTGATATTGTTTTATTAGGCAACTAGTTTCGACGTTCCAGTCGCCTCATTTCTCAGGCCTGTCACGTGAATGACATGAAGTACTATTCGTGCATATATATTAGATCTACAACTTTGCTTCCGCCGTTTTGCAGTAGACGGCATTAGTGGAACGTAGTGGCGCAAGTCGTAGGTCGTAAGTGTGATACAGTAAACTTAGGCATTTGAGAACATATCACCATCAAAATATTAGTCGATTTTTGATTGCTTCTTAAAGTTATTATCGGCTGAATATGTCAACTTACGAGCCCAGTTTTCGTCATCTGTGGGAGGTTTTAATTTTCTGCTTTGATATGAAGAAATCTGCGGCTGACGCTCATAAAAAGCTGGGTAAGACCAATGATGAGACACCTGTTAGTGGCAGAACTTTGCAGAAAATGGTTTCCGTACTTCAGGTACGGTGCTTTTGACGTTGAAGACCGGCATGGTTGTGAAAGAATGAAAGCTTTCGGTGCTAGTGCAAGCGACGGGATCAATCGCAGGAGAACGTTATCGAAAGCAGTTGATGTGTTTGAGCCGATCACTGAAAGACAAACGAGCACAATACAGCGATAGACATGAAAAGGTGATTTTGCAGCATGACAGTGCTCGACCCAATCTCGCAAAAGCCCCCAAAACATACCTGGAAACGTCGAAATGGGAAGTCCTCCCCCTTCCTCCGTATTCTCCAGACGTTGTTCCCTTTGACTAAACTTTTAGTTCAATGGCCCACGACTTGGCTGCTCAGCAATTCCTGTCATATGAACAACTGCATAATTGGACCGATGCTTTGATCTTCTCGAAAGACGCCCAGTTCTTCCGCCGCGGGATTCGTATGCTGCCCGAAAGATGGGAGAAAGCAGTGGTCAGCGATGGCCAATACTTTGAAACGTAAATTTTTGGTAAAATTCTCACAATGAAGCTTCTAACTTCGAGAAAAAACGGCGGAAGCAAAGTTGTATCGCCAGTAAGACAAGGCACCAGTCTTCGCGTCTGGTATATCGAACTTCATGAGAATAAGTTGGTTGGTTGGTTGGTTTGGGGAAGGAGACCAGACAGCGTGGTCATCGGTCTCATCGGATTAGGGAAGGATTGGGAAGGAAGTCGGCCGTGCCCTTTCAGAGGAACCATCCCGGCATTTGCCTGGAGTGAGTTAGGGAAATCACGGAAAACCTAAATCAGGATGGCCGGACGCGGGATTGAACCGTCGTCCTCCCGAATGCGAGTCCAGTGTCTAACCACTGCGCCACCCCGCTCGGTCATGAGAATAAGTGTTCATTTGACAGTTTCTCTCACATGTGCCAAGAGCACTTGTTCCACAAATGCAAGAGTCTGACTTTATGTCATGTATGCGAAAGGTCTGAAGACGACGTGACTGGAAGGTCGAAACTTGTTGCGTAATAAAACAATCTTAAAATCACCGCTGTTGGCACGGTGTTATTACATTTCATCGACCAGCCACTGTCACACGCTCCCGAACCCAGCATAGAGTTACATTTGTATCAACAATACGTGCAGGAAATGGGGATATCCACTAACATTAACGGCTTTGGCAAAGAGCGTATTCTTGCGGCCCAATGCATGGGAACGGTCATCGTGGAAATGGCGAAGCTGGAAGGCTGTTCCCGTGGTACCACCGTGATCATATACGAAAAGTGGTCCAACTGCGGTGTTAACTACGAGCAGGCAACAAGGTGTTGGGCGTCACAGAACGTGGAGGTCGGAGGCACGTCCACTCTGTAAAGGAAAACAGGAGGTGATCTGAGGCAGATCTGACTGGCGTGCGATGCGCTGCAGGAGAAGTGTCCCTGAGTACACCAGTCAGAGCACGTCGTTGAATAATGTGCTCTGCAGCAGACGACACCTACGTATTCCCATGTTGACACGAAGATATCGTCAATTATGATTCCTACGGCCAAGAGCACACTGAAACTGTCTCAATGGGAACGTGTCGCCTGGTCGGCTGAATCACGACTCTTATTACACCAGATCGACTATCGTGCCTGGATAAGCTGTAATCCAGGCATCCCTTCATGACTGATGTCTTCCTCGACGGCGACGGCATCTTTCAGCTGGGTAATATTAAGTCACAAGGCCAACTTCGTCCTACAGTTTGAGGCGCTTTTACTTGTGCATCCAGACCGCGTTTTGCCTTAGTTATACGAGGGAAATCCCAAAAGTAAGGTCTCCTATTTTTTTTTACAAGTACATAGACCTGTACATTTCTACAATGGTTTACATTATTTTACAGTTTGAACGTTTAGCTATATTTCGACGTAATCACCATTTCTGGCGATACATTTTTGTAGACGCTGTGGCAGTTTTTGTATGCCCCAGCTCGCCGCCATGCTCTTCAGAAAGTTACGAACCTCTTCTTTCACCTCGTCGTCGAAGCTGAATCGCTGGGACCACAATTAACGCTGACAGGTACTGTGAGACTCTGAAAAAACTCAAAAGGGGCAATTCAGAACCGGAGGAGAGGAATGTTGAGCAAGGGCGTACACATTCTCCAAGACAACGCTCGCCCACACATCGCTCGGCCAACCGTTGGTCCCCTGCAACAGTTTCAGTGGAATATAATCACCCACCACCCTGACTTGGCGCCCAGTGACTGTCACCTGTTCCCTAGGTTAAAAGAACATTTGGCCAGAAAGCGATTCAGCTCCGACGACGAGGTCTGAACAGCACGGCGACGACCTGGTATGACATGGACATACTAAAACTGCCACAGCGTCTACAAAAATGCATGGACAGAAATGGTGATTATGTCGAAAAATAGCTAAATGTTCAAGCTGTAAACTGATGTAAACCATTGTAGAAATGGTACCCTCGTAGTTACACGATATTTTCCTTTGCACGTGTAGGTTATCGTTTGGAAGTACACAATATAGTTTTAAGACGGTTCATTGAAGTTTTTATAATAAAATGGAAAAGTACTTGCATATTATGATGTATCTCATTATTTGTAAGATAAACAGCTTGCTCTGATATGGCAAACTGGTTGATATTTTGTGGTTTTCCATGTGTCACTGTTTCCGAACATTGTAACTGCCATTTGCTGTTTCTAGGATGTCATTCGTTTTCCTGACTGTGCCCAACTTTCTCTGGTTTTTCTTTCACTTGTTATTTCTGTGACTGATGTAAGTTGTGTGTGTGTGTGTGTGTGTGAGTGTGTATGTGTGTGTATAGCTTTTATTTTGTTATTTATTTTCACACACACATACACACACACACACACACACACACTCACACACACACACACACACACACACACACACACACAAACACAAACACACACACAAACACAAACACACACACACACACACACACACATGGGAGAGAAATAGAATTTGTGACCATCTGTTGGGATTACTATTACAAGATCAATCAGTGTAAATGGTGAGTAGTTAGACAGTCATACTCACATGGTAATTCTGTTGTATCTTCTTTTAAGCCTCTTATTTCGTATACGCGGCCATTTTCTTGTAATGTTAGGAGATGGTTAGGAGGCGTCTTTCATTATTTATTCTAATTTCACATCTTTCTCTCTTGTAGTGTTGTGGATATTTTCTCACAAATGATCTGCAAAGGTTGAGTGGCTTGCCCCATATTTACTTGCTCTGATCTTTGCACTAGGTGTCGTATGTTCTGCTGGTCTGTCCTGCATATCCTGTAATATTTCAGGACGTCCACTAAAGATGCCTTGTAACTAAGTTGAAGCGCGTCTAGGTGCACAAGTTAAATAAAAACTCTTAAAGTGGATCACGCAAAAGGCGTTTTTCTTTTGAACCGCAGTAATTTATACAGAACTGCTGCGAAAATGGCTACCACAAGAAACATGTTACTTTGATGTCTTGGCAAGCAATTTCGCTGGACCCAAACCCACTGGATCTCATATGGTGATCGTTACTGGGCGCTAGCTCCACTCCCGGAAGCCACGGTCCTGGAATTACGAGGCTGCGTCGAGTAACTGACAAAGTGCATATAGGTTGCTTATCGCGAAGTGTAAGAAGTATTTCGCATAAGGATAGTACAGTTTTAACTTTACCATTACATCTTCTGGCACAGTCGCCTCTGGAGAACTTCAAATCCAGACCACGTGCTTCATAGGCCTGAAAAAATGATTCACTACACAAAAAAGGAATATTTATCATATTTTGCACCAAACTAGCGTGAGGCTCCTGAGTTGTTTTATACAAATCTAGCGACCGGGCCCGGCTTCGCACGAGTAGCATCTCGTATCTACGGCCAGACAGCTTGTGGTAGCGTATCGTATTCTGTTTGAGTGTCACTGTGTAGAGTTATGGATTAATTTCAAGAACTGGATATCGTCACTTTCGTATAACTTACGCGATGTAAGCAGAACACGGTAGGATAGTTGTCAGGGGGTGTGAATGTTATGTTTTCCATATTAAATTGCAGTTTGAAATGACATCTCATGGGAATTATTGAGGCACATCGTGATACAAATAATACGTTTATAACTAATGAAAATATTGTATGCAAGTAACGGCTGTACGTGTGTGTGAGTGATTCAATATGTATCGGGGGCTGGCTGAGGTATCACAAATAAAAGAAAAAAATTAGAGAAAAACACGCGTGACGTACATGTTTATCTCGTGTTACAGCATTCCTCTTGTGATGCTTAGTACGTACTGTGATGCACTGTCGAGACTTGATGCCACAATTCTCCGTCGTGAACTCTTATGCCAGACTTCTTCATAGTGCCCCACAGAGAATTACGTCCACATCAAGATTTGATTCAAGGAAGGCGGAAATCTGAAAGTGGAGTCATTTTTTGCGCTGCTAAAATAACTTACTGTATGTAAAAGTTGCTGAAGCAGTTTTTCGGAAAAAGGCTTACTTGTAGCACAAAAAATAAAAAACCATATATTTTCGATTCAGTTGGTTTTCGATATGCAATTGTTTTCAAACTATTTCAAAGAAACTATTGATTCAAATATTTGATTATTTCAAAGTGTTAGCCCCACATCACCGCCTGATGACGGGATAGTTACATTTTCATTATTGGTCATGTTTATTACGATACATCAAAACTGAGTAAGTCACTGCCCGTTGATCGAAGAATCTGCAATGAATTAAGACTGTGAATTGTTACTGCTAATCGGAGGGAAACAGAGCTCCCACTCTGAAACTGTTGTCATATTTCGAAATTCGTGCCTCTAAATCACTGAGAGGTGAATGCTAGGTTAACAGGCAGAGCAGACAAAAGCGACCCAGGCTTGATTAGATCCTAGAACCTTCCGGCTTCCATCCACAGTCTCTACCGCTGCACCACTATACTTCTGCAGTTTTCGATACTGTTGGTAAGTGACAATGAAATCATTCCTACAGCTTAACTTCAATTAATCCTAGTTCATACAATTTGTGGAAATATTTATAAATTATATACAAAAATCATCCTCATTAATCACTGTATCTGTTAGTTAAAACTAGGTGAAAATCCCAGAGAGAGAGAGAGAGAGAGAGAGAGAGAGAGAGAGAGAGAGAGAGGTGAGAAGACCCCTGTAGGTTTAGGAAAAGGTTTGTTACTAGGATGACTCGATTTCCACGCATGTATTGTATGTAGCCCTGATCACTGCCTTTTTAGATGTACAGGCAGTCGTTAATTGTTCGCTTGTACAAAAACTCAAAATTAAGTGGCAACATGGTTTCAGTGAAACAGCAAAATGAAAGAGGTAAAGAAGCCTCACGGGCGGCAGCTGCCACTCCTTTGCACTCTGCAGATCCGTGTTGTATGTGATGCGTCACATACAACACCTAGCAGTCCAGGACTTAAAGTGCTACAGCTTTCGCCGCAAGTGCATCCGGCAACTAGACGCTATGCATTGTTGAACTATAGAGTGACTCTCTTCACGAAGTTGGTCCATCCTAACGACCAAAGGTATATTAACTACATAGCAAGGACAAAGACCGCTGAATACCAAGGTATAAATTTTGCAAAGGTATGAAAGATGATGAAATAATTGCAAATGGACTTGACTCTTTTCGTCCCTAAGAGGGAAGCCCGTATTTAAAAAAAAATACTGTATCACTTTCCCCTTTAACAAAGATATACATATCTTAACTATCCCTGGCAGGTACACAAGCTGTATCTCGTACAGTAGTTCTACAAATATCAACGGTTGCAAACCTGGGAGAAATGGTGCTATAGTTTTACTGTATTGCTATGCTCTTCAGAAGGATGGTGGTGGGGTAACGCGCCTTGGCATGGAGCAGTACACCACGTGCAGCTTCAGCCAATAGCGTCATTATATCTCGTCTGTTTGTACCGTATGCTTCAGGTAGCCTGTAGAACACCTAGCATTTATTTTCGTGTTAATTTCATCTTAGATTAGGGACGGGGAAGGCACCTAGCCACTGTAGTGTTCATTATCGATACCATAAATAGTTAGGAAACAAACAGCGATGTGTTTTAGAGCATAAAAATGGGGTGAGCCAGAAGCAGGAACAGTGTCTCAATGTTATCAGGGTAGGCAACGTCTGGAGAGTAAAGCAATTGGAAGGGGTCGGTGAAACGAAATGAAACAGCTCGAGTATCGATACTATTTCAGTGATTACAAGACTGAGAGAAATTTACAAACAACTCAGCGGTATGAGTCCACTTATCAATATGACATTGCATCCCATCTGCCTTGGGTCGATATACTGATTCAGTTGGATAAGGTGTCAGACAGGTATTGTATACTCTGCTGAGGTAAGCTCGCCAACAAATGTAACCAGTCCTTGATATCCTGGAAACTGGCCAAGCGACAATGTTGACGTCCTAGCTGGTCCTACAGTTGTTCTGTTGGAGACAGTTCTGGGGAATTTTGCTGGCTGGAGGAGCACCGAAGTAGTGCAAAAAGAGAGCATCACCCCACTCTACACTGCTCCCAAATTTATTCATTATGGCGGAGACAGATATGGACACGCTGCAATGACGTCATGGCGGGAAATTGAAATTTTGGAGGGAAAATAGGTCAACTCGGCTACCTCCACTAACCTAAACCCCGACACCCCTCCCCTCCACTCCCCCTCTCCCCTCCCACTTCCCAGAAAATGGCAGGAAGTTCAAATTCCAGCATGACAATGCAACACACCACAGCTACCCCCACTAACCTAAGGAAATGGTGGGGAAAAAAGGTCACCTGGGCTACCTCCACTAACCTAAGTCATCCGGCCGTCACCTCTTCCTAGGAACTGGCAGGAAAAGGACTCATTCTGTGCAGGATAGTATGGACATAAGTCTTTATTTTGCAGGCAGTGTTTATTCAAACAATTAGAGGCAGTACCTCCATCCAGTGTGTACACTATGAGGTCTGGAGTCCAACTGACCTAGTATACAGTACTGCCACAAGGGCGCCATCACCTCTTCCATGACATCATCCAAGACCGCGGTCTGTAGGGGAAAAATGGCGGGAAAATGACTCAGCCTGCGATGAGATGCTGGACAGGATGGACATACGTCTTTATTTTGCAGGCAGTCTTTATTTAAACAATTTGAGGCAGCACCGCCATCCAGTATATTCACCATGAGGTCCGCAGTCCAACTGACCTAGTACACAGTACCACAGCCAGAGGGCGCTATCATCCCTCCGATGATGTAACGGAAGATGGCGGTATGGAGGGGAAAAATGGCGGGAAAGAGACTGTTCTGGGCTGCTGGAGACATGAAGAAGTGTACTTTATTTATTTTTGGAACAATTTATTTAGGGACAGATTTGACATAGTATATTTATTACACTGACACAAAACACTCGCTCTGATGTGCTTGGGGTCATAGTAAACGGGTTATAGACCTACAAACTACTCATAAATAGCGCAGTACACTGATGTACAACCTGTAATTAGCGAAATAAATGAGTACACAGCATATATACCTGCAAACTACTCGTAAATAATCGAAATAATGCAGTACACTGATGTACAGACAAGCAAACAACTCGTTGTCAGCGTGTTTGCACAGCGTTACACATGTATTATTTTTTGACAATTTACGAGTTGCTTGCATCTCTGTATGCTGTGTACTGCATTATTTCGGTAATTTACGAGTTGTTTGCTTGTCTGTACATCAGTCTACTGCATTATTTACGTGATTAGCCGAGCAGTCTGAGGCGCTGCAGTCATGGGCTGTGAAGCTGGTTCCGGCAGAGGTTCAAGTCCTCCCTCGGGCATGGGTGTGTGTGTTTGTCCTTAGTATAACTTAGGTTAAGTAGTGTGTAAGCTTAGTGACTGCTGACCTTAGCAGTTAAGTCCCAAAAGATTTCACACATTTCAACTTTTTTTCTTTTTGCCTTATTTACGAGTAGTATGCAGGTCTGTAAACTGTGTATTGTGATCCCAAGCACGACAGAGCGAGGGTTTTGTATCAGTGTAATAAATATTGTGTGTCAAATCCGCCCCAAAATAAATTGTTCCAAAAATAAATAAAGTACACTCCTACCTCTCTCCAGCATCACAGAACAGGCTGTGTCCTTTTCCCGCCAGTTTCTAGGAAGAGGTGGCTGTTGGATGACTTAGGTTAGTTGAGGTGGCGCAAGTGACCTTTTTTTCCCGCCATTTTCTTAGGTTAGTGGAGGTAGCCATTGTGTGTGGCATTGTCCTGCTCGAATTTGAACTTTCCACCATTTTCTGAGGGTGGGGATGGGGTAGGGGGAGGGTAGGGGATGGAGTTTGTGGGGGTCGGGTTAGGTTGGTGGAGGTAGCCCAACTAACCTTTCTTCCCACCAAAATTTGAACTTCCTGCCATGATGTCATTGCACCATTTCCATCTCTATCGCCGCTATCTTGGATCCGTCGTCTTGAATAAATTTGGCAACCTTGGAGAGTGGGGTGGCGCTCTCTTTGCTCCACTACTCCTAAAGTGCATCAAGAGATACGTTCCAGGTGTGTATCAGCATTGCACTGCTCAAAATTGGCACCATGATACCACCCCACGAGAAATAACACATCGAGCGAGATGGCTCAGTTGTTAGCACACTGGAATCTCGTTTGGGAGGACGATGTTTCAGACCCACATCTGGCTATCCTGATTTCGGTTCCGCGATTTTCCTAAATCGCTTCAGGCAAATGTTTGGATGGTTCTTCTGAAAGGGCACTGGTGATTTCCTTCCCCATCATTCCCAAATCCTAGCTTGTCTCTAATGACCTCATTGTCGATAGGACATTGAACACTAATCTGCTCGTCGAGAGGCAACACATGTGGACGCAGGATGTCCGTGAATTACCGTTGTGCCATCGGAGTTCCCTTAATCCTTACCAGGCATAATACTGCTCTGCCTCTCCAGAACATTGGAAGAATGGGTTTTCTCGCAATATCCCCACAGTGCTCCTGCCGAAGGTCATCAGGGGTAGTTCAGTACCGCGATTCATCGCTAATAGGTGGGATTCCATTCGTTACCAGTCCATGCTTCCTAGTTATCGTATCACTCCAAACGCACCAGTTTGTGTACAGGCGTAAACGGCAGCCAAAACATGGGACGATAAATCCGTAGCTCGAATGCAGCTAGTCGCCGACGAATGGTGCGGGGTGACACAGGATGTTTCAGGGGTTTCACTACCTGTTCTTGGGTAGTAAGGAAATTTTTGAAGGGGTTAGATGTGCATGGTGCAAAATACTGAGATCCTCCATTGTGTTTGTCAGACGAGGTCAATCGGAACCAAGACGATCAGTGTTCCAGCATCATGCAATCCAAAATCGTGCCACTGTCACATACGAATGTCGCACATGTCTGGGTACAACACTGTGCAACACCACTATGGGACCACGTTCAAATTCTGTTGAATGCTGCTAACGCTGTCTCACACGAGTAAGAGAAAGTTGGGGGGGGGGGGGGGGGGGGGGGGGGGGGGAGCGGGAAGGTCGGGTAGTGGTGTGAAACAGGGTACCGAGTTTCTGATGTCACTATTTATGCCCTCTGGTGGAGACACACAGAATTACACTCCATTAGTAAAGTAGGAAATGCGACCAAACTGACGAGTTCTTGCTGTTCAGTTTACTGTGTCTTCGAAGCTAAGTTTGTTTTATGGTATCAACTGAGTAATGTTCTTTTGTTTGTAAACTGCGATTATTTCATATCCATTACAATTAGAAACGCTATTTGTCCAGAGTTATTACATGATTAGAATGGATTTGGTTCAACAATAGCAATCGTTTGTTTCGTTTTTATAACCTTCACACTCTCGGTAAGACGGGGTCGTTGAGTGGAAGACATCGGGTAGTACCTGGTCAGTCCTTCGACAATGATTCTATGGATGAAGACAATTAAAAAAACTGAAAGTTCAATTGCTTGTGCTATGACGAGGTATTTTAAAATACAGAAGAAAGTTGGATTCACCATGGAAAGTGTCTTTACTGGTCCCATAAAAGCAACAGTGGATCAGATGGTGGAGATTGTTACTTTACATGTGAATTTTGTGAATAACACTGTTAGTTACATTGTATTTCAATAAACAATTTTGATACTTTTCCACTGAAAATCTTGTGTGCCTAGATTCCAATAAACTTACCTGTACCTACTGTTATCGCACCAATGGGATAAGACCATCTGATTTTAATTATTCCGTAAGGTAACATCTTACCAGATAAGTACTGAAGCTATGACGTTCTCGCGCGACCGCTACGGTTGCAGGTTCGAATCCTGCCTCGGGCATGGATGTGTGTGATGTCCTTAGGTTAGTTAGGTTTAAGTTGTTCTAAGTTCTAGGGGACTGATGACCTCAGATGTTAAGTCCCATCGTGCTCAGAGCCATTTGAACCATTTTTATGACTTTCTCGGACTAATATAATGTACTTAATTAAACAATGATTATTTTTACTAATTCTAACAATTTCTAGTTTAAATAGCTTGGCTCGAAAGTGCCTCGGAGTACAGCGACGCGAGTTCAATGTAGCTTCCCGTGCGTAACATCTCCACGCCCTTCACAGTGACCACTCAACGTCTGACTGTCCGCGATCCTTATACAGATGTTACAAAGATGTCGAATACTTAGAGAGGTGGTAGTACTCATCGAAACAAGAAAAATAAGTCCAGTAAAATGGATCCAGAAATGAATACTTTCTGATATAAGTCCAATAAACGTGGGTCTGAAACTTCATACTTTCTGCGATAAAGACGTGTTTACAGGAGGTGTCAACTTGGCGTCCGTTCATGACACTACAACCCTTTGCGCTCTGACGTAAGGAATGACACACCCTTTGAAGTACACCCGGTTATTGTTGTACCTGCAGGCACGGATACAAGACGCGACTCTGTAATGTCCGCACATGGTTGACTGGCGTGGCTTAGAATTTATTCTAGTGCCTAGGGGCCTGGCCCGGGAACGAGCAGACCAAATTATGCTCCCCCACCCCCCCCCCCCCCCCCCCCCTCCCTCGGCCTATCCAGCGGCCCTGAGATGTCTGCGTCAGATGTTTGAACACATTGCGAAGAAAGTGTGCTGGTGCGCCATCATGCATGAACCACATTTGTTTTCTTTGCTGTAATGGCACAGCCTCCAGGAAGGTAGGCAATGTGTTAATGAGAAAGTTCAGATAATGCGACTTATTTAACCTTTGAGGTAGCACCACGTACGATCCTATAACTCTATCGCCAAGAAGTGCCTGCCCGCACGTTGATTGAGAATCGGTATTGATGCCCTCTTTCCTGAACTGCTTGGCGATTTATACATCTGCCCATACATGGTGGTTACGAAATTTCACAACACCATCTCGTGTGAATCGTGCCTCATCTGTAAATAAAATCTTGGATGTTAACAATGGATTTGCGGCGAAACACTGCGACAGCCGTTGATAGAACCGCCGTCTACCATGATAATCCTGTGGCCTTAGAGCAAGAACACGCTGTATATGATACGGGTACGACAATTGTTCATGAAGTACCCCCAGATGACAGAGAAACACTCGCTCTGCTGCTGCTAATCGTCGCACACTGCTCCCTGTGGTTTCTTCCACCGAACGTTGCACGCACTCCATGTGAGGCGTGAGGACTGTGCGCGGCCTACCACTGTCTGTCTTCCGAGATGCATGGGTACCTGTGTTCCTCAGACGCTGGACAAGTCTACTGAACAGCTTATCAGATGGCATTCTGCGCCGTGAATATTTTTCAGCGTAGAAGGCACGCGCTCGCAGGCTAGTCCATTCGCTAAATCACAGCAGAATATCAAATCTGCCAGTTCAGTAGTCGAGTAGTAAGCTTCCATTGCTAACAAGTGGTGGAAAAGACAAAATGTAAATGCACAGTGCCGTTTGTACGGACAAACTGCACAATAACAGTAAACACATAAGTGAATCTGCGTTTGGAAGAAGGTAAAAAACAGTGAGTCGTATCCAGGGATGACCGTACTGTACAACACGACGAAAACTAACGCAGCCTACCACACAACTGACTGCAGACGACCTAAAGGTAGGTAGAGTACTGTGAGTGAGAGGTCATTATACCCAGCTGACACACCTGACGGAGCGCCAATGGACCGACTGTACTAATATCTACAACCAAGAATCGCGCAGCCCTTCCTATAAACACGTGTTTATCAAATGTTCAAATGTTTGTGAATTCCGAAGGGACCAAACTGCTGAGGTCATCGGTCCCTAGACTTACCCGCTACTTAAACTTACTTATGCTGAGGACAACACACACACCCATGCCTGAGGGAGGACTCGAACCCCCGGTGGGAGCGGCCACGCAATCCGTGACATGGCGCCACTAACCGCGCGGCCATTCAGCGCGGCTACGTGTTTAACTCGGAAAGTATGTGTTTCTGGACCCCTGTTTACTGCAGTTATTTTTCTTTTTCGATGAGTACTACCACCTCTCAAAGTATTCGACACTTTTCTTGAACACCTCGTATAACCTACCAAGCCTAGTAACAACACTAAACACCAACGAAACTAACGCACTGTGATGGCCGTTCTGCTGTCACGGAAAACTGATTCTACACACATCAAAATAAGCAATGCATCACCTCGGATTCGGAACCTGTCCAGAAAATTGGAATAGAGATCAACGTAAACATCATTTCCGCCCTTTTAATTGTTCATGAAAACCACACATTGCATTTTGTACCATCATACAGCAAGACCTTCAGAGGTGATGTTCTAGATTGCTGTACATACCGGTGCCTGTAATACCCAGTCGCACGTCCTCTCGCATTGATGCATGCCTGTATTCGTCGTGGCATATTATCCACAATTTATCGAAGCACTGTTGGTCCAGATTTCCCCACTCCTGAACGACGATTCGGCGTAGATTCCTCAGAGTGGTTGGTGGGTAACGTCATCCATAAACAGCCCTTTTCAATCTATCCCAGGCAGACGCTGGCCACTCCAGTCGAGCGATGTCGTTATCCTGAAGGAAGTCATTCACAAAACGTGAACGATTGGGGCGCGAATTGTCGTCCATGAAGATGAATACCTCGCCAATACGCTGCCGATATGGTTGCACTATCGGTCGGAGGATGTCATTCACGTATCCTACAGCCGTTACGGCGCCTTCCATGACCACCAGCGGTGTACGTCGGCCCCGCATAATGCCACCCCAAAACAGCAGGGAACCTCCATCTTGCTGGACTCGCTGTACAGTGTGTCTAAGGCGTTCATTCTGACCGGGTTGCCTCCGAACACTTCTCCGTCGATTGCCTGGTTGAAGGCATATGCGACACTCATCGGTGAAGAGTACGTGATTGCAATCCTGAGCGGTCCTTCCAGCATGTTGTTGGGCCCATCTGCACAGCACTGCATGTTGTCGTGGTTGCAAAGATGGACCTCGCTCTGGACGTCGGGAGTGAAGTTCCGCATATTGCAGCCTATTGCGCACAGTTTGAGTCGTAACACAACGTCAATACGGTGGCATTGCTGTCAGAATTCCTCCGAGCCATAATCCGAAGACAGCGGTCATCCACTGCAGAAGCAGCCCTGTCGCGGTCTGAGCGAGGCATGTGATCGACAGTTACTGTCTCTCTATATCTCCTCCATATCCGAACAACATCGTTTTGACACACTCCGAGACGCCTGAACACTTCCCTTGTTGAGAGAGCTTGCTGGCACAAAGTAACAATACAATGCGATCGAACCGCATTGACCGTCTAGTCATGTTTGAACTACAGATAGCACGAGCTGTGTACCTTCTTTCTGGTGTAATGACTGGAACTGATCGTCTGTCGCACCCTCTCCGCCTAATAGGCGCTGCTCATGTATGGTTGTTTACATCTCACCTTTTGGGCGGGTTTAGTGAGATCTCTGAACAGTCAAAGGGACCGTGTCTGTGATACAATATCTAAAGTCAACGTCTACCTTCAGGTGTTCTGGAAACCTGGGTGATGCAAAACTCTTTTTGATCTGGGTAAAATAAATTACATACCCACCGATGTTGTATACATGTACGAAGTGCAGTTACATCTGACCACGTTTTCTGGGAGATTCACTGTTTTTTTTTTCCTTTTTTTGTCAGAAGTGTATCTTCCGGCCCTCTCTGCACTGAATTCACTTCTCTCCGCGTTCTTACTTCCAAAACGCTATAATCTCAGCTGTACGTGTACGATAGCTGTGAATCAACAGATTAGACCCACCAGTCATGTCTCTACACTGCAGTTATTCGGAAACTGGCAGATATGAGTAGATAAGAGACTGCTTGACTGGGACCTGACTGATAAAAAGATGAATATCTTCAATTACATGTTTGTTTGAAGACAACGTGGCAGCGGCAACTAAAGACGAAGCGAAGAACATGCACTCTCTACGGACCAGCGCATTCGTCACGGGACACAGGGCCATTTTAGCCGGGCAGGGGACGGCAGTATTCCCGTCACGTCGAGGCGAGGCGTAAAAGCGACACAGCGCCGCCGCCGCCGCCGCCTCCGCTGCGCCTCCTGCACCGAGGTAGTGCACGTTTTACTGCTGACTTTACAGTCGCTGCACTGGCGCCCGCTGTCGCCGGACGCGGAAACGAGATGTGTTCTGACAGATTCAACAAGCGTCGCGTCCTCCTCTGCTAAGGCCGGAAAGCGTCATAAAATGTCACGCTGCTTTGCGCTCCTATTGTTCAGCCATTGTCTCAGTGTCTAGTTATCCGACAGAGAGCAATTTATATCTCCAAGGTGGTAATTTAAGGAGATGGAACATGGATAAACTGAAAGATCCAGAGGTTGTGGAGAGTTTCAGAGAGAGCATTAGAGGACGATTGACAAGAATGGGATAAGGAAATACAGTAGAAGAAGAATGGGTACCTTTGAGGGATGAAATAGTGAAGGCAGCAGAGGATCAAGTAGGTAAAAAGATGAAGGCTAATAGAAATCCTTGGGTAACAAAAGAGATACTGAATTTAATTGATGAAAGGAGAAAACACAAAAATGCAGTAAATGAAGCAGACAAAAAGAAATACAAACGTCTCAAAAATGAGATCGACAGGAAGTGCAAAATGGCTAAGCACGGATGGCTAGAGGACAAATGTAAGGATGTAGAGGCCTATATCACTAGTGGTAAGATAGATAGTGCCTACAGGAAAATTAAAGAGACCTTTGGAGAAAAGAGAACCACTTGCATGAATATCATGAGCTCAGATTGAAACACAGTTCCAAGCAAAGAAGAGAAGGCAGAAAGGTGAAAGGAGTATATAGAGGGTCTATACAAGAGTGATGTTCTTGAGGACAATTTTATGGAAATGGAAGAGGGTATAGATGAAGATGAAATGGGAGATACGATACTGCGTGAAAAGTTTGACAGAGTACTGAAAGACCTAAGTCGAAACAAGGCCCCGGGAGTGGACAACATTCCATTGGAACTACTGATAGCCTTGGGAGAGCCAGCCATGACAAAACTCTACCATCTGGTGAGCAAGATGTAGGAGACGGGCGAAATACCCTCAGACTCCAAGAAGAATATAATAATTCCAATCCCAAAGAAAGCAGGTGTTGACAGATGTGAAAATTACCGAACTATCAGTTTAATAAGCCACGACTGCAAAACACTAACACGAATTCTTCACAGACCAGTGGAAAGACTGGTAGAAGCCGACCTGGGGAAGATCAGTTTGGATTCCGTAGAAATGTTGGAACACGTGAGGTAATACTGACCCTACGACTTATCTTAGAAGATAGGTTAAGGCAAGGTAAATGTACGTTTCTAGCATTTGTAGACTTGGAGAAAGCTTTTGACAATGTTGACTGGAAGGTGGCAGGGAAAAAATACAGGGAGCGAAAGGCTATTTACAATTCATACAGAAAGCAGATGGCAGTTATAAGTGTTGAGGGACATGAGAGGGAAGCCGTGGTTGGGAAGGGAGTGAGACAGGGTTGTAGCCTCTCCCCGATGATATTCAATCTGTATATTGAGCAAGCAGTAAAGGAAACTAAAGAAAAGTTTGGAGTAGGTATTAAAATCCATGGAGAAGAAATAAAAACTTTGAGGTTCGCCGATGACATTGTAATTCTGTTAGAGACAGCAAAGGATTTGGAAGAGCAGTTGAACGGAATGGACAGTGTCTTGAAAGGAGGGTACAAGTTGAACATCAACAAAAGCAAAACGAGGATGATGGAATGTAGTCGACTTAAGTCGGGTGATGCTGATAGAATTAGATTATGAAATGAGACACTTAAAGTAGTAAATGAGTTTTGCTATTTGGGGAGCAAAATAACTGATGATAGTCGAAGTAGAAAGGATATAAAATGTGTACTGGCAATGGTAAGGAAAGCGTTTCTGAAGAAGAGAAATTTGTTAACATCGAGTATTGATTTAAGTGTCAGGAAGTCGTTTCTGAAAGTATTTGTATGGAGTGTAGCCATGTATGGAAGTGAAACATGGACGATAAATAGTATACACAAGAAGAGAATAGAAGCTTTCAAAATGTGGTTCTACAGAAGAACGCAGAAGATCAGATTGGTAGATCACATAACTACTGAGGAGGTATTGAATAAAATTGCGGAGAAGAGGAGTTTGTGGCACAACTTGACTAGAAGAAGGGTACAGTTGGTAGGACATGTTCTGAGGCATCAAAGGATCACCAATTTAGTTCTGGAGGGCGGCGTGGAGGGTAAAAATCGTGAGGGAGACCAAGATATGAATACACTAAGCAGATTCAGAAGGATGTAGGCTGCAGTAGGTACTGGGAGAAGCTTGCACAGGATAGAGTAGCATGGAGAGCTGCATCATACTAGTCTCAGGACTTAAGACCACAACAACAACAACAGTCACACTGGCGGCGAACACATTACTCCCAACGATAGACCAGTTTGTTGATGTCACGGGCCGGCCGCTGTGACCGAGCGGTTCTAGGCGCTTCAGTCCGGAACCTCGCTGCTGCTACGGTCGCAGGTTCGAATCCTGCCTTGATGTCCTTAGGTTAGTCAGATTTAAGTAGTTCTAAGTCTAGGGGACTGATGACCTCAGATGTTAAGTCCCATAGCGCTTAGAGCCATTTGATTTGATGTCACGGTAGAATGTTCTACTTTGTTGAAGGAGACACAACATCACCTCTGCTTTCATCGTTGTATCACTGTCAAAGTTAAGTCATCGATGACGTTCTTTATGGTTTTTAAACAGAAGCTAATCGGATGGGGCCAACTCGGGGCTACACGGAGGATAATCGATGGCAGTGAAACCAACGCGATCGATTGTGGATGTCGCATCGTTTGCGTTTTGTCCCTCATTGTCATGTTGAAAGTGGGTGGGGGGGGGGGGTTCCTCCACCTGTGGACGAACTTTTCGAATTCACTCTTTCAGTTTTCTGACGGTGTCACACTCACCGCCATAGTTACGATACACACCATGTCTCACGTTTCAATTTAGGAGCCCTCTAGTGGTAAAGGGTTGTAGCTTATGTCGACGACGCAGAAAAGTCGACTGAGTAATGTGCTTAAGATGTAATACCTCAACCGATATTGAGACCAAAATAACGAATTCGAAAGTGAGTTTTCATTACACCCTCGCATTTGAGAAACAACAAATTCTTTGTGATACTGAGACTGTGTTGAGGCGTTAAAAATGACACTGAGTCTTATTCGTCGATAACAACAAACAGAAATTGGCCGTTAGTGTGACATGTTACAGAACAATCAATCATCACTACTATAGCGTACACGGTTCATACGCGTTTATCAATAATCTAAAGCGTAATATGTAGCAAACACGGTTAGTTGTTAACGACATGAGAGGTGAAGGTGAACAAGGAAGTCTTCATATCTTTCTTGGGTCTGCCATAGTGTAGTGCTAACAGATTATACTCGTGAAGTGCAAACCGTTACAGGAGCTTGGTTTCTACCGAAATCTGTTGCAAAGGTTACGAGAGACCATCAGGACGAAACGCCACCAGAAGCTATTTTAGGGGTGTTTTTGTTCCACGACAGCCCCGCAGCTAATTCTAGGCAGCGTACAACCACCCATGCTGCTCCTTTTGTGCAGTCAAATATTGCCTCACCTCCTGTATTATTCTGCCATGGCACCTAGTGACATGTTGCTCTTTCCTCGGATGAGGAACTCACTGCGTGGCCACCGTTTCCAGAACGACAATGGTGTGATTTTTAGGATGGAAAGTGTCCCGAATAGCCAAATTGCGGACCTCTACAAACAATGTCTTCGCGAAATTATCCATCGTCGAAAAAAAATGTGTCAATCTTCAGGTCAATGTGTAGAGTAAGACTACCTCCAAAAGTAAGTGACGTGGTCACTGCTTGGTTTTTATCTCTTAAACAACAACAGGTGAAAAAACTGGTTATCTAGCTCCGTGTATGCAGAGCAGAATATTAATTACAGTAGAAGAAATTAAAAAGCTGTTACAGAAGGTTGAATGACATTTCCGTGCCCCTATTTCTGTATCTGCATGGATTGTGGTTTTACGCGAATCATCGCTAAGAATTTATTCTTTTGGGCTTTTACAAGTTTCTTTTTGTACCAAGAGAATAAGACTTAATAGAGAAAAGCTACAAAATGACTTTCCGAAATTTTTCCCACGATTCGATGTGCCTAGAACCTCGAAACAAAACTTTTCACTTTCAGGCAACAAAGCAGATATCATAAAAACTGAGATAACAACATGACTCTCGATGTACGTTAGAGAGTTTCAAAATTTGGACCCTCCATAATTTGAACCCTCCGTACTGGTGACAACATTTAACTGATAACATTGGGGCGAATCCTAACTTAGTTTCTGTAAACTTGCTCTAAGATTAAAGCTGACTTTGAGAACTAAGGAACTGTTGCCCCAGAAACTATCTCATGTGAGGTTTGGAACTTAATTGCTTAGGCAAAACAGACTCACTTTTCGAAATTTTACTGTTCTTCAAAGTAGTCACCAGAAGGACTGTTGATACTTTCAAAAATATTGGGAATCCGATATATCGATACTTCAATAAATATCATTATCGACAATAGATATATCGAAGGAAGATTCGAAGTATCGACACATATACGGAATAAATATCGGCATACCGGCCTATAAAAATATCTTCTGTACGCTGAAAATATTCTGCGGATTTTAGAGTTTTATATTTAAATATTGATTTATTATTAGACTTTCTGCATATCAGCAAGCTAGCAGCCTCTTTTTTATCCCCCTTAGAGCAATAAATGAAAGGAAAAAGATGCACATTCACACTTGGCGATGACCACTTTGCTAACAGTGGTAACCGCATGTAAGTGGCACAATGAAAGGTGTCCGACGGGGCCGTCTTTCGGTATCGTCACATCGGATTTGTCAGGACCACTTCATGTCGACTTCCCTTTTTTTTCATTTCTGGGAATTTGATAAGGCAAGTGATGTGCTACTTCTTCACATAGGAAATCTCATTTGCGCCGCCAGCCTCCAATGCAGTCGGACGTCTTCATTGAGCCACCTATACTCGCTTCACACAGTCAAAGAGAAAAACTGGACGTGACGAAAGTCAAAAAGTAGTAAGATTCCTTCACAAAGTAGAAGTAAAATTATGTTCTGCTACAATCTTAAAAGAGCAATTTCAAATATTCACCAAAAGTTGCCAAAAAAATACAATATAAAATAAAAATATAAAAATATCGGCACTCGGTGCTGCCCTTTCAATATAGATATATCGATATGTCGGTGCAAGTTTTATAGAACATATATATATACATATATATATTGGAAGGAATACGATATATCGATATTTTTTCAACAGCCCTAGTCACCAGCGTTGTATGAAACACTTTTGTCAGCAAAGCAGTGCCAGTTGAGTTCATAACTTGAGTAATCAGTCTTCTGATATTCAGAGAACAACTTTAGGAAACAGTATCTAAATAATGCGGATACAGGATCGAGGGAGTAGATCAAAGGCTTTTTGTAGCCCTCTACATCGGCGTTAATGCACGACAGATAGATCTGAGTACAAAAACAATTATAATCCGGTAGGAAACAGTTTTGTTGGTACGATAGAAACAAAACAGTATCTAAAGTTACATAGGAATATTTTTAGAAAAATTCATGGCGAATGCATGTTTCTGTTATCCAGGGGAAATAGAGTGTCACACAACTGCAACGGAAGTTGACAACAAATAATTGGATTGTTGAGATGAGGGATCTGAGATGAGAAGTCAACTGTATGGATACGCCCAGAGCAAATTTTGCGTAAAACTATCAATGTATTCTTCCTAGTGGTCATACGTCACCGCTAGTTTTGAGATGTGACGCTTCAACCACTACTTGGACATCGCTCAGAAATTTCGTTTGATCAAAATAACTACCAGAAATATGTAGCAGATTGTATTCTATTGTATGGAATTGGCGACCTAGAAACGACGGAGAGGCTTCGTCCCCGCCGTAGCCCTCAGTGGTTTACAACCCCACAACAGGCTACAGCAGTCCACTCACCCCACCGCCACCCAACACCGAACGGAGGATTATTGTGCGGTTCGGCCCCCAGTGGACCCACCCCAGACCCCCTCTCCCCATACCCCTCTCCCAGCCCCCCCCCCACCCTCCCCCCTACGGGCACTTCTCACACAAGAAGAGTGTAACCCCAACATTTGCGTGGTAGATTAATCATGGTGCACCCGTACGTGGAGATAGTGTTTGCCCAGCAATCGCCGACATATAGTGTAACTGAGGCGGAATAAGGGGAATCAGTCGACATTCGCCGAGGCAGACGGAAAACCGCCTTAAAAACCATCCACCGACTGGCCGGCACACCGGAATTCGACACTAATCCGCCGGGCGGATTCATGCCGGGGACCGGCACACATTCCCTCCCAGAAATAAGTGCGTTAGATCGCATGGCTAACCGGGCGGGCTTCATAGCAGATAGTTGCCTGCTCCTGCAAGACCTCACTACTGCAAGATGCCTGCCACTCACACAGAAGACTGTATCGTACAATATCTGCACCATCAACACTAAGCGAAGTAGTACATTGTTCGGACATTGGCCTTTTATTTGGATTGGGCAAAAATTACAATTTGCTATCTGGCCATTCAGATTTAGGTTTCCTGCGATTTCCCTAAATCACTTAAGGCGAATTCCGGGATAGATCCTTCAAAAGGTCGCGGCTGATTTCCTATTACTCCTAAATGTAGGCATATGCTCCATCTCTGTATATCTCAGAGTCGATTCAACGTTAAAACCTAATCATACACACATTTTATGTCAATAGATCGACTGATGTTTCGTAATAAATTGGACTACCCGTACATATGTTCACCTGTCAAAGTTCCATTTGTCATCAAACAATAACTAACACAGAGGTAAAGCAACCATGAAATAATTATTGAGACAATGAGACAATGGAATTTTTCTTCTATCATTAAGTGTTGAGTAAGAATGAAAACGACTTCAGAGAACGTATTGTAAAAGATACTGCAACTGACCTAGCCATGGCTGGAAATTGATATGTTTCATGGAAATAAAGCAACTGTAATTTACTCTGGTCTTACTCTTGCAGGTTTCGCATATTTCTATTTGTTACTGATTTCAAGCGCCAAATTTATTTTAAATTATATTTAATTAACAAACGTAATTTACGTAAATTAGTATCCCAACGCTTACCCATACATCATTACAAGCTACAGCGATCAGTTTAGACGGAGGACCGTTAGTTTTCATTTACTCACCTGTTTCCATTGTGTTTCTGTAAGTGACCTCCGCTCTAGGAGCTGTGGCAGCTCGCAAAATCTATTACTGTAAGAACATGTGGTTGAGGATACCTGTTACTTCTTTCTGAGTTCCACATTGAAGATGCTTACGCCTAGCTAAGAAGGTGCTGTCCTAGTCACATCAGACCCAAACGTAGAAGAAACGAAGTACAGTATATCACTCTTAACTGCGTTTATTATCTATAAATATGAAACTGACCTACTTGTGCATACTAAAATGTTGAGCCCTTGTGTGCGAGCCGAGAAACCAGTCGATGGTTTGTTACAACGACAGCTTGACAGAAAGTAGCCGAAACTGATATATTTACCTAAGCCGACGCACTTGCTGTTTTTGCGCTTCAGCGATGGAACTCGTTGTAACAGCAATACCTTTGCACGAGGGAACCTATACCAAAATTCAGTGGTGAAATGGCGGACCACATTCTCTTAGAGGAATCAAAATATAAAAGTTAAGAGGCCGAAATTTTTCATGTATTCTTAAAAGTTATTCTCTACATTCTTGTTTTTGCTAGTTTGTTTTTAATGGACATGAACTATAGAAGAACGTTCATTTACTCAATACTAAAGCAATAGTTTACAGCCATTCGAAGTAATGAAGATAATTTCTACACTTAAAATACTGGTTACTTTACTATAATGACCATACCACAGCTCTTACGAATATCACATTACATATTACTTTAAACAAAATAATTATAATTGTTAAAAACGGGGTAGTTATTGTCTCCATTTCTCCAATTTTTTAAATTACGGGTGTAACAATAGTGAGCCTCATTACAGTGGTTTGAGTTTGTTCGGTGGGTATATAGGAAGACCACAAATCAATGGGCAGATGCTTGAAAGCTTCATTATCAAAGCCCGAGAACGGATGCAGCTTATGAAAGTGAATTCAAACGTAAATAACGATGGAGGAAATGTATGACGTCACATAACGTGGGTCCTTCTGCTTAATTGCAGCAAGCAGCCAGAACATGTTTCACTTGGTGATGTTCTCATATTATCAGTGTGAGCAGTTCTTACCATACAAAAATAAACAAAGGAAAATAGACAGATATGAAACAGAATTAAGAAGTTCAGCGTTCTGAAAGGAAAGACAGGTACATTGAAAATGTACGTGAGGATATCATTGCGAAGAAGATTCGTGAACTTTTATTGAATCAGAGCTCTAGTGGCACCAAAATATCACCATAACCGCTCGGTCCACAGACCGTAGTGTGCGCTGCACTACAACTGACGAAAGCGCTTCTGTTCTTCATGTGTAAATACTTGGAATGACGTGATGGCTTAATTCGGTCGCGGTAAAATCTGGTACAACATCCACTTTGATTCAATAAAAGTATTGTTGATAGTTCAGATGCCTCGTTCACAAAGAAAACTGTTGAACAAAATAACCATCTCGGAAATCATGTTATCTGCTTCAACAGATCTAGTAATAGGAACAAAATTTCAACTTAATGATAGACAACAAGAACCTTTACCATGTTAAAAATACTTGCTGCAGTGACATACAAAAGTGTCAGACAAAGCGGTATCCAACTTTCCTTAAATCAAGTCCTCTTATGACACTAGTGGCTTCGTCGAATACAGAGACTTATTCCGTGCGGCGTCCTCCATCTCCCAGCTTATACATGTAGCTCTCGTGGGCCTCGTGATGAGTTTGGTTTCGAATCAGCGCCACGGCGAACATGACGTCTTTCAGCAGTCTACTGAGCCTGGATGGAGTTACTTTTTTTTCAGTGAAGGAGAAGTAGAAACACGAAGTTGTTTCCTCCAATGTTTAATTGATGAAAAACAGCCATTTTGCTGACTAAATCGGAAACCGGAAAAGCTGATTTACAGAAGCCATTTCTGTCAGACAACTGACGACCAGAAAACAGATATTTCATTGTCTAGTAGAACCGCTTCAGATCTTAACACGTAAAAACGACAGCGGAAAACGGTTTCCCAAGTTTGAAGCATTGTTGGACAGGAATAATAATAGACAATAATGGACGACTTGGAGCCCACTACGTAACAGATGTGGAGCTGTATATTTATAACTAAAAGTAATATAGATATTTACTTGATGAGAAAGCAGACTAGGAGAGACAAATAACGTTCATTTGACACGGGTCAAACCCCCCAAGATAATGCTCGATATCAGACTAATAGTAAGGGAGATGCCCTCCTCGGACTCTAATGCATATTTTTCTCGTGTTATTCATGCTGGCTACCGAACTATTGAGGAATTTTTGAGGGATATCGTCCCATTCATCTCTTAAGGTGGTTTGCAGTTCTTGTATGATTCGGGGAGGGCGTGTTCGCTGCCAAACACGTCTGCCAAGAGCATCCCATGCATGTTCTAAAGGGATTAGTTCCGGGAAGTACTTAGGCCATTCCATACGTCCAGTATCTTCACTTCCCATCTCAGCAGTCGGGGACAGTCGCCCATAAACACGCAGTCGAGACTTACCGCACCTCTAAACAGATGAACATGATCCAGAATAGCCTCCCGCTAAGGTGTAACGGTGCCTCGCGGAAAGACATGCAGCGGTGTTCGTCCATTGTGCATATTGTGAGCCCACACCACAATGCCCTGGCCGTACCAATGACGCCAGAGTCACTTGCCACAGTGAAGTGGGATTCGTCGGAGAACATCACTCTGGACCACTGTTGCTGACACCAATCAACATGGCCCCCATACCAACGAAATCTTTCTCGGTGATGGTGTGGTTGAAATGAAATGCATTTAACAGTCTTTAGACTATAAAAACCAGCATGATTTAGCCATGGCGAAATGGTTATGGCAGAGATCGTTGCTGTTGCAAGATCTGCAGCGATCTCTCGATGAGTGAGATGACTGTTCCTTTTCGCCACTAGGGCTACGTATCGATCCTCTTGCGGTGTGGTAGTCCGACTACGGCCACCGGCATACTTTCGCGTAGTATTTCCGCTGTCAGAGGCCTTTTTTAATCGAAAGAGGACGCCTTTGGACACACCCTTTGCTGTTGAGACAGTACTGACACTATGATCGGTTTGCAGCCGTGCAACTGCTCGTCCACGGTCATGAGCATTCAAATGATGTCTTACAGACATGTTGCCGTGCCACACGGAATGTTGCACTAATCGATTCCACAACGACCATCGACAAACAACGTATTGCATTTATTGTGGTATGCGTAGAGAGCGTCCGCGCGCAGGCTTCGAAGCAGTTAACTCGTCCCACCCCTACATTTTCTTTTACTATCACTGGCTGGTTGCTCCGGCAATAGCCACGGAACAGCCGATAATTGCCGCTTAACAAGTGAAAGCTGTTTGCCAGCAACTGTCAAGCGGTGTATGTATCATCGATGCGAAATCCTAGCGCCGATATTCGCATAAAGCTAACAGAATCTTTGCATTTCGAAGTACTGATTTCATACGCGTAGACAAGTGCAGTATTAGAATGCTTTTCAGTACCATGCATCCCATTCTACAAACTGCTATTCCTGGAGTTGTTACAGCGTTTTAATGAAACCAAATAAAAACGTTAATTGAATCACTTGCAATCTGGACATTGAAAATGTCAAGTGCTTAAGTATGCAGTAGGATTTCAAATCTTCAGACGGTCACATTTCGTGGATGCATTTAGCGTGTGCAACACAACAACAGCAGTCGGCAAATGTCCTTAACCACAAACATCATCAGCTACTGTTTGGATCAGTTTAAATTACCAAGTCTAAATTCGTCCTCATGCTCGTTGTAATTTGTGAACTAAGATACATTCGCCGTTAATAGTTTAGTCATATCCTTAGTATACATATATGCTGTCTGTCCCATAGAGGTTAACACATTGAAGATTAAGGTAAGTGCATTGATCGACGGAGTCAACGATGGAAGAAGAGGACCTGTTTTGAAGTAGGACGCAGACTCTTTAGAGTGACGGTATATCAGCTGTGAACGTTTCTGGAGTTTTTATTGCAGTGAGTGCCACCACCTGATTATCGTTATGATGCGAGCTTATTTCTCACAAGTTTGTCGATTTAAATGCGATTCCCGTCATTACATAAATGTGGTCGAACTAAGTTATGCCATTTTATGAAATATTGGGAACCATCGAAAGAAAAGAAACAGGGAAAAAATAACAAGCAAGTAACTGGAAACTGGGAAATTTGTGGTAAGTTCCTATGGGACCAAACTGCTGACGTCATTGCTCCCTAGGCTTACTTACTACTTATTCTAACTTAAACTAACTTACGCTAAGGTCAACACACACACACACACACCCATGCCCGAGGGAGGATTCAAACTTCCGACAGGGGGGTGGGGGGTGGGGAGAGTTGGGGGGGGGGGGCGCGAACGGCGTCAAGGCGCCCTATACCAAGCGGCTACCCAGCGCGGCAAGCAAGTACCTTTGACGGTTTCAGACAGTAATAGAATACTGCTAAAATATCTCACGTGTGGAGGACCTATTGAATACTAACATTGAAAGATGAAGATAAATGTGCAGATTCATTTTATTCTAACTTCCTTATCTTTTATCCAAGACAATGAAACTCGGAATTATCTGAAGGGATCATACACTATGTGATCAAAAGTATCCGGACAACCCCAAAAACATACGTTTTTCATATTAGGTTGTAACGAGAATTATACGTATAAGAATTTTCTTTCTTTATGAATTTAGATAAATTAATAATAGCAATGTGTTGAATTTCTTTTTCGATTCTTTTCGTGTCATGTTAAAGAAACTGTGAGTAACTTTTGAAACGAATATTATTTATGTTAGATTTCAAATAATGTGGTAATCAAAGGAAAGTGTATTTAATGTTAAAACTATTGTAAGATGTGAAAATTGTAATTTATACACTTGGTCCATACGTAGGTAATGCATTAGGATATGTGTAGTAGAAAACCTGTGGTGAATACCCTACCTGTAGGGGAGCGGGAAAGGGTGGAGGCAGGCGAGGCGGGAAAACGCACACTGGGCGCGGTTCGGCACAACGGGCACAATAACACAGTCGGAGGCGAGCAACAGTCGGAAGTACACGTACTGTACCGAGGAGGCTACCCAGGAAAAGTGGATTCCATTGAGCCTCGGATGAACCGATTCCGACGACTACTTGGCATGGCTATATTCTGAGGCACAAAATTGGAAAGATTACGACGCCAAGAAGATGGAAAGTGCCGATGTTGTGTGAGCCTTAGCCGTGCTTGCATGTGTGCCGTGCTGCCCGCTATCTCGCTGCCCGCCAACCGCCGCACCGACTTGCACAGGTCAAACATTTATTTCATCTTTAGAAGTGTATTTGTGTGGACCAGTGTCGAAACTGTTTCTAATGGTTCAATAATAACGTGACTTTCACCAGAATTGCTTTAGCCATGACTCATCCTGATCACTGACCTAGACAGGATCCTTACCTCGTATTGTGCAATCCGAGTATCCTAAACTGAAAGTTTAATGTTTGTGTTAATGAAAATTATCAGCAGATTAATCTATGACATAAAGGAATCTATAGTTCTGTGTGCTGTTGCAAATATTGGTAAAGAACAAAAGAGTTTTTGTTGGATTGAGTTAGCGATGTTATTTAATTAATTTGAGACAGAAATAATGACAGTTAAATTATTCAGAAGTAAGACAAAAGAGTAGTTATCCAGAGATTGATAATTTTGTGTGTTAATTTGCCTTCAGTACTAGATAGTTTCAGAATAACGACTATAACAGTTTCAGGCCCCCCCCCCCCCTTTTGCTCTTGTTCATTCGTTCAAACCTTGATGTGTACTGATCAAATTTGACCAGTAAAGCTAAATCCTATATTAATCCTAAATGTATTAGTGTTTTTCCATTATTCATAGTGATATTGTGTGTGTACTTTTAAGATTGTCGACGCTAGGGCAATCTATGCCCGATTTCAGTCTGCTCAACATACAAAATGCAGTTCGTAGTAATCATTACTGTGTGGTGTTGTGTAAATGTAGCTCGTCCAAATTAGTACCAAAAAGAGATAACTTTAGTTCAGTGGATTTTTCCGGTTTCAAACTTTGCCATATAACGCTTCATTACTACGAGTTACTATGCTTGTACATGCACCCACTTGTACAAGGAAAAACTCACTCATTGCCTAAGTAGGCTGGCGACCGAATTGTTAATTACAGGTAGCATCTACTGTGTGTATTTCTTGTCCAGGCGAAAGAGTAGTTATACTTTACATTTGCTTGACGCATCACTGTAGTTATTGACTGAATATAAGTCCGATCTTGCTTCTATTAGGTACACGCGGTCAACTTTTATACTAAAATCCTTGTTTATAAGGTGAAGCCCGTGAACTTATTACAGTACAGGCTTTATAGAGCTAACCTACGTCCGAGAAGGGCGGGAGTGTTACAAGTGGCTTCCCGGTGACAGGACATCCATCTGTTGTCGGTTACAAATTAATGTAAAAAACCGAACAGTGGATGTTCAGTGGCACGAATAGCAATAAAGTTCAGTAAAAGAAACTGCAGTGTGAGTCAAGTATAATAATGTGGTATAGTTGGCATTTAGTATGGACAGAAACGTAGAGGGGGTAGATGCGCCGAGCGAAATGGAGAATGCGGCTGGCAGTAGCCGGAGTTTACGCGGCCAGATAACAGATGGCGTTAGCGAAAGACAGTTGGCGTACATACAATACCACGAACATGTCAATGAACAGATTGAAAGGTTGAGATCGCCTCGGACACAGCAAGGAATAAAACAGGAAGTAGAAGGTGACTTTGTAGATGATAGTGGTTATGTGAATGAATCCACTGACATGTTTGATTCTCCACAGATAAAGAAAGAACCGAAAGAAACTTTTGAAGTAGGATCGGAAAACACCGATTCCGTAGAACAAAACAGTGTGAAAATTTTAAGCATAAACGATTTATTTGAACAATTAACCAAACAAATTTCAGGACAGAGTGAGCAGATCAAAACACAGAATGATCAGCTTAAAACACATGTTGATCAGCAGCTCACAACACAGAATGAGCAGCTTAAAACACAGAATGAGCAACTTCAAAAACAAGTCGGCAATCAGGTTAATCAGCTCAAAACACACGTTGACGAGCAACTCAAAACACAGAGTGATCAGATTAAAGCACAGGTCGAAGGACAGGGAATTAAAATTAGTAAACAAATAGAACAGGTAGAACAAAAAGTGGGTAATTTAAGTTCTGTGGTAAATACTCTGAAATTTGAAATTGATACCATTAACAAAAATATGGATACTATGCAGGAGGAAATTGGAAACATTAATAGTAGATTTGATGTTGAAATTCTCAACATCCAAGAGAAAGTAGAACCTCTGGTTGAAACTAAGGTAGACGAAAAAGTTTTCGGTCTTAAACTGAGGTCATAAACAAATGTCAACACGGGATATCGCAATTGAAAAAGGTAGTTTTGGACACTGAAAGTAATTTAAGTAAAAAAGTATTCGAATGTGTTCAAAATTGTGAACAAAATACTACGAAAATTCAGGGCAAAATTTTCGATCTGGAAAGCAAAATTAAAGATAGGTCTGGTGTTGTCTGTAATGGCACACCAATTACGAAGCTGCTAGAAGGCGAGGAACGCTTCGATCCAGCCAAGAAACATAACGGGTGGCATCCGTTAGATTTTATCAAAAATTGCGAGAGAGTATTTCCTGAGCACTTATCTGATCAGAAAAAGATAAACGTTATAATTAGCGCCTTAGCGGGTGATGCTAAGCGCTGGGGAATAAATTTAAATACCGAACGAATGACGTTCGAGGAATTTAGGCAGAGATTTACGGAAGAATATTGGTCTGAACAAAAGCAGGACCATTTATGGCGCGAGTTTATCATGGCCAAACAGCATGATAACCGGGGCAGGAATTCTTTGAAAGATTTCTGCGAGCATTGGTACCGGAAATTGACGCATTTAAGAGGTCGAAGATCAAATTCAGAAATTATCTGGGAGCTATATAAAAAGCTTCCGGAGGATTCCAAGAGGTACGTAGGAAGCAATCATCGTAGCTTCCAAGCATTTCTAGAAAGGGTCGAAGATGAAGACCATTGGCGCGAAAGTCGTGCCAATTATCAAAACTTTGGTAACCATAATAACCGATACAATGACGAACGAAACGACGGCGATGGATTTCGCGTCAATGTAATACAAAGAGGAAGAGGCAGAGGAAGAGGCAGAGGAAATTATTCAGGTCGCGGTAGAGGGTATACCGCGCAAAATAATAACGACGCGGGAAACTAATTTCCGCGAACGTTGCGGGCCAAACGGAAGCGGACAATACATACCGGCCCCGATTCAAGAAAAGATACCGGACCGACCGTAATGTAATGAGACAGGCTAGGGACGAGCATGGAACGCCGCGACGTGTTGTGGCGAAACAAGCGTCAGGTGCGAGCCAGAATGAATCATCGCTGCCGCACAGAGCGCTACATGTTAACAGGCGAGTGGAGTATCAGAGGGCAACGGCCCAGCCTAGCCGAACATCTGTTCGGAAAGAAGCCGCTAGCAATACGGCAGCAGTAGGTACGAACGTAGCAGTCAGAGCTAATGAAAATTTTACGAGTAATAATTCCGTGGCAAAGGAAACAATAAATGAGACTGTGAGTACACAGAGAGGAGCGGTTAGCAGTGTTTGCAATGAGGTAAAAGGCGATAATGAATTAGCAGAAGTTACTGATTGGCGTGTGCAGATCGATGATCTGTACAAGGGCCTAAAGCAATGTGAGTGGGAGGATTTTAAAATGGAGTATGAGGCGAAGAAATTAGTTGGTGGAAAGAAAGATAGTAGGGACGTCCATAAAGTGACGTGGCCCAAAATTGAAGAGGGGAGAATAAATATCGCCGCGCAAAGTACGCGTGCCGCCAATAGGATGAAGGTTAATGATAGGAAGGATTTGGAGGATGAAATCCTCAGCATTGACGAAGAAATAACTTCTGCTAACAGTCCGCCAATAGTACAAGCTGCTACCGAGAGGCACCGTGGAGAAGGGGCAGATGATTACCTGAAAGTAATTAAAGTCCACGAGAATTACACCGAATATGAAGTCACAGTGGATGTGAATAAAGCTGAGGATGAGGACGTTTTGCCGAAAGAGGAGATTGAATTGAAATCCAAGCCTGACGACAATACAGAGGAAGAACTTAGTGCCTGTCTCAGAAAAGCTTTTATGTTAGAACCTGAAAGCGATCCGGAATGGTCGGGTTCCGACGATAGTTCAGATGATGAAAGATACGCAAATACAGACGAAAATGAATGTACTAACGCTCCCTATTGTGCAAAAGTAGCGTGCTTAAGTGAATCTGATGTTGAGGAAGAGTGTAGTGATGACTCTAGTGAAGATGAATTTTCAGGTGTAAAGGAAAATGAATATACTTTTACTGAAAGAGGGTATGAGAAAATCAGTGAAAATGAAGGGGATGCAGTTAATTGCGATATTGTACCTAACGATGACGACGTATCAAAATAAAATCCAGATGTTGAGACTGAACAAAGAAAGAAAGAGCCACCGGACGACTCAGTGTTTATTTTGCAAAGAGTTCAAGTAAGTAAAGACTTTGAACTCCAGAAACCGAAAAAGCCGCCAGATATAAATGGTTTACAGGTCAGGAACGTATCTTGGGACGATGTCACAGTCGACCAAGGTGCGTTGCGAAAAAAAAAAAGAGGAAGGGGCATGATTTAGAGTCTGGGGCAGATTTATATCGGATTTTGAGAATGTCATGGACACACTGCATCATGAAACTACAGGATTTCCACCGGAAGAATTTTTGTTAGGCAGAAGTAGTAATAGTTTAATTGAAGAAAAACTAGAGTTTCCACCTTGTACAAGTGTGGGATTGGATCAAAAGAAAGAATTGGTGATAAAAAGGGCAAAGCAAAAAGCTGAATCTAGATCTAAAAGACACAATAAAAATTTAAAGGTTTCAAAATTTAAAATTGGAGATTATGTTCTTTTAAAAACCCACGAAAAGTCTAGTGAACTAAACCATGAAATTTCAAAATTTAAATATATTTATAATGGACCATATCTAATACAGAATATTCCACACGACAATGCTTACTACCTGATCTACCCAAAATCCAAAAGATCTTTAGGTGTAAGAAATATTGTGGACCTGAAACTGTATGTACCTAGGAACGAGTAAATGTGCTGTATCTTATGCTGAACCCAAGTTATCCTAAATGTATCTAATCTTTGTAAATGTCTGTATACCCTTGAAAGTGTGCTAATGTAGTTATGTGAGTTTCAGATTACCAATTGTACTGTAACTGTAAAAATGTATGGAGAAAAGGGCTGAAAGAAAGGATAAATGCTATCAGCCAGATAAAAGATGGGACTGTCAAAAATGAAAATGGGCAGTGTATGAACTATAATATGAAGGACTGCCAAATACCAATGAGGGCAGATAAATAATCGATGGAAAATTGTAAATGTGATCCAGGAGATGTGACAATATGAAGTAAAAAGGACTGCCCAAATCCACATAATAGGCAGCAAATATATGTAGTTAATTTTCTGAATATATGTGTGTGTGTTTTATTTAGTAAGTAAGAAAATGGACTGCTATTCAAAGCATGCAGCGATAAATTTTCTTATAGTGTACACAAAATATGAAATTGTTTTTGTAGTTATATGTTTGTATTTCAGAATTTTAAATTATTTCTTTGAGAAATTTAGAAAAAATAAGTAAATTGCTATTTTAGTGAGGTTGTGATGGGAAGTTGGACTGTGCAAAAGGCACTTGAGTAAATGACAAGTCAGTATTCTTGAAGTGTTAAAAAAGTGTAAACCTATATACAGTGAGCAAAAGGAAATATGTAGTGTAAATCTTTTTGGGCAATTAAGTAAAGATTCGGAACCACTGTATAATTGTAAGATTTAGTGTTCCCATAAAATTCGGACTTAAGAAAATTTTCTGGAAACAGGGGCATGTGTAACGAGAATTATACGTATAAGAATTTTCTTTCTTTATGAATTTAGATAAATTAATAATAGCAATGTGTTGAATTTCTTTTTCGATTCTTTTCGTGTCATGTTAAAGAAACTGTGAGTAACTTTTGAAACGAATATTATTTATGTTAGATATCAAATAATGTGGTAATCAAAGGAAAGTGTATTTAATGTTAAAACTATTGTAAGATGTGAAAATTGTAATTTATACACTTGGTCCATACGTAGGTAATGCATTAGGATATGTGTAGTAGAAAACCTGTGGTGAATACCCTACCTGTAGGGGAGCGGGAAAGGGTGGAGGCAGGCGAGGCGGGAAAACGCACACTGGGCGCGGTTCGGCACAACGGGCACAATAACACAGTCGGAGGCGAGCAACAGTCGGAAGTACACGTACTGTACCGAGGAGGCTACCCAGGAAAAGTGGATTCCATTGAGCCTCGGATGAACCGATTCCGACGACTACTTGGCATGGCTATATTCTGAGGCACAAAATTGGAAAGATTACGACGCTAAGAAGATGGAAAGTGCCGATGTTGTGTGAGCCTTAGCCGTGCTTGCATGTGTGCCGTTCTGCCCGCTATCTCGCTGCCCGCCAACCGCCGCACCGACTTGCACAGGTCAAACATTTATTTCATCTTTAGAAGTGTATCTGTGTGGACCAGTGTCGAAACTGTTTCTAATGGTTCAATAATAACGTGACTTTCACCAGAATTGCTTTAGCCATGACTTATCCTGATCACTGACCTAGACAGGATCCTTACCTCGTATTGTGCAATCCGAGTATCCTAAACTGAAAGTTTAATGTTTGTGTTAATGAAAATTATCAGCAGATTAATCTATGCCATAAAGGAATCTATAGTTCTGTGTGCTGTTGCAAATATTGGTAAAGAACAAAAGAGTTTTTGTTGGATTGAGTTAGCGATGTTATTTAATTAATTTGAGACAGAAATAATGACAGTTAAATTATTCAGAAGTAAGACAAAAGAGTAGTTATCCAGAGATTGATAATTTTGTGTGTTAATTTGCCTTCAGTACTAGATAGTTTCAGAATAACGACTATAACAGTTTCAGGCCCCCCCCCCCCTTTTGCTCTTGTTCATTCGTTCAAACCTTGATGTGTACTGATCAAATTTGACCAGTAAAGCTAAATCCTATATTAATCCTAAATGTATTAGTGTTTTTCCATTATTCATAGTGATATTGTGTGTGTACTTTTAAGATTGTCGACGCTAGGGCAATCTATGCCCGATTTCAGTCTGCTCAACATACAAAATGCAGTTCGTAGTAATCATTACTGTGTGGTGTTGTGTAAATGTAGCTCGTCCAAATTAGTACCAAAAAGAGATAACTTTAGTTCAGTGGATTTTTCCGGTTTCAAACTTTGCCATATAACGCTTCATTACTACGAGTTACTATGCTTGTACATGCACCCACTTGTACAAGGAAAAACTCACTCATTGCCTAAGTAGGCTGGCGACCGAATTGTTAATTACAGGTAGCATCTACTGTGTGTATTTCTTGTCCAGGCGAAAGAGTAGTTATACTTTACATTTGCTTGACGCATCACTGTAGTTATTGACTGAATATAAGTCCGATCTTGCTTCTATTAGGTACACGCGGTCAACTTTTATACTAAAATCCTTGTTTATAAGGTGAAGCCCGTGAACTTATTACAGTACAGGCTTTATAGAGCTAACCTACGTCCGAGAAGGGCGGGAGTGTTACAAGGTGATTCGTGCTGCCATCTACTGCCACGTACTTCGTATCAGCGACCTCAGTAGTCATTAGACATCGTAGAGAGCAGAATGGGGCGCTCCGCGGAACTCACGGACTTCGAACGTGGTCAGGTGATTGGGTGTCACTTGTGTCATACGTTTGTACGCGAGATTTCCACACTCCTAAACATCCCTAGGTGCACTGCTTCCGATGTGATAGTGAAATGGAAACGTGAAGGGACACGTACAGCACAAAAGCGTACAGGGCGACCTCTTCTGTTGAGTGACAGAGACTACCGACAGTTGAAGAGGGTCGTAATGTGTGAGAGGCAGACATCCATCCAGACCATGACACAGGAATTCCAAACTGCATCAGGATCCACGGCAAGTACTATGACAGTTAGGCGGGAGGTGAGAAAACTTGGATTTCATGGTCGAGCGGCTGCACATAAGCCTCACATCACGCCGGTAAATGCCAAACGACGCCTCGCTTGGTGTAAGGAGCGTAAACATTAGAGGATTGAACAGTGGAAAAGCGTTGTGTGAAGTGACGAATGATGGTACACAATGTGGCGATCCGATGACAGGGTGTGGGTATAGCGAATGCCCGGTGTACGTCATCTGCCAGTGTGTGTAGTGCCAATAGTAAAATTCGGAGGTGGTGGTGTTTTGGTGTGGTGTGGTCGTGTTTTTCGTGGAGGGGCTTGCACCCCTCGTTGTTTTGCGTGACACTATCACAGCACAGGCCTACATTGATATTTAAGCACCTTCTTGTTTCCCACTGTTGCAGAGCAATTCGGGGATGGCTATTGCATCTTTCAACACGAGTGAGCACCTGTTTATAATGCACGGCCTGTGGTGTAGTGGTTCAAAAATGGCTCTGAACACTATGGGACTTAACTTCTGAGGTCATCAGTCCCCTAGGACTCAGAATTACTTAAACCTGACTAACCTAAGGACATCACACACATCCACGCCCGAGGCAGGATTCGAACCTGCGATCGTAGCGGTCGCGAGGCTCCAGACTGTAGCGTCTAGAGCCGCTCGGCCACTCCGGCCGGATGGTGTAGTGGTTACGCGACAATAACACCCTGTAATGGACTGGCCTGAACAGAGTCCTGACCTGAATCTTATAGAACATCTTTGGGATGTTTTGGAACACCGATTTTGTGCCAGCCTGACCGACCGACGTCGATGCCTTTCCTCAGTGCAACACTCCGTGACGAATGGACTGCTATTCCCCAAGAAGCCTTCTAGAACCTGGTTGAACGTATGCCTGCGAGAGTAGAAGCTGTCATTAAGGCTAAGGGGTGGGCCAACACTCTATTGAATTCCAGCATTACCGATGGAGGGCATCACGAACTTTTAGGTCATTTTCAGCCAGGTGTCCGGATACTTTTGACCACGTAGTGTAAGTGTCAAATATTGTATTCTGGGGGAGTGGCGACATCTGAGACTTAAGTGAATGATACCATGTGCAATGTTAGTGAGAATGAATGGCGGTGCAATTCAATTCGACTGACATACCATTTTTCTCAATTTGAATTTTCCGCCAATTCGGGAATAAATTGTGCTAGATTATACTGGGAGTCTCTCCTATGGGCCACCAGGTGCATTTTCGTAGATACTTCAGCAGATACTTGCAATTTTGTTTTTTCAGCTTGTAGCTGAAGTCAGTCATCGAGTACCACATACGATGCCCAACGCCGACGGAAAGCGTCGGTTTGTTCCCTTTACAGAAAAATTATTTTAAAGTCGCATTTTTACGTGCTCATTGAATAGAGCGGTCCCAAATTAGTCTAGTACGTTGTTACTTTTATCGATATGTATTAACAGGAACATTGAAACACGAAAAATAATCAGTACTCCAGAAGCCACTGAGCAGCTTTTCCGCACCACGGTAGCAGTCGGTATAAGCCAGGGCAGTGCTGTTCCTGGTGGAGTGCTGGTCATTCTGTTAGCACACGTCGATAAAACGAATATGGCAGTAGGTTAATTTGGGTCAGATCTGTCGAATGGTTGCGTAAAATTCCACTTTAAAAATCATTTTGTTTGTAACGAGAAACAAACTGACGGTATCCAGCGACGCTAGCGTCGCATGAAAGACTTGATGGGCGGTATTTGTTTAGGCTCACTCCAGCTACGCGTCGCAAAAACGAAATTGCAAAGACCTGCCGAAACACTGAAAAAAATGCGCCTGTCGATTCTTAGGAGAAACACATTGTATACCTACTTACTTTAAAGGAAGACGACACTGAAAGTATCTTTTTAGACTTATATGAGGCCGAAAGACATTTCTTGTGTGTTTCTCTCATCTTACACTATCTCATGGGACTCAATTACTGATTACGTTTGAGATCTATGTTCATGTTTTGTGATTTCGTGAACCGAATAACATATGCCTAAACTACCGTAACTCATCAGACACCCCAAAAGCAATATTTCATATGGACTGAGGGTACAGTCCAATAATAATCGTCACGTCCAGAATGAGTGAGTGAAATAGTTCTGCAAAGGATGGTGTAAGATCGCTATTTTTGATGATGTTATTGCGTTGTTAATATTTCCAAACTAAGATGATATATTTGAAGAATTGTGGCCAAAGGAACAGTTGTTAGGCAACAGTGTCTGTGTCAGCAATGGCAGCACTCTGGAGTCGTAGAATCTTTGACATCAGTACTGGAAAGCCGCGATTTGCAGCAGGAAGGGTTCATTGAGTGTACAGTGCAATGCATGGGCGCACTTTTGGAACAGTTTTAGTTGCAGATTTATTACGAGGAGGAATGACTGATGAATCAGAACAATGACTGGGCCGCGCGGGATTAGCCCAGCGGTCTGCGGCGCTGCAGTCATGGGCTGTGCGGCTGGTCCTGACAGAGGTTCGAGTCCTCCCTCGGGCATGGGTGTGTGTGTTTGTCCTTAGGATAATTTAGGTTAAGTAGTGTGTAAATTTAGGGACTGATGACCTTAGCAGTTAAGTCCCGTAAGATTTCACACACATTTGAACATTTTTGAACATTTGAACAATGACTGGATAGCATGTAGACATAAAAAAGGTTTTGAAATGAAGAACAAGGTATTTTTTTGACGAGATAAACGGTTTATTTTTGTTTTTGTAGACTTGTATTGTTGGTCCACTTCACCATCATCACAGTCGAGTTCCTGATTATTATTCTATTGATTGATCTTCTAAGTTAATTTGCTGTACCATGGAAGTTATTAGATGAAATGAATTTTCATATTAGAGTCTATAATTTTTTTCTTTGATAAGTTCCTTCCTAGCTGAAATATCAATATTTCAAGGTTGAGTCATGTGTTCCATTGGCACTCTGTGTCAAGATTATGAACCCAGTTTCCCTGTAGTTAGTTTTTCGCAGTATTTTTTTAGCTGTTGCGGAGTCTTGCTGTGTTGCTGTTTCTGCGAGTACTTCATTTTGCAGGTTTAGATTCATAATACGTGATTGCTTCGTTTCTTTGCACACCGTAGGTTGTCTTAATTTATCTATTTTACCAAGGCCATATAACAGCCCAGAAATTTTTGTGTGTTGCAGATTAGATTCTTATACAGGTTGACATTACAGTTTTTTTTATACTGTTACGTTTTTTCAAACTGTTTGCACTGGTCGAGTCTACAGAGCGTGAAATTGTTGGCTTGCTTATTTATTTGCTTATGAACGAGATCGGTTGTCACACACACAGGATTCTTTCCAATCTCATGTAAACGATGTGAGTTTGAGCTCGTAGCACATTTAAGTTGTCACTTCACATTCGCAGATTTGTATTTATGATAACAGACACATAAGTAAGGTCTATTCACTTACACTGGCCTCAAAACTCCATTGCAGAAAATGGAATTTTTACTTATATAGCAGCCGTTATCTTCTTGAATTAACATAGGTCTTTCGCTGTTTTATCCGTTCTAAGCCTTTTCTCGATGAGATATAGATACAATCATGAAGATAAATGAAGCAGATCAGCCAAGGGAAACTCGTGTTTCTTTTCATTTTCACCGTTGAGGAAGGAGAAATATTTCACGACAAAGCCTTTGCAGAGAAGAAGGAAATTGAATATAAATCTGGAATTCATTCAGCGAGGCGTAAAGAAAAGAAGGAGTGGCGCCTGAGAGAGCTGCTGCAGATGACGTTTCAGCGTGGGAGCGAGCTGAGCTGGGGACCCCTCGAGTCGCGACAGCCGCCTGCCGCTGCCGGGACAGAAGGCGCACGGAACTCGGGCTGGGTGCGGACCAAGTGGCCGGAAGGCGGGCATTAAAACCGCTGAATATTTCATGCCCGGTCGGAAGCGTTCTCAGCTCCGGCGCTGGTTGCAGTGCGACCTTCCGGGAAGACCGCAGGGTTCATCTCTGTGACCTACATACGACTCATAGTGTGCTGGCTGGCGTATTCATTGCGAGAGGACCCTCTTTCTTTTTTGGCTGCGGTCTGCCATCCTTTCAAGAAGCCTCTCTGGATGGTGTTATCCCTGTTGGCAACATAATTTGAGGTTACCTTGAGAGGGAACAGTTGTTCCATTTCATTACAATTAGTTCTTTTTTTGCATTATACGTTTAACATTTTTTTTTTAGTTTAAAGAAGTGGACTACCTGTTTATTTAATTCAATTCATAAGTACATAAAAGCACTTCATAAGCACATAAAAGCACTTCGTTTCCCTAATCCCACTACGTTGCGTTGGGTTGATTAATTTTGGGGTTTGTATTAAGAGTTCGTCTGCTGGTAGTGCCAAGGCAGAGATATGGTCACCCTGTAGGTCGGTTAGTGCCAACCTAAGCCTGGAGTAAAGACAAAGATGATGCACCTATTTGCCAGGGCGTAGTCCAGGGTTGGTAACAGGTCGCCCTCCCCTCTATGTAAGGGAACGGCCGTTGAGAGCCGCCATGATATGGTCACTCTTGGGGTAGTGCCTGAACTGAGCGGACGGAATCGAGGGCAATCTCCGTCTTTGCCGCCAATTTCATCGTGGGATGAGGTATTATGTTTTACACTCTTACTAATCCGCTCTTTTTCAGTATTGAAATAGTTAGCATGTCATTGCGGCCATTCATTCATTTTTTTAGAAATTTTGCCTTTACAATTAAAGTTTTCAGTTAGGGTTTATTTTTCAGAGGCGATCATGGGAGCTCGCGTTATCCTTTTACAGTGCTGCAAACACTTGGTGCCTTCAGCACACGACAGCAGCGATAGCTCTAAAAAAAATTGCATAGTTTCACTTTTAGAAGCACCATTTTTTTTCCCATATTAAAGTAACCTGGGGCTTCACCCCGCCTAGTTAACACGTGATCGTAGCGGCTGATGAGTAATTTGGATGACGATTCCGTGTGAAACCTGGTAGGAGATGCGTGTGTGACATACTTAACGTTCTAAGCGTGTGACGTAAACTTTTTGTAGGCCATCTCATAAATTTTGTTCACGGGTCCTTTTTAACCCCCATTCTCCAGTAGCACGTCCTAACTACTTTGATAAAGAATCGGTTGAGCGTGTGAATGATTGTACATTATGGAAAGCAAGAACGAACAGGGGGGTAATTGCAAAGAAATTAGCTGTTGGTATCGGTCACCCACGTGGTGCCGAATTGCACTGCCAGCGAGCTACCAGTTCGTTCTTGGAAATTAGTTAAGGTGAAGATGCTTACGTGTGCTGTTAATTGATTATTTTCGTGTGCCGTATCTCACAGGATGTTTTATTTTTAAGAATTTTCTTTCTTTTGTGAATATGGGAGATGTTTGTATCTGCTTTGTTCCCCCGTTTTTCCGCCAAAGAGAATTTTTTGGTATTCGGTCCTAGTAGTAATCTTGGGCGCGAATTTCGATCACTGTCCCAGCAGCCGCACCGCAAGGGCAGCAACGTAGTCCCATCCTCTTTCCCAGTGCTTAAGTAGGAACGAGATGCCTGTTAGTTTAAGCACCTTCAGTGCGAGACAAAACTAGAAGATATTTGACTTGACTTTGTTTGCTGCAGTTATTAAATTTGTTAAGTTTTGGGGAAAATAGATAATAAATGTCATATTAAGTTTGTAAAATTTCTGGGCTCTAGACAATAAATGACCTATAAACTGGATGTCATGGATTTAGTGGTCATTACAAACCCCAGTCCTGTGTCGCGAGCAATGTCATGAATTTAATTATCATTACAAACCCCAGTCCTGCGTAGAGAGCAATGTTACCAACAAAGTGGTGTCTTTGTAGATCATGATAGAGCGTGACTTTTACTGACTTGCCCACTAGGTTGTTTGAGCCCTCCGCCGCGTTATCCGATGCGCAATATTAACATAATCATCAGATCATTTAACTAAACGTTAGGCAGGCCCCTTAAATTCAATCCTTCCGAGCAATGTATCAAGCTGACAAGCACGTGTCAATGTGACGACTTGTCCACACACACGTTCGGCACGCTCTAGCATAGATAGAAGGAACCAGAGGAAGAGAGATACAAAAAGGTAGTGGTGCACAAATACACAGAAGGAACCTTTCAACATTTACAATCGTTTACTTTAACAGAACGAAACTGCGAGTTTGCAGCGCAGTACGTTGTTGCAGAGAATCTTCCTATCAGGTTCGAACCTGGTCCTCAGGTGACAAAACGTAAAATTTATGTTGGAAACAACCGCTGGACTGTTTCTCCACCATTTTCCTGGAGTCCTAGTCCACCAAAGTATGAAGGAGAGATTATTAGCATAGTTCTTGAATGGTCTACAGGAGTGCTGATTCCCAGACAAACACTTCGGAAATCGCCCCTTACTTAGATTGTTTTTGTCGTGGTTCTCCTGCCCAACATGAAGTGCCAAGACGTCGGAAAACACCGAAGGTGACACTTCTGTATAATGAGGGTAAAAGAACGGACCCGCAAAATTACGGGCCAGTACCCTCATATTGATTTGATGCTGAGATCTTGAGCATATTGTAAGTTCGGATGTAATAAATTTCCTTGAGACAGAAAAACTTCTTTCGACAATTCAGCATGGGTTCAGAAAGTATCGCTCCTACAAAAGTTTGCCTTTCTATCGCACGATTTCCTGCGAACCATGGATGTTGTACAACAGGTAGATTCCACATTCCCAGATTTCCGAAAAGCGTTTGACACAGTGCTCCACCGGAGACGATCAAAGAAGGTAGAGCACATACGAGTGTCTCTAAGACCTCTTAAGTTTCTTAAGTAATAGATCCCAGAACGTTGTTCCTGATGGCTTCCGTTCATCAGAGTCGAAGTTATCGTCCACAGTGCCCCAGGGAAGTGTGATAGGACCACTTCCGTTCTCTACATACAGTACACAAATGATCTGACAGACAGCCTGAGCAGCAGTCTTTGATTGCTGATGACGAGTAAAAACGACATTGAGCGACTGCAGTAGGAGAGAGCATGATTTAGAAGGAATTTCCATTTGGTGTGGTTAATACCAACTTGCTCTGCATATACAAAGATGTAAGTTAATGCATATGAGTAGGAAAACAATCCTCTAACCTTCGCATACAACATTGGAGGTATGCTGCATGACACAGCTAGGTCGACTAAATATGGAGGCTTAATGTGGGATAGCGATGTGAAATGGAAGGAGCACGGAAAGTTGCTTGTAGGGAAGGTGACTGGTCGGCTTCGATTTCTTAATTCTAGAAAACTGTTACTCATCTATGAAGGAGACCGCGTGTGGAACACTAGTACGACACTTTCTTGAGTATTGGAAGCCCGATCAGGTCGGATTAATGGAAAACTAAGCCTCTGGAAGGCGTATTGCTACATTTGGTACCGGCAGATTCGATCAATGCACGAGTGTTACGGAGCTGCTTCGGGAATTCAAATGGAAATCACTGGAGGTTATTTTCTTTTCCTGAAATTCTGTTGAGAAAATATTTTCACTTCGTCTCTGTCACCTCCTCAGGACTCACGGTCAGACCAAGAAATATTTATTTTCCACGCGCGTCTAAGCTTCCTCTTGCAATTTATCCTCTTGCAATTCTATAAATTCGTCAAGACTGTCCCGTATTTCACCTATCTCAAATGCAAGTCTGTCAGCAGTGTCCCGAGGTTCTTTCACACAGGCTTCCTTTTGATTTCGAAGTTCACTTACACTCCCACCTTCATTCTACTTCTTAATCTCTCTC
Organism: Schistocerca serialis cubense; assembly: GCF_023864345.2. NCBI lineage: Eukaryota > Metazoa > Arthropoda > Insecta > Orthoptera > Acrididae > Schistocerca > Schistocerca serialis. The sequence continues at coordinate 209,840,433 of NC_064642.1, forward strand.
ATTTTCATCGTTCCTTTACCTCCCCCATACTGGAGGCTGCCGAGACACGACATTATATTTTGTACTCAAGGCTGGCAGACCCGTTTATTGGTCAATACTGAGCACACATTTGCGTATCTGCAATGGTGATTTCATGGTCGGAAGACCAGACATACGATTAAAATTATTACTAGTCACTGTGGGAGTGTCCTATGGACATTTTAACCGTAAAGTAGCACAAGTGGAATGCAACTCAGAATCCAAATTAATAGCTGCAGATTTTTATAACAAAGCGGAAAGAGTTGCATTCTGTTCCATCACCAAGTGTGACAGGCAGGTTTTCTAGTATCTAAAACAGCATTAAACACACAGTTTAGCTATTTTATCACAGAGGAATTGCCCACAACATCATATTCATTCTCCTTGAGCTGCTCGTGGAAGGACACATCTTTACCAACTCAGGACCAACACGGTCAGTCAGAATCAGAACTTAAAGAACCTTGAATGGTCCAACACAACGTGGCACTGGTTTAATGCAACAAAAAAAACTCCGTCTCAGGCCACGAGTGGCCTACCGGGACCATCCGACCGCCGTGTCATCCTCAAAGGAGGATGCGGATAGGAGGGGCGTGGGGTCAACACACCGCTCTCCCGGTCGTTATGATGGTATTCTTGACCGAACCCGCTACTATTCGGTCGAGTAGTTCCTCAATTGGCATCAAGAGGCTGAGTCCACCCCGAAAAATGGCAACAGCGCACGGCGGCCTGGATGGTCAGCCATCCAAGTGCCGACCACGCCCGACAGTGCTTAACTTCGGTGATATCACGGGAACCGGTGTATCCACTGCGGCAAGGCCGTTGCCCTTACTACAACAAACTTTACGCAAAATTTTAAGCCTTTAAGAAACTTTTTCTCGCTGACGACTCTCACAAAATGATGAAAGGAAAATAGTTTATCACTTCGTATATTTTCGCTGTTCGTGTAGTACAAGTGCCGCATGAAGTACGACGTTTTAATTTATTATTTTTTTACTACTAACTATATTAGTGACACATATTATAGACAGTATTTACGTATACTACTGAACACGAGAAAATCTACATCATTATACGACACTTAGCTCAGGAGATACGAATTCATAAACACTGAGATGCGTGAGAAACTACTGTGTCATGCAAGACGTTTAAATTCATTACTTCGTTGCTACTAACTCTGTTAGCAACGATTTTCACCCACAGTATCCACGTTTGTTGCTGAATGTACATAACGACTCATATTTCATGAGGTGTGATGTCACGAATATTGATCATACGTGGAAAATTGCCACATCGTGCATGACGTTTTAATGTATTACCTCTTTATCATTAACTCTGTTTGCAGCTCACTTCGCAGACAATATGCACAAATGCAGCAGAAAGTACGTAGAAAAATGTATCATTGTACGCCACATGGTTCAGGATACGACGTCATGAACACTTATGCGTTAAAAACCGCCGCATCATGCATGGCGTTTTAAATTATTACTTCGTTGTTACTAACTCTGTTCACAACACATTTCGCAGACGTAAGCCACATACACCACTGGATGTGCTTCCAAACTCATGTCATGGTATAACGTATAGTTCAGGAAGTATGAGGTCATACACATTGAGCTACCTGAAAATGAAACTGCAAGGCCAGATTCACTAGATATACAGGTGAAATATGTATACGAATACGTGTGAAATGTGTTACATATATGTGAAATATATTTTACATGTGCGTATGTGGACAAAGCTACGCGTAGTAAGAAGCTCCCCCTTAGCCTGTAGAACAACTTGCATCAAAGTTGGTACAAATATTAGTTACTATCTGAAACAAATACTGTGGGGGTAAGAACAAACAGCCTTGTACTGGAGTGAGCGTGACAACTTGGAGAGGGAATGGGGGAGGAGGAGATTCACAGATACTGAAGGGGATGGAGGAGATGGGCACAGATGGGAGGAGGAGGAGAAGGAGGAGGGCAGAGATAGAGAAGGGGGCAATGGACGTAGAGACAGGAGAGGAAAGAGAAGGAGATGGAGAGAAACTGGGGTGGTAGAAATAGGCAGAGAGAGAGAGGAGAGCTGAGGGGGGGGGGGGGGGGGGAGAAGGAGATGATCAGACAGAGGTGGAGCAGTAAGTGGAGAGAGAACGAATATGGACAGGGAGAGAGGAGAGGAAGAGACAGACCCAGAAAGAGAAGGAAGGTAATGTAGGGTGGGGAGGAGGAGATGTATGGAAGAAGGGAGGAGGAAATTAACAAAGAGGAGGAAAAGGTGAAATTATAGAGAGAGAGGAAGATGAACAGAGGAGGAAGGAGGGAGGGCAGATTGACATATGACGGTGGAGGAGATGGACAGAGAAATGGGCACGAGGAGATGACAGACAGCAGGAGGGGGGATGGCGGGGGGGGAGGAGGAGATGGACAGAGAAAGGGGTGAAGGAGGAGATGGACAGAAAGGAGGTAAAGGAGAAGATGGACAGAGAGAGGAGGTGGAGGATTTGGGCTAATAGAAAATTGGAATAAATACATACCCAGCAACATCAGGTACTTGGCTAGTTTTCAATAAAGAAGCATGTCCAATGTGCAACTTGGCAGGATGTGTAGCCAGTTTTAGCTGCCGCTTTCTCTCTCCAGTGATGAAGACAAGTACTATTTTTGGCACGCCTCCAATTTCGTTGGATGATCTCAGGACATGTCTGCTGTGGGAGGGCATCGCTGCTAGACCATAGGATTGATGTAGGTGCATAAGAGGGTATGTAAACATAAGACTACACAGAATTTCCCTACGGATCTCAGGAATATCACAATTAAGGCCAAATTCCACCAAGCTATCTACCTATCCCACTTAGTTACGAGTGAACATGAGAAATAATCATTGTGGACTTGAGGTCAAGGTTAGCACATACTGTGAGGGGAGCTTGTGGGTAATACGGAATGGCGTTAATACGTGAATCGCTTTCCCAAAGCAGAACTTTCTAAACTTTCTAGTTACCAAAGCAGCGGTGCCATCACTAAATAAAGCCCTAAGAGGCCATAAATAGAAAAGAACGTCAGCCAAATCTTGAATAGTTATTTCGGCTGCCATTCCTTTCCGGTATATAATTCATTGACCAGCCTTCTTACATCTTTATGTAAGGCAGGCTATGTGAGGTATTCCATAATTTTTGTATGGTTTCTTAGATCCCAAACGTTCTCCAAAACAAAGTTTCATGAAAATATTCGAAAACAGATGGAAAAATTTCCCTGGGGAGACAAACTTTTAATTTTACATTACGACGGGGGAGTTGGCAAAGGAGTCGTTTTTTAAGTTAGTGAGGCTCAAGTTGTTCACCAGCCGCAAGCCTCTCTGTAGTGCGAGATCCTGATCTTGGTTTTCCCCTTGAATTAGCGAATGGCGATGGTATTTTGGGTAACAGCGTCAAAAGGCCCAAGCTCCATACTTGGTACGTTCTGGGTGTGTGTGACTGACCTAAAAAACAAATCGACTCAAGGCATTCATGATCTTATTATCTGATTCCCTTGAATGCTTACCGAAGACTTAAACTTAGAAATGCGAACAGCCCTATCAGGTTTACGAAGTCTTGAAAGCACCCAGCTTAAATCCTGGTTATCGGTTTCCAAGGATAATCCTTATGTCGAAGTTAAAACTGAAGTTTTTCCAAATTCGAAAAGATCGTTAGTGCCTCTATCTCATAGGCATAGATCATTTTTTCTTTGAACCATCAGTCTTGTGACTGGTCTTATTCGACCCGCCACGAATTCCTCTCCTTTGCCAACCTCTTCATCTCAGAGTAGCACTTGCAACCTAAGTCCTCAATTATTTGCTGTATGTGGTCCAATCTCTAGCTTCCTCTATAGTTTTTACCCTCCGCAGCTCTCTGTAGTACCACGGAAACTATTCCCTGACATCTTAAGAGATGTCCCATCATCTTGTCCCTTCTTCTTGCCAGTGTTTTCCACATTTTCCTTCCTTTTCCGATTCCACGCAGAACCTCCACATTCCTTACCTTATCATTCCACCTTATTTTCAACGTTCTTCTGTAGCAGCACATTTCAAATGCGTCGAGTCTCTTGTTTTCTGGTTTTCCAACAGTCCATGTTTCACTATCTTACGATGCTGTGCTCCAAACTGCAGAGAAATCTCTAAAAACACATGTGACTGGTCTCCTGTCACTGTCATACTTCTGGAGGATTACGGCTGCGATTCAAGAACTGAAGGCAGTAGTCTGCACTATAAAAGGACAATCAAACCCTGAATAGCCAAAGAGGGAGCACTGATTAGTGCATGTTTAAGTGCATCAAAGAGTGCCTGCTGGACACAGTGCTAACATCCTTACAGAAATGTACATTTGCTCCCTTATGAAGTTCGTTGTCAAGAATCAATCACAGCTCTAAATCAACAGTAACATTCATTAATACGTGAATAAAGAAGAACTGACTTACGCTATCAGTCAGCCTTAGTGTGAGTCAGAAAGGAGAAAGGTGGTTGTTGTTGCGGTCTTCAGCCCAAAGAATACTCTAACGCAGCTCTCCATGTTACTCTATCCTGTGCTAGCCTCTATGTCTCAGAATCCCTACCGCAAACTACATACTTTTGAATCAGCTTGCTGCATTAATCTATTGTTCCCTCCATACGATTTTTACTCCAAACAGCTTCCTCCAGTAGTAAATGTTTGATCCCTTGACGTCTCTGAATGTGCCCTATCAACCAATCCCTTCCCTTAGTCAAGTTGTGCCACAAATTTCTTTTCTCCCCAGTTCTGTTCAGTTGTTCCTCATTAGGTATATGGTCCACCCATCTAATCCTCAACACTCTTCTGCAGCACGATATTTCAAAAGCTTCTGTTTTCTTCTTGTCGAAAATGATTATCGTCCACGTCTGACTTCCACACAAGGCGACACTCAAAATAAGTACCTTCAGGAAAGACTGCCTAAACTTTAAATCCGTATTAGATGTTAATAAATTTCTCTTCTTCACAACCTCTTTCCTTGCTACAGGCAATCTACATTTTATACCATCTCTACTACCTCCATCATCAAATATTTTACTGCCCAAACAGTAAATCTTATCTATTACTTATAGAGTCTAATCGAAGCCCTTCAGCATCACATGATTTAATTCAGTTACATTCCGTTGCTACTGTCTTGCATTTGTTGATGTTCATCTTACATTCTCTTTCCACAATACTATCAATTCCACTCAGCTGCTCTTCCAGATACTTCGCTGTTTCTGACAGAATGACAATGCCATCGGCTAGCCTCAAAAATTTTATTTCTACTCCCTAAACTTTCGTTCCTTCACCAAATATTTCTTTGATTTCCTTTACTGCTTGCTAAATGAACACACTGAGTAACATCAGGGATAGACTACAACGCTGTTTCACTCCATTCTCAACCGCTGTTTCCCTTTCATGCTCATCGACTGTTGCAACAGCCGTCTGGTTTCTGTACAACTGTAAACAGGCTTTCCCTTCCTGTATTTCACCTCTGATACCTTCAGAATTTCAGAGAGTGTATTCCAGTAAACATTTTCGTAAGCTTTATCTAAGTCTACAAATGCTATAAACGTAGGTTTCCTTTTCTGGACCTATCTTCTAAGATTCGTCATAGGGTCAGTGTTGCCTAGCATGTCCAAACATTTCTCCAGAGACATTCAGTCATAAAAATCTTTGAGCATCTTCCCAGCGATGAAATAAATTTATTAGATATTAAAATTGACTTCAAAAACTAAAAACATATCTGCTTGGAAACTCCTTATGTTTACTAAGCTTACAACTCCTTTACCTTTTCTGGTAGAAATACTACGTCACTAAAAAACTATTCTTCTATCTGAAGTTCTTCTCTATACTTGCATTTACTGTTTCCTCTTGTATAAGTTGAATAGGATAGCGTAAGGCTACAATACCAACTCGCTCGACTCTCAACTGCTGCTTCACGTTTTCACGTTCCGCGAGGTAAGTGGTCATAATTTACTGCTTACACAGCTCACAATATATTTATGTATGTCGTTAAATTATCCTGCACGTTCAGTGCAGCCACTGATGTGTGGTAGCGGGAAGCCGTAGTAAGCTCCTAGAGGATAACACAGTCCACGTTTTTGCGGTAAATACCGCATGGGTGGAGCTTGGTAGTAACGAAATCACTGTAAGCGCGCTGTCGAACGCTTATAACCGTGCTGTGAGGATGTTACGCGACACCTCTACAAACAGCTGATCTTCGGTCACGCTCAGCTAATCCGATTCCCTCCATTGCTTTTGGTCGGTCGAGACTTGCTTTAATTGGGAAACGCTTTTTATGGCCGCAGCGGAACGGAACACAAACACCCGCCTGCGCTAACAGCCGGATTATTGCCCGTATAATTTAACTCCCTTATAACAGCCGAGCAAAATGTTAACACGCTGTAGTGCGGGGAAAAGTGTTACGGACCGCGAGGTTCCGCTTCGGCTCCGCGTTTAGCGTGGAAATAACCATTTGTCTTTGACAGTGGATTTTATGACCCTCTAAAATGAGGGCAGTGTTTTTATATTATAGTTATTTTGTAACGTGTTACCTGTAATAGGCGGGCATAACATTTATCATAATTTCTTGCTGAATATCGTAAACCTTGTTGGGTTAAAATGAAATATTACTGTTGAAACGGAAGCGTTTGTCAAGAACTACAAGCACAGTACTTGTTTCCAGTGACCCCACATTTGAGAAATGTAGTTATTTTGTAACAAAGCTTTTTGTCATTTATTAGTCAATATAACGGTCTTGAGAGAGTCAGCAACTGTTTAGAGAATTACATGTTTCTATCACTCTGGATCATATTCAGATCTAAGTAGTTGCATTGGTAACTCATCTTGGCTACTACTCAGAACAAACTATCAGAGTATAACGATGTATCTTTTACAATGAATTTCATGGCATACTAAGACGAGCCCAGTGTTTCTATTGAAACTTCCCCTTTGAGTGAAAACAATGACAGTGCTGGTAAACTTGTACATTATTTGATTTTCAATCAGTTGAGCAAAACTGAACGTACTCAGATAGTTTTCTCTTTACTTATTTTGATCATCACTAATCTGACACGCAATATTTTAGCGCAACCCAATCTGACTTTCAGTAATCCCTACAAAAGAATAGCCCTGACTAAAAATAACCTATATTCTTCATGAATCACTTACCTCACAATAATCTTCGTTACTCGAACTACTGAAATAGAGCGAGCGGCAATACTGCCAGCTAAATAAAAGATTATAACTACTGAAGGCACTAAGTACTGATAGGGATAGTTAGTAAATGAAAGATTTTGATAGAGAACAATGTATTTACCTTAATAGTGTTCAGAAGTCATTATATTCGTGACATCCAGTTTTACAAATATCCTTTTTCTGATAGACACTCGTCCAGACCGTCAGCTCATATTAACATCTCAAAACTCTTGCATCTCTCTCCCCGCATCCACCACTGCTGGCGGCTCACCTCCAGCTGCTCAAAGCTACGGGCTGTTCACATCCAACGGCCCTACACTACACTACCGAATAGTCCAACAATGAGTCCAACCAGCCTCAGACTGCACACAGCGCAGTCAGCGATTTTAATACAGAGCGCGCTACATGGCGTCACCAACATAAAAACCTAAACAGTCTACTTACCCTATATTTCCTTTCTTTTGTAACGTATTACCAGTAATAGGAATGAATAACATTTAACATTGATATGAGGTTCTGAGATGACAAGACCACTTAGATCTGAAGATAATTCAGAACTATCGGAACATGTAATCCAATTAAAAATGTACCATTGAGCCGGAACGATAAATGAGGATTATCTTAAAGTTCTGTGCGTTCTTTCTGACTGTACAAAATGTTCCGAAGTGTGGTACAATGAAGATGCAAACATCGGCGCCGCACGTAATTATGTGCTGATATTGGCAGCTGTGTGGGACAACGATAAATATCCAGATACGCTACGAGCATGGGTATTATAACGAGGCCAAGGTTCGACTTCTCAGCATTAGAGACGGTCAGCTGACCCGGTTCAATGGCGTGTTTGCGAGCAGTGCCCTGTCTACAGGCAGTATCTGGTACAGAAATAGATATTGTTTCACTGTACTGTCGCCATCGACGGTTACCACAGATGATACTACTAGTTTAAAATAACATGACAAATTGCACGGATATATCAACAGGGCAGAGATAATAAACAACTTACATGCTATACAACATCATTAATGAAATTTCTTTTACCTATACATGCTACAGAACTGTAAGATTGTCTTTTCTTCTTTACTGTTGAAATTAGAAATGGACGTTTTTGGAAGAAGTCGCAAAACGTCAGTGCATCACTTAAATATCACATGGCTGGAATGCTCTCTCTGATCTAAGGTATCCGACACCCGGACCCGCCTGTATAAAAGGAGGCGGGGAGCGCTGTGTTGTCAGCAGAGAAGCAGTGAAATCAGAATGGCTCGGTCACGAGATGTCAGTGACTTAGAACGTGGACTAAACATTTGATGTCACATGAGTAACAAATCCTGCAGGTTGATTAACTTCTCATGGTTGGGATTCACAGTTATATAATATTTCTTAAAAGAGCAAACCAGTTTGCAAGGTCAGGGGTTTACAGAATAGCATGTGGCTCATGCACAAAATGTTATATTGGACAAACTGGGCGAGCATTTAACGACAGGTTTAAAGAACACGTTAGGCAGACAGAAAACAATACCTCTACCTTTAGCAAACACTGAATTGAGAATAAACATATGGTCAACAACATAGATTCATCCCTTAAAGTCCGCAGCTCGTGGTCGTGCGGTAGCGTTCTCGCTTCCCACGCCCGGGTTCCCGGGTTCGATTCCCGGCGGGGTTAGGGATTTTCTCTGCCTCGTGATGACTGGGTGTTGTGTGATGTCCTTAGGTTAGTTAGGTTTAAGTAGTTCTAAGTTCTAGGGGACTGATGACCATAGATGTTAAGTCCCATAGTGCTCCGAGCCATCATCCCTTAAAATACTGCATACTGTGCCTAAAAGTAGAATCATGAATATTCTACAAGAAATACAGATTTACAACTGTTTTAAAAATCGTCCCAATGACCTACTTAATGATCAAACTGATTTAAAAAATAAAAGATTTTTAGATAATTTCCAGTCCGTTTTATGTACAAATGATAGATTGTAAAATGGCTTACAGGCGCAATACCTTGACGTCTGATGGGAGTTTACCACCCTGACGTTTTGTATAGACAAGCGTGTAACGAGGTTTTTTTTTTAAAAAAAAAAAGTACTTAGATACCTCAAAATTATATTAGTAACTGTGTAACGACATATCCGCTACCACTTGCAATGTATCTATTCTCTTATTTTATGTGTTTTAAGATCGCCAATTTTTGTGATGTATCTGACCAGTTTTGTCTTAAATCATAAGTAACAAATATTATCAGTAATCCTGGTATATTTTACCGTAAAGAAAAGTTTAAACACTATAACGAGGGAAGAAAAGCATACTCCAATGTATTTTATTTTCGTATGTTTTATAAATGAAATGTAGCCTTGACATTTCATTGTATCCAAAATGTGACTGATTGTATCAATCTACTTCAACAGTAATTCATAGAACTGTAAAGTTATTTTAGACACTTACCGAAAACATTTTAAACAATTTCGATGGAATAGTATACATATTTACTTAGTCTTGTTTGCTATAATAGAGCCTGGTTGAAGGATGCATCCTGTATTTGTGCGGAGGCATTGTGATGTTTTGTCAGAATTTGTGGTGCTGCACAGTGAATTGGATTGCTGGCGAGCGTTTTACACCATTCACATCCGTAAAATTTATACACATACAAAGAAATATATCAGAGCTCTGTGTTCATCTCATTTACGAGCACTTAAGTCAATGTGAGAGCTTATTAACAGATAACACATGTATTATCCCCTATTATGTTGTAAATAAATATTCCCTTCCTATCCTACTGCCCGTTACAATCATAGCATATTTAGTAAGCTGTATGATGGCGACAGATGAAAAGACTTTACGATATAAAGTTTATAAGTTGTACTGAACTTGTATGTGTGATAGATTATTAGAACGATGGTAAAATCGACAATTCAGTATACATTTAACAACATATTACGATGTAATAAGTGTCGTACTTATCGGATCTTGTGGGACTCTCACAGTCAAAAGGCTGCATTTTGACGACGACATGTACTCATGTCAGATAGTTTTATATTCTGACAGAATGTAAGTAATGTACATTTATCTCCAATTTTTATAATTGAGCTACTTTCTTCAAAAATGGTTCAAATGGCTCTGAGCACTATGAGGCTCAACTGCTGAGGTCATTAGTCCCCTAGAACTTAGAACTAGTTAAACCTAACTAACCTAAGGGCATCACAAACATCCATGCCCGAGGCAGGATTCGAACCTGCAGCGCCTTTAACTGCACGGCCACTTCGGCCGGCGAGCTACTTTCTTAAGGAAGTATTTACTTAATTATGTATATACACCCTGTGCTTCACTTTTGTATTTTTGTGCTTAGGTAACTTTTGCAGTGTTACTTGCAAATGGCCATAACGCCGAAATTGCAATAGTTACAATAAATATTTCTTACAGCCAACGACGACTATGATGTCTTTTAAGAAATCCTGCTGGGATTTTTCAACCCCTCTAAAGGTGCACAAGTCGACTGACGTTGTGATTGTGAAATGGAAACGTGAAGGAGCAACAGCAGCTAAACCAATGCCAGGTGGACCCCACGTACTGACGGACAAGGAACATCGAGCATTGCGAATGGTGGATGGAAAAAAAATCCGGTGAAATCAGCGGAAAGAATTACTCGTGAGTTCCCAAGTGCTACAAGCAGTTCAGTTAGCACCATGATTATGCGCAGGGAGTTGAAAAGAGCGCGGTACATGGCACCTCATAAGCCACACAGTGCCTTTGTCAGTGCTAAGCGACGTTTGATGGGGTGGAAAGAGCGACGCCACTGCAAAGTGTACGACTGGACACGAATTATTTCGAATCATGAGTCTCAGGCAAATGCCAAAATGGCTCCTTTGCAACGGAGCTACCGATTTCCTTCCCCATCATCATCACGTTCCGAGTTTCTGCTCCGTCTCTAATGACCTTGACGTCGACGAACGTTAAACTTGTGACTTAGGAAGTCGGGATGAAGGGTACACTTAGCATGGAAGGTCAATGCCCCTACTCCTTAACACAACAACTAGCAAATCAATAATTAGCAATTTATTCAAAACAAGCTTTTATAAAACAGATAAGAAGCAATTAACATGTGGCTGTATTTAAGAAAATATCAAAATATACTTTCACAACAAGTGACCTAAAAGATGAACAACGGAGATTTCAATACTTAAGAAACATACACTACTGGCCATTAAAATTGCTACACCAAGAAGAAACGCAAATGATAAAAGTGTATTCATTGGACAAAAATATTATACTAGAACTGACATGAGATTACATTTTCACGCAATTTGGGTGCATAGATCCTGAGAAATCAGTACCCATAACAACCATCTCTGGCCGTAACAACGGCCTTGATACGCCTGGGCATTGAATCAAACAGAGCTTGGATGGCGTTGTAACGCTGGAAATGCACATCCTCCTATTTCCATCTATTGTACTATTATTTTTTTTCCTTGTTTTATTACCTCAAGATATGACATTTCTGTCTCCTTATATACCGTAATTGTTTTACTGTTTGTATATATATATTTACGCACTTATGTCGATGTATAATTGGTTTGTTTCGTAAATATTATTTGTATTTTTACGCTGGGTCTTGCCTAGGGAAAACTGCTATCGAACGATTACATCGATGGGTCGTGTGAAGAATCAAAGTGTGTAGGATCTTTGGTAGTGTTAACTCTGCCGCGTGGAGCGCGGGCAGAGCAAGAGAGAGTCTGGCTGGGGTGGTGCAGTGGAGCAGGTGTGTTGTGTGAAGCTCCCGCGAGTTGCCGCGCTTTCGGGGTTTGGCAGCATGTAATTGCGCTCGACTTGCGATGATAGTTTCTGACATGGTGTCGCGGACGGGAAGCATTAGATGGCGCACATCAAGAGCCCGTTTCGTCTGGTGACCGTGTCGAGAAAAAGGCGCGCCAACATCCAGCTTCTGCAACAGCGACGGCCGACAATGAGTGACTGTCGCCACCTCCTCGATCGACGACTTCAAACCTTCAATCAACCAACAAGGAAGACTAAAAGCACGTAAAGTTTCAAACTGTATGGCAGACCTCAGCTTTTCAAACTGTTCCATTTGCCTCGCAAAATTACAGCAACTTAGCATGAACTTTTGTTGCTCATTGTCCCAATTGCATTACCAAGCAGGGTCCCTTCCTTTTCCGAAATGAACCCGAGTGTCGTTGAAATTCAGACGCCAGCATTAAAGTACAATCATTCCATTTCACTGCTTTAATTTCAAAGTTCAGTTTAAGTATTCATAGCTGGCTACAATATTTAGATTACGCAAGCACAAATTAAGAGTGCGAGTTTTGTTACCGTATTTTAGCTTACCTGTGACTGCAGCTCAGCTTGGTACGTACTAAATTTTACTACTGTTAATTGTTCAGAATCATTTAATTCAAGTTCAAAGCTAAATCTCTTACTTCTAAATTGCTTAGATTCAAGTAGCTTTTGAAATGATTGTTGAGGTAGTCCAAGACTAACCGTATTTTACTGAATTTCGATGTGCTTAAGAAAGAAAGCTTCTTATTAATTTCAGTCACTAAATTAACTTTCAGTTTTCCGGTTTTATTAATTCTTTCGCTAAATTAAGTCAGAGTGCAGCGAAAGTTATTACTTCTGACAAACTTTCAGTTTTCACACTACACGTGTCAACCTTCAGTTGCCACGCTTCTAGTGCTAATTATATGTGTAATTACCTTTCTTTTTCAGTTACTATAGTAATTGTCCTTAGGACTGGCGACCGTAATTTCCCCCAAATCTCAAATATCTAATTACCGCTAGTTAATTGTTAACGTAACGGCCGCACATTTACTTTCTTCATTAACTTTACCCCTTTCCAAAATTAATTTCCACCAGTTTCATTCGCATTTTTCCTTTCATTTAGATGTAACCCTTTCCTACCTCTTTACCGACAGATTAACTTCGGTGACGATTGCTTTTCCCAAATTTCCATTAGGTACACGCGGTTTAATTTTTCACAGTCATTAAGGTCGATAAGTGAGGGGGAGGTTACACGTGGCGATCTGGTGACAGGACAATCTTCGGATTTGAGGTTGTTCTGGACAAGAATTTTGCATTGTGCAAATCTCGTAAGAAAGTACTGATTACGAAATGGTCGATACGTCAGCGAGAATATTAGTGTGAGGAATCCTAATTAGATTTGAGATTTGGCATTTATATTGAAAAATATGAAAATGAGTGAAGGCAACAATTACCAAAATTTGGTAGACTTGGATACGGAAAAATCGGTCGAACAGTGGGAAACGCGCACCGCGGTACCCATTGTTCAGGGGCAGGCGGCTAGCATGAAAGACGCGACCGCCGAAACGCAACAAAGAGCAGAAATGGAATTCCAAACATTAGAAAATGTTTCGGAATCGGAAGTGAAAATCAAATCGGAATCCCTTGATGACGAATACGGGGGGACAATTAAAGAGGAAGCCGCTACGGAAGTAAAACCGGTAGTTTCCGGGAATTTAACTGATTTATTGAATGTTTTGATTAACGAAATCAAGAGTCAATCGGCAGAAATTAAAGCTCTGTCTGCCAAGCATGACGATCAGGCTGCCAAGTAAGACGATCAGGCTGCCAAGCAATAAGCTCAGGCTGCCAAGCAAGAAGCTCAGGCTTCCAAGCAAGAAGCTCAGGCTGCCAAGCAAGTAGCTCAGTCTGAAAAAATTGAACGAATGCTAGACAATCAGAACAAAGCTATTAATGTTGTTAACAACAATGTTGAAGTTGTTAACACAAAAGTTGATAAAATCAAAGACGATATTGTCGTGATTAATACCGAAATCGGTAATCTTAAACAGGAAATGATAGGCGTTCAGGCGGAAATTGCGAGCATAAATACTCGTTTTGATTCCGAAATTAGCAGAATCGAGAAAAGTGTAGGAGACGCAGTTGCTCCGATCATCGGGAATAAGGTGACGGAAAAAATTCAATTAGTGAGAAAAGAGGATCAACAGAAGGTGGAAACTTTAAAGGCTTTAGTATCCGAAGTAGATACCAAAGTGACGAAGCAGGCTAATACCTGCGAAGAGAAAAAGAGGGAAGTGGAAACGCTTGCGACAACCACTTGCCAAGTGATTACGAGGGTGTCGGAATTAGAAAGGAAACTTGACGAAAAACAGTGCTATGTGCCAATCTGTGCACATAGTTCGGAGTTGTTGACGAAAGAGGAGCGGTTCGACCCCTTGAAAAAAGGCGGTATACACCCGACGGATTTCATTAAAAATTGTGAAAGAGTTTTACCCAGATCATGGACTAATGAGAGAAAAATTAATGCGGTTATTGATGTGTTGGCTGGTGATGCCAAGCGTTGGGGCTTAAACCTCAACATTACGAACCTGACTTTTAACGAGTTTAAAAATTTGTTTCTGGCTGAATACTGGTCAGAGCAGAAACAGCAAGGTGTCTGGCGCGAATTTGTCGTATCGAGGCCTTTCGATGCGAATTCGAGCGTTTCGATGAAGGAGTTTTGTGAGGGCTGGATCCGCAAGTTGGAATATTTGCGTGATCGCCGCACGGAATCCGAAATAGTCTGGGAACTCTACAAGAAGCTTCCAGATGATACAAAACGCTACATAGGAAGCAGTTACAAGACAATCAATGATTTCCTTGAAAGAGTTGAGGACGAGGACAATTGGCGCAATAATCGCGACAGTGGTAGAGGCCGTGGTAACAACAATGGGTACCACAACTACGATAACCATGGGAATAATGCATATCGCAACCATGGCAGCAATAACAATAATGGTTCGGACCGTAATAACAATCGGTACAATGCAAATAATAACAGGAATAACGGAAACCAGTATCATACTAGCGTGATAGGGGCTTCGCGCAATAGTAATAACGTCAGAGGGTGTGATAAGCCGCCTCAGCAGCATCCGGAGATCGTATCTGCTGGGACGAGACAGGGAAACCATTAGCCGCGCCGGTGAGGGGTCGACCGGGCGTGGAGAAGTTTTGGCGGCCCAATAACAGCAGAAAACCGAGGTGTCGTCGTTATGAAAATTCCGTATGGAATAATCAACGCCCGCATCTCGTGGTCGTGCGGTAGCGTTCTCGCTTCCCACGCCCGGGTTCCCGGGTTCGATTCCCGGCGGGGTCAGGGATTTTCTCTGCCTCGTGATGGCTGGGTGTAGTGTGATGTCCTTAGGTTAGTTAGGTTTAAGTAGTTCTAAGTTCTAGGGGAGTGATGACCTAAGATGTTAAGTCCCATAGTGCTCAGAGCCATTTGAACCATTTGCCATTTGAATAATCAACGGCGGGAGAGTGTGCCAGTGTTAGGAGAAAGGAGTGCGCCCACTAGTAGTAGATCAGCTGTAGACACGGCAGTAGAAAATACATTCACTGTCAGTGAGAACAATGTAAGTAGTGTTCCGGAAATAGATTATAAAGTGGCAGCTGTAACACCCACAGCAGAACTGGAGATTGAGTTTAAGAATGATTCGCAATTGTTGAGAGAAGATCAGATGTCGGATAACACGTCCGTCATTGAGCGAGGGGATGCAGAGAGGGATGAGGTCTGGTTAAGGCAGTTCGGTCGCTTATACGACGAACTAAGAGATTATAGGGGCCTGTACGGGATAAGCGGTTTTGGAGAGCGCGGGCAGGATTTGCCGCGTCTCGTCCCACAGGAAGATAGTATTTGTGAATTGATAGAAAGTTCTGGCCCTAACCGGCAGACTTTACTAGAAACAGTTGATGTTAATGGGGAGCACGAGCAAGATTCGTCGTGTTTCGTCCCGCAGGAGTTGGATGTTGAAGTAGTAACGGAAAGTTCTGGCCCTAACCGACAGACTTTACCGAAAGTTATAGTGGTAGAAGTAGCCGACCCATCCGACGCCAACCTCCAGTTTAAACATTGCGAAAGTATTGAGGAGAAAGATTACGAGAATTTTAGTGATAGCCGGACACGATTGGTAGAAAAGCATGTGGATTACAGCGTGTATGAGGTTAGAGCTGACATTATACGGTCAGACGATAGCAGTGTGGGTTGCGCAGATCTAGAGGGAAGTAATTGCAGAGACTACTGGGCACATTCCTCCAGGTAGATTGGCAGATGAGATCAATCTGACCAAAGTGGAATCAACGAAGGTGACAATTAGTGAATTGATAGCAAAGCAACACTCACTAGTTGACGAGTTACAGGAAAAGGTTTCGGTATTGGAGGCGAAGCTAGAGACTAAGCCTCAGGACAAACGTGTTGAAATTAAAACTGTATGTGAACAGAGGCTGAAAAAGCCGCCAGATAAACTGGATTTAGGATCAAAGCCGGATGGTTTTTTCTGGAATGACCTGGATATAGACGAGGATTTACTGTGAGAAAATAAAGAAACAGTCGAGGACAAGTGTAGACAGATAGTAGTGTCTGTTAATATGCACGACCTACAACTAAACGTGTTGATTGACACCGGTGCAGAACTGAGTGCTGTATCTGGGAAAATATTTCAGTTACTGAAAGACAGACCCGGCATCGTAGTTATGCCAGTAACAGGAGTGAAAATTATCAGTGCTACTGGGAAGGGCAGTAAATCGGTCACAAAACAGATTTTTGTCAACTTCGAGATATGTGGGGCACGATTCGAACAAGAGTTTGTCATCGTGCCAGACTTAACTACGGAAGTAATTATTGGGTTAGATTGGCTATTAAAGTACCGTGCAGTGATTAATTGCGAAAGCAAAACTTTGACATGTACGTCACAAGATAAAGCAATAGTAGTTAGTTTTGACGAGGCAGGAGACGGTGTGCATAGGCAATACCAGCCTATACACATTGTTAACTGGCCGGATGGTATTGATGTAGGTATGATTTTGAACTGCCGTAACGTGAGGAATCTCGGCATTGACAAAAGTGTAGAAAGTGAAGTGGAAGAGATAATCAAATTCCCTCCACGGATTGACATTAGTATTGGTGTGAAAAAGGATCGTTTGCGAGAAGTAATGAAGCTAAAAGCCGATGCTCGCATACGTCGTCATGACGCTAAAGCGCGTTTTGCTAAGTTTGCGATCGGAGACTTAGTACTTGTAAAAGCTCATGAGAAATCGAGCGAAATAGACAATGAAATCTCTAAATTTAAGTTTGTTTATAATGGAATATATAAAGTCATTGGTATACCTCACACAAATGCTTATTGCTTAGAGTATCCAAGCTCTGGAAAACGATTAGGAATACGGAACATTGTAGACTTGAAATTGTACCAACCTAGGATTGATTAATACCACAGAATGGGTAATTTGTACAGTATGTGAATATAGAGTGTAAGATTTAACGATTTGCTAGATTGCCATGCTTTTGACTGACCAAGGTCATTAAAGAAGTTGTAATTAATAAGTAATTAATTTTGATTAATCAATTTAATTTTAATTAATTTAATCATGATCTAATCAACTGAAAAATCCAAGCTGCTAGTTTAAGTTTTCAGCTGAGTCACAGTAGATTAAGGAATGTAAATATGATTTAGTAAATAGCTGTAAGATTTCAATGAATGTGTGTTTTATTAGTCATTGCCGATGTACTTAGACGCTGTTTTAAGTTTCAGGCTAGTACATGCGTGTGATGATGGACAGTGTTGAGTTATCCACTGTGATAGTATTAAGGGACTCCTTGAGATTACTCGGGAGTGAGTTTTTCCTAAAGAATTCAGTGAAACGGACGTTCTGGAAATGCCGTTACACAGGCGAGTGAGATCAAGCGTGCCGCAGAGGCGGGCGCAACAATACTTGCGAGGCGAAGCCGCTGTCGGCTCTTGTGCCGCTGTCGGCTCTTGTGCCGCTGTCGGCATTCTTTGTACATGCGGGTACGGAAGGCGGAATTGTTTTTCTTCCTGGACAGCTGAAAGAATTGTACTGTCAATATTTATGGTTTTTTCGATCTGCTGAATATTATTTTCTTGTTTAGCATTAAGTGAACTCTCATGGCAAGAGTATTAATTACGAAAAGGTTATATAAAATGTGTATTCTATGTAATTAATAATTAATTTGCGTATTTTGATCTACCTGTTTTTAGGACCATGTACTCTGATTAATTTTGTAAATAGTATTCCCTTTCTTGATAGTGTTACGGATTTTGACGATTTTGGAATAGCTAAACCATTTTCTATGTTTTCTATGAATTTTAATATGTTATCAACCTCTTTTATTTTGTGCAAGATGACAGAGTGGAATAATATTAGGAGTGTCTCCACTCAATTATTATTGTCTAAAAATTGGTTTATGGTTAATTAGACGAATGCTAAATTTTTTTGATGTTTTGAGCATATGCATTTCCGCTGTTTCTTTTTTGGGACATTTTCTGAGTCTGTTTACGTTACACGAACATCCTCAGACAATGTGGGGCACGTGTAACGCCGGAAATGCATATCCTCCTATTTCCATCTATTGTACTGTTATTTTTTTTCCTTGTTTTGTTACCTCAAGATGTGACATTTCTGTCTCCTTATATATTGTAATTGTTTTACTGTTTGTATATATATATTTTTGCACTCATGTCGATGTATAATTGGTTTGTTTCGTAAATATTATTTGTATTGTTACGCTGGGTCTTGCCTAGGGAAAACTGCTATCGAACGATTACATCGATGGGTCGTGTGAAGAATCAAAGTGTGTAGGATCTTTGGTAGTGTTAACTCTGCCGCGTGGAGCGCGGGCAGAGCAAGAGAGAGTCTGGCTGGGGTGGTGCAGTGGAGCAGGTGTGTTGTGTGAAGCTCCCGCGAGTTGCCGCGCTTTCGGGGTTTGGCAGCATGTAATTGCGCTCGACTTGCGATGATAGTTTCTGACATGGTGTCGCGGACGGGAAGCATTAGCTGGCGCACATCAAGAGCCCGTTTCGTCTGGTGACCGTGTCGAGAAAAAGGCGCGCCAACATCCAGCTTCTGCAACAGCGACGGCCGACAATGAGTGACTGTCGCCACCTCCTCGATCGACGACTTCAAACCTTCAATCAACCAACAAGGAAGACTAAAAGCACGTAAAGTTTCAAACTGTATGGCAGACCTCAGCTTTTCAAACTGTTCCATTTGCCTCGCAAAATTACAGCAACTTAGCATGAACTTTTGTTGCTCATTGTCCCAATTGCATTACCAAGCAGGGTCCCTTCCTTTTCCGAAATGAACCCGAGTGTCGTTGAAATTCAGACGCCAGCATTAAAGTACAATCATTCCATTTCACTGCTTTAATTTCAAAGTTCAGTTTAAGTATTCATAGCTGGCTACAATATTTAGATTACGCAAGCACAAATTAAGAGTGCGAGTTTTGTTACCGTATTTTAGCTTACCTGTGACTGCAGCTCAGCTTGGTACGTACTAAATTTTACTACTGTTAATTGTTCAGAATCATTTAATTCAAGTTCAAAGCTAAATCTCTTATTTCTAAATTGCTTAGATTCAAGTAGCTTTTGAAATGATTGTTGAGGTAGTCCAAGACTAACCGTATTTTACTGAATTTCGATGTGCTTAAGAAAGAAAGCTTCTTATTAATTTCAGTCACTAAATTAACTTTCAGTTTTCCGGTTTTATTAATTCTTTCGCTAAATTAAGTCAGAGTGCAGCGAAAGTTATTACTTCTGACAAACTTTCAGTTTTCACACTACACGTGTCAACCTTCAGTTGCCACGCTTCTAGTGCTAATTATATGTGTAATTACCTTTCTTTTTCAGTTACTATAGTAATTGTCCTTAGGACTGGCGACCGTAATTTCCCCCAAATCTCAAATATCTAATTACCGCTAGTTAATTGTTAACGTAACGGCTGCACATTTACTTTCTTCATTAACTTTACCCCTTTCCAAAATTTTAATTTGCATTTTTCCTTTCATTTAGATGTAACCCTTTCCTACCTCTTTACCGACAGATTAACTTCGGTGACGATTGCTTTTCCCAAATTTCCATTAGGTACACGCAGTTTAATTTTTCACAGTCATTAAGGCCGATAAGTGAGGGGGAGGTTACAGCGTGTACATGTACAGCTGCCCATGCAGCTTCAACACGATACCACAGTTCATCAAGAGTAGTGACTGGCGTATTGTGCCGAGCCACTTGCTTGGCCACCATTGACCAGACGTTTTCAATTGGTGAGAGATCTGGTGAATGTGCTGGCCAGGGCAGCAGTCGAACATTTTCTGTATCCAGAGAGTCCGTACAGGACCTGCAAGATGGGGTCGTGCATTATCCTGCTGAAATGTAGGGTTTCGCAGGGATCGAATGAAGCGTAGAGCCACCGCTCGTAACACGGATGCGACCATAATGATACTGTAAAAAGAACCTCGATTCATCCGAAAAAATGACGTTTTGCCATTCGTGCACCCAGGTTTGTCTTTGAGTACACCATCGCAGGCGCTCCTGTCTGTGATGCAGCGTCAAGCGTAACCGCAGCCATGGTCTCCGAGCTGATAGTCCATGCTGCTGCAAACGTCGTCGAACTGTTCGTCCAGATGGTTGTGTTCTTGCAAACGTTCCCATCTGTCGAAACAGGGATCGAGACGTGGCTGCAAGATCCGTTACAGCCATGCGGATAATACGCCTGTCATCTCGACTGCTAGTGATACGAGGCCGTTGAGATCCAGCACGGCGTTCCGTATTACCCTCCTGAACCCACCGATTCCATATTCTGCTAACAGTCATTGGATCTCGACCAACGCGAGCAGCAATGTCACGATACGATAAACCACAATCGCGTTAGGCTACAATACGACCTTTATCAAAGTCGGGAACGTGATGGTACGCATTTCTCCTCCATACACGAGACATCACAACAACGTTTCACCAGGCAACGCCGGTCAACTGCTGTTTGTGTATGAGAAATCGGTTGGAAACTTTCCTCATATCAGCATGTTGTAGGTGTCGCCACCGGCGCCAACCTTGCGTGAATGCTCTGAAAAGCTAATCATTTGCATATCACAGCATTTTCTTACTGTCGGTTAAATTTCGCGTTTGTAGCACGCCATCTTCGTGGTGTAGCAATTTTAATGGGTTAAATTTCGCATTTGTAGCACGTCATCTTCGTGGTGTAGCAATTTTAATGGCCTGTGACTTTAAAAGATGACTTTAAAAGGTGGCACAGATAGTTGTTTTTTTTTAGGCATTGATCTGCAATATGAAAGTAATTTACAGGCACATCAGTTCGTTACGAACCCAAATAACACAAGGAGGACAACAAGTTAATTAAAACAATTGATTCACAAGCAAATTAAAAAACCCCTTTTCTTTACCTTTACATGATAGAGGATAAATGTCTACCAAACGGGCAGTGACGCCAGGCAGCCCTGGGCAAAAGGTGACTTAACTTAAAATGCCGTAAGCAGCAGACCAGCCGTTCAAACAACACCTAAACGCCAGGGCCCAACCGGGAGTCACTTCCCATTAGACGACACGTCACAACTTCTGTGCACTGAAGCGGAACGTGGCGCTGCTCCCACACATCCCAACTCGCAGAAAACTGGGCACAAACAGACCGCATAAAACACGCCAAACACCAAGCAAACATCAATTAATATAAGGTAAGAGATCAATGAACAACGTATAAATGAAGAACCAATAAATGCTTTCAATAGAAGTGACTCGAGTTTTACAGCAATATCAATTCTGCAAAACGTTAAAACTAAGAACTGTTCAAAAATACAATTCTGAAGATAGAGTATCAGACTTTTACACTCTCACAGTTTACCAAACAATATCTCCACATATGATTAAGGCCGAGAACGTGTACAAAGATGAAATTAAAAAAAAAAAATTCAAGATAATATCTCGTTATTCAAATGCACAACTTCACAACGATAGTAGGTTTTGTGCACTTTAATTTCCTTGCATAGGACTGCAATGTAGCTGACAATTGTGTAAGCTTGGTAGCAGAAAATTACAACTAGACTATGACTTAATATCTTTCATACCTTACAATTACCACATCATTTGGGAACACTGATTTTTTCAGAGGAAGTAGTGACTGCTGTTCCCCATGCGGTCACACACCTTGCTGGCTGCTCTTACTTCAGTAACACGTACTTTAGGGCAACCAACCAACAAGTACACTCTCTGCAACGCAAATCATCAACGGAACGAAGGCACCAAAACCACTTACATCTTCGATGGAGAGCGTTGTTCGAGATGGTCTCGAGGGATGGGTCTCTCCGAGAAAATAGGCACCAAAGCAATGCGACGAACAGCGCCCGGAGTTGACATCAGTCAAGCCCGCCACAAACTCGCGACCGTCTTGCAAGGTAGACCGGCCGCGCCGCTGCTGGGCGTGCCCTCGTGTTTCCCTCCGTCGTCCACGCGAACACGTCCTTCCACCTCATAGCGCGTCCGACCCCAACTGCTGTGACCGCGAAACAGCCCCCAGATCACAACAGGGGTAAGATCATAGTACAGCAGAGTAATCGTTAGTGACGTACCAAAGAGCTGGTGTGCCAGAAAAGGCGCACCACGGCTCAAAACCCAAGCTTCCTTCCTTACTTCGAGTCATGAATCATGCTACACCCTGTGGCAGTCCGATGGAAGGCACTGGAGGAACTTACTTGTAGCATGTAGCGCCAACACTGGAGCACCAAAGAGGTGACGTTGAGGTATGGGCGTTTTCTTCGTGGTTATGGCGAGGTCCCAATACTGCGCTTATGAAAACATTAAATTGAAGGATATGAACACATTCTACAGGATTCTACACTACGTGCAGTAGAGCCACAGCGTGGAGAGAATGACTGTTTATGTCAGAATCACAGTGCACTCGAACACACAGCACTATCTGTAAGACAATGATTTGTGGACAATAACATTCTGGAAATGGGTTGGCCAGCCCAGAGTTTCGACATGAATCCAATGGAACACCTTTGGGATGAGTTAGAACATCGACTGCGCTCGGGACCCCAGACACCAACATTACCGTCTCCTCTGATTTCGGCTGTTGAGGAAGATGGATGGCTCTGAGTACTATAGGACTTAACTTCTGAGGTCATCAGTCCCCTAGAACTTAGAACTACTTAAACCTAACTAACCTAAGGACATCACACACATCCATGCCCGAGGCAGGATTCGAACCTGCGGCCGCAGCGGTCGCGCAGCTCCAGACTGTTGAGGAAGAATGGTCTGCACATCAAGATGCGTGTCCGCCTCGATAGCTGGTCAGCGCGGCCGAATGCTACGCAACGAGGGTCGGGTTCGATTCCCGGCTAGGTCAGAAATTTTTTCCGCTCAGGGACTGGGTGTTGTGTCCCTTTCATCATCATGTCATCCCCATCGACGTGCAAGTCGCCGAAGTGGCGTCATCTCAAAAGACTTACACAAGGCGACCGGTCTGCCCGACGGAAGTTCCTAGCCACACGACATTACATTTCATTAAGACGCGTTATTGAAATGCCATCATAAAGGAGAGTTGTGAAAATTCCCATATTCGTGTCGACAAATAGGTGTCCAGATATTTTTGATTAGATACGGTACTACTATGTTGTGCAGCATAATAATGTGCAAAATATTTTATACCATACGCAATGGTCGTTTATTAATATTAAAAATTAAAATTAACGGTTTATTGAGAATGAAATACGAGGATGAGTCAAATGAAAACTTTAAATATTTGTTTCAATTATATATTTGTGCAGAAGTGGTACAAAGCTGTTTCAACATTCAACATACTCTGCCCCACATTCAATACAAGCCCTCCAGTGCTTACAAAGTGCAGAAATTCCTATAGAAAAAAATTCTTTTGCCAGTCCGCGCAATCACTTATGCACCGTGTGGCGTATCACTTCATCAGAACAGAACTTCTTTCCTCCCATTGCGTCTTTGAGTGGTCCAAACATATGGAGTTCACTTGGGGCAAGGTCTGGTGAGTATGGTGGATGAAGAAGCCACTCAAAATGCGGGTCTGGGTTTTTAGCAACTGTTGTACTGGCGGTGTGGGGCCTTGCATTGTCATGTTTCAAAAGGACACCTGCTGACAGCAATCCACGTCGCTTTGATTTGATTGCAGGCCGCAGATAATTTTTTAGGAGATCTGTGTATGATGCACTGGTGACAGGGGTCCCTCTAGGCATGTAATGCTCCAAAATGACGCGTTTTTCGTCCCAAAAGTGAGTCAGCATAACATTACCTGCTGATGGTTCTGTTCGAAACTTGTTTGGTTTTGGTGATGAGGAATGGCGCCATTCCTTGCTCGCTCTCTTCGTTTCCGGTTGGTGGAAGTGAACCCAGGTTTCGTCCCCAGTAACAGTTCTTGCAAGGAAGCCATCACCTTCTGGTTCAATGCGCCGAAGAATTTCTTCAGAAGCATCAACACGTCGTTCTCTCATTTCAGGAGTCAGCTGCCGTGGCACCAATCTTGCAGACACTTTGTGGAACTAGAGCACATCATGTACAATGTGGTGTGCTGACCCATGGCTATCTGTAAACATGCTGCAATGTCACTCAGTGTCACTCGGCGGTTTTCCTTCACTATGGCTTCAACTGCTGCAATGTTCTGTGCAGTCACAGCTCGTTGTGCCTGACCCGGACGAGGAGCATCTTCCACTGAAGTCACACCATTTGCGAACTTCTTACTCCATTCGTAGACTTGCTGCTGTGACAAACATGCATTCCGTACTGAACCTTCATTCGTCGATGAATTTCAATAGGTTTCACACCTTCACTATGCAAAAACCGAATAACAGAACGCTGTTGTTCCCTGGTGTAAGTCGCAAGTGGGGCGACCATCTTCATACGGATACTGCGACGGTATGTGTGCATCTGCACTATGCTGCCACCTACAGACCATTCTGCACGCTGTTCGTAGCACGCTTACCAACTTACAGGATAATGACGCGAAATTTCGATTTGTTATTACAAATTTAAGGTTTTCATTTGACTCGCCCTCGTACATTTAATGAGACTGTGCAATTGGGGAAATAATGACTGGGTAGTTATTGCTAGCAGGGAGTGAAGAAGGTAATAAGTGATATTACTTACAATCCTTCCTAAAGGTGCAGTTTTAATACCCAGCCCCATATTTTTGTTGGGCCTGTATTTCCATGTCTCCAACCCATCTGCAGAAGTCCTTCCGATTACTTTCCAATATTAGGTGAAGGTTATATTAGCGACAACTGCTTTGATTTGCTCCTTGAACTGAAACACCTTTTTCATCCCTCATATTATAATTAAGAAATCGAAATTAATGTTACAAGCTAAACCGCAGCTACAGATGGTAGAGTTTTGTCAGGACTGGCTCTCCCAAGGTTGTCAGTGGTTCTAATGGAATGTTGTCTACTGCTGGGGCCTTGTTTCGACTCAGGTCTGTCAGTGCTCTGTCAAACTCTTCACACAGTATCATATCTCCCATGTCCGCCCCAGTAGCTGAGTGGTCAGCGTGACGGATTGCCGTCCTCTGGGCCCGGGTTCGATTCCCGGCTGGGTCGGAGATTTTCTCCGCTCAGGGACTGGGTGTTGTGTTGTGTTCATCATCATTTCATCCCCATCCGGCGTGCAGGTCGCCCAATGTGGCGCCGAATGTAATAAGACCTGCGGTATGGCGGCCGGACCTGCCCCGCGAGGGGCCTCCCGGCCAATGACGCCAAACGCTCATTTCCATTTTCCATATCTCCCATTTCATCTTCATCTACATCCTCTTCCACTTCCATAATATTGTCCTTAAGTACATCGCCCTTGTACAGAGCCTCTATATACTCCTTCCACCTTTCTGCTTTCCCTTCTTTGCTTAGAACTGGGTTTCCATCTGAGCTCTTGATATTCATACAAGTGGTTCTCTTTTCTCCTCATGTTATTAAGAAATCGAAATGAATGATGGAATATATATATATATATATATATATATATATATATATATTGCATTAGTAATTTCGATTTCTTAATAATATATATATATATATATATATATATTGCATTATATATATAGATATATTGCATTATTAATTTCGATTTCTTAATAATATGAGGAGAAAAGAGAACCACTTGTATGAATATCAAGAGCTCAGATCGAAACCCAGTTCTAAGCAAAGAAGGGAAAGCAGAAAGGTGGAAGGAGTATATAGAGGCTCTGTACAATGGCGATGTACTGAAGGACAATATTATGGAAGTGGAAGAGGATGTAGATGAAGATGAAATGGGAGATATGATACTGCGTGAAGAGTTTGACAGAGCACTGACAGACCTGAGTCGAAACAAGGCCCCAGCAGTAGACAACATTCCATTAGAACCACTGACAACCTTGGGAGAGCCAGTCCTGACAAAACTCTACCATCTGGTGAGCAAGATGTATGAGACAGGCAAAATACCCTCAGACTTCAAGAAGAATATAATAATTCCAATCCCAAAGAAAGCAGGTGTTGACAGATGTGAAAATTACCGAACTATCAGTTTAGTAAGTCACGGCTGCAAAAGACTAACGCGAACTCTTTGCGCACGAATAGAAAAACTGGTAGAAGCCGACCGCGGGAAAGATCAGATTCCGTGAGTTGGTGAAAATGTACGGTACAGTGCCCCGTCTAAATTATGGTTATGTGAGGAAGACGTTTCTATAACCTGAAGAATCCTGTGGATTCACCAACAGCAAAAAAGACGGAAATAGTAGGGCTAGGCCGTTTCTGGGACAGCTTGCATTATAATCAGCTGTATTCAAGTTATGAGGTCCAAGATGGCGTCTCTAAACGTGACAAAATCACGCTGACATCGTGGCAGGAAATTCAAATTTTGACGGGAAATAGAGCTATTGGGGTACCTCCACTAACATAGCTCCCCCATCTCTTCCCCTACTCCTATGGGGTCACACACCCCCACCACCAACCTGCCAATAGAAATGGTGGGAAATGGTTAGACTGTGTCCATCTGTCGGAGAGGAAGGTTAGGTTAGCATACTTTATTTTTGGTGGGATATTGAAGTAAAGATCGTTCCTAACAAAACATCGAATACCTAGTGCTACACTACGAGTGCTTAAACTCGCAATATGGCTCAAAATTGACGATGTGACTGAACTGGCGCTATCCTGCTGGAAAAAATCACAATATCACTTGAAAATAGTAGCAGGTGGACTGAAACAAATAGTTATTCTATATAGTACGCTCCCTTCGCCTACAGGCCGAAAGGAATCTCTCTGCTCCACTTGTGAGTTGGCAGGAAACAGACAAGCTCTAAAACTAAAACTGTAGCAACCCTCTAAAATGGTGTATGCATAGAAATTACGAAGTATTAAAAAACGTGAACTGTAGTGATGTTAAAATGATCGGACTACACATACCTGCTACTGATAATGGCGCCATGCTATGAACGACTGCGCAAAGAGTAACACGACCTCATCTCTAAATTACAGCTGTATACTGTGGGATACAAAAACATGAAAAAGCTTTGTACTTACCAACTGTTAGCGCTGCAGAGGTTAAAAACTACTACAATAATGCTCATAATCGCGTATTTGACGCACAGCGTGGCTTGAGGTCCCGGGCGGCCGGAGGGGCTGTACATTGTTGTTTGGGTGACAGTGTGGTACGCTCGGCGCTCTGCATGCGACTGCAGCCTGTAGAGGGGCTGTCGCGCACGCTGACAACTAGAGTTGGGCAAACCGATTCTTTTTCCCGATTCGATTCCTACGATTCAATCTCACATTGCGAATCGATTCCTACGATTCGTTCACGATTCTTTCACGATTCATTCTAGTCTGCGATGGCACGATTCATACGGAATGCAAAAAGTTCTACATCTTACTTACAGATGGCAGGACATGTCTGAAATTGTCAATGGAGTTAGAATCGAACTGTGTCATGATAATATATGCCAGAAATAGTTTATTTATGAGTAAACACGCATGTGACGTTACAAGTGTGATTCTCGATTTATACGTGTAATGCCTTAATTGATGAAAGGTCACGTTTGATTTCATTGCATCTACTGTTTTATTTCAGTATTCCAGGAAAGAGGAGTCGACTTGTGCGAAAGGTGGTGCAAAATTACGTGGTATGCCAGTTTGGTTGTGTGGCTTGAACGTATCTGTTTTTCTGTGCTAAGATGTCTTTCCAAGTCCACAGCACCCTTGTAATTCATAACGCAGCTGACAGCCTTCCCACAAAGCAAATTTAACTTAACTATCATTTCTTCTAAATACAAAGCATAGGTATTTTGCTTTTAATTTGTCTGAGAACTTGCCACTGTCACTACTATTTACGTGAGGAGACGACATAGTTCTAAGCAGTAGGATTCAATCGTATACAGCGACATTACTTCACTAAAATTTAATATGAATCTGAACATGATAGCATTCGAAAACTCGAACTTGAAATTACTAATTAAAAAGCTTTTGTTTAAAGACGGTATTACACGACGATAAGAGGTTCGTATTTATTCATCATACTTGGATTTCTTGATTTTACTCATGTGTATTGGGAGCTGTGTACTCGCTGTATATCGTTTCTGTCATCGCTAGTTCGTGTATTACTCGCGCAAACTAAGCTGACGTCGGCGCGGTGGCTGATGGTAGCGATGGCAAATGGGAAATGCCTTTACGCTCGTTCCCGTCAGCCACCGCCAAGTGTGAGCTTGCTTTTCACGAGTAATATTACGGCCCACGAACTTCGTTTGTTCGTTCCGAGCTTCCTTTGTTCACACGCATCCTCCACTTGACTGCCATCTGGCGGTCGTAATCATTCGGCACGACTCGGCATGATTCGGAAGTTGCCTTCGAAGCATAGCGTACTAAGAACCGATGAATCGTTGAAACTTGCAATCGTCACGACTCGGAAACACGCAATCGTTCTTATGATTCTTTTGAACGACGATTCGTCCGTATCACGATTCGATTCTTACGATTCTTTATTTAGAGTCGTTCAAATGAAAGACAGAGGAATTTGTTGCAGTGACCTACAGACGAGAAAACTGCAAAACAAATAGAAATTACGGAGTGTTAAAAGACAAGAACTGCAATGATGTTAAATCATCGAATTACACATACCTGCTACTAATCATAACACCATGCTAAAAACGAGTGCGCAAAGAGTAGCAGCACTTTATCTGTGTATTACAGTACTATTCAGCAGGACATAAAACAACATGAAAAAGCTTTGTAAATTAACGGGGGTCAGCACAGCACAGGTTACCAACTATTAGATGGATGCTCGTAATCGCGTGTTTAGCACACAGCATGGCGTGGCATGAGATCCCGGGCTCCCGGGATGGGGGGTGATGTATCGTGTTAGGGTCGTGGTGTGGCTCGCTCAACGCTTTCGTGCGACTGCGGCTGATAGGGGGCTGCCGCGCACACTGCCGACTGTTGCGATACTTGAAGACCGCCAGCGGAACTATAGCTGCGGCCTGCAGCGAGTCACAAAGCATCCGAATAACAGGACTATAAACCACGGCTACTGTTTGACGCTGGCTTGCTTTCCCCCTTCAGGCGACATATTTCAAAGGACAATAGAATTCGCAGTACACTCGTACATGTGAGAAAACTGCAAAAGAAAACGATGTACGAGTATAAATCTAATAACCACGATGCACCCTCCTACTGAGGAAAAAAAAAGCACCCCCCCCCCCCCCCCCCCCCCGGTAATAGCTGGCCGAAGTGGCCGTGCGGTTAAAGGCGCTGCAGTCTGGAATCGCAAGACCGCTACGGTCGCAGGTTCGAATCCTGCCGCGGGCATGGATGTTTGTGATGTCCTTAGGTTTAACTAGTTCTAAGTTCTAGGGGACTAATGACCTCAGCAGTTGAGTCCCATAGTGCTCAGAGCCATTTGAACCCCTGGTAATAATCATCACGAACGATACTACACTATCCAGGATAAGCTTCGAATACTGCGTCCCGCCGCCGAGCTTGCTTTTATGAAATGGAACCCAACCGCTGTACATTGTGAGAGCGGTCTTTGGCGCTATCCACTGCTGAATGGGGTACCTTGTAACGGATCGCGAGTCCATTACAAAGCCCTGACGGATGGTGAGAGTACGAGTGAGAGAGAGAGAGAGAGAGAGAGAGAAAGAGCCTTTTGTCACTCTGACAAACAAGTGAGACGTCACGAATCACACCGTCTTACTGTCGAACAAGAGATTTCTGCAACTTTCAGACCAATTTTGAATCTCATTGATTTCTGAAAATACTCTTTCGGAACTTCGCATCAACTGACCTTCCTGATTGAGCGTGCATTCAAAATGAGACGTCTTCTGATTAGCTGCCTGTGAAATGTGATGTCTACATAAGCCCCAATCCATCTCCCTCATTCTCACTCTGCTTCTATGGCTATGGCTCTGAGCACTATGGGACGTAACATTTATGGTCATCAGTCCCCTAGAACTTAGAACTACTTAAACCTAACTAACCTAAGGACATCACACAACACCCAGTCATCACGAGGCAGAGAAAATCTCTGACTCCGCTGGGAATAAATCCCGGGAACCCGGGCGCGGGAAGCGAGAACGCTACCGCACGACCACGAGCTGCGGACACTCTGCTTCTGTCCGCTGTGATGGCTATAATTATTTCTCTGTTTTCTCTCTCTCTCTCTCTCTCTCTCTCTCTCTCTCTCTCTCTCTCTCTCTGTGTGTGTGTGTGTGTGTGCCTTCTTTAAAAATGGAAAGCAGCAGTAACAACTCCAGCATCAGCGGCAAGCGCATAAGATTCGTAGAAGATGAACCAGAACCTACGTAAATAGTTCTTTTTTGTAGATCTGTGGTTGTAGTATGGAAATCAGGAAAGTTCTGCATGTTACAGTCCCTGGCCAAATTATTACACGCACTGCACATTTTAATGTTATTTGTAATAATTATATGTTGAGTACTATATTTAATGCGATTAATCGAAAAATTTATATCAGTTATTCAGGTCACTTACTACTTTGCCGAATTTTGTATCTCTTGTTGCAACCTGACATTGCATTGTTGACTTTCTGTAGGTATCAATGTCAAGAGTACAGCGTACAGGAAAGGGCCTGTTCAGTGGCGTTCTCGAGTGTAACTGGTGTAATACTTTGTTCGCTTTCATTATCAATTTCGTTATATCGACACCACAATTGATTGTTGAACAGCAAGATATTACTAATTGTGACTTTTAAAAATGGGTAAAAGAGGGGACATTTCACCTCGTAAGAAAGCTGAGGCCAAAGCCCTCAGTAATACGAAAACGTATTCCAATCGGAAAATTTCACGAAGGCTCGAAATGTCAGAAGCTAGCGTGAGTCACATAAAGAAGAAAATTGATTCATGTGAAGAATTGAGCCCCAGAAGGAAGAATAAATGTGGAAGAAAACCAATTTTCACACCAAGGGCAGAAAGATTTGTAAAAGAATTTGCCTAGAAAACAGATTTGCAACAACGAAACAGATAAAATCTCAACTGGAAGAGGGTAATGTGAATGCATCTGAACGCATTGTTCGCAGAAAGTTGAAGGCTATTGATTTCAAGACATGTCGACCCGCTAGAAAATGAAACTTAAGAACCACAATGAAAGCAAAGCGTCTGAAGTGGGCTAAACAGTGGTGTTATAAGGATATGGACTTCTGGAGATCGGTAATTTAATTTTAAAATTATTATATATGATTTGATACCAACCTATGTACATTTATTCATAGTACATTAATTGCATTTCTTGATACTTACAGGTATGCTTCAACGATGAAAGCACCTTTGAAATTTTAACTAACAAATCTCAGGATGTGCGCCATCGAACAGGAGAAAAATTTCAAGCCGACTGCATTATTCAAACCGTAAAACACGTAGCTAAGGTGATGATTTGGTCTGTCATCTGTGGCAAGCGTACAGGACGTCTTTACGTGGTTAAAGGCATAATGAGGCAAGACCAGTACAAGGCAGTCCTGCATAAACGGTTAATACCACAGCTCAGAGAATGGTTTTCGAACGGGGAACCACTTATTTTTATGCAGGATGGAGGTCCCTGTCACACAGCCAGGTCATTTAAATTCTTTCTGAAGGAACTAAATATCCCTGTTAGACTGGCCAGGTAATAGTCCTGACGTAAACCCCATAGAAGATGTATGTGAACTAGTGAAGAGGGAAGTGGCAAAAGATACCATAAAAAAAAACACAGCTCTTAGAGAAGATCATCCGTGCGTGGAATCATCATCCACAAATACAGGACACCCTACAATCCTACATCTAAGGCATTTCACGTCATATTAAGGCTCTCATAGCTGCAAAAGGTGGCTCAACACGATATTAATACAAATGTTTTCACTTTCACAATACTTTAATTTTTGTTGTAATAATTGAAATAAAATATTTCTAACAATTACTACGTTCTATTTATTTGTTATATCACCTTAGTTATGAAGTAGATTACATATAATCATTTTATCACAATGTACGTATAAAAAAAAACAAATTTCTTTAGAGATAAGTAAAAATTTGCTTAAAAACTGCAGTGCGTCTAATAAATTGGCCAGGGAATGTAAATTCTATAATGAATTTCTCGTC
Organism: Schistocerca serialis cubense; assembly: GCF_023864345.2. Lineage (NCBI taxonomy): Eukaryota > Metazoa > Arthropoda > Insecta > Orthoptera > Acrididae > Schistocerca > Schistocerca serialis. Next base: position 209,873,017 of record NC_064642.1, read on the forward strand.
AGTAATTCCGTTTCTTTTGGCTCGTAACAGCTGATCTCCATGATTTTATTCTTGAGTGTGAGCAGACACAGGAAGAGGTGGAGCCTGGACCATGGTAGATTCTTCAGCCTGTTCCTGTTGAGGTCAGTCTCCTGTGGAAAGTCCCAGCCAAGAATGACTTGTAAGTGCGCTACTGGCCATTAATATTGATACAAAAGGAAGATGACGTGCATCAGACACGAAATTTAACCGACAGGAAGAAGATGTTGTAATATGCAAATGATTAGCTTTTCAGAGCATTCACACAAGGTTGGCGCCGGTGGCGACATCTACAACGTGCTCACATGAGGAGAGTTCCCAATCGATTTCTCATACACAAACAGCAGTTGACCGGCGTTGCCTGGTGAAATGTTGTAGTGATGCCTCGTGTAAGGAGGAGAAATGCGTACCATCATGTTTCCAACTTTGATAAAGGTCGGATTGTAGCCTATCGCGATTGCGGTTTATCGTATAACGCCATTGCTGCTCGTTGGTCGAGATCCAATGACTGTTAGCAGAATATGGAATCGGTGAGTTCAGGAGGGTAATACAGAACGCCGTGCTGGATCCCAACGGCCTCGTATCACTAGCAGTCGAGATGACAGGCATCTTATCTGCATGGCTGTAACGGATCGAACAGCCACGTCTCGATCCCTTAGTCAACAGATGGGGATGTTTGCAAGACAACAAGTATCTGCATGAACAGTTCGACGACGTTTATAGCAGCATAGACTATCAGCTCAGAGACCATGGCTTCGGTTGCCCTTGACGCTGCATCACAGACAGGACCGCCTGCGATGATGTAATCAAAGACGAACCCGGGTGCACGAATGGCAAAACGTCATTTTTTCGGATGAATCCAGGTTCTATTTATAACATTATGATGGTCGCATCCGTGTTTGGCGACATCGCGGTGAACACACATTGGAAGCGTGTATTCGTCATCGCCATACTGGCGTATTACCCGGCGTGATGGTATGGGGTGCCGTTGGTTACACGTATCGGTCACCTCTTGTTCGCATTGACGGCACTTTGAACAGTGGACGTTACATTTCAGATGTGTTACGACCCGTGGCTTTACTCTTCATTCGATCTCTACGAAACCCTACATTTCAGCAGGATAATGCACGACCGCATGTTGCAGGTCCTGTACGGGCCTTTCTGAATACAGAAAATGTTCGACTGATGTCCTGGCCAGCACATTCTCCAGATCTCTCACCAACTGAAAACGTCTGGTCAATGGTGGCCGAGCAACTGGCTCATCACAATACGCCAGTCACTACTCTTGATGAACTGTGGTATCGTGCTGAATCTGCATGGGCAGCTGTACCTGTACACGCCATCCAATCTCTGTTTGACTCAATGCCCCGGCTTATCAAGGCCGGAGGTGGTTGTTCTGGGTACTGATTTCTCAGGATCTATGCACCCAAATTCCGTTAAAATGTAATCACATGTTAGTTCTAGTATAATATATTTGTCCAATGAATACGCGGTTATCATCTGCATTTTTTCATGGTGTAGCAATTTTAATGGCCAGTAGTGTATAAAAAATAACTGTATTTTGTTCTCATAGTTGTAGCAGTAGTAGCAGCGGTGGTCTCACATTCATAATTTTATTTCATGCTTGATCCGTTACAGCCTACTTGCCAGGAATGCAAGAGACTGTAAAAAACTGACAAAAACTGCAAAATGCTGTGGAATGTCCTCTAGAAGAAAATAATCACCAGCAACAGTCACGTAATTACAGAAAAAAATATCTGTAGTGATTGTATAACCTTTCTCTATGTGTACGTCAATGTTAAGAAAATCGTCCTGTTACAGCAACCATTCTAGAGGCTCTTGACTGTACTGCCAGGCAGATGGAGACAGTTCACCAGCAACAACAGGTGCTAGAACAGCCTCCAGCAGGCAATGAGACGTCGGAGCAGCCTTGTAAGCATATATAAACACAAAAATTTCTTTAGCGCTAAAATATATTTCGTTCGTGTCTGTAGCAGAGGAGAGACGGTGTCTTTCCCCAACAAATCGATATGTTGTTACAGTCTTCGATTTCCGCATAGTTGACCAGAGGCAGAAGGGTAGCTTTGATTCCGGAATGTAGAGATTAACCGAGAGCCAGGATCAATCAGAGTTCGAGCCGCCACTACCTGAATGGGCCCATGCCGATCGTGAGTGGAGATGATTGCCTCCTGGTACCAGAAGCATGAATTTTTCAAGTAAGTTTAATTTATTGCTACGAACTTTACACCTGATATCTGCAAACTCTAAACAGGTCGCACATATTCCTCAATCATGGTGATTTATGATGTTTTATACTATGTGCTTAGTAATAAATCATGTTAACAGCAATCACTGGTAATATTAATGTACAAATGAAACACAACGTTTTAAAAATAAGAATCAATCTAAAAGAAAACGTAAAGTAAATGGAATTAAGTTACAGGTCAGTAACTTCCTCCTCACGTTACTAGATATGTTACTGGTAGCCGCGGAAGAACTCTGTGTTTACCAACTAACTACTACTACGTCTACTTCTAAACCTATTATTGCTACACGATTCTACATCACCCATGATGGTATGTGCGTGCCTCGGTAACCCTCGAGATTACACATACCTGTGTCGGTGACCACAGCATTCTGTTGTTCTTTTATTTTACTTTTTTCTTGTATATGTGTATGAAGTTTCTCTTTATTAAATGTATATGCAACGGCAGTTTATAGTCCGCATTACCACCATGGGCAATCTTATGTATAATTTTGGATCTTTCTGAGTAAAAGATTTTTGTTATTCTGATATCTCTTGCTTTTCTCGTCTAGAAGACTGCCTAAATATCTAGTGCTGCGTTTTACAGGTATTCCGTAAAGCTCCAGGGAAGGATTTCTAGAAAACGAAATTCTTCCCTTCAGAAATATTTATGTGGTTTTATGAACAGCTTTAGTCGGTTTGTTGCATCTGAGCAAGCACACCATTCGCGTTTTCCTCAAGTTTCGCTCTGGAATCTGCAGAAACAACTGTTAGGATGTCATCTGGGTATGCGATGACACCTTCAGTAGCATCTTCCCGGTCTGACAGTTGTAGTAGAAATTCAATACTAATATCCCAAAAGAGTGGACCACTTACAGAGCCTTGAGGACAGCCCTTGATAATCTTTCTGATTACATTGCTCTGTCCCGCAAGCCACTGGACGCTACGTCCACTACAACGACCTACAAAGCTCTTATACAGGCATTTGGGGACCCTGAGAGCTCGAAGGCGTGCGAAAGTCGCAGGCCATTAAAAATTGTCGAATGCACCTGCGATGTCAATCATGAGTGTGACTGCATACTTCGTTGTAAGGTAAATGATTGTATTCACACGATTTCTTTTTGCTATATCTGTGTTTTTTTTTAGTCAATGTACTTCTCTTCCTCCCCCTATAGCCGATATGTCTAAGTGTTTAATTAATGTACTTTTTCATTCTACACTTAGTCAAACGGAGGTATCTGGGGTCGCGCTACCTCCCTGCTGTACCCGTCACGGACTGGCCCACACACACACTCACACATACATACACACACACACACACACTCACACACACACTCACACATACACACACACACATACACACACACACACACACACACACACACACACACACACACACACACTGCCAGAGAAACAGCGGTGCCGTAACCCGCAGTTGCAGTCGCGACGGCCGGCTTCCCAGAAACGTGGCTGTTCGTTCTGGTCAAGCGAGGGGGCCGGAGCTCCGCGAGTTTCAAGTTACAAGTTTCCAGCTGACGTGCAGCCCTGTCATGGAGAGAGAGCTCAATGGAAAAATGGAAATAAGCGTTTGGCGTCGATGGCCGCGAGGCCCCTTACCGGGAAGGTCCGGCCGCCTTGGTGTAGGTTTTATTACATTCGACGCCACATTGGGCGACCTACGCGCCGGATGGACATGAAACGATGATGTATACGACACAAAACCCAGTCCCTGAGCGGAGAAAATCCCCGACCCAGTCGGGAATCGAACCTGGGCCTCTTCGGACGGCAGTTCGTCATGCTGACCATTCAGCTATCAGGGCGGACAGAGAGAGATCATTGTAACTCGTAAATGATCTGTGATAGCCCTTCGTGAGAGGCAGCGTCGTACTATGCTGCAAACTATCGCACCCTCTCAAAGAGGAAGGGGCTCTCAAAGAGAAATCTATTGTAGTTCTTTGTAGGGAAAACGTTGTGATATAGCAGAGCACTTCGATCACTGAGTGGTTCCATGACCTCACCTTGGGTGTTATTAGGAACAGGCTTTGAGAGATGGCCGGGAGAGGATCCAGTAAAGCACTCAGTCGTGTTCTACATGTCGACTCCACTCACATTTCCATGACCCAATAATGGAGGGTCAAGTTATATCAAGCTACTGAAAGATATTGCTGACAAGAAGGCGTGTACTAGTTTCAAGAATAAAATACGAAACTCCTGTTTCGCATTGTCTATCCTGGCGTTCGAAAGATATGGTACTGATTTCCCCATCAAATTTCAGGATATATGCAAATTCGCTGAATGAGGGTATTTCGGTTAACGTTTTTTGCCTGAAGAAGAACAAGCGCCGGCCGATGTGGCTGAGCGGTTCTAGATGCTTCAGTCTGGAACCGCGCGACCGCTACGGTCGCAGGTTCGAATCCTGCCTCGGGCATGGATGTGTGTGATGTCCTTAGGTTAGTTAGGTTTAAGTAGTTCTAAGTTCTAGGGGACTGATGAACTTAGAAGTTAAGTCCCATAGTGCACAGAGCCATTTTTTTGAAGAACAAGCCAGTTGATAAAGTAGATAACACCGGTGAAATCACCCACCAAAGTCGTCGAAACCCTCCATTTATCCAATTTTACAGGTGACCATAAGCTGCATGTTAACGTGCTGCTGATCTCAGATGAGAATGAAAATCAAGACTACTTGTGAATCAGCGATATGTCCCGACTCCTTTCCTCCAAATAGAATAAACGCAAGAATAAAAATCATATTTGCTGCACGTGTCTCAACTACTTTTCCTCAAGCGAATCACTCGCAATGCTCTTCGATAGATATGTTACGTGTTGAGATGCCAACAGAGGAAAATAAATTTCTAAAGTTTAAGAACCACCACCACCAAAAGCGATGTCCCTTTGTACGCTGACTGAATGACTCATGCCGTCCTGTGACACGATGGGGATGGGAGATACGACCTTCACTGAGAAGCTGGAACCGTATGCAGCTTCATACCAGGTATTACGTAACTTCTATTCCAGTCTAAGTCACCAGAGATCATATGTCGGAGATAATCTTGCGCTCTGGTTGCTTACTGATCTCGAGAAACTTTCATGTGAGGTTGATAAGCTTCACAGCATCAACATTCCCATGACCGAATTGTAGGAGAGTATTGATATGTACAAAAACGCGGTCATATTTGTGTATTGCTGTTAGACAGGAAAGAGGAAACTAATCGTAGGGACCATTGGCATCTTATAGGGAAATTTCGCGGTGCGGCTCACAATGCAAGCTACCTGAAGTATCAGTTACCAAGACACATACCAGTTTTCTTTCATATTTGTACAGGTATGATGCTCACTTTCTTGTTGAGTACTTGGCTAAATCTGGTGTGAAAAATGGTGAGGAGAGTCTTGAGAAATGTATTTTAGTCTCCAAACAAATGATGCCTTGAATTACGCCCCGCTTCCTCAACTCGATACGTTTAAGTGAGCACCACTCCAGAAACTGATTGAAACTACCCCCAAAGGGCATGGATATCACCCAGTCTGTATTCCTGAAACCTCGTTGGTAGGTACTCAGAGAGCGCACAGGATAAAGTTTGTGGATAGAGCCGTAAACAGTTACTGTGAGTTGCACAATCAAACACACAACTTTATTTTTTCTAAGAGCCACTTCTTTATACATTGCTTTAAAAGATCACAACAAAACAATACGGCTGGAGGCCTAGTTAAAGAAAACTTGAGATGCTTTCTGTGATTAAGGCCCAAAACCACACCAAAAACAATGATAGCTGAAGAACTATCTTGGAATTCATAGCAATTAAAAATAGAGGGTAATTTTTTTTCTCTTTTAAAGAAAACATGCAATTGAAAACAATTAGCGGCTGCCGGTCTACGCTACACGTCTGAAGGACAACTATAATTAAAACACATTAATAAACCATTTTTCCAACCAAGAAATTTCTTTTTAAACTTACAACAGAATGGCCGAAAGCCTAATTACAGGAATATCAATTTATTGCACGGCTGAAGGCCACAAACAAATCTGAAAGAACGGCTGAAGACCTGAACAACATCTCAGACAAACAAGTTCAAATAAAGCCCTTCCTTCTTATAAAACATTTTCTTTAAAGAATACATACGGCTGAAGGCCTTATTAAAAGGGGTTCACGTAAATCCTTGGCTGAAGGCCACACATAACACACCGAACAACTAACGGCTTAGGCCCTGGATTACGAACAATTTCAGATGGAACAAACTTTAAGAAAAAAATTTTTTTACATAAAATCAATCTTCAAAGTTTTAATTTAACACGTCTGAAGGCCTTTATGTAAAATTTAAAAACAACTGAATTAATACACGGCCGAGAGCCTCGCACAGTACTTCAAAATACAATGAAAAACACAATCTAAAACAAACAGAAGAGGTGGTGCTCAGAAGTGTTCCAAGGGTCGGCCTGAGAAGATAGCTTAAACGTAAGGTGAGGTGAGACAGGCAGCCAAGAGCTGAATTTAAATAATCGGATGGAAACCCAAACTACGGACAGCCCAAGGACCAACCAACCAACGATGGAAAATTTCGACCGGGGGCGAGGATACGAACAGCACTAGGTCTTCAGAAAGTGGCGTCTAAAAACAGCCAAGGGAACAATAAACACTCAAATCAAAATATGAACCAAACCACATAAATGGCAGTATAACTACACGCTGTGCTGTACAGCATCAACATAACGAGGAAAGGCACAATGGTCGAAAACTACGCTAACTACTAGGGCTGGTAACTGGGGCGTTAACTGCCACAAGGCAGAAAATACCGCTGGTGCACTTCACTGGTAAGTAACAGTCAATTTAATAATTAATCACAATGTAGGAAAACGGCTACAAGATTTCGCCGACTCCAACACATCATACGTTGCTGCTAGCCCGAACGGCCCAGGGAGCAACAACCCACAAATGAATGAAGCGATGTTACAATAGCTGAGGTTTCATAACAGGTTAACTGATCACTAAACTTCAGCGTTCAGGTTTGGTGGGCAACGAACTTTGTCTCTGGCAGCTAGCGCCTCACGATCCGACAGCGCGTGCACGCCCCCAGCGGTCCCGACCTCGCCCACGCTACGGAGACTTCCACGCTGCTCCATCCCAACCGACTGACTCAATCCAGCACGCAGTCAACATTAAAATAACTGCTCAGTCAAAACCACACAAGCTACCCACAGTACTGTGAATTACTTTCAGAAACAACTCGAACAATACGAAAACCAGTCACTGTGGAACAACTAGGAGGAATCACAAGTCGACACACACAGAGAACCTGGAAGCGTTCAGCGAACAAATACACGTCGTGCGATGAGACGACCGACTGAACGACCTACCAAGGTCATCCCATCTGAAGTCTTGTGTGCTGGCAACGGTCGGATTGAAACGTCCACTTTTTGAAGAATTATACAGGACTGTGCTTTAACTGACACACAATATTTTTTAGCGCAACGCAATCTGACTTTCAATAATCCCTACAAAAGAATGGCCCTGTCTAATATTAACCTATACGTTTCACAAATCACTTACCTCACAAAAATCTTCGTTACTCGAACTACTGCAATACAGCGAGCGCCACTACTGCCAGCTAAATAAAAGATTCAAACTACGGAAGGCACTAACTACTGATAGGCATAGTTAGCAAATGAAAGATTTTAATAGAGAACAAACAATGTATTTACCTTAATAGTCATAATATATATAGCATTTCATGACAAATTACAAAACTCCGCCATCTCTCTCCCCACATCCACCACTGCTGGCGGCTCACCTCCAACTGCGCAACGCTACGCGCTGTTCACATCCAGCTGCCGCTGCCCAACACTACAATGGCAGACAACAATGCAGACTAGACACAGACTGCACACAGCACAGCCAATAAGGCGTTACCAATATAAAAACCTGAACAGCCCACTTACATAGCCCCCATGCACCCCACAACAAATTTTACAAATTGTTTTGGGCAGTGGCCAATAATGATTTGATAAAATTTTTCATAATTACAGTAACAAAGATATCAAATGCACACACTTCTTAATACAATGTTGGTCAAAAGCTAAAATTTTCTCACAGTCCATAAAGACAGTCCTGATCGTTCATCACAGTAAAACTGCCGTTTCTTTTCTCAAAGTCTGAGCAGTAAAAGACAATGCACACAGAAGTAGTGGATTTCCATGCAGTCTTGAAGAAGTAGTGTTGTCCTTCCAATGGAAAGACAGTGCTGACTCTTGACATGCAGACAGGTAATAGGCCACAACAGAGCAAACCCACAGCAGAGTCAGTCGAAATTTTGAAGAGTATTGGTAAGTAGGTCGTCACAGAGCAGACCCACTGTAGTCCTGGTAGAGATTACGGTATTGGTGGGCCACCAGAGGTCAATGAAACGTCCCCTTTTTGAAGAATTATACAAGACTGTGCTTTAACTGACACACAATATTTTTTAGCGCAACGCAGTCTGACTTTCAATAATCCCTACAAAAGAATGGCCCTGTCTAATATTAACCTATACGTTTCAAAAATCACTTAACTCACAAAAATCTTCGTTACTCGAACTACTGCAATACAGCGAGCGCCACTACTGCCAGCTAAATAAAAGATTCAAACTAAGGAAGGCACTAACTACTGATAGGCATAGTTAGCAAATGAAAGATTTTAATAGAGAACAAACAATGTATTTACCTTAATAGTCATAATATATATAGCAGTCCATGACAAATTACAAAACTCCGCCATCTCTCTCCCCACATCCACCACTGCTGGCGGCTCACCTCCAACTGCGCAACGCTACGCGCTGTTCACATCCAGCTGCCGCTGCCCAACACTACAATGGCTGACAACAATGCAAACTAGACACAGACTGCACACAGCACAGCCAGAAAGGCGTTACCAATATAAAAACCTGAACAGCCTACTTACAGGATGAGTCATGGCTGTCCGGACCTCACTGCTGCTCCGTCCTCACTGAACTCCCGACACACGACGACCCTGAAATACTAGCGGTCGCTCCAGAGATAGTACGACAGTGCTCTTACCGATAAGTGCTGTTCCTGCCACTCACAGGCAGGCAAGCCAGCAACTTAACGACGCCAGTAACTCAAATGAGAAACAAGACGAGAGTACCACCAAGGCAAGATGTCAAGCAACAACGGGACGAAAACGAGCCGCACACGGCTCAATTCCCCAACGAGGAAAAGAACCAACTTGTAACTGGGAAGGAGAATTTACCGCATGCGTATCTGAATAGCACAGGAAAACTCGACGAAACAAGACTGCCTATCTGCATTCGCTAGTAATCTCACGGGCGATGCCATATCGGATGCAGATTATGAGCATGTTCAGAATATCTGGCAGGACTTTTATATTCCCGTGTGAAAAACTGTACATAGATACGGACGTACGTCTACTCGCGTACGTTTTCGAGAAATTACGGACAGTATGCCTGACCACATATAAACTCGATCCTGTCTTTTATTACACAGCACTTGGATTGTTTTGTGATGCAGTGGTCAAGAAAATGAACGAAACCATGGGATCTGTGGAGTTCTTCGCCAATGTGTCCGTATGCGCACCAAGCAAAATAACCTGGTCAGTGCATCTGTTGAGTCTAGTTATGTATTTAGATTTGAATAGCTTATACGGGCACACCATGCAACATCACTGCCAACTAGTGGGTTTCAGTGGGTACCCCAAGAAGGTCTCAAAGGATTAGATGAGATATTTAGAAAGGTGCGGTGATAGATATTTGTGATGCAGAGTATGTTGTGGAGATAGACTATGCATATCCCATTAGTCTGCACGATGCACATGCCGATTTGCCACTATGTCCAGAGCAAGTAGTTCTGTGAGGCACAGTTTCCATTCCAAAGCTGATGAAACTTCTGGGCAACCCTGGCTGAAGGCATATACTGATTTCAACAGGAGAGAGGGGGCTTCCGCAAAGTGTGACTCTGAAAAAGAATTTTTTTAAATTAATGAATAATGCAGTTTTCGGTAAAACTGTGGAGAACTTTAGAAATCGACACGATATTGTTATTAGAATGGAATATGATGTGCGTTATTGTGTAAGGAAATGCATTGCCAGTTCAGATTTCGAAAGGATCGCCGTACTGAATAAGAACTTTTTCGCTATGAAGATGGCGAAGATTGCAGTAGAGTTTGCGAAGCCTCTCTATGTGGGCATGTGTATACTGGACCTATCCAAACTCCACATGTACTGCTGTCACAACGCGTTCGCAAAACTTCATTTCGCACGTGCAAAATTACTTTATACAGATGCAGTTATTTTCATCTACTGGGTGAACTATGTACTACGGTGATGAATTCGACATGTCTTCATACACGGCCTCTAACCCTTATAGTATTCCTCTGCAGAACAAGAAGGTTATTGGTCTAATGAAAGACGAGAGGAATGGATTGCCTAATGTGGAGTTTGCAGGATAAAGGTCAAAGATGTACGCGTATCGCACATTTGGTGGTGCCACCCAGAGGGGACTAAGGATGTGTGTCATGTTGTGTCAAGGGCCCTCATGATTGAAGATGACTTGTGGTGTCTTTACGGTGGTGTCTGTGGTGCTCCACCACAGCAAAGGGCACAAGGTAGTGACACAAACCGGTATTCAGTCATGAGGGCACGAGATGTACACTGTGCTGTGCTGCGCTCTGAAATCGACCTGTAGCATCATGATGATAAGCCTGTCATTTTGGGTATGGGGCTGAAACCCACCTGTACTCACACTGTTCACTTCCTGTTCAATTCATGATGTGGGTGGGGGAGCTATAGAGAATGACTCAAGATGTGAGAGGAATGAACATGTGTGGAAGAGAATCACCTGTTTAACATATTACGTAAATAGTAGTGGGATTGCACACCATGTGCACTGTCGTGTAAATAGTTTTCTTTTCATACACATTACACTGTGTAGATATTTGTTTTTTCTTGCACACCACGTGTGTCACACTTTACCTGCACACCTGATATGCCTTGTATACAGTTTAGGTGTGTCTGTATAGAAAAAAAGATAAATCTATAAAACAATCTGTATGAATAAAAGAACTGCAAACTATTTTATTTTCATAAACTGTCTGACAACACACCGTATAAAAATGTGTACCATTAACACATGTAAATAACCTAGTTTTTCAGTTTCACCTACTTATATCCATGGTATTTTTTACTATTTTTCCCAGTCCAATAGAACTTTTAGATATTTTGGATACATCCACTGCTACTAATGTAGTATTACTCATGGATACATTGTACACTGTAAAAATGAATTTCATCATGCTCAAAATTGCTTGGCCAGTGGGCTGTAGTAACACTAATGGCCATTAAAATTGCTACACCAAGTAGAAATGTAAATGATAAACGGGTATTCATTGGAAAAATATATTACACTAGAACTGATATGTGATTACATTTTCACGCAATTTGGGTGCTTAGATCCTGAGAAATCAGTACACAGAACAACCATCTCTGGTCGTAATTACGGCCTTGATACGCCTGGGCATTGAGTCAAACAGAGCTTGGACGGAGTGTACAGGTACAGCTGCCAATCCAGCTTCAACACGATACTACATTTCATCAAGAGTAGTGACTGGCGTATTGTGACGAGCCAGTTGCTCGGCCACCATTGACCAGACGTTTTCAGTTGGCGAGAGATCTGGAGAATGTGCTGGCCAAGGCTGCAGTCGAACATTTTCTGTATTTAGAAAGGCCCGTACAGGACCTACAACATGCGGTCGTGCATTATCCTGCCGAAATGTAGGGTTTCGCAGAGATCACATGAAGGGTAGAGCCACGGGTCATAACACATCTGAAATGTAACGTCCACTGTTCGAAGTGTCGTCAATGCGAACAAGAGGTGACCCAGACGTGTAACCAATGGCACCCCGTACCATCATGCTGGCTGATACGCCAGCATGGCGATGACGAATACACGCTTCCAATGTGCGTTCACAGCGATGTCGCCAAACACAGATGCGACCATCATGATGCAGAACCTGGATTCATCTGAAAAAATGACGTTTTGCCATTCGTGCACCCAGGTTCGTCGTTGAGTACACCATCGCAGGCGCACCTTTCTGTGATGCAGCGTCAAGGGTAACCGGAGCCGTGGTCTACGAGCTGATAGTCCATGCTGATGCAAACGTCGTCGAACTGTTCGTGCAGATGATTGTTGTCTTGCAAACGTCCCCATCTGTTGACTCAGGGATCGAGACGTGGCTGCACGATCCGTTATAATCATGCCTGTCATCTCAACTGCTAGTGATACGAGGCCGTTGGGATCCAACACGGCGTTCCGTATTACCCTCCTGAACCCACCGATTCCATATTCTGCTAACAGACATTGGATCTCGATCAACGCGAGCAGCAGTGTCGCTATACGATAAACAGCAATCGCGATAGGCTACAATTTGAACTTTATCAAAGCCGGAAACGTGATGGTACGCATTTCTCCTCCTTACACGAGGCATCACAACAACGTTTCACCAGGCAACGCTGGTCAACTGCTTTTTGTGTATGAGAAATCGGTTGGAAACTTTCCTCATGTGAGCACGTTGTAGGTGTCGCCACTGGCGCCAACCATTTGTGAATGCTCTGAGAAGCTAATCATTTGCATATCACAGCATCTTCTTCCTGTCGGTAAAATTTCGCTTCTGTAGCACGTCATCATCATTTTAATGGCCAGTAGTGTATTTGTAATAATACTAATTTATGGTAAAGGCAGTATCTCTGCTTGACTGTTTGATGTTTTCTAAAAGAACCAATCGTAACTGTTTGGCAAAGTATCAAAAATGTGACTGTTTCCTAAAAAGAACTTATTATACCACGTAAAACAAATTCTATCTGCGATTTGTACCTCAGGAACCAATGTGTAGAAGGAACAAAATTGTATCACTGTACACTGACATGCATCTGTGTTTGTGTCTAAAGCAACTGAATTGTATCTCAAGAACCAAACTGTGTATCTACAATCAAATTCCATTTGTAACAATTAAATAAAAAATAAATTTGTTACCATAAGTCTTTGTTGTTATTTATTTGTATAATGAAAGGATGTGTAGGAGACAAGTGAGATTAGTTTTGAACATGAGTCCTATTTAAGAGGTGAAATTTGCGATGGAGAATACCCAAAAACATGAAATAGTTGCATAGGACTATGTCTAGCGTGCTGAAAGTGTTTTGCTGTCGGAGCAGGTGGCACATGACCATGTCCGCTTCCAAACACATATATCAGGCACACCTAAAATTATATCTGCTGTGCTTGAGGAGAACCACAGATGTCGTACCTTAGTAAAGTTGCATATTGACAAAGGGTGAAAGAAATAAAGTACACACAGGCTATGAGGTAAAAATTCGTTTCTTCCCCATCCAACTTTAAAGTAATTTTACATTTACGCAGGCAGACACAACACAGTTTTCACATAACATTTTCTGCTTCAGTTGATGGAGACAGGGCACCCACTAAATTCCAGGTCTTGGACAGCAGCAAACTTGAAAATTACACACATCAATGTGATCTTATTCTCGCCTTTAACGTCGATGGTGGTATCCATGTGGTCAAATTGAAGGGGTACAGTACTGTCCGACATAGAAAAGATGTACAACATACTTCGTTGTTCTTGTCGGAACAGCGTCTTTTGTATAATAACACCATTTTATTTAATACACTGAAGCCGGATACCAACGTAGGCAAGAAGGGCAATTTGTATGTTTAATTATTCAGATGTGCACTTCCTTAAAATAGATCCCTGAATCCAGTTTGGTTATGCATGTGAACTAAATGAATGGCTGGTCGTCTGCTGACCACAGATAGTGAAGGTTGATTCTATAATCATCTTTGAGACGGTTCTCTGGTCACCTTTGGCCGAAACAAAGAGAGAAAGTATACCAGAGCACTAGAGGGCCTGGAATGTGGCTGACCAATACGGTGGCAAGGTCCTCACCCACTTCTTCGGAAGTGTGGGATGACCGGATGAACGGCCATGTTTCAACACTCCGTCGCTATTTCCTGATGTGTGAAGATGTGCTTTATGTGTGCTGCGGAAAAACGAATTAAATGAAAATGGTATGCATGTGGAATATTTAAGAGTAGATAAACTAATAATTTCTGTTTCCAGAAACTTTTGGTGGGAGGCTCATGTAAATTGTTCAGAAAAAGGTAGGCAGGTAAAAAAAAAATTATGGGAAACATAGTATTTTTCGGAAGTGACAAATAAACCACGTGTTGTAATTATAAGACGAAATGCTAGCGCGTGGTGGTGTTAAGATGAAATACTTGCATTTGTAAATCTAAGTTGAAAATAATTAAGATTTCTGTGTGCAGAACTTGAATTAGAGACAAGCACTTCCACGTGATGAGTACTGTGCGAGTCTCAGTCTGACTATGAGACAATAAAAAAAAAATTAGAAGTGATTCTCCTAGCTTTCAGTTGAGGATCCGTGTGTGAGATAAATAAGATACCAAAACTTCCATTATGAGATACATTCGTGTGATGCCAGCTTGATGTTCAGATACTCTGAGAGTGAATTAAGGTGAGTCAGCTATCTACCTGGCAACAGCATGTGGGTTGCATTGCACAGGGAGATGTGCATAAATCCTCCAGGGTTTGTGGTAGGAAAACTATTACGTGGGTCAGTGATGCGTGAATCTGGGAAGACTATTGTTTGATGTGGGAAAGCAGAACGAATAGATAACCAAACATTTTGTTTTTGAGATGTGTTTTATAGTGCCAGTGTGATTTATTTTGTGTATTTAATTTGTGTGATTTGCATGGGGCAGTAGTGAATTAGTTTCATATACGGTGGGTCTAGCAGATTTTTTCCTAGTACAGCACGAAAGTCAGTAAATTCGTTATGTTGCTAATGAATGAAGTTAAGAGAGTGTGGGAGAGGATGAAGTGGCGAAAGATTCCTTACCAATCCAGAAAGTGCACAGTAGAAATAAACAGAAACATAACATAGAATAGTAAAATGTTTATGTTAAGTCATCCCCATTGGGTGGAGAATCCCTTGTTCGACTATTGTGTTTAAGTGTAATTTAAAAAATTTTGCAGCATTAGCGTGAAAGAATTTATTGTAATAAAAGAGGAGATATATGAAACAAATAGCGGTCTTAATTATTGAGTTATGGGTAGCCATTCTGTTGAGGTATTTCACCATAACCTCCATTTTCTTGCTGGGATGTCCAAGCTTTGATTAAAATATATACCACAGGAAGGATATGTGTCCTTGCCAGGGTGGAGTGAGTCCATCAGAAATGTGCACAAGCTATTAGTCAGATGCGTTATCCATTCCGTTGCATTAAGAAGTAAGGGCGAGAATAAATTACAGCTTAACTGACAGGCACTAGGGCTCGTATTTCAAGCATAGTTGCAGTAGGTATGATAAATAATGATAATGTTCCTGATGTACGAATAACACTTGCACTCGTTTGGCAGGCGACTCATCTAGTAGATCTGACTACTGCGTGCCACAGAATGGATTAGGAACCTCCCAAAATAACCGAAGTGATATGATCATATCTTTATATCGTCTACCAGATCATCCCAGTGAATTCCATGATAGAAATGTGTTATCCACTTTGCGCTCCTCCTTGTTTTAAAACACTTCACATCCTTGGAAGACCTCGGTGGTGCAATGTGTGCTGAGAATGTCTCTATTATACCAGCACCTTCTGTGTATGCTACAAATGCAACATATTTAGATGTGAACTGTCCATTCTCTACACCAAGGAAATCCCGAACGTCTGAAATGATGTTAACACCTTGAGACGCCATTGCGAAATACTTCAGGTATGGCACAGCGCTTGTTCATTTATACAGCTCTCTGCACAACACCAGTGGATTGGCAATAGTGAATCACACGGTCATGTAGAACTAGAGCATATGCTGAAGTGTGTTCAGCGACATTTGCTGACGATTAAAATTCAATTGTCACATATATAGGACCAGATTTAATCATCTCGTTCTGTTCTTGAGCAATCTGTTATGATGATTGGTGCCAGCTCTTTAAATTTCTGTGAGCTGAATAGGCAACCTTTCTCTTCATAGTATGAAGCATAGAACTGCGCATACATGACCAACGCTAGACTGTAAGTATTTCCATTCCACTACAGGTTTATATTATCATACATGCATAAGTCAGAGTTCAGGTAGCCTCTGGTCTTAGGTAACCTGCAATTCTTCTGGCAAACCTTCCGGGATGTAAGGTCGTGGTCCATGAATGAAACTCTTCAGCTCCTAACGTTTCGTCCAGAGCTGCGCTGGACATCTTCAGAGGGGTGTTTCTCCTCCGGTGAGTCTTGCAACACTCACCGGAGGAGAAACACCCCTCTGAAGATGTCCAGCGCAGCTCTGGACGAAACGTTAGGAGCTGAAGAGTTTCATGGACCACGACCTTACATCCCGGAAGGTTTACCAGAAGATATGTCATCCGGTCGTGAAAGCTTTCATACTATAACCTGCAGTTATCAAATTTGGTGGCATCATCTATTATATTCCCTCTGGAATGCAAGTATAATGCATCTAGGCGTCTACAGTCGAACAGAGGTTTCAAAAATGGTTCAAATGGCTCTGAGCACTATGGGGCTTAACATCTGTGGTCATCAGTCCCCTAGAACTTAGAACTACTTAAACCTAACCAACCTAAGGACATCACACATATCCATGCCCGAGGCAGGATTCGAACCAGCGACCGTAGCGGTCACGCAGATCCGGGCAGAAACGCCTAGAACCGCACGGCAGAGGTTTCAATATCCCTCGTTTTTCTGTTTGCAGTCAGTAGCACTGGGCCCTCAAAAAGCACCCATGAACGGAAAGATAATGGTAGAAATGCACCTGCATTCACGACTTTTAGAAGCTGCAAATGCTGCTCGTCTGGTAGAGTGATGTGCGGCATTTTCGATATTATTTTGTTGACGGTGATCTCGTTCCCTTCTTGTGCTTCCTGAATGTGTGAGCTGTTATCTGTTGCACTATGCAACAGAATAACTTTCTGTGTAGCATTCAAAATAAGTCAATGCAGTCTTCAAAATATTCTTTAAGCAGTTTTAGAGGTGTGAAAGCAGGATATCTCCTGTACTCTTCGGCCGTTCTAGCCATTGGCTCGTCTATGAATCATCCATCATTTTCCAGATCGTTCAAATCCAAGGGAGAAACAGAAACATACATTTTAAGACTTCACGCTATGCCTACATTGTGTGGATGAACAATCGTGACCCCATTAAGTCCATATCGTATCTCATGAAACAGCTGCGCTAAAGCATTACATGTACACTTCCGTCCCACTGCAGCAGAACCATTTGTTTTCGTAAATGCCCGGGCTCTCTGGTTCGATTCCCGGGGGGGTCAGGGATTTTCTCTGCCTCGTGATGACTGGGTGTTGTGTGCTGTCCTTAGGTTAGTTAGGTTTAAGTAGTTCTAAGTTCTAGGGGACTGATGACCATAGATGTTAAGTCCTACAGTGCTCAGAGCCATTTGAACCACTTTCTTTTTCGTAAATGATCCATCAAGATTATGAAACTCCCACGCAGGAGGCTTAAAACGTCTTGGTATTGAATGAAAATCCTAATTTCATCGTTCTTCGTAAATGTGGCTGATGCATAAGGTTTATGCGAGAAGTATTCCTGGCGTATAATACGCTCGTCATACTCTACTGCTTTAGTTACATTGAACGATGTCACTGAGAGGATTCAGACCTGATTTAAGAAACTCGTAGTTTGCATGTGTTATCACCTTGCAGTCCTGTTGTGAGATGCCACACTGTGCGCTGTGCATGTTGGTTTTATGTCATCCACAACGTTGCTCGTGACCTCTGGCATGCCTGAACCTTCATCCAGTTGAAAGTCGCCACTGTCGCTTTCTGTCTTCCAGCAAGGTGATGCCTTTGTTCTTTCTGAGAGGTTGGGGGTGAGTCCACTGCAAGTCCCAGCTGCTTGAAGGTCTTTGTTTGTCTCTGCATGTTCGAGGTCACTGGTGGTTGCACTTTAGATATAGTTGTACATTGATTTATTCATCATTAGTTGATTATCCTGGTCCATAATACGAGGCACCAGATAGTCCAATGTCTGCCCTGTTAGTGGGAGGTATATAGCGTTGATGAATGTCTCAGTAATCTCATACCCAGTTCCAACTGACGAGAAGAGTCCGTAAATTGTATTAATCAATCTACTGTTCATACTATAGTTTGTTGCAATGTTACACTCGACACTGATTGTACTGACAGAAAGTATTTCCAACGACTGATCAGATCTGTAAAATTATTAAGGATCCTGCTTCAAAACCTGTCCTGTGGTGAAATACAGCAATCATCCTATTGAATCTTTCTGGTTAAAGTCAATCGTTTCATTCACTGTCTTTATTTCAGAGTTAAGTGTATCGACTTTTGCAAGTAATACAATCCCTTTTCCAGCCAACCTTAAAATTTCGTTTAAATCATCAATATGGTATGCACCAGGTTCTAGTCCTGGACCTTTAATGTCCAGATAAATTTTAATGTTAGTGTCTGTGACATTCGGAATACTGTTGTTCATGCCCAGTCCAATCAACGTAATACTCCACTCTCCACTACATAAATCAAACGGTGGGAAGTAATTTGCAGGTAATACAGACGATCATTTTTTTAAAGTAACGTGTATGACACTCGATCTGACACTCAACTGATGAGTAGAAGCACTTCCTTATATATACTTCTCCGTAAACGTTAGGAGAAACATGATACATAGATGACCACACAGGTAAGTATTAAAGTCTTCCTGGCGATGAAAATTGTAGCACACACTTCTTCTGTTGGTGAAGTATCGTTGTAACGCTTCTGGTGGCTCCAGGTCTCAAATAAGTCGTAATAGTAGATGTAATTTGTATTTTTCCTAACATACGAACATGGATTTCAGGTCCTCCAGCAACATCTAAATTCACAATTCCATATTCTCTGGATTTCCACATTGTCTGCGGTAACGTATCCCACATAAATACACGACAGAATCTTGGAACGCTGACTTTTCCGAACAGAGTAGATCTGTATTCATAAGTGGTCCATCCAGTAGGATGACTAAGGGGATTCTTTTATTTATGAAGAGACCTAGTCCGTTCTTGTATGGTTTCAGGTGTAGTCCTTTTCTGATAACTGCTCCTTCCAACATGCAGTTATGTCCACTTGCCACCTCTAACTGCTTCTCTGAAATCTGTGCAGTCTTTGGTGTTCTGGCAATAGTTCAAGCAGCACCAGCCAGTGAACCCATAGCTGAGAGACCTGCAAGGGCAGGAATTAGGAAGGGGATGGTTCCGCACAATGTCTTGGGTACTGGCAGAACCTGGGGTGCTTTCACTGGGCCTTTATGCGTCAGGGTGCCTGTATCTGCATATGTTACAGTCAGCACACAGTCTTGGACAGACCTCTTCTACTTCTTCATCGTTGGCCCCTCTTCTTCAGTGCACGATATGCAGCGTTAATAATTTGGTTGAAACGCAAAACCCAACTTAATTTTAGGACGCATGATTTTATCCGCTACAGATGCTGCAGTTTGTTGCACTATACCAGCATCCTTTCTCACATGTATTGCTCTGGCTTTATCAGCTAAAATTCGATCGACGACATGACGTCCTGGGAGATCTTTATGTTTTGCCTATGCAGTGTCAAGTTCCAAACACGCCTCGTCAAGCAGGTTAATCCCCTATCACCTTGAGCCAAACGTTTTTGAACGTTTGTACCAGAACCGCAGTAGTTATACACTGGCATGCGCAACTCGACTGGAATTTTGTCGATACTACCATGTGTTGTTGTGGTCTTCAGTCCTGAGACTGGTTTGATGCAGCTCTCCATGCTAATCTACCCTGAGCAAGCTCCTTCATCTCCCAGTACCTACTGCAACCTACATCCTTATGAATCTGCTTAGTATATTCATCTCTTGGTCTCCCTCTACGATTTTTACCCTCCACACTGCCCTCCAATGCTAAATTTGTGATCCCTTGATGCCTCAGGACATGTCCTACCAACCGATCCCTTCCTCTAGTCAAGTTGTACCACAAACATCTCTTCTCCCCAAACCTATTCAATACCTCCTCATTAATTGCCCACCTAATCATCAACATTCTTCTGTAGCACCACATTTCGAAAGCTTCTATTCTCTTCTTGTCCAAACTATTTATTGTCCATGTTTCACTTCCATACATGGCTACACTCCATAGAAATACTTTCAGAAACGACTTTCTGACACTTAAATCTATACTCGATGTTAACAAATTTCTCTTCTTCGTAAACGCTTTCCTTGCCATTGCCGGTCTACATTTTATATCCTCTCCGACCATCATCAGTTATTTTGCTCCCCAAATAGCAAAACTCCTTTACTACTTTAAGTGTCACATTTCCTAATCTAACTCCCTCAGCATCACCCGACTTAAATCGGCTACATTCCATTATCCTCGTTTTGCTTTTGTTGATGTTCATCTTATATCCTCCTTTCAAGACACTGTCCATTCCGTTCAACTACTCTTCCAAGTCCTTTGCTGTCTCTGACATAATTACAATGTCATCGGCGAACCTCAAAGTTTTTATTTCTTTTCCATGTATTTTAATACCTACTCCGAATTTTTCTTTTATTTCCTTTACTGCTTGCTCTACCAGTTTTACCATTCGTCTGTAAAGAATACGCGTTACTATTTTGCAGCTGTGACTTACTAAACTGATAGTTTGGTAATTTTCATATCTGTCAACACCTGCTTTCTTTGGGATTGGAATTGCTATATTCTTCTTGAAGTCTGAGGGTACATCTTGCTCATCAGTTCGTAGAGTTTTGTCAGGACTGGCTCTCCCAAGGCCGTCAGTAGTTCTAATGGAATGTTGTCTACTCCATAGACCGTGTTTCGACTTAGGTGTTTCAGTGCTATGTTAAACTCTTCACGCAGTATCGTATTTCCCATTTCATCTTCATCTACATCCTCTTCCATTTCCATAATATCGTCCTCAAGTACATCGCCCTTGTATAGACCCTCTATATACTCTTTCCACCTTTCCGCTTTCCCCTCTTTGCTTAGAACTGAATTTCCATCTGAACTCTTGATATTCATACAAGTGGCTCTCTTTTCTCCAAAGGTCTCTCTAATTTTCCTGTAGGCAGTATCTGTCTTACCCTTAGTGAGAAAAGCCTCTACATCCTTACATTTGTCCTCTAGCCATGCCTGCTTAGCCATTTTGCCCTTCCTGTCGATCTCATTTTTGAGTCGTTGGTATTCCGTTTTGCCTGCTACATTTACTGCATTTTTATATTTTCTCCTTTCATCAATTAAATTCAGTATTTCTTCTCTTACCAAGGATTTCTACTAGCCCTCGCCTTTTTACCTATTTGATCCTCTGTTGCCTTCACTACTTCATCCCTCAGAGCAACCCATTCGTCTTTTACTGTATTTCTTTCCCCCATTCCAATCAATTGTTCCCTTATGCTCTCCCTGAAACTCTGTACAACCTCTGGTTTAATCAGTTTATCCAGGTCCCACCTCCTTAAATTCCCACCTTTTTGCAGTTTCTTCAGTTTTAATCTGCAGTTCATAACCAATAGATTGTGGTCAGAGTCCACATCTGCCCCTGGAAATGTCCTACAATTTAAAACCTGATTCCTAAATCTCTGTCTTACCATTATATTATCTATCTGATACCTTTTAGTATCTCCAGGATTCTTCCATGCATACAACCTTCTTTTATGATTCTTGAACCAAGTGTTAGCTATGATTAAGTTATGCTCTGTGCAAAATTCTACCAGACGACTTCCTCTTTCATTTCTTAGCCCCAATCCATACTCACCTACTACGTTTCCTTCTCTCCCTTTTCCTACTGTCAAATTCCAGTCACCCAAGACTATTAAATTTTCGTCTCCCTTCACTACCTGAATAATTTCTTTTATCTCATCATACATTTCTTCGATTTCTTCGTCATCTGCAGAGCTAGTTGCCATATTAACTTGTACTACTGTAGTAGTCATGGGCTTCGTGTCGGCCACTATAATACGTTCACTATGCTGTTTGTAGTAGCTTACCCGCACTCCTATTTTTTACTCATTATTAAACCTACTCCTGCATTACCCCTATTTGATTTTGTATTTATAACCCTGTAGTCACCTGACCAGAAGTCTTGTTCCTCCTGCCACCGTACTTCGCTAATTCCCACTATATCTAACTTTAACCTACCGATTTCCCTTTTTAAATTTTCTAACCTACCTGATTAAGGGATCTGACATTCCACGCTCCGATCCGTAGAATGCCAGTTTTCTTTCTCCTGATAACGACGTCCTCCTGAGTAGTCCCCGCCCGGAGATCCGAATGGGGGACTATTTTACCTCCGGAATATTTTACCCAAGAGGACGCCATCATCATTTAACCATACAGTAAAGCTGCATGCCCTCGGGAAAAATTACGGCTGTAGTTTACCCTTGCTTTCAGCCGTTCGCAGTACCAGGACAGCAAGGCCGTTTTGGTTAGTGTTACAAGGCCAGATCACTCAATCATCCAGACTGTTGCCCCTGCAACTACTGAAAAGGCTGCTGCCCCTCTTCAGGAACCACACGTTTGTCTGGCCTCTCAACAGATACCCCTCCGTTGTGGTTGCACCTACGGTACGGCTATCTGTATCGTTGAGGCACGCAAGCCTCCCCACCAACGGCAAGGTCCATGGTTCATGAGGGGGGGGGGGGAAATAATACCGTAGCATCCTATAATTCCATAGCATCCTATGATGTGTCTCCTATCGATATGTTTTTCTACAGTGCTGGTTGTGCTCTGTGCACTCCTTTCTACAGCAAATCGTCAGCGTTAATCCACCTTTTTTGTGCTGCAGGAAAACCAAGCCATTTAACTAGTGCTCTATTCCCTTGACGTCTTATGACCACACTATAAGAAATTCATGTGGTTTGAGCTCTTCTGCATTTCTCGCTGAGACCCCTTGCTAAACCCGCAGAACAGGCAGTTTAAGTTGTGGAAAGGGGCCAAAGTAAGCGGCTGCCAGATATACTCGAACATACAACCTTTTATTTGATCAAACATTACAAGAGCCAAGAATTTTTTTTAAAAAAAAAACACACCTTTAGTTTTGGAATTAGTTAATTAGCGGCCGAATGCGCCGTAGAGTCTCATGCCATAAGGGCAAGACCACTTTAATTTAAAAACTTCTGAAAGCCAGTACCTTAAAGCTCAACGAAAATCATACATTTAAAAGGCAAGCCTTATCTTAAAACAGTGGTTTAATTAGGCTGAAGGCCCAAAGAATCTGATACTTTAAGAGCAAAGCAACTTCAATTCAAAATCGGCTGAAGGCCCAACACTTAAGACTCAATAACATTAATTTTAAAAATGCCAAAGGTTCAAATGGTTCAAATGGCTCTGAGCACTATGGGACTCAACTGCTGAGGTCATTAGTCCCCTAGAACTTAGAACTAGTTAAACCTAACTAACCTAAGGACATCACAAACATCCATGCCCGAGGCAGGATTCGAACCTGCGACCGTAGCGGTCTTGCGGTTCCAGACTGCAGCGCCTTTAACAGCACGGCCACTTCGGCCGGCAAAAATGCCAAAGGCTTTACGTAAAACAGTTCTTAAATTAGGCTGAAGGCCCAAACCATCTGATGCCTTACGGGCAAAACAACCTTTATCTAAAAATCGGCTAGAAGCCATACAATTACAAACAACATGAACAAACAAGGAGAGGCAGTACACCCAAGGGCGCTCAGAAGATCCAAGGGTCAGCCTGGAATTCAAACACTAACGCTCGCTTAGGTGAGACAAGCAGTCGGCCCAACCATTGTCGATCCGACAACAAACTAACCGACAGACAGTCAACGGACCAACCAACAAGATAACGTCCGCCTCACCCAACCAGCCCACAACAGTGAGTTCAATGGAAGCACGGAGAAGGTATTGGCGCCCACTACCAATTACACATTGAGCTGTCAAACTACACTCCGTGCTGGACAGCGACAACACGATGAGGAAAATACACTGCCTGAATTTACGTCAACATCCAGGGCAGATAACTGGAACGTTAACGGCCACAAGGCAGAAGATTCAGCTGGTGCACTTCAATTCAAATAACCAAGTACTGTGAAACTCCATCAGAGGGTGGCTAAAATTTGCGAACTTGAAAACACATGTTGTTGCTCATGGGAATATTCCAACAGCCGACAACGAACTCCAAACGACACAATGTGAACAGCCGTGACTTGCTGGTAGATAAGTCAAAACTCAAGTTTCATGTCCAGGGTCGGTGAGCCACGAACGTCGTTGCAATGGGAACAGCACCACACACTCTGAAACCGCATAGAGGCCGCGAGCAGGCCGGACAAACCACGCACCATGGAGATCTGCTCGCGTCTCCACGCCAACCGACCAACTGCCCACACACAGCCCAGCCGGAAACTATAAGCGCCAGGCCAAAGATAGTCCAAGGTGCGAATATCGATACACACCGCTGCTGCCACCTGCGGAAAGAGGATAACAGCATAACCACAGTAACCGTGGGAGACTAAACACAGAATAGCAAACAAGGCTTAATCCAACGCATAGCATGATCCAGCCACGGCTCACTCACATCCTGTAATTTCAGTGCCAATTCTAACGTTTAAGTTCTGGGATTTGTTCTCTGCACTTCGTAAACTGCGAAAATCTCACTCGACCAGTCTGGGAGGTACGACTTTCCAAATTTTATCTTGAGTTTTGAGATAGTGCCAAAACACCCTCATTAATTTTCTGATAGAATCCATCATTTTAATACGATAGTCCACCGTATCTGTGAGTTCATTATCATGAACATCGATTGGTCTCATTTTTACTGTGTTATTTTGGGTTAGATTATACTGTGCAGTTGTTTCTTGGAGGATATCTGTCCATTTATAAGATCTGTGAAGATTGAAATGCATACACATTTAACCTTTTGTTGTTCTGTTCAGACGATCCACGATACTCACCTTCAGATAGGTGAATGCTGAGCAGTGCTTATTCCATACTGCTGCATCATGATGTGGAAATACCTATTGCAAACCTCTCTACTGTGATCAAATTGAAGGCTGTCTGGCCATCTGTTAGTCCTGTCTGCAAAAATGACTCAAACGCTCATGCTAGATCCCTCCCTGTTTTGTTTTAACATGTAATTCCCAAACGAATGGACTGGAGGGCATATAAAGCGTGTTGGGGGGACGCGGAAAATAGTACAGTCGCTTTCATTAATCGAATATCGTGTTTAGCAAAACGGCCTTATCTAAAACCTGCGCCGAGACAATTGTGATGCTCCACGAGCTATAGATAATAGGGATGAACGACAGAGATGTACACACATCATAAAAAGAAGTCGTGCATCACCTCATTTCTGAGAGTTCTGGAACCTGTACAGAAAACTGGAATAGAGATCAACATCATTTCCGCCCTTTTAATTGCTCATTACAACCACACATTTCATGTTGTACCACCATCAGCGAGACCTTCAGAGGTGGTGGCCCAGATTCCTGAAGACACCAGTACCTCTAATACCCAGTAGCATGTCCTCTTGCATTGATGCATGCCTGTATTCGTCGTGTCATACTATCCACAAGTTCATCGAGGCACTGTTGACCCAAATTGTCCGACTCCTCAACGACGATTCGGCGTAGATCTCTCAGAATGGTTGGTGGGTCACGTCGTCTATAAACAGCCGTAGTCAACCCATACCCGGCATGTTCGATAGGGTTCATGTTTGGAGAACATGCTGCCCACTCTAGTTGAGTGATGTCGTTATCCTGAAGGAAGTCATTCACAAGATTTGCACGATGGGGGCGAGAATTGTAGGCCATGAAGACGAATGTCTCGCCAAAATACTGCGGATATGGTTGCGCTATCAGTCGGAGGATGGTATTCACGTATCGTACAGCTGTTACAGCGCCTTCCATGACTATCAGCGGCGTACGTCTGCTTCACGTAATGCCAACCCAAAACAGCAGGAAACCTCCACCTTGCTGCACTTGCTGGACAGTGTGTCTAAGGCGTTCAGCTTGACCGGGTTGACTCCAAACAAGTGTCCGACGATTGTCTGGTTGAAGGCATATGCGGCTCTCATCGCTGAAGAGTACGTGATGCCGATCCTGAGCGGTCTATTCGGCATCTTGTTGTGCCCATCTGTACAGTGCTGCATGGTGCCGTAGCTGCAAAGATGGACCTCGCCATGGAAGTCGGGAGTGAAGTTCCGTATCATGCAGCCTATTGCGCACAGTTTGAGTCGTAACACGACATCCTGTGGCTGCACGAAACGCGTTATTCAACATGGTGGCGTTGCTGTCAGGGTTTCTCCGAGCCATAATCCGAAGAAAGCGTCACTCACTGCAGTAGTAGCCCTTGGGCGGCCTGAACAAGTCATGTCATCGACAGTTCCTGCCTCTCTGTATTTCCTTAATGTCCAGACAACAACAATTTGGTTCACTCGGAGACGCCTGGACACTTTCCTTGTTGAGAGAGCTTCCTGGCACAAAGTAACAATGCAGACGCGATAGACCCACGTTATTGACCGCCTAGGCATTGTTGAATTACAGACAACACGAGTCGTGTGCCACATTCCTGGTGGAATGACTGCTACTGATCGGCTGTCGGACACCCTCTGTCTAATAGGCGCTGCTCATGCATGGTTGTTTACATCTTTGGGCGGGTTTAGTGACATCTCTGAACAAAGGGAATGTATCTGTGATACAGTATCCACAGTCAACCTCTGTCTTCAGGAGTTCTGGGAACTGGTGTGATGTAAAACTTCTTTTGTTGTGTATATTTGAATCTATTATTGGCATGACCATATTCCCTCCTATTTACAAGAGCAGCCTGCCATAACTCATCCAAACCTGTAATAATAACAGGTCTATGAAGGTATGTTATATATGATAGTTTGTGCAGTTCTCGGACAACTGACGTCATTCCTATTCGATTATAGCTCTCTCTATACGAAATTGTTGCAACAACATTGTTCAAATGAGTGGTAGGACTGGCAGCAGTTGATGCCATGAGATGTAGCCTATGTACACTACTGGCCATTAAAATTGCTACACCACGAAGATGACGTGCTACAGACGCGACATTTAACCGACAGGAAGAAGATGCTGTGATATGCAAATAATTAGCTTTTCAGAGCATTCACACAATGTTGGCGCCAGTGGCGACACCTAAAACGTGCTGACTCGAGAAAAGTTTCCAATCGATTTCTCTTACACAAACAGCAGTTGACCGGCGTTACCTGGTGAAACGTTGTTGTGATGCCTCTTGCCGGCCGCGGTGGTCTAGCGGTTCTGGCGCTGCAGTCCGGAACCGCGGGACTGCTGCGGTCGCAGGTTCGAATCCTGCCTCGGGTATGGGTGTGTGTGATGTCCTTAGGTTAGTTAGGTTTAAGTAGTTCTAAGTTCTAGGGGACTTATGACCTAAGATGTTGAGTCCCATAGTGCTCAGAGCCATTTGAACCATTTTGTGATGCCTCATGAAAGGAGGAGAAATGCGTACTATCACGTTTTCGACTTTGATAAAGGTCGGGTTGTAGCCTGTCGCGATTGCGCTTTATCGTATCGCGATATTGCTGCTCGCGTTGGTCGAGATCCAATGACCGTTAGCAGAATATGGAATCGGTGGGTTCAGGAGGTTAATACGGAACGCCGTGCTGGATCCCAACGGCCTCGGATCACTAGCAGTCGAGATAACAAGCATCTTATCCGCATGGCTGTAACGGATCGTGCAGCCACGTCTCGATCCCTGAGTCAACAGATGGGGACGTTTGCAAGGCAACCACCGTCTGCACCAACAGTTCGACAAGGTTTGCAGCAGCATGGACTATCAGCTCGGAGACCATGGCTGCGGTTACCCTTGACGCTGCATCACAGACAGGATCACTTGCGATGGTGTACACAACGACGAACCTGGGTGCACAAATGGCAAAACGTCATCTTTTCGGATGAATCCAGGTTCTGTTTACAGCATCATGATGGTAGCATCCGTGTTTGGCGACATTGCGGTGAAAGCATATTGGAAGCGTGTATTCGTCATCGCCGTACTGGCGTATCACCAGGCGTGATGGTATGGGGTGCCATTGGTTACACGTCTCGGTCACCTCTTGTTCGCATTGACGGCACTTTGAACACTGGACTTTACATTTCGCATATGTTAGGCCCCGTGGCTCTGCCCTTGATTCGATCCCTGCGAAACCCTACATTTCAGCAGGATAATGCACGATCGCATGTTGCAGGTCCTGAACGGGCCTTTCTGGACACAGAAAATGTTGGACTGCTGCCCTGGCCAGCACATTCTTCAGATCTCTCACCGACTGAAAACGTCGAGTCAATGGTGGCCGAGCAACTGGCTCGTCACAATACACCATTCACTACTCTTGATGAACTGTGGTATCGTGTTGAAGCTGCATGGGCAGCTGTACCTGTACACGCCATCCAAGCTCTGTTTGACTCACTGCCCAGGCGTGTCATGGCCGTTATTGCGGCCAGAGGTGGTTGTTCTGGGATCTATGAACACAAATTGCTTGAAAATGTAACCACATTTCAGTTCTAGTATAATATATTTGTCTAATGAATACCCGTTTATCATCTACATTTCTTCTTGGTGTAGCAATTTTAATGGCCAGTAGTGTATTAACTCATTGAGATCGTCGTAGTATATATACTGTGGAGGATCTGTTGCTGAATCCCTTACAATGGATGTCAATATCATCACCAGTAATATACTGAGCATCTAATATAACTCTTATAAAGGTTTAGTGTTTCATACTGCGTCGGTTTCCTGCTTTCCTACGTACGCCAGTTATTTTCAAGTCTTTCACAACACGTCGCCAGATCTTTGAGTGAATAATTTACAAATTTTTCGGGATTGAGGATATGAGGGTAATTAGGTCAGTTGTTCTCTGATATTCTCTAGCAACTGTCTGTATTGTTTTCTCTTTTAAACTAACAGGTGACCACCCTAAGATATATCACTTTTCACAACTGACACCAGATAAGTATTCTCTCTATTCTATTATCAGTCAGCAACTTCATGATCAATGTGTCATTTCGCTGAGAGTTCATCGAAAGGATGTGTAACTGGTTGAAAGGTTTCTCTCAGTATATGGTATTGATTCAGTTGCCCTAGCATTAGCAGTCATAACGTCCCTCCAACTGCCTTCCATGTAGCGATGACCTTATGCTTCGTTGATAACTTGTTATCTACTAAGTAGACTGCTCCACAGGGTGCACTTTATATACATTTCGCCAGATTCTACCAACTTTTACAGTTAAGTCATGCACTTTCTTCTCAATTCCCAATTCCATCAACCTTTATAGTTACGTTCCTTTCAAGTGGATTAACTGTGGCTTCTAAGTTGTTGATCAGCCAGAAACATGTCTAGGTCTTTATGTTTGAGAGACTGAAATTGTTCATGTACTTACAGACGAATTCTTTTTCTGTATTCATATCCTCTCAGGTGAAGGTATATATATATATATATATATATATATATATATATATATATATATATATATATATATATATACTCCCGGGAGTTAAACCTGTAGCTACCATCATTCAGCTGTCTGTTTAACAATAACAAGAAAGCCGTATTGTATGTGACACCAGCAATTTCCACTTATCTTCTCAAATTCATTGAATATCGTGTGAGTTCCTACATTTGCTTGGTAAATGTGCATTACATTCAAATTGTCTTGTTTGAACGCTATAATGAAGTCTGTGTTATCCGTCACAAACTGTTCTGAGATTCAGAATTTGTGTGACTCACATAAAATGTGAAACTTCCTAGCAGATTAAAACTGTGTGCCCGACCGAGACTCGAACTCGGGACCTTTGCCTTTCGCGGGCAAGTGCTCTACCATCTGGTCACATAAAATATGTCAACAACCATATAACGACCAAAACAGAAATATCATAGAATTTCATCCTGTTTTTCCACGGAAGCATCATGAAATATGAATACAGCGTTTGGTTTTTCTTTTTCTGGTAGGGGCAGTTCATTACTTTGACTGAATGTCATGCATGTTACTCCATCGACACTTTGTAGAATCTTTAACAGCAACTGGTACTTGGACTGAAACAGTGTTTTTGCAAATATGCATATATGTTCAAATTGGGTTCATCCAGACGCGTTAATAGCGACATAAAAACCATTGTCTTGCCACAAGTGAATGGATCTACAGTTATCATTCATATATTACCAGGGAGGAGTATCCCATTCTTCTTCCTCTTCTGGTCTTCTTCCAACAGGGCCAGGTGCTTACAACAAAGTTCTGATGCTTCACTTACCTTTCCATAATACTGAGTACATCAGTTACTGACATACAATAGGTTTTCATAGAAAAACTCTCATAATAATATATGTAACCACCACAGCGCAATCAACACCTTACCGACTGAACTACAATGGCTACGTTATAATGAAAAGGTTATGAAATAAGAAAAACAAAAGGTTCATGATAATATATTTTATTTACACTCTAGCAATCGTACATAGGATGCAGTACATCAGCAAAATCCAGTGGTTCTTTCTTCACACCAGCACAGTATTTAGCAAATAACAGTTTTTTGTCTGCACAGCACTAAGCATGTATTTCCCTCAAACTGGTGGGTATTCCTTTAGCTTCTTCTTTTGGTCTTACGTTTATACAGTGTACTAAATTTCCTACATACACACTATGAAAATGGAGATATTTCACATATTAATATGCATTTTGAATATAAGACACTCTCAGTCCAGTCTTTCCAATACAATGGGTGGCACCATCCATAGACAGAACAAGTTTGTAATGGCAGAGTGCTGTAAATAAGTGGAGAGGCCACAGATCTCAGCAGAGTCCAGTGCTATCGTGCAGTGATGTTCTGGATAGCATCAGGCCAGCACAGCAAATCTTTGGGGGAGAGCGGGATGGGTCATCTGTTGATTAATGTAGGTTTCTGCATTACACAGTTCATCCCATTGTGACTCTGTAAACTTCATTTTAGCACCTGTCAGGTCATTTCCAAGAAGTCAGTCACCGCCCAGTGAAGCTTCTATATCAATAATTAAGCCCTTTGTGGCACTGCCTTGTTAGATTTTAACTTGAATTGAATAGCATTAGAACACTGGGTGGAATTTGCAGTTTCTCATCCACCACATCTACACTCTTTCCTTACATTGACACTGGAAAGTTCTGGAATGGCAAGTATGAAAGACACCAATACTGACCTGCACCGTGAGGAGTAGGACCGCACGAACACGTTTTTAGAGATTCAGGGTCTGAGTGTCTTCGTTTCACAAATTGATAAGTGGGATGGGTAACAGCAACTCGTTGTACTGCTCAAACATGCTCTCCAGGTGCACTACAGTGTCCTATGGGGCTGCAGACACGACAGGCCTAATAGTTCTGCAGGTCCCAACAAGCTGCCAATTGCCACTGCTACTGGTATGGACACAGCAGAAGTCGATGCAGGTTCAGACAATCCAGTAGGTGCTACTCCTTGTACAAACGTTTGAACACATTTAGAACAATCTGTTTGAGTTGTGAAATGCATCTTAAACCCATCACAATGCATCACCATTATTTGCTGAAGAGTATTCTCTTTATGCATCCATTATCTTTCCTTTCCCATCCTCATGTAGGGAGGTATGGATGCAGTCTTCAGATATGTGCATACACGTAGCACACTTATTGAAAGTCTCCCTGCTGACCATTAGCATCTCCTCATTTGATCACATTCAGTACAAGATGCCTAAGACCTTATGAGCATATCGCCTCTTGTGATTTGAAAGAGTGTCTGAACTTTTCATGAAAGGACCACAGTTCTGCCACAAGCATCTATCAGTACGAGTTGTGGAATGTAGCTTCAGTCTGTCCTACTGCATCTTCATTATTTGGTGAAACATATTCTTATTCTCACACTCATCCAGTATCTCCACTTTCAAAGCTTCATGCAGTCCTCAGCTGCATGATTATAATTAATACACCTGTTGAACTCTTTCTTGTCTGACAGCAACATCTTCTTCATTCTACATATCAAATATACAATAAATTAAAGACTTACATTGATCCTCTCCGGTATCCCAGTGAAGACTGAAGCTTCCTCACTAGTGGAGCAGGAGAGGGGAGTAGAAGAGGGGTAGCGGAGGAGACAAGGAGAGAGGAGGATCAACAGCAAGCACCCTCAACTGTAGCATTGAGAAGTAGGTCAGCTGGTCACTGAACCTCACAGCGAACATATAAAATTTGAAATTCCTTCCATTTTTTAAATTCCCACAATTTCCATAGGTGGAATGGAGGGAAGGGTGGGGGAGTCAGGATAGTAGAGGTACCACAGTTGCCATATTTCCAGCCAATATTTGAATTATTTCCAGCCAAAATCTGAATTCCACAACGTTACGTCAGTGCGACACTGTCACATCTATGGCTACCATCTTGGATTCACCATCTTGAATAAATTTGCCAACAGTGGAAACTGTCCCAGAAACTGCCTAGCGTTACTACTGATGGAGACCCAACTACCATCAGGCAAGGTAATGCTGGTATTTTTTGTGACTGTTATGGTGTGATAGATTATGCTCTGAAGGACATACCATTACAGGAGCACACAAGCGATATCTCCTGACCAGCTTGCAGGAAGCTGTCAAGACAAAGCATTGTGGGAAGTTGATGAAACAGGTGTCTGAACTCCACAACAACGCCAAAACGGATTCTGATAAGGACATAGTGACACCAGGTGTCGACTTCTCCTTCTTACCTAGGATGAATAATCAACTGTTTATCAGGCATTTCGAGAATGACAACGAATTGATTACCATGGTGGAACATTTCCTAAACATACCAGGGGTACTCAGTAAGTGAGAAAACACATTTTACTCTACAATCACGTATGTTTTCTTCAGGATTACAATGTACCATATCATTCCACCACACTTCTTTTGCTACAAACACTATTTTTCAACACAATCTTACGCCACTTAACTGTGACTGCATATATATCCACATGGTATCACTCTACGAGTTGAAGTCTTGCTTCAGCAATGACCTCCCCATGATCCGTGTATTGCTTCCTGCACAATGCATTCTCCATTGGGACAAGCAGATGGAAGGTGCGAGATTCATGCTGAGGGTGAATGAGAAAGGATGGTCCAATGAGGTTTTATGAGCTCCTTTCGGGTGTGCAGACCTTGTGTTGTCTTAGAGAAGGAGGAGTTTCTGTACGCATGGTCTAGGGGTAGCATCTTCGATCAGTAATCAAAAACACCCTCAGTCCCGTTTTCGAAACCCACCACCACTTAAATTTCGATAAATAATCAGTATTGGCAGCTGAAGACTTCCGGCATAAGAAGCCACCCTCATTCTGCCAATGGCCTTGTCAAAGAGGGCGGAGGAATGGACAGAGATTCAGGGCACTCACTTGTCGTCGCGGTAGGAAACTGATACTAAACGAGGAAGAATCAGCAATGATCAATGGCATGAGTATGCCGAAGGCAATGGAAAACACTAAATTAAACCCATATAACACGTATCCACAATAAATGTGGCCTGTAATTGAAAATGTATCATTGTGATCTCTCCACTGTCAAAAGATTCCGGTATAGTCCTGAGCCATGGTGCCCCTTTTCTGGCACAGCAGTTCTTTGGCGCGACACTATCGATTACCTGCCTGTATTAGGATCGCTTCCCGCGCCCTCGTTCCCTGGTTCGATTCCCGGCGGGGTCAGGGTTTTTCTCTGCCTCGTGATGACTGGGTGTTGTGTGCTGTTCTTAGGTTAGTTAGGTTTAAGTAGTTCTAAGTTCTAGGGGACTGATGACCACAGATGTTAAGTCCCATAGTGCTCAGAACCTGCATTAGGATCTTTGCCCCTGTTGTGATCTCGAGGGTTTTGGCACTCGGGGCAGTTGGTGTTGAACTCGCTACGAGGAGCAAGGACGTGCTTGCGTGGACGAAAGAGGAAAACACGTGTGGTCGGCCCGCAGCAGCATGGCGGTCTACCTCGCAAGACAGTCCCGAGTTTGTGGTGAACCTGTTTGATTTCAGCTCTGGGCACTATTCGTCGCATTGCTTTGGTGCCTGTTTTCTCGGAGAGACCCATCCCTGGAGACCATCGAAGGTGTAAACGATTTTGGTGCATTCGTTTCGTTGAACGATTTGCGTTGCAGCTAGCGTACTTGTTGCGTGGTTGCCCTAATGTACATGTTGTTGAAGTAAGAGCAGCCAGCAGAGTGTTGACCGCATGGATACCAGCAACTCCTATTTCTTTTAAAAATCCACTGGTTGGATTACTATTCGGAAGCTGATTAGCACAAAGGTGTTTGTGTTATATTTTGGGTTTTTGGGACAGTATCCAGAAGTTATGTATTGTCCGTATGAGATTTTCAGTGTATTTTGATTGTCATCAAATCGACATTCATCGTATATTGCTGAAAAATTTGGGTCACATCTATTGAAACCACTTACTCAATTATTAGTAAAAACTCGTGTTCTGTAAAGCTAGTCATTTGTATGTAGTTCCTTTGTATACATGCATTTATTTGAAAGGACTCACTCTGTTATTAGTAAAGGCTCGTATTCTGTAAAAGGTAATCATTTGTTCGCAGAATTTTATACGGGTGCATTTATTTGAGTGCACTCACTCAGTATTAATAAAAGAGCAGTTGGCTCTTCATTTACATTGTTGTTTATTGATCTCTTAACTTATATTAATTGATGTTTGGTTGCTGTTTGCCATGTCTTCTGCGGTCTGTTGGTGTTCCAGTTTTCTGTGAGTTCGGGTGTGTGGGAGAGGCGCCATGTACCGCTTCGGTCTACAGAAGCTGTGAAGTGCCGTCTAATGGGAAGTGGCTCCCGGTTGGGCCCTTGCGCTTAGGTGTTGTTTTGGATGGCTGGTTTGCTGCTTCCGGCATTTTAAGTTAAGTCACCTTTTAGCCAGGGCAGCCTGGCGCCACTGCCCGTTTGGTAAACATTTAACGTGTTTCATGTATATTAAAAAGAAAAGAAAGTTTTTATTGCTTCGGAATGAATTGTATTAAACTGTAACTTGTTGTGCTGCTTTTGATATTTGGGTTCTTAGCGAACTGGTGTGCATTTCATAAATCACTTTCATATTGCAAATTATTGCTCTTTTAAATAAATTATCTGTGCCACATTTCTGTAAATCACTTTCAGATTGTAATTTATGGTTCCTTTGGGTATTGAAATCCCTGTGTCTCATCTCTTTAAGTCCGTTTTCTTAACTGTAATTTGCTGCCTTGCTTAAGAAGCAAGCTACCTGTGATATTTTGGTATTGTCTTAAAGATGGCCACATGTTGATTGTCTCTTAGCCGTTTTATAAATATTGTCTTTGAATAAATTGTTAATTTATTGATTTGGTAGTCGTCGTGTTTAAGGAGTGACATTATAGGGGTCTTGACCCCGACTTCCTCAGTCACAAGTCCCCCATTTGGATCTCCTGGAGGGCACTGCATTAGAAAAAGACTGAATAATCAACGAAAGGATAACATTCTACGAGTTGGGGCGTGGAACATCAGATGCTTGAACGTGGTAGGGAAACTAGAAAATCTGAAAAGGGAAAAGCAAAGTCTCAATCTAGATATGGTAGGGACCAGTGAAGTGAAATGGAATGAAGAGAAGGATTTCTGGTCAGATGAGTATAGGGAAATATCAATAGCAGCAGAAAGTCGTATAATGGGAGTAGGATTCGTTATAAATAGAAAGGCAGAGCAGGAAGTGCGTTACAGTGAACTGTTCAGTGATAGGGTTGTTCTTACCAGAATCGCAAACCAACACCATCAACGATAGTTCAGGTATACATGCTGGCGTCTCAAGCTGAAGATGAAGAGATAGAGTTAGTATATGAGGATATTGAAAAGGTAATACAGTACATAAAGGGAGCTGAAAATCTAATAGTCATGTAGGATTCGAATACAGTTGTAGCGAAAGGAGTGTAAGTAGGCTGTTTATGTTTTCTCTATGTAAGTAGGCTGTTTAGGTTTTTGTATTGGTAACGCCACCTCTGTATGAAAATCACTGGCTGTGCTGTGGGCAGTCTGTGTCTGCTTTGCATTGTTGTAATACTCACCATTGTAGTGTTAGTCAGCTGGCTGTGAACAGCGCGTAGCGTTGCGCAGTTGGAGGTGAGCCGCCAGCAGTGGTGGATGTGGGGAGAGAGATGACGGAGTTTTGTAATTTTTCATGAACTGCTATATTTATATATGATGATATCAAGGTAAATACATTGTTTGTTCTCTATTAATATCTTGCATTTGCTAACTATCCCTATCAGTAGTTAGTGCCTTCCATAGTTTGAATCTTTTATTTAGCTGGCAGTAGTGGCGCTCGCTGTATTGCAGTAGCTTGAGCAGCGAAGATTTTTGTGAGGTAAGTGATTTGTGAAAGGTATAGTTTAATGTTAGTCAGGGCCATTCTTTTGTAGGGAATTTTGAAAGTCAGATTGCGTTGCGCTAAAAATATTGTGTGTCAGTTTAAGCACAGTCATATATAAAATTGTTCAAAGGGGAAGTTTCAGGAGTAGAACAAATGTTACAGGGGAGAGGTGTGCTTGGAACAAGGAATGAGAGAGGGGAAAAACTAACAGAGTTCTGTAATAAATAGCGAATATTCTGATCAATAATCACAAAAGGAGGCGGTATACTTGGAAAAGACCTGCTGATGCAGGAAGATTTCGGTTGGATTACATCATGGTCAGACAGAGATTCTGAAATCAGATACCTGATTTTAAGGCATACCCAGGAGCAGATATTGACTCAGTTCACAGTGTAGCAGTGATGAAGAGTAGGCTGAAGTTCAAGAGATTAGTCAGGAAGGATCAATACACAATGAAGTGGGATATGGAAGTATTAAGGGATAACGAGACTTTCATGAAATTCTCTAAGGCTAATGGAGGAGCAATAAGGAATAGCTCGGTAGGCAGTAAAAAGGGCCATCACAGAAGTTGGAAAGAAAAACGTAGATACAAAGAAAGCAACTGTGAAGAAGCCATGGGTAACAGAAGAAATACTTCAGTTGATCGTTGAAGGAGGAAGTGTAAAAATGTTCAGGGTTATTCAGGAATACAGAAATACAAGTCGCCGGGGAATTAAATAAATAGGAAGTGCAGGGAAGCTATGGCGAAATGGCTGCATGAAAAATGTGAAGAAATCGAAAAAGAAATTATTGTTGGAAGGACTGACTCCATATAGGAAAGTCAAAACGAGCTTCGGTGACATAAAAAGCAAGAGCGGTAGCATTAAGAGTGCAACGGTAATTCCACGGCCAAATGCAGAGGAAAGAGCGGATAGGTGGAAAGAGTACATTGAAGGCCTCTGTGAGGGTGGAAGATTTGTCTAATGTGATTGAAGAAGAAACAGGAGTCGATCTAGAGCAGATAGGTGATCCAGTATTACAATAAGAATTTAGGAGAGCTCTAGAGGACCTAAGGAAGAAGGGACAGATAACACTCCATCAGAATTTCTAAAATCATTGGAGTAAGTGACAACTAAACGACTACTCACGTTGGTGTGTACAACGTATGAGTCTGGCGACATACCATCTGACTTTCAGAAAAATATCATCCACACAATTCTGAAGGCTACAAGAGCTGACGAGTGCGTGAATTATCGCACAATCAGCTTAATAGCTCATGTAACCAAGTTGCTGAGAAAAATAGTATACAGAAGAATGGGAAAGAAAATTTAAGGTGTGTTAGATGACGATCAGTTTGCGTTTAGAAAAGGTAAAGGCACTCGAGAGGCAATTCTGACGTTTTGGCTGATAATGGAAGCAAAACTAAAGGAAAATCAAAACACTGTCATAGAATCTGTTGACCCGGAAAAAGCATTCATTAATGTAAAGTGGTGCAAGATGCTCGAAATTCTGAGAAAAATTGGAGTAACCTATAGGGGTAGACGGGTGATATACAACATGTACAAGAAACATGACGGAATACTAAGAGTGGACGACCAAGAACGAATTGCTCGGATTGAAAAGGGTGTAAGAAAGTAATGTAGTCTTTCCCTGGTACTGTTCAATCTGTACATCGAAGAAGCATGATGGAAATGGAAGAAAGGTTCAGGACTCGAATTAAAATTCAAGGAAGGATATCAGTGATACGATTCGCTGATGACATTGCTATCCTGAGTGAAAGTGAAGAAGAATTGCATGATTTGCTGAATGGAATGAACAATCTGATGAGTACAGAATATGGATTGAGAGTAAATCTGAGAAAGACGAAAGTAAGGAGAAGTAGCAGAAACGAGAACAGCGAGAAACCTAACATCAGGATTGATGGTCACGAAGTAGACGAAGTTAAGGGATTCTATACCTAGGCATCAAAATAACCAATGACGGCCGGAGCAAGGAGGACATCCAAAGCAGACTAGCACTGGCAAAAAGGGCATTCCTGTCCAAAAGAAGTCTGCTAGTATCAAACATAGGGCTTAATTTGAAGGAGAAATTTCTGAGAAATTAGGTCAGGAGCATTGTATGGAAGTGAAACACGGACTGTAGGGAAACTGCAACAGAGAAAGTTGAACCATTTGAGATGTGGTGCTACAGACGAATGTTGAAAATTAGGTGGACTGATGAAATAAGGAATGAAGAAGTTCTGCACAGAGTCGGAGAGGAAAGGAATATGTGGAAAACACAGACAAGAAGGAGGGAAAGCTTCTATTCTCTTCTTGTCCAAACTATTTATCGTCCATGTTTCACTTCCATACATGGCTACACTCCATACAAATACTTTCAGAAATGACTTCCTGACACTTAAATCTATACTCGATGTTAACAAATTTCTCTTCTTCAGAAACTCTTTCCTTGCCATTTCCAGTACACATTTTATATCCTTTCTACTTCGACCATCATCAGTTATTTTGCTCCCCAAACAGCAAAACTCCTTTACTACTTTAAGTGTCTCATTTCTTAATCTAATTCCCTCACCATCACCCGACTTAATTCGACAACATTCCCTTAACCTCGTTTTGCTTTTGTTGATGTTCATCTTATATCCTCCCTTCAGGACACTGTCCATTCCGTTCAACTTCTCTTCCAAGTCCTTTGCTGTCTCAGACACAGTTACAATGTCATCGACGAACCTTAAAGTTTTTATTTCTTCTCTATGGATTTTAATACCTACTCCGAATTTTTCTTTTGTTTCCTTTACTGCGTGCTCAATATACAGATTGAATAACATCGGGGAGAGGCTACACCCCTGTCTCACTCCCTTCCCTACCATTGCTTCCCTTTCATGTCCCTCG
Source organism: Schistocerca serialis cubense (assembly GCF_023864345.2). Lineage (NCBI taxonomy): Eukaryota > Metazoa > Arthropoda > Insecta > Orthoptera > Acrididae > Schistocerca > Schistocerca serialis. The sequence continues at coordinate 209,912,520 of NC_064642.1, forward strand.
ACTCTTACAACTGCCATCTGGTTTCTGTACAAATTGTAAATAGCCTTTCGCTCCCTGTATTTTACCCCTGCCATCTTCGGAATTTGAAAGAGAGTATTCCAGTCAACATTGTCAAAAGCTTTCTCCAAGTCTACAAATGCTAGAAACGTAGGTTTGCATTTTCTTAATCTAACTTCTAAGATAAGTCGTAGGGTCAGTATTGCTTCACGTGTTCCCATATTTCTACGGAATCCAAGCTGATCTTCCCCGAGGTCGGTTTCTACCAGTTTTTCTATTCGTCTGTAGAGAATTCGCGTTAGTATTTGGCAGCCGTGACTTATTAAACTGATAGTTCGGTAATTTTCACATGTGTCAACGCCTGCTTTCTTTTGGAATGGAATAATTATTTTCTTCTTGAAGTCTGAGGGTATTTCGCCTGTCTCATACGTTTTGCTCACAAGATGGTAGAGTTTTGTCAGGACTGGCTCTCCCAAGGCTGTCAGTAGCTCTAATGGAATATTGTCTACTCCCGGGGCCTTGTTTCGACTTAGGTGTTTCAGTGATTTATCAAACCCTTCACACAGTATCATATCTCCCATTTCATCTTTATCTACATCCTCTTCCCTTTCTACAACACTGCCCTCAAGTATATCGCCCTTGTATAGTCCCTCTATATACTCCTTCCACCTTTCTGCTATCCCTTCTTTGCTTAGAACTGGGCTTCCATCTGAGCTCTTGATATTCATGCAAGTGGTTCTCTTTCCTCCAAAGGTCTCTCAAATTTTCCTGTATGCAGTATCTATCTTACCCCTAGTGAGATAATCCTCTACATCCTTACATTTGTCCTCTAGCCATGCCTGCTTAGCCATTTTGCACTTCCTGTCGATATCATTTTTGAGACGTTTGTATTCCCTTTTGTTTGCTTAATTTACTGCATTTTTATATTTTCTCCTTTCATCAATTAAATTCAGTGTTTCTTCTGTCACCCAAAAATTTCTACTAGCCCTCGTCTTTTTACCTACATGATCCTCTGCTTTCTTCACTACTTCATCCCTCAAAGCTACCCATTCTTCTCCTACTGTATTTCTTTCCCCCATTCTTGTCAATTGTTCCCTTATACTCTCCCTGAATAACTCTGTACAACGACTGGTTTAGTCAGTTTACCCAGGTCCCATCACCTTAAATTCCAACCTTTTTGCAGTTTCTTCAGTTTTAATCTGCAGTTCATAACCAATGGATTGTGGTCAGAGTCCACATCTGCCCCTGGAAATGTCTTACAATTTAAAACCTGGTTCCTAAATCTCTGTCTTGCCGTTATATAATCTATCTGCAACCTGTCAGTATCTCCACGCTTCTTCCATGTATACGACCTTCTTTTATGATTTTTGAACCAAGAGTTGGCTATGGTTAAGTTGTGCTCTGTGCAACATTCTACCAGGCGGCTTCCTCTTTCATTTCTTATCCCCAATCCATATTCACCTACTACGTTTCCTTCTCTTCCTTTTACTACTATCGAATTCCAGTCACCCATGACTATTAAATTTTCATCTCCCTTCACTATCTGAATAATTTCTTTTATCATCATACATTTCTTCAATTTCTTCGTCATCTGCAGAGCTAGTTGGCATATAGACTTGTATTACTGTCGTAGGCGTGGGCTTCGTATCTATCTTGGCCACAATAATGCGTTCACTATGCTGTTTGTAGTAGCTTACCAGCATTCCTATTTTCCTATTCATTATTAAACCTACTCCTGCATTACCCCTATTTGATTTTGTGTTTATAACCCTGTAGTCACCTGACCAGAAGTCTTGTTCCTCCTGCCACCGAACTTCACTAATTACCACTATATCTAACTTTAACGTGTCTATTTCCCTTTTTAAATTTTCTAACCTACCTGCCCGATTAAGGGATCTGACAGTCCACGCTCCGATCCGTAGAACTCCAGTTTTCTTTCTCCTGGTAACGACGTCCTCCTGAGTGGTCCCCGCCTGTAGATGCGAATGGGGGACTATTTTACCTCCGAGATATTTTACCCAAGAGGACGCCATCATCATTTACCCATACAGTAAGGCTGCATGCCCTCGGGAAAAATTACGGCTGTAGTTTCCCCTTGCTTTCAGCCGTTCGCAGTACCAGGACAGCAAGGCCGTTTTGGTTAGTGTTACAAGGCCAGATCAGTCAATCATCCAGATTGTTGCCCCTGCAACTACTGAAAAGGCTGCTGCCCCTCTTCAGGAGCCATACGTTTGTCTAGCCTCTTAACAGATACCCCTCCGTTGTGGTTGCACCTACGGTACGGTTATCTGTATCGCTGAGGCACGCAAGCCTCCCCACCAACGGCAAGATCTATGGTTATGGTTAATGTGTGTGTGTGGGGGGGGGGGGGGGGGGGAGCTATGGAGGGCAAAAACTCTAGAGGAATACCGACATTGGAAGATACTGAGGATGAAGGTTGCAAGTGCTTCTCTGAGATGAAGAGGTTGGCGCAGCAGAGGAATTCGTGGCGGGCTGCATCAAACCAGTCAGAAGACGATTACACAAAAAAGGGGGATGATTGTTTGCATTTATGTGGCATCGAACCTGCTGAAGTCGTTTCTTTAATTTCCAGACTATATAACAGGCTTCAGAGTAGATAGTTGCAACATGGAGGAGTATATTAAACACAATAACGCCTTCGGAGTCTCAGAAGACCGTGGCCATGACTTCACAGGCTGGCGGGTGTGGCTTTGAACTTTCGTTCAGAGAGGAGGTGGTGTGGCAGCAACCCATTAGCTGCCGTTTTGTTTGCTGTTAGAAGTAACGAATCCATGTTTCATCGCCTGTGACGATGTTCGACAAAAAATTCTCACGTTCAGCCTCGTAACACACAAGCAGTTCGACCTTCGATGCTGTTTATGGTCTTCTGTTAGACGGTAAAGAACCCAACTGGTGGGCGAGTGTCGCAGAGATGCCCAGCGGTACAGTGATTCGACAATCACCTCGAATGAGAAAGTCCACACGTTTGAACATTGCAGGAGTCACAGCTTTGTGCTGCTGGCTGGCACGTGGTTGCGGCTTCCACAAACTTGTTGCAATGATGATGCGTTTCGCCCAACGACTCACCCTGCTTTTGTTCACTGCCAGGCCTCCATAGACAGTCTGCAAGCGCCTATGATTATTTGAAATGTACTGGTTTTCCGTCAAAGTAATGTCAATGACACCTCTGTCCTTGTAACGCACCTCCGCTAGAGATGACAAGAAGGCTACAGTAAGATTGAGATACATTCAGCATATACACTACTGGCCATTAAAATTGCTACACCCGAAGATGACGTGCTACAGACGCGAAATTTAACCGACAAGAAGAAGATGCTGTGATATGCAAATGATTAGCTTTTCAGAGCATTGACACAAGGTTGGCGCCGGTGGCGGCGCCTACAACATGCTGACTCGAGGAAAGTTTCCAAACGATTTCTCATACACAAACAGGAGTTGACCGGCGTTGCCTGGTGAAACATTGTTGCGATGCCTCGTATAAGGAGAAGAAATGAGTAGCATCACGTTTCCGACTTTGATAAAGGTCGGATTGTAGCCTATCGCGATTGCGGTTTATCGTATCGCGACATTGCTGCTCGCGTTCTTCGAGATCCAATGACTGTTAGCTGAATATGGAAGCGGTGGATTCAGGAGGGTAATACGGAACGCCGTGCTGGATCCTAACGGCCTCGTATCACTAGCAGTCGAGATGACAGGCATCTCATCCGCATGGCTGTAACGGATCGTGCAGCCACGTCTCGGTCCCTGAGTCAACAGATGGGGACGTTTGCAAGACAACTACCATCTGCACGAACAGTTCGACGACGTTTGCAGCAGCATCGACTATCAGCTCGGAGACCATGGATGCGGTTACCCTTGGCGCTGCATCACAGACAGGAGCGCCTGCGATGGTGTACTCGATGAACCTGGGAGCACGTAGGGGATAACATATTTTTCGGCTGAATCCAGGTTCTGTTTAGAGCATTATGATGATCGCATCCGTGTTTGGCGACATCGCGGTGAACGCACATTGGAAGCGTGTATTCGTCATCGCCACACTGGGGTATCACCCGGCGTGATGGTATGGGGTGCCATTGGTTACACGTGTCGGTCACCTCTTGTTCGCATTGACGGCAGTTTGAACAGTGGACGCTACATTTCAGATGTGTTACGACTCGTGGCTCTACCCTTCATTCGATCCCTGCGAAACCCTACATTTCGGCAGGATAATGCACGACCGCATGTTGCAGGTACTGTACGGCCCTTTCTGGATACAGAAGATGTTCGACTGCTGCCCTGATTAGCACATTCTCCAGATCTCTCACCAATTGAAAACGTCTGGTCTATGCTGGCCGAGCAACTGGCTCGTCACAATACGCCAGTCACTACTCTTGATGAACTGTGGTATCGTGTTGAAGCCGCATGGGCAGCTGTACCTGTGCACGCCATCCAAGCTCTGTTTGACTCAATGCCCAGGCGTATCAATGCCGTTATGACGGCCAGAGGTGGTTGCTCCGGGTACTGACTTCTCAGGATTTATGCACACAAATGGCGTGAAAATGTAATCACATGTCTGTTCTAGTATAATACATTTGTCCAATGAATACCCATTTATCATCTGTATGTCTTCTTGGTGTAGCAGTTTTAATGGCCAGTAGTGCAATTAAGGAAATAGTTTGGAAGTGCTACTCTGAGATAAACGGTTGGCACAGGAGAGGAATTCGTGGCTGACCGCATCAAACAAGTCAGAAGAGTGATGACTCAAAAGAGAAAAGAAGGAAAAAAAAGAAAAAGAAAAGGAAGAAAGCGCCGCCAGCTATTGCAACTCCAAGAATCTACAGGGAATGATGTGAGAATGTTCCTTGATGGCCTCAACAAACTGCGAATTTTTTCACCTGAAACTGAGTAAGAAAAAAAATTGTGTTGTATTACTTATTCAATCCCCCACGTACAAAATGCAGGCTTCGACAACTATGTCTCCACTAGTTCACTCATTCTTACTAAAATTGTGCTACAGTGAAGGGCTAATGTCTAGAGAAGGACTAAGAGCACAGCCACAGTCACAGGTTTATGTTTTAGAGACGATAGTTGACGAGCTTCTAAGTTGTCATGTCAATTATACAGTTTTACCCATTGAAATAATCTTCATTAAGCCACTGATTAAAAACGTAATTTCCTAGTTTCCAGTTCACGCTTAACGCAAAACAAAACGAAACGCACCGAGATAAGCGAGAGGACGGAGGTCGCCGTCGCAGCAGCCAGCAGGCTGTGCGAGGTGGACAGGCGTGGAGCGGTGCGGCCTGGGCTGGCACGTTCTCACAGCGCGGCGCCATCCGTCAGGCGGCGCGTTGACGCGTCTGTCCACCTCTCCGCGGCATTTTCGCCTCTTCCCTCTCCCCCTCCTCCTCACCCTGCCCCCGCAGCTCCCAGGCGGCCGCGCTTCGCCCGGACACGGCCGGACAGACCTCGGATTGTTATTCGGAGCAGCGTCCCCCGCGAGCCTCACCAAATCCCCGCTGACAGCTGCTGGCGAGGAGCGTCAGGCCGTCTGGCGTCGTCAGCGGCGCCTCCAGCACTCCAGCATTCGAGCACTCCAGCTGGACCGCCGCCGCCATTCTGCGACGGCCGGCCGGACGTACGCCATTTGCATTCCGCCCCATTGTCCCACAGGTGAGAGTCCGCAGACGTCACACGTGACTGGCATCACGAGCCGGCCTGCGAATTTTCCTGTGTCACCACGTGTCGACGTCGCAGAGTCGCAGCGCACGTCCGACGCTTAAATACTTGGCCGTAGCAATTCCGCGCCTTTTATCTGCACACTCTCTTCTGCTACACATATAACGGGATATCCAGGATTAGTAGATTAGAGTGTCATTATTGACGAGAAATGATATACATTACCACATAACAGGAGGAATTACAAAATTGATACGGCAAGCTGTAGCTCGGGATGATATTAAAAAAGTTCGCGAAACAATATAATTAAATTAACAGTACTAAACCAATTTATTGGGGCAAGGAGGTTAAACTTTAACTGTGCACATTTACTGCTGCATGTATAACACAGTGGCTTACTGAATATTACACTACTGGCCACTAAATTTGCTACACCAAGAAGAAATGTAGATGATAAATGGGTACCCATTGGACAAATATATTATACTAGAACTGACATGTGATTACAATTTCACGCAATTTGGGTGCATTGACCCTGAGAAATAGGTACCCAGAACAACCAGCTCTGGCCGTAATAACAGCCTTCATACGCCTGGGCATTGAGTCAAACAGAGCTCGGATGGGTTGTGCAGGTACAGCTTCCCATGAAGCTTCAACATGATACCACAGTTTATCAAGAGTAGTGACTGGCGTATTGTGACGAGCCAGTTGCTCGGCCACCATTGACCAGACGTTTTCAATTGGTGAGAGATCTGGAGAATGTGCTGGCCATGGAAGCAGTCGAACATTTTCTGTATCCAGAAAGGCCCGTACAGGGCCTGCAACATGCGGTCGTGCATTATCCTTCTGAAATGTAGGGTTTCGCAGGGATCGAATGAAGGGTAGAGCCACGAGTCGTAACACATCTGAAACGTAACGTCCACTGTTCAAACTGCCGTCAATGCGAACAAGAGGTGACCGACACGTGTAACCAATGGCACCCCATACCATCACGCCGGGTGATACGCCAGTTATGGCGATGACGAATACACGCTTCCAATGTGCGTTCACCGCGATATCGCCAAACACGGATGCCACCATCATGATGCTCTAAACAGAACGTGGTTTGGCGATGACGAATACACGCTTCCAATGTGCGTTCACCGCGATATCGCCAAACACGGATGCCACCATCATGATGCTCTAAACAGAACCTGGATTCATCCGAAAAAAATGACGTTTTGCCATTCGTGCACCCAGGCTCGTCGCTGAGTACACCATCGCAGGCGCTTCTGTCTGTGATGCAGCGTCAAGGGTAACCGCAGCCATGGTCTCCGAGCTGATAGCCCATGCTACTGCAAACGTCGTCGAACTGTTCGTGCAGATGGTTGTTGTCTTGCAAACGTCCCCATCTGTTGACTCAGGGATCGAGACGTGGCTGCACGATCCGTTACAGTCATGCGGATAAGATGCCTGTCATCTCGACTCCTAGTGATACGAGGCCGTTGGGATCCAGCACGGCGTTCTGTATTACCCTTCTGAACCCACCGATTCCATATTCTGCTCACACTCATTGGATCTCGACTAACGCGAGCAGCAATGTCGCGATACGATAAACCGCAATCGCGATAGTCTACAATCCGACCTTTATCAAAGTCGGAAACGTGATGGTACGCATTTCTTCTCGTTACACGAGGCTTCACAACAACGTTTCACGACGCAACGCCAGTCAACTGCTGTTTATGTATGAGATATCGGTTGGAAACTTTTCTCATGTCAGCACGTTGTAGGCGCCGCCACCGGCGCCAAACTTGTGTGAATGCTCTGAAAAGCTAATCATTTGCATATCACAGCATCTTCTTCCTATCGGTGCGTCTGTAGCACGTTATCTTCGTGGTGTAGCAAATTTAATGGCCAGTAGTGTAATAACTAAAGTGTCCTCGTTTTGCTTTGATGAGATTCTCAGAGCAAATATTCCGCAGTTTGTCCTTAGGAAAACATGCTTTTGTCACATTTACTAACACGCATTCTTTTGTGGAGCATTCGATTTCGCCAAGAAGCCTTATCACAATACTTCACAAATTCTCGATCACATTTAAGTCTGGAGGATTACCAGGTCGCTGAATCACATTAATCCTGTTTTCTTACATGGACACCTTGACTGCTTTAGAGGTGTGAACGGTTCCAGATCATATTGAAATGTTCCTGCACAATTTGCAACCCACTGCCTAAGAATTTCCCTGTATTTTCTTGAATTCATCATTCTGCCAATTGAAACTGGTGTCTCAGGGCCCTAGCTGTGAAGAAACCTTAACTTCTTTTTTTGGGTGGGGGGGGGGGGGGAGGGAGGATTGGGGACAGTGTGTTTTACAGTCTGTTCAAGAAGTTCAGCTCTCACTGCCTCATGGAGGCTTTGCCTGACACTTCTTGCTCTGTACCCTTAAACAATAAAATGTGGCTCATCCCTGAAAATTACATGTTTCCAGCCAAGATCAAGTTCGAAGATTTATATGCTTCGGTCCATACCAACCGTTTTTCCTTCATGACAGGTGTTAATGACTGCTCCTTTATTGGCTTTCATGCCACCCACCCACAATCAAGAAGCTTATGCCGTACTGTTCAAGAGTCAATTTCAACCACAGTAGCCAATAAATTCTCTTGAGAAAGATGAATTCTACTGTTTCTAAGTCGAGTTTTGACAGTTCTATGGTCAGTTTTCCGATTTCGTCCATATCTGTCTATTTGGGGACAATCAGACAGTATCATTACATTTCCTAATGAGTCTTAACAATAGATTCTCGCACACCAACAAAGGGGGCAATGTCTCTTGTAATCATAAACACCTGTTAATGGAGAGCAATTATTTTTACCTACCTCTTACGTGGAGTATCTATATTATGAGAAATACAAAGCATTCCAGTAGCGAACACAGAAACAACACACGCTCTTAGTACACATACAAGCACTCAGATGAACTGGAGGTGACCTTCGAGTGTTGTCCGTACCCAAGGCAACAACAATCCGCCAAGAGTCCTACAACTGAGCGGACAAAATTGGTTACAACTAATAAACTTCATTTCCTTGTGAATATTAGCTTGTCCCAATTAATTTGCACATTACTATATAGTGCCTTCCCTAGATCTTATTTTGCACTATCGTCTTAGAAGAAGTCTCCTGTGAACTAAATGCACTAATCCCAAAGCTTCTGCCACTTTTGAAATATATCATAGAACTCTTCCTTTATCTGAGTGTTTTCTGCCGTCTGCGATTGCATTATTACTCTGCAATTCACACTTCGGTGGGTTCGTACAGCAGTATTCAGACTATTTGTCTACGTTCACACTCCCCAGTAGGAATTGGGAAATTTGGAAATCTGAGCTTTCCTTGCGAGCTGTGATTCTTTTATTTTATCGTCATGGTCATTTCTCCAAACGTAGTTAGCAGTGAAAGAAATAGTCTGAAATTCGGAGGAGAATGTTGGAGGTTCTCATATGATAAAAAGATCTCGCCGGAACGAAATACGGCTTCGTTTTAATGACCACCTCGCCAATTCGCTTACCATGCCCAAGACACTATTTAGGGACAAGAAAAAACGCCCTTCCTCTAGCGTCTTCGACGTCATTATTCAAACCTATCTGGTAAGGATCCCATACTTCAGAACAAGACGGACGAATGCAGTGTACATTTGTCGCAAATTGTAAGTGCTTCGCTTTCGTTCGCCTTCCCCGCAACATTTTCTGTACTATGGTTTCAGCTTAACCTGTTCGTATTTTCCACCCGTAGATATTTAGTCCTACTGTCAATCTATAAATTTATGTGAGTTGTTGAGTAACCGATTCCCCTTGAAAGATCTCCTCTACTATATTAAATGATCGTTCCTTTATCTTGACTATCAGGTTGGGGGAGAGCAAGAAGTGACATGGAGCAACTACTGGTGCATAAAGCGCATGGGGAACAGCTCTCATCTCGTTTTCAGTCAAAAACCCCTGAATAACGGAGAACATTTGGTGTCATGCATTGTCATGCCGAAGTATCGAATCCGTTGTACGCAACTTCTGTGGACGTTTTCCTTCCAAGTCCTCTTTTAAATGTCTTAGAACATCGTGATGGAGCCCTTTGCGACAGACTGACGAGGTGAAGATTCTTAAAAAATAAATGGTTCAAATGGCTCTGAGCACTATGCGACTTAAATTTTGAGGTCATCAGTCGCCTAGAACTTAGAACTAATTAAACCTAACCAAACTAAGGACACCACACACATCCATGCCCGAGGCAGGATTCGAACCTCCGACCGTAGTGGTCGCTCGGCTCCAGATTGTAGCGCGTAGAACCGCACGGGCACTCCGGCCGGCGAAGATTCTTCCATCGCGATGATTGTTGCTTAGTTTCATTCTGACACATGTTCCGTAACTTACTCCCACGGTGCTGTACAGCACTTGATTGGTTTCTTTACGAGTCAGACTCCAAATCTACTAAACATTTTCCAATCCGATGCCAGTTTTCATCTGACTGCAATGGTCGTCATCATCAGTCGGTGTTTTAATGTTTCCGAAACGCATCACACTGTACCTGAAATAAGCAGTTCTCTACAAAATCTTTATTCGAGATTTGTTGCGTTTCTGCAGTAATTTTCAAATGTTTAAAACAAAACTCTATATAGAGACTCTACTCTTTTAGGTCGACTATCACAAAACCACAAACTCAAGTGAAACACTAAAGGTGACTGTCTATTGAATTTCATTTTTCTTGCTGATATTATCTGGTGAATTCATTTATGTGCTGTACAGATGGTTTTTATGTGTGTTGTAGTCCGTTGGGAAGGGGCAGCATTTATTTTGTATAATATCTAACGTCCTCTCCTCATTCATCCTTTATACAACAGTAATATCTGCAAGTCTAGACGTGTCGGTGTTTGCGTTCAAATAGTTGTATATTCACGAGGGAAAGAGAGAATATTTGCTGCCTCCTGGTAGTGTAGTGTCAATCTTGCTAAATTTCTCTTATTATAGAATCAAAGCGCTCCCATTCGGCTCTCTCTGAAATATTGGCAATACGTAGTAGCACAATAAGAGTGTAAGAGTGTTAAGGGAAACAATAGTTCCAAGAATTTCGAGATAACGTATGTTCAGTTCTTTGTCTGTGTATAGTAAGCAGCAGGAGTTGAATGAACTCACCGAGAGTCTAGAGTCAACCGTGCTGCGGTTTCGCTGAGGCATTAAAGAGCCCAGACAACCTGGGTCTCTGAAGGGTGTGGCCTATAGCTAACGTCACCAGATGGCTCTGAGCACTATGGGACTTAACATCTGAGGTCATCAGTCCCCTAGACGTAGAACTACACTCCTGGAAATGGAAAAAAGAACACATTGACACCGGTGTGTCAGACTCACCATACTTGCTCCGGACACTGCGAGAGGGCTGTACAAGCAATGATCACACGCACGGCACAGCGGACACACCAGGAACCGCGGTGTTGGCCGTCGAATGGCGCTAGCTGCGCAGCATTTGTGCACCGCCGCCGTCAGTGTCAGCCAGTTTGCCGTGGCATACGGAGCTCCATCGCAGTCTTTAACACTGGTAGCATGCCGCGACAGCGTGAACGTGAACCGTATGTGCAGTTGACGGACTTTGAGCGAGGGCGTATAGTGGGCATGCGGGAGGCCGGGTGGACGTACCGCCGAATTGCTCAACACGTGGGGCGTGAGGTCTCCACAGTACATAGATGTTGTCGCCAGTGGTCGGCGGAAGGTGCACGTGCCCGTCGACCTGGGACCGGACCGCAGCGACGTACGATGCACGCCAAGACTGTAGGATCCTACGCAGTGCCGTAGGGGACCGCACCGCCACTTCCCAGCAAATTAGGGACACTGTTGCTCCTGGGGTATCGGCGAGGACCATTCGCAACCGTCTCCATGAAGCTGGGCTACGGTCCCGCACACCGTTAGGCCGTCTTCCGCTCACGCCCCAACATCGTGCAGCCCGCCTCCAGTGGTGTCGCGACAGGCGTGAATGGAGGGACGAATGGAGACGTGTCGTCTTCAGCGATGAGAGTCGCTTCTGCCTTGGTGCCAATGATGGTCGTATGCGTGTTTGGCGCCGTGCAGGTGAGCTCCACAATCAGGACTGCATACGACCGAGGCACACAGGGCCAGCACCCGGCATCATGGTGTGGGGAGCGATCTCCTACACTGGCCATACACCACTGGTGATCGTCGAGGGGACACTGAATAGTGCACGGTACATCCAAACCGTCATCGAACCCATCGTTCTACCATTCCTACACCGGCAAGGGAACTTGCTGTTCCAACAGGACAATGCACGTCCGCATGTATCCCGTGCCACCCAACGTGCTCTAGAAGGTGTAAGTCAACTACCCTGGCCAGCAAGATCTCCGGATCTGTCCCCCATTGAGCATGTTTGGGACTGGATGAAGCGTCGTCTCACGCGGTCTGCACGTCCAGCACGAACGCTGGTCCAACTGAGGCGCCAGGTGGAAATGGCATGGCAAGCCGTTCCACAGGACTACATCCAGCATCTCTACGATCGTCTCCATGGGAGAATAGCAGCCTGCATTGCTGCGAAAGGTGGATATACACTGTACTAGTGCCGACATTGTGCATGCTCTGTTGCCTGTGTCTATGTGCCTGTGGTTCTGTCAGTGTGATCATGTGATGTATCTGACCCCAGGAATGTGTCAATAAAGTTTCCCCTTCCTGGGACAATGAATTCACGGTGTTCTTATTTCAATTTCCAGGAGTGTACTTGAACCTAACTAACCTAAGGACATCACACACATCCATGTCCGAGGCAGGAGTCGTAACTGCGACCGTAGAAGCAGCACGGTTCGCGACTGAAGCGCCTAGAACCGCTCGGCCACAATGGCTGCCTGACGTGACCTATGTCAGTTAGTCAACAATTCAACGGAATGGTACTACCTAAAAGAAATGTGATTAAACAAACTTCATACTTGCAACTGTTTTCATGTAGGCTATTATTATTTATGGTTGAATGATTAATTAGAGAACAATATCTAATGGAATCATTAGTTAAAGGACTTAGCATCTGATGACGTTTGATGAGATAATGAAAACAGTAGTGGTATCGTAATGAGTTGGTTGTCTATTATAGACAAATTAACTAACGAAGTTCATTCAAAGACAAAGAGTTCATTAGCTACTAAAATTATCGTTTGGAAAGTTCATTTTAATTTGCCACTTGGGTGGAATAAGGAAAATAATTATTAAGATATTCATCATATGGAAATGTAAGCAAACGCTATTATTTTGTTTCTAAAATATGTGACTTTGTTGCATGATCTCACGCTAAACTTAATGGTAGATGGAAACATTCAAAAATTCGGAGCTCACGTATCCAGGTTACGTGCACTAAGATCCAAACATGTTGCCAAGTAGACAGCATGAAGAAACGCAATTAGCATATGCCCATGTGATGGCTGTCGTCAGGAAAACAAAGGGCAACCCGTCACCTAGGACCAGCAAATTCGGCCGGCGAGTAACATTATTTGAGGCAAAATTAGTGTATCAGTGTCTTCGATTTTCAAAGAACGGCCTTCAGTCGCGAGTGCTCTTAAAAGTTTTATGGTAAATTGCAATGAACCGTAGAAGAGTGAAGAGAAATAAATTTCGCATGTGTATTATGTGAGCCCCATAATATGTTTGTGTATACTGTCTATTTTGTGAATGTATAGTGTAAACTGTTGGAAAAATGCTCTGAGGGATTGCTTTGGGATAGCCAACTAGCCGCAGAGAAATGTGGACGCGATGTTTTTATGGTCTCTGTAAATATAAAAAACGGAAAATCAAAAAAAATTTTTCTTATGATTTTTGCGTAATGTATGTGCCTAATCAATATTCAGGTACCGATATTTCTGGTTTCAGATGTTATAGTTGAAGTGTTGCGTTTCCTAAATTATTTGTGTTCTCAACTTAAAAGAGTAATGATATTTAATATTATGAGAAAGAAATTCCAAGGTATTAATACAGTTAAACGGAAATCTAAGGAAATCTGTTGATTAGCTGTAAATTTGTTGCTATTTCTTGAGCAATTAAATTTTGTTTTAGAACTATTCATTAAGAAAAACTGTAAATAATTTGACGAAAAAAGCTGACATAGGCTAAATTGTACAGACTGCTCCTTAAAACGATAAGACCTCGGTCTTAGTGTTTACATTACCAAGGGGGCCGTGTAAGGTACCACTCAGTTTAAAAGCACATTTTATTTTCTTATTTTCCATATTTACATTCTCTATCGCATCTGCAGATATTAGTGGCATTCAATGAGCTCAGGCAGTACTGTAAAACGCATAGTGTAACACGCACAGCAAGGAATAACAATTCAGTTCCCATGTTGGTTTTAGTAGCCGCTGGACTATCTAGCGTTGTCAGTAGACAAGTCACTGGGGCAAGCTGTAGGAGAGATATTTGCATCAATGCACGATACGTACGGAAACCATAGCCAATTTGGCGCAAAGCAAGTGATTTTGTTTAATAAATATTTACTAATAAAAGCACTTAGCCTTCTGGTCATTAACACCTTCTCACAACAATACAGGGTGTACATAAAGTCCAGGAACACTTTCAATTATTTATTGCACAAGAACTAAACATGGTACAGATATCCTACATATTGCATTTTGAAGAGAAACTCTGAAAGTTTTTTTACAAACTTGCGATATGTGAACCATGAGTGACCCGCCTGACGTCAATACGGTAATCGAATTCTTGCCATACCCGTCCCAGCATGGCAGTCGCTTCCCGTATTCTCTCCCAGAGCTCTGATACATCGCGTGGTAGAGACGGTACATACACCAGATCTTTAATGTCTCCCCACAGAAAAAAGTCGCACAGAGTGAGATCTGATGATCGGGGAGGCCATTTAATGAAACAGCTGTAGCCTTCTGTAGCACGGCCGATCCATCGATGCGGCAGATCCGTGTTCAGGTGCCCACGAACTTCACGATGAAAATGGGGTGGAGCCCCATCCTGTTGAAAGATGAACGGAGAGCCCGATTGCATCCGAGGCATCAGCCATTGCTGCAACATGTCCAAGCAGGAATATCCAGTGACAGTGCTCTCGGGGAAGAAGAATGACCCGTACAGTTTTCGACGTGACATGGCACAACAAACATTTACGTTTGGGGACTCACGCTCAAATTTATTGCATTCGTATGGATGCTTTTTACCCCAGATTTGACATTTATGCCTGTTCACTTTTCCATTCGTGTGAAAAGTAGCTTCGTCGCTAAAAATTAAGCGATCAACAACGCCATCCCCATTCTCATCCAATTGTTGCAACTGCAAACAAAACACAAAACGCTTCTCTTTGTCGTCGTCATTGAGCTCCTGCACTAGCTCTAACGTGAATGGTTTCATAGACAGCATCTGTCGCGGGACTTTCCACACTGTCATTGGAGCTATTTCGAGTTCACTGGATGCACGACACACCGATTTCTTTGGTCTCCTTATGAATGTCTCTCGTACGCGCTCCACATTCACTTCACTCCACTGGGACGTCCGCTTCTCTTTGGCGGGCACAAGCAACCCGTCGTAACGAATTTGTTGTGCCAGTGGTAAATGGCCTTCCTTGTCGGTGGCTTATAAGCGTACTTGGTTCTAAACATCCTTTGAACAGCTGTAGCACACTTGTTTTTGTCGAACTCCAACATACAGAAAGCTCACTCCGCACCTGAACTCGCCATGTTTGTGACTAGCGCTGACTATCGACAAATTACCAAACTACGCTGTGGCGATAACATGAAAAAAATCCAGGTTTCTCTTCAAAATTACATACGTATGATATCTGTACAATGTTTGGTACTTGAGCAATAAATAATTAAAAGTGTCGCCAGACTTTATGTACACCCTGTATTACGACGCAAGAAAGCAGTTATCAATAAACAAATGAACAATGTTTAGGATAACTAAGTTGTACTAACAGCTACGATGTTTAACGATTGTAAGTACGAGATCAAGACAGCGCGCTCTAATCGCTAGCCGACGCTAGGATGCGTTCCGAACTAGTTCCGTAGTAAGTCCATGCTCTCAAGAAATTGCTAGCTTTGAGTTAATAAATGATATAATGTTTCATTACTAATAAATTCCAGTGTTTTCGCAAACAAACACATCATACTGGCATCCACGAACATTTATTCAAGTAATAAAGCTTCCAGCATCATCACTTGGAATTGCAAGATATAGAATTGCACTTTCGACAGAATCCTCTGGCCCTGATACTGCTTCTGCGAGGAACATCAACTAAGAGAGCTTTACAGCGAAATAGCTTGGAGGAAATTGCACGCGACATCTCACTACCAATACGGCGGCCAGCCAGTATTGGATAGTTTGTCAGGTCCGGAACGTTGACCTAGAAATAACCAATTCGTTGGTACTGGAATATACTACGGTAAACACACGTTAAGAAGTTACTTTGAGATATCAAGGACGACCGATATAATCTTGTAGCGACAGTAGATATATTAGTTTTGTTTGATAACTGCCATGCTTCTGCCTGCTTTATAAAAACGGTGGACTGTTATGCTCATGTTTGTTCTTCTTCAGCGAGGAAGTTTATTTATCATTTACAACGCTTTACTAGTCGCCACTAAGTATTGTATTGTACCAACTGTCATTATTGCAGCAGAACTTTTAACTTTTTCCATCACCATGTTTACATATCGAGATCTGAAAAAGTAATTACAGGACTGGCAAAAATTATTCACGTTCGAATTGGCTCAGAATATTCTGATACACCACAGCGATCGACACGGAAACGAGAGTGTTCGAGCAGCCACTCGACATTTCAATTTCGCGGGGCGAGTAATACGATGGAACTGTGAACTAGCGACAACAAGAAGCTTAAAATTTCGCAGTTCCACAAAATACAAGAAACTATTGTTGTGTTCAAACATATCTCATACCTCCAAACGAGGGTTCTTATACAGACCGGCATATATATATATATATATATATATATATATATATATATATGTGTGTGTGTGTGTGGGGGGGGGGGGGGCAATAAATCCACAACCTTCAGTATGGATGCGCATTTATGTTCGACCTCCAGCGGAAATCTGAAAGTAACAAACTTGGACCACATGGACGGGGACTGCAGATACGTGACTCTAGGTGGGACTGTGAGTTAGCCGGGGAGCATGCCTAGGCAGTCCGTGCATTTCCGATAAACACTGTGTTCGGGTCGTGCAGTGGTTAACGCAACAGCGCAGTAAGAAGGTGATCTTGGGTTCGAAGACTCCATCTCGTCGATGTCACAAAGAAATGTGCTGCCTTCCTTGTCCACAGAATAGCAACAATTATAGAAAGAGTCTTCACAGCACAACACTTGCCCTCATTCGAACCTATGGACATTCACACGATTATGCGCCAATCGGCGTATCGAAGATACCCTACAAGCTCAAGGATTTCGCTTTGTCTAATCTCGACTACTCGATATCCCAAGACGCGGTAGGCAAAGCTTTTTTATCATGAAGTGACAGGTATGCCACCACCGAAAACCTTAATGCTTATATATCCCCACAACTGGGGGACTGTTTGAGAAACCGTTACTTATAGGCTGTTACCGTCAAAATTGCGCAGCACGTGGTATAAGGCTGCAAGTAGAACTATGACTACTAACGAACAACTAGCGTCGATTAACCTAACTGCTTCCCCAAAGTGCGAGCACTGTGAACCACACGGTACACTCTATCCCCGGTTTACTTGCAGGACCACACGAGACGAGTGGAACATATGCCGTGACATGCTTGCACTCAATAATAGAACCACTAAACGGTCGTTTTTTTTGAGGACGCTTACAATTCCAGATATCAAACCTTTTTCGTAGCTTAAGAGATGTGCCACACTGTCTCTCTTAGGACATATCACCTACACGATCTTTGCTAACAACATTGATGATCCCGCCGGCAGCTGTGGCCAAGCGGTTCTAGGCACTTCACTCGGGAACCGCGCTCCTGCTACGGTCGCAGGTTCGAATCCTGCCTCGGGCATGGATGGGTGTGATGTCCTTAGGTTAGTTAGGTTTGAGTAGTTCTAAGTCTAGGGGACAGATGACCTCAGATATTAAGTCCCATAGTGATTAGAGCCATTTGAACACTGATGAGCCGGTAGGCTTCTTGTTTTATCTATGAGAGCGCCAACGAACGCTCCGGAAGACACCTTCATATCAGACATGTTTTCAACGATTTTCACTAACCCAAAATGAACAGCAGTTTCAGAAACAGCACGAAATTATCTCGAACCTTAATTAAGACGCAAACCACGGAATTACGTGTGAATTGATATCATACAGTGTTAAAGAAAAAGAAAAACCATGAAAAACAAAGAGGAAGAAGAAACAAGGATAGAGTACTGAACGTATTCCTTACGATTTCATTTACTGTCATAGCAAATGTTCAAATGGCTCTGAGCACTATGGGACTTAACATCTGAGGTCATCAGTCCCCTGGAACTTACAACTACTTAAACTTAACTACCCTAAGGACATCACACTCATCCTTGCCCGAGGCGGGATTCGAACCTGCAACCGTAGCGTCCACGCGGTTCCAAACTGAAGCGCCTAGAACCGCTCGGCCACACCGGCCGGCTACTGTCATAGCAGACTTATTATTTTATCATTGTTATTTCCCATGTTTTAATTTTATTTTTATTTTCTCTCTGATGTTGGAACACCCTTTACTTAATTAGAGTGAAAATTTTAATTTCCTTCCAGAGCTTTATGTTGATTTTAAGCAATGTCAGCAGTCAAAGGCGAAAATGTTTCCGAAAAGTGTTACTCTGATCTGAAACCAGTAAAATATTTTATTTGCTTGTGAGGGACTGTAGTGATTCCCAAGACATTCCATCGTCGAACACTTCATCTATGGGACTAAAAGGTGACCAACAACAATTCTTGCCCTCGTATTTGCTTCGTGGAATTCTGCGTGATATGTCTGAAGCAATGGTAATGCTAGATGGGGAAGCAGAGACTGGTATAGGCAAATGTATTCAAATACAGGGATACATGCGTAAACAGGCAGAATACGGCGCTACGGTTGGCCACGCCTGTGTAAGGAAACAAGTGTTTGGCGCAGTTGTTAGATCGGTTACTGTCGCTACAATGGCAGGTTATCAATATTTAAGTGAGTCTGAGCGTAGTGTCATAGTCGGTGCACAAGTGACGGGGCGTAGCATCTCCGAGTTAGCGATGAAGTGGGGATTTTCCCGTACGACCATTTCACGAGTGTACCGTGAATATCAAGAATCCGGTAAAACATCCAATCTCCGACATCGCTGAAGAGAATCGTTCAGTGCGACAGAAGTGCTACCCTTACGCAAACTGCTGCAGATTTCAATGCTGGGCCATCAACAAGTATCAGCGTGCGTCCAACGATACATCATCGATATGGGCTTTTGGAGCCGAAGGTCCACTCGTTTACCCTTGATGGCTGCACGACACAAAGCTTTACGCCTCACCTGCGCCTGTCAACACCGACATTGGACTGTTGATGACGGGAAATATGTTGCCTGCTCGCTCGAGTGTCGTTTTAAATTGTATCGAGCAGATGGCCATGTATGGGTATGGAGGTAATCTCATGGATCCATGGACCCTGAACGTCAGCAGCGGACTGCTCAAGCTGGTGGATGCTCTGTAATGGTATGCGGCATGTGCAGTTGGACTGATATGGGACCCTTGATACGTCTAGTTACCACTCTTACAGGCGACACGTATGTAACCATCCTTTCTGAACGCCAGCATCCATCATGTCCATTGTGCATTCCGACGGACATGGGCAATTCGAACAGGACAATGCGACACCCCACACGGCCATGACTGCTACAGAGTGGCTCCAGGAACACTCTTCTGAGTTTAAACATTTCCGCTGGCCACTAAACACTCCAGACGTGAACATTATTGAGCACATCTGGGATGTCTTGCAACGTGGTGTTCAGAAGAGATCACCACCACCTAGTACTCTTACGGATTTATGGACAGCCCTGGAGGATTCATGGTGTCAATTCCCTCCAGCACTACTGTAGACATTAGTACAGTCCACGCCCGTCGTTTTGCGGCACTTCGGTGTGGCCGCGGGGACCATACACGATATTAGGCAAGTGTATCAGTTTCTTTGGCTCTTCAGTGTAGGAAATACGTTCCGGCTGCGCCGTCTGCTGTAACAGAAGATATTGAGTTCTCAGCAGGATTCAGAGAGCTGGTACTTTATATTATACTGCGAAATGTACCTCCTCGAAGTCCCTCTAAGAGAGCAGATGGATAGAACTTCTGTTACGAGGTGGTTTGTTAGTGCTATCAGATATCAGGATTTGGACTCATTTTCAACGAGGCTAAGGGAACTGATTCTCTGTCAAAAGAAAAAAATATTTCTAAGAGATTAGTTGAGACGATTACGCAGAAATACCCTCTGTAGCGCCGGAGGTAATTAAAACATTCTTACTGGCCCGAACTCCTATTAGAGTGCGCTACCTCGGTGCGAGAGAAAAAACAGCAATTGCCAATAAGCAATGCGTCAATAGTAATTTTTTGTGCTAATTAGCCTCGTTTGTGATGCCGCAGTGCAGGTTCACCACCCTCGCTCCCAGCAATTCCAGCGGCTAATAGTAGGTCATTTCGCTTCGGACCCAACCTTTATAGAATAATCTCAGTACGAGCCGTAGTGGAGATAGTACAAACAGACGTCGTTTGATAGCAGGACGAGCAAAATATCGAGGACTGAATAGTGACTTTGGTCTTTATTGATTAGTTACTATTGTTACATATGACCTGCACCCAAAAAGATATTGCAATACGTGTTTCACATTATTATATCATTAAAATCCACAGTATATTTAATTGCAAAAATACTTCTTCGAACTGGTACCAAAAAGAATTCGCTGAATTGCTGGGTAATCTAAAGATCGAGAAGAACCCCAGATTTCTCAAGCTATGACGAAAGGTGCTCGTGCAGTTTGAGTCCCGCTCATACACACCACTAGTAAATCTGTTCTCATAGCGGCATACATAGACCAAAGGACACTGAGAAGCACAAAGACTGCCGAAAACGTACCGAACGAGATCTGTGGGAGGCAGAAGTGCAGTCAAGGCAGTCAGAGAGGCTGTATTCAATAACACTGCACTCGGATATCGTCACTTCGTCAAGGTTAATCTGTCTGTGCAGCGCCTGAACGACTGCGGTTGAAGAAAGGGTTAATGATACTGGTTAACGAAACAACTCCAACGTGCTCGAGCCTTCCCGTCTTGCAGAGTGAAAATTGTCCCAAATTACACCAGCACTACAATGTACAGCAGCATCAAAGATGTCTTCATGAATACCCGCTGAGTTTGAGGTCTCTAAGGTGAGATCTGGAAGTGTGTTACCGTCTAAAAACAATTTATTTCCCCACACGAGCATACACACGCGCACGCGCACTCACCCACAAACAAACACACATGTACATATAAACACGCTATTTAGAACTAATTCATTCTCTTCACAAATATTTGATGAGAGTTCCCTCTTATGTTCCGCTCCCCCCGTCAGAGGTTCGAATCCTCCTTTGGGCATGCGTGTGTGTGTTGTCCTTATTCACAGTTAGTTTAAGTTGAATTAAGTAGTGTGTAAGCTTAGGGACCGACGACCTCAGCAGTTTGGTCCCATAAGATCTTACCACAAATTTCCGAAAATTCCCTCTTATGGCCAGACCTAAACATGCCATTAGAATTTCCCCGTGATGGTTTTCCATCGTTCGTCGCCTGTGTGCACAATGGCGTGCACTCCATTTCACTTTCACAATGTACGAGGGCTGTTCAAAATATAGGGTGGCTTTTCAAATTGCGTAGGTAAGGTACATTCAACTATCGTTCTTTTCTTTGTTATGTTAGTACACATGTCCCGAACAAGTGTACAGCATACTTCGTTTGTTTTCGACAGGTGGAAAGGTTAGACGTGTTTTAGTGTGCTCAGAGATTTTCGATTATTATTAAGAAATTGAGCAAAAAATTTGCATCAAAGTTTGTTTGAAAAATGGAATCAAGTGCTCTAAAACACTGGAACTGTTGACAGTGGCATACGGTGAGTCTGCTCTAAATAAAAAAATGTTTACAAGTGGTACAAGTTCTTTCAAAATGGCTGAGAAGTTGCCAATCACGAACCTCGCTCTGGACGCCCCAGCACATCAGCAACAGGTGATAACGTCGAAGCTGTGAAGAAAATTGATTTGAAATGTCGTCGAATTAACGTAAGAAAAGTTGCTAAGGATGTTGGCACGTGTCACGCAATTTTTTTCGGATGTTTTGGGCATGAGTCGTGTGACAGCGAAGTTTGCTCCAAAACTTCTCAATTTTGATTAGAAGAACCGTCACATGAACTCAGGAGCTCTTGAATGACGTCAATGATGGTCCTGATTTGCTCAAAAGAGTTGTAACTGGTGACGAAACATGGGTTTACGATTACGACGTCGAAACCAAAGCCCAATCGTTCCAATGGAAGCATTCCAGAGAGCAAAGACCGGAAAAAGCACGCCAAGTTAGATCAAATTTCAAAATTTTGCTCACTGTTTTTTTCAATTACAGTGGCACAGTGCCTCATGAATTTTAGCCTCAAGGTCGCACGGTCAATAAGGAGTATTACCTTGACGTTATGCGCCTTTGGAAATTTGGAAATTTGAGTTAAGTTCTATGGGACCAAACTGTTGAGATCATCGGTCCCTAGGCTAACACACTACTTATTCTAACTTAAACTAACTTACTCTATAGACAACACACACTCCCATGCTCGAGGGAGGACTCGAACATTCGACGGGAAGAGCCGCACGAACCGTGGCAAGGCGCCTCAGACCGCTATGCACCGTATGCAAGAAGCAATAGGAAAAAAAGGTCCGGAAACGTGCAAAAAGCAATTCATGGCTTTTGCATCACCAAAATGCACCTTCATGCACTCATTCATCATTGGTTCATTGCTTCTGAAGGATTTTTTTGACCAAAACGAACACGACAATCATGCTCGGTCACCATATTCACCGGCTGTGGCCCCCTGCGACTTTTCCCCTTCCCAGAACTGAAGATACCTATGAAAGGACGAAGATTTTCAACAACTGAGGAAATAAAAACTCATCGCTGGAAGTACTCAAGTCTGTACCAAAAAGTGCTTCGAGTATTGGAAGAAGCGTTGGCAGGAGAGTATTGTATCTAAGGGAGATTGCTTTGAATGGGAAAACATGAATATTTATGAATAAATAAATTTTTTTGATAAAAATATAAAGTCACCTTACTTCTTGAACATACTTTGTACATATGTTTGCGAAGCCACCTGCACATAGCATTCTATGATGTTATTTTTCTTGTGGCCGCAGCAAGGTTTGAAATGCAGTCGTAGCGAGACAACTATTGACAAGTCTTCAACAGACCGTACGAAGGGCTAAAAAGTTGCCAGAAAAAGATTTTCCTGTCAGTTGTCAACAGAAAGACGAATATGCGAGTCAAATAATGCTACATAATTGACATGTTGCAGAACATATTCTGAGTTTAAACGCAGTGGGTACACCGAACAGAATGACATCCTCCGAAAACATCGCTCATGCCATTTTTCATACACCTTGAAGGCCATGCATCAAGGCAGTCGGACAGATGTAATATTTCGTGACTTCCAAAAATAATTTGATTCAACACCACACCAACGCTTATTACCGAAACACGGTCACATGGAGTATCAAATAAAATTTAATGACTTATGGACTATTTCTTCATAGGAAGGACGCAGCAAGTTACCTTGGACAGAATGTCATCGATGGACGCAGAAGGAACTTCAGACATTCCCCAGGGAAATGTTCAAAATGGTTCAAATGGCTCTGAGTACTATGGGACTTAACATCTGAGGTCATCAGTCCCCTAGAACTTAGAACTACTTAAACCTAACTAACCTAAGGACATCACACACACCCATGCCCGAGGCAGGATTCGAACCTGCGACCGTAGCAGTCGCGCGGTTCTGGACTGAAGCGCCTAGGACCGCTCGGCCACTGCGGCCGGCCAGGGAAATGTGTTCGGACCTTTTCCGTTAATTTTGTAGAGTTTTAACATTAGAGTTTAGGAATGTAGTTCAGTTTCTGTAATAAAGAGCTATCCGAAGAAAGTTGCACAGAAAGATTTCAGAACTGGATAGTTATTTTAAACATTCCGAAATGTTAAGTTGCTCACCTTATAAAAACAAAAAAGTAGTTTCCTATGGCTACAATATTAGAGTCACTATTGGAATTAGTCAAATGCCACGATGACACAAAATGTGGAGTTACGAAATGGGTGACCCTGAAAAATGATTGCTAGCTGTGGATTGTAGCTTGTATCAGATTAATAATTGTTGGATGTAAAAGAGGAGACTTCAGTCTGCTGAAATTAAATGGATTTTTTTTAATAATTGTCTTAATGTGAGACCACGCAAGAATAAAAATGCAAATATAATTATCTGACACACTGGAGACGATTGTAGGACGGATATTGGATCGATAAGGACACACAGTGGAAGGAGGAAGATTACTCTCTCAATTAAACTCGTGAAGCACCTCAGTGAACTGAAAACGTTGCGTGGCATTGACCATGATAATTGCATCGGTGACGGTAAGTGAAGTGAACAAGCACGTATAAAAACCAAACAGCAAAACCATAGCCAGATCTGAGTCCCTAGTTGTATAAAAAGGCGCCTATTCTCACAGCAGAGCTCCGGACTCGCCTCACTGTTGATTGAACTTACACTCGTTTGATGAGCTGGACGCCGTGATGGAGGCGCGGCAGACGGCCTCTCAGAGGGTCGTCGCGCCTCTCTGTATTCCCACATACGAATCAATCTCGAGTCCACAGCGCCGAACAACGCTGTACTTCGAAGCCAAATCTCCAAACAGAATCTGAATCAGCAACTCTAATGTTGGAAGCCGAACCATTGCCAAGAGCCGGATGACAGTAAAACTTGCTGTTAACCGCACCTTTGCTCGAGATGCCATCAAAACTGCGAGTAGACCAATCTGATGAATTGTATCGATCACGGCCAATGAGAGCCCACTTCCCTAACATTGCTGTCCCCTTTACGCAGAATTCTGTTATTCCTCTAGCCAATTGTATCATTTTTACTAGGTTAAGCAAGTGGAGGGAAACCGCTACCTCAGGAACATCCAAGTTCCCGCGAATAAGAGAGTTCTGTTTCTAAAGTTTGCGCACGCCACTGAGTCGGGATGCGGTCTGGTTTTTGCACCAGCACTCCACTTGGACTCTTCCAGACTAACAGTGCCACCAAAGCGGCGGCACACTACGAAGTTGTCCGTCAACGGTTGTGTTATGCGCTTCCCGTACTATGGAGAGATATTATCGTACTGAACAGCTCCGAGATGTTCACTGTTCACAACCCGAGTCCGGTCGCCTCCAAACACGTCTGCGGTCACCTGCAGCTGGGAGACGCGCTCATGGTAAATGTCGCGGCCTCGCGGATGTTCTGTAGACTGTTATCCGAATTGGTAAACATGTCAAACGGTGCTTGCCGATCACCCGCCAGTACTAACGGGACAAAACGACGACAGGCCAATCCCATACAATAGCCCAGGTACCGGCCGGTTTCGGGGCCTGGTCCTAACCTCGCTTTTGACATCCTAAAGGAATCGCCTCCGCCACAGCTCGGATGCTACGGCCAGCAAATACATACAAACCCACTATGGGAAAAACCGAAAGGGTAACCTCTGCCATCGTCACTCTTGTCCCACATACGAATCAAGTCCCACATCACGCATGTTTCACTCTGTGAGAAACATGAAATCACGGAATTAATTCAAGTGCTTATCAAAAATGAAACATCAGGCTGGCTTCAGCCGGCTGCATTTCAGCAGGTAAAGCAGATGCGGGATTCAGTTCATTCGTAGGATTCATTCGTAGAATAAAGTGAAAATGCAGCCAATCTACAAAGGAAATTTCTTGTAAAAGAGTCTTCTACCTCATCCTAGAGTTTTCCTAAATAAAATGCATTTCAAACCAAATACTACGAACAAGGGATATTTAGCATATACAACTTAGGCCAGTACACATGGTCACAGCAGAAAGTCACAGAAATCCTGAAGTACATCAACTTGCTGATGCTTTCAGAGGGACGAAAACTACCCCTCGAATGCCTGCGTATGGAGTTTGAAGAAGCGTTATTAACTCACAGAATACTCAAGGAGGAGTGGAGTAGTCTGTGCCCTCCTCTCAAAATTATTGTAATCTAGTCACTTTCTTCACGTTTTGGAAAAAAAAGTTTATTGTCTTTAATGAATTATTCTATTAGATTCTATAAATGTTTTAGATTTTTCAATCAAACTCAACACAAATTTTAAGTCACGGTCATATATGCGTCTTCCCCAGTGAACGTCATACTCAATATTTTCAGATTCAGGACGATAATTAGACATCAATATATCCTTAAAACGCATTTTGTGAGTAGACGTCAACAACAGTTAACGAAATTTGCATTATAAAATTTTTGTTTAGAGCGGGGATAAATCGCCCTCCTTGGCAGTGGGCCTACACGTCATTCAAAGTTCGTTGACGTTTCTTAGTGTGTACTAAAAGATATCAGATATTTTCTCGTTAGGGGCACTACTGACGTATCTGTACATCTTTTAAAAGTTATGATGTTAATACGCGTCAACGACAATTAACGAATTTCGTATTTTTTTAATAATTTTCTTAGGGTGGGCATAAACCACCCTCCTCTTGGTAATGCACGTTGTGGAAAATGCGTTGGTATTGCTAGGTTACATGAATGATTTAGGGATATGTTATAGCCCCACACATATCGCTGCCGTAGGAATCCAAAAGCCATGCGTGAGTGGAACGGAAAAAGAATCATACGGTGCAATGGGAAGTGCCGTGTACTTCACACTGGTTTGCTGAGAAATAATGTAGACCCCGCTCACCTCTTTGAGATAAACTCGGAGTTCCTTCGAAGGAGGCTCAGTCGATTTCGTCCAGCGTCGTTCCTCAATCCGAGTTTGATCTCCGTTTCTAAAAATGTTCAAATGTGTGTGACATCTTATGGGACTTAACTGCTAAGGTCATCAGTCCCTAAGCTTACACTCTACTTAACCTAAATCATCCTAAGGACAAACACACACACCCACGCCCGACGGAGGACTCGAACCTCCGCCGGAACCAGCCGCACAGTCCATGACTGGAGCCCCCAAGATCGCTCGGCTAATCCCGCGCGGCGATCTCCGTTTCTAATAAGCTCGCCGTGAACGATACATTATGCCCTAATATTGTTTTACGGTCTTGTAAGTGGTGCGGGGTCTCCTGTGTTGTCCTCCCGTCTCATAATTCCTGCCAGGCTGGATACGGGGAGTATATTCTCGCTGTCCGTTCTCGTGCTCTCACATGCTGCGTAAAGTGATGTCACTCCAACAACAGAAAAACACACCACTGTTACGTCAGAAACTCGCTCGGTCCCGACGATAAAGATAGAGATTATCTTCAGAGGATTGATTTGTAAGGCACGCCTTGAATATCGAAAAAATTTACACGTCGATGCACCCGCAGTCTCTAAAAGCTCTTAGGCCAATGATACAATACGAACTTTTTCACTTCAATTTAACATTTGGCTTTACAGAATGTTTTGAAAACGAGGGGCCGTGAGCAGCGAGACAATTCTCTAGAAAAAGAAGAACTCGCGAAGGCACAGAGGTGTGAAAACAACATGTACACGGGCTGGCAGCAACGCTGTAGAGCACGTACAGGCCTCTGTTGTTCCTTGTCCACGGGCATTCAATACGGCCGGGCCGGGCCGTGTCATAGCCTACAGCAAACAAACACGCTGCCCTCCCCACGTTCGCGCCGCACCCCCCATTCCACCGTCAGAGGGACTCGGGACAACGAAACGTAAACGCGTGGGCGGTGGTGCCCGGTAGGCCGGCGTAAACAACACCAGCACAGCACGACGTCCCCGGCTGCGCCCGTGCTTCGGCGGCAGCACGGCCCTCCCCAAAGCCGTGTGTGCGCGTGTCGACACGGCACCGGGCTTGTACGACAGGGGATTCACCGAGCAGGGCTGCACGGCGCATCGGGGCCGCTGCTGCTTTGCAGGGGTCCGTCAACTCCGTGTCGTTGCCGGCCGGCGCGCTGCTAGCTCAGCCTCTGGCACTGTGCACTGGCACAGCAACCACAACGACACGACCGCGGACGGAGAAAAACTCGCTTCGTTTACCAATACATTTAGTTTTGGCTCATAGTTGAACACAGGCACCAAAACCAATTTAGATAAATGGTTTAGATAAATCTTAAAAATGTCAAATTACACTACTGGCCATTAAAATTGCTACACCACGAAGTACACGTGCTACAGACGCGAAATTTAACCAACAGGAAGAAGTTGCTGTGATATGCAAATGATTAGCTTTCCAGAGCATTCACACAAGGTTGGCGCCGGTGGCGACACCTACAAAGTGCTGACATGAGGAAAGTTTCCAACCGATTTCTCATACACAAAGAGCAGTTGACTGGCGTTGCCTCTTGAAACGTTGTTATGATGCCTCGTGTGAGGAGGAGAAGTGCGTACCATCACGTTTCCGACTTTGATAACGGTCGGATTGGAGCCTATGGCGATTACGGTTTATGGTATCGCGACATTGCTGCTCTCGTTCGTCGAGATCCAATGACTGTTAGCTGAATATGGAAGCGGTGGGTTCAGGAGGGTAATACGGA
Organism: Schistocerca serialis cubense; assembly: GCF_023864345.2. Classification (NCBI taxonomy): domain Eukaryota; kingdom Metazoa; phylum Arthropoda; class Insecta; order Orthoptera; family Acrididae; genus Schistocerca; species Schistocerca serialis. Next base: position 209,940,891 of record NC_064642.1, read on the forward strand.
ACGCCGTGCTGGATCCTAACAGCCTCGTATCACTAGCAGTCGAGATGACAGGCATCTTATCCGCATGGCTGTAACGGATCGTGCAGCCACGTCTCGGTTCCTGAGGCAACAAATGGGGACGTTTGCAAGACGATAACCATCTGCATGAACAGTTCGATGACGTTTGCAGTAGCATTGAATGTCAGCTCGGAGACCATGGCTGCGGTTACCCTTGACGCTGCATCACAGACAGGATCACCTGTGATGTTGTACTCAACGACGAACCCGGGTGCACGAATGGCAAAACGTCATTTTTTCGGATGAATCCAGGTTCTGTTTACAGCATCATGATCGTCGCATCCGTGTTTGGCTACATCGCGGTGAACGCACATCGGAAGCCTGTATTCGTCATCGCCATACTGGCGTATCACCCGGCGTGATGGTATGGGATGCCATTGGTTACACGTCTCGGTCACCTCTTGTTCGCATTGACGGCAATTGAACAGTGGACGTTACATTTCAGATGAGTTACGACCCGTGGCTCTACCCTTCATTCGAGCCCTGCTAAACGCTACATTTCAGCAGGATAATGCACGACCGCATATTGCAGGTCCTGTACGGTCATTTCTGGATACAGAAAATGTTCGACTGCTGCCCTGGCCAGCACACTCTCCAGATCTCTCCCCAATTGAAAACGTCTGCTAAATGGTGGCCGAGCAACTGGCTCGTCACAGTACGCCAGTCACTACTCCTCATGAACGGTGATATCGTGTTGAAGCTGCATGGGCAGCTGTACCTGTACACGCCATCCAAGCTCTGTTTGACTCAATGCCCAGGTGTATCAAGGCCGTTATTACGGCCAGAAATGATTGTTCTGGGTACTGATTTCTCAGGATCTATGCACCCAAATTGCGCGAAAATGTAATCACATGTCAGTCTAGTATAATATATTTGCCCAATGAATACCCGTTTATCATCTGCATTTCTTCTTGGTGTACCAATTTTAATGGCCAGTAGTGTATAATACGTAATGTTGTATCATGACTACACGCATCCACCCTTGTATAACAAAATGTTAATTAAAATTTTTATGTTTTGACATTTCTTTTATGATACATACAGGTGCCACCTGCTATTAACAAAAATTTTCACTGAAACATTGTGTCTGAACGAAAACGATAGTGCAGTTGAAATAAATTATCTTGCAGTTTCACTTGTTTCAGTATGACGCTTTGTAATAATGCTGAATTTTTCTCCTTTATCCATTTTACCCTGACCAGTAATAAAGGCTCTTTATTTTGAACTCTATAAACGTCCGTCTCCTCGAATCACTTCCTCATCGATTGGCATCAGTGACATGGTGCTTTTAGCCGGCCGCTGCGCGAATTATCTGCAGTGTCCGCTTCTCCATTATCAAATTTTCACCCAACGCCACACATTACTGATGTTCATTATAGCCTCGCCATGCAGTTTCTTCATGGATGAGGTTAAAACAGCCATAAGACCGAGGGTCAAGAAGCATACCCCCGAATTTCTCCGCACTTGTTTTGATGCCGCGGTTCATATATGGCGCGAATTTGTGCAAATGCATGTTCAGTATATTGAACGATAATATTGTGTAGAGAACAGTTCAGACTTTGTTTGATCAGTACTAATTCCGCTGTTACATATTCATTATTAAAACTGTTACAATACTTCTGGCATTAATTTTCGATCCACCCTTGTTTTTCTTCTTTTGGGAGAAATATCTATGTATCGAGACGCCCATATCACATCAGCTGTTCTACTAGGTACCCCTGTAACAGCCAGGGTAAGACAGTTTAAAGCTCGGATGCAGATGAGCACATAGCGTCTTCAGTAGGACGTGGACTGAGTTATTCAAACCAACCTCCAGGCTGGTGACAGCTTTACATTATTTTATGTTTTCAGAAATATACTTTCTTGTGCACTGAATAGTTAAGGTTTTATGTTTTTTTTTATAAATAAATTTAGATACCAGAGTGTTACTAGGATCTTTATCATGCGTTAACTACGCAGTGGGTATACCATAAGCGTTCATCCATGAAGCTCGGATGTACAGTCCATCTAGTAATGTTTTATTCTATTCTACAAGTTCTCTCTTACAGGGACTGTCAGCATATTTTTATAATACTGCACGTACTTGTTCCCCAACGAACCTTGGGACATTCAAAATGTCTCTGAGCACTGTGGGACTTAACATCTGAGGTCATTAGTCCCCTAGTACTTAGAACTACTGAAACCTAACAATCCTAAGGACATCACACACATACATGCCCGAGTCAGGATTCGAACCTGCGACCGTAGCGGTCGCGCGTTTCCAGGCAGAAGCGCCTAGAAGCGCTAGGCCACTGCCGCGAGCCCTTGGGACATTATGGAGATGGTTTACTTGTCTCAACGATTCAGAAACTTGTACCGTAGATGCAACTACATCAAAGGTGTATGTGTGAAGACGTCAGACTAACCTGTGGTTCTTGTAGAGGCGTAGCAACCTTTTGAATAGTTTCAGGGGCAACAGCCGGGACGACTCAGTGATCTGACTCCGCAACATTAGGCAGTGTGGGCTTCCTGTGTTGGTACTTCGAACGATTGAAAGAATGGGGATATTAGGGGAAACTATCACCGTTAATTTTTTCTCGAGGGAACGCAGCTTTACTGTGAGGCTTAGTTATGATGGCATCCTTTTGGTAAAATATTCCGGAGGTAAAATAGTTCCCCATTCGGATCTCCAGGCGGGGAACTTCTCATTAATATGTCGTTACCGGAAAATCCATTACTGGCATTCTGTGGGTCGCACTATACGTAGAATGTTAAATCCCTTAACCGCACAAGTAGATAAGAGAATTTAAAAAGGTAAATGGAAAGGGCGAAAGTTAGATATAGTGAGAGTTGCCGAAATGTGGTGGTACCAGGAGCTGAGCGTCTGCACTTGTCAGCAAGAGTTACCACAACAAAATCGAATAGGAGTAACCCATAATAGGCGTAATAATGAATAAGAAAATAGGAATGCGAGTAAGCTGTCATGAAAAGCATGGTGAGCACATTGTCAAATGCAAGACAGGTAAGGTATGATAAGACAAAGGATATTATTCAGACAGTTAGAGGAGACGAAAGTTTAATTGTGGTGGATGACTGCAGTTTGGTAGTAGAAAAACAAAGGAGGAAAATAGCAGGAGAACATGGGCTGGTGAAAAGGAACAAAAGAGAATGCCGAATAGTATAATTTTACACAAAGCATGGTTCGGACCACTATTGAACAATTTCATCTTGAGGTGTCAGACCTGAAGATAAACGGCAAAGCGGATCTAAAACTGTAGACGTCATAAAAGGAAATGTATTCCAGGCAGTATCTTTTCACTTATTAATACAAATGAGATCACCAATTATATGACATGGCATCAATTATGAAGCACAATGTAACAGTCGCTCTCACTTGGTTTACGAACCATCGAAGAAGACTGTATATGTGGAAGAAATATGGAGACACTAGAAGGTTTCAAAGTGATCATATGACTGCAAGAGATTTCGGAATCAGACTTTAAACTTTAAAAAATTTCCAGGAGGGTATGTTGGCCGTAATTTACTGGTTACGAAGGAGATTGAAAGTGAAAAAATTGCAAATAGATGGGAAATGAAGAAAAGGGAACCTGGGTAAATTAAAGAGGCCAGAGGTTGCCGAGCCTTCCAAAAGAAGGGTTATGCAACACCGGACTGAAACTGTTGAAAGGGATAGAGTAGAAGACGAATGCGCAGCTTTGAGAGACGAAACAAGAAGACAGTAGAGGTAAAAAGACAATTTTTAATACAAAACACTGGATAACACATGATATACTGAATTTAGTTCACAAAGGAGAAAAGTAAATCAGCAAACGAAGCAGGCGAAAGGGTGTGCAGATGTCTACAGACAGAAGGGGCAAAATGGTTAAGCAGGAAGAGCAGGAAGAAATTGTTGGTCCATAAAAATTAGCTTTTGGGGGTTTGACCATTGATGAAAATAAATAAAACAGTTTAAATCGTCAGCCACAGCATTAAGTATGGAATGGAAAGCTGAAAGATGGGAGGAATATTTTATCGAGTGCCTCCCGACGTTACATTTCAGATATGTTACCATCCGTGGCTCTACCCTTCATTCGATCCCTGCGAAACCCTACATTTCAGCAGGATAATGCACGACCGCATGTTGCAGGTCCTGCAAGGGCCTTTCTGGATACAGAAAATGTTCGACTGCGGCCCGGGCCAGCCTATTCTCCAGATTGAAAACGTCTGGTCAATGGTGGCCGAGCAACTGGCTCGTCACAATACGCCAGTCACTACTCTTGATGTACTGTGGTGTCGTGTTGAAGGTTATTACGGCCAGAGGCGGTTGTTGTGGGTACTGACTTCTCAGGATCTATGCAGCCACACTGCGTGAAAATGTAATCACATGTCAGTTCTAGTATAATATATTTGTCCAATGAATAACCATTTATCATCAGCTCTTCTTCTTGGTGTAGCAATTTTAATGGCCAGTAGTGGAGGTTCCCCGTGGTTTCCCTAAATCACTCCAGGCAAATGCCGGGATAGTTCATCTAAAAGTGCCTAGTAGAGGGTTCATCGAACCACCTTCACAATTCTCTATTATTCCAATCTCGTATAGCGCACGGAAAAAACGAACACCTCCGTTTTCCGTACGAGGTCTGATTGCCATTATTTTTATCATGGTAATCGTTTCTCCCTATGTAGATCGGCGTCAACATAATATTTTTGTATTCGGAGGAGAAAGCTGGTGATTGGAATTTCGCGAGAAGATTTCGCAGCGACGAAAAGCGTCTTTGTTTTAATGATGTCCACCCCAAACCCTGTTTCATTTTTGTAGCACTCATCTCGATGACTTCACACTTCTCGTTATTTAGGGTCAACTGCCAATTTTCCCAACATACGGGTATCTTCTCTAGATCGTTTTGTAAGTTGAATTGATCTTATTCGTCGATAAACGACAGTGTCATTTGCAAACAACCTAAGACGGCTGTCCAGATTGTTTCCCAAAACCTTTATATAGATATGGAACAGCAAACGGCCTATAACACTACCTTGGAGAACGCCAGAAATCTATTCTGTTTTACTCGATAACTTTCCGTTAATTACTACGAACTGTGACCTCTCTGACAGGACACCAGGAATCCAAACACAGAACTGAGACGATATTCCATAAGCAAGCGATTTCACTAGTAGCCGCTTGTGTAGTACAGTGTCAAAAGCCTTCCAGAAATCTAGAAATACGGAATCAATCTGAAATCCCTTATCAATAGCACTCAACACTTCTTGAAAAATAAAGAACTAGTTGTGTTTCACAGGAACGATGTTTGCTATATCCGTGTTGACTGTGTGTCATTAGACCGTATTCTTCGAAGTTATTCATAATGTTCGAACACAATATATGTCCAGAATCCTGTTGCATATCGACGTTAATTATATGGTCCCATAATTAAGTGGAATTAAGTGGAACCTGTGCAAGTTTCCAGTTCTTGGGTACGGATCTTTTGTCGAGCGAACTGTTTTATATGATTGTTAAGTATGGAGCTATTGCATAAGCATACTCTGAAAACAACCTAGTTGGTATACAGTCTGGACCAGAATACTTGCTTTTATTAAGTGATTGGTTGCTTCACTACTCCGAGGATATCACCCTCTGCCAGGCACTTAAATGTGATTTGCAGAGTATCCATGCAGAGTCGATGTTGATGTGATGTTAAAGAATGGTGACAGCCAAGACCGCGACCAAAGACAAAACTAAGAGGTTCCTAGTTGAGATCAACACCAGGAAACCAATTCGGATATCAGAGGAGGAAAGAAAGAAGAGATCAGGTAGCATGAAGGACTATTGGGAGAAAAAGAGAGTACAAGCATTTAAGAAGTGATTGATATGACGTACCTCAAAGATGGGTGATTCGAAATGAAAAAAAAAAAACAAAAAAATGAAGCAGGACAGAGATTCTTATAATTCTGCCAAGATAATACACTGTTCCAGCTGCCCAAACGATGCCTGCATACTTACTTGTACTTACCCAGATGGCCAACACCAGAATTAAACAGATTACATACTTTGCAATCAGAGGTGGATCTCTGCAGTTCAGTCAACTACAACAAGACCTGGAGTTGATTGTGATTCAGGTAACAAGCTCTTAACTGCAAAATTCCGACTGAAACTGAGGAAAGTAGTAAAAGCTGTTCCATCTTACAGATACGACCTTAAGACCATACTCTTTGATTACACAATAGAAGTCCGAGACAGATTTAATGCATGCAGAAGACAAAATCCCACAAGAGCTGTGGACAGAAGAGCCAGTACTGTCAAGGAGGCAGCAGAAAAACACATTACCAAGAAAAAGAATAACAAGAAGGCCAAATGTCTATTGGCTGAGGCGCTGCAAGTTGCAGAAGAACGAAGGAAATAAAAAGTCTAAGAGGACAGATCTGCAATGTTTAAATAAAATATAAAGTTTCAAAAATTAGCTAGAAGAGATAGAAATGTCTTCTTTGGCGAACAATGCAAAGAAGCTGACGACAATAACAGAATGGGGAAGACAAGGGATCTATACAAGAAAATTAGAGACGTCGAAGGAAAATTCCAAGCGAAAATTGGAATAATAAAAGATAGAAATGGGAAAGATCAAACAGAAGCAGAGGATGTTAAGGAAAGATGGGCAGAATATGTAAGGAAATCTATAAAAGAAAGAACTGCATACTGACAATGATGACTGTGATGAAGTTAAGTTATTTTAGAAGTAGATCCGCATGTTTCGAGAGTGAAGTCAAATCTGCTATCGAAAATATGGCTAAAAACAAGTGAACATGATGGAATTCCAGCAAAATTGTTCAAAGTGATTGGAAAGAACGCAGTAAGAGTGTTGCATTCAATATGTCAGAAAATTCGGAGCACACAACAGTGGCCAGAAGATTGGAAAAGATTGGTATTCATCCCGATTCCAAAGAAGAGAATTTCGAAAGAATGCTCAGGTCACCGAACAATCGCACTTATCTCACATGCTAGCAAAGTTATGCTGAATATCTTCCAAAACAGACTTCGCCAGTATCTAGAGCAAGAACTACAGTAACAACAAGCAGTATGTCGTAAAGAAAGAGAAAACTGAGGTCAAACTGCCAACATTCGGTGGATTATGGAAAGGGCAAGAAAATTCCAGAAAGACGTGTATCTCTGATTTATTGATTATGCGAAAGCCTTTGACTGTGTTGATCATAATAAATTACGGGAGTACTCAAAAATATGGGAGTACCAGATCACCTCATTTGTCTCATAGGGATTTTATACTCTGACCCAGAATCCAGGGTGGAAACTATGCATAGAACGACTAAATGGATCAAGATTCAGAAAGATGTATGGCAAGCCTGCATACTATCACCTTATTTATTCAGACTGTATGCAGAGCACGTTATAAGGAATGCCAGCTAGATGAAGAAGAGATCAGAATTAAAGTAGCTGGGATAAATGTAAACACACAAACAAACTTGTTAAATACAAACAGCCTTAGATATGCAGGTGATTACTATATAGTTGCTGAGGGTGAAAGAACAAAGTGAAAAAGCTGGTCTTGGGCTGAATGTTAAGAGAACGAAAATTATGGCAACTTCAACTACCATTTCATGGCAAATAGGAGAAGAAACAATGGAGGTAGTCTCTACATTCAATTATCTCGGTTCCCAGATTTCTGCTGATGGTGACTCCAGCCACGAAATCAGGAGACGTTTGCTGCTTGGTAGAAAGGCAATTTCAAATCTTGACAAGGTTTTAAGGAGTAGGTATATCACTTTAGCAACAAAATCCGTGTTTTAAGGGCTATGGTCTTTTCAGCTGTGATGTATGTATGTGAGATCTGGACCATTAGAAAGGCAGAATGGCGAAGAATAGACTCCTTTGAATTGTAGTGTTAGAGGAAATTTCTTAGAGTCCCACGGACGGAGGTAGTTTGGTCGGTTGGTTGATTCGGGGAAGGGGACCAATCAGCGAGGTCATCGGTCGCATCGGGTGCCTTTTCAAAGGAACCATCCCTGCATTTGTCTGAAGCGATTTAGGGAAATCAAAGAAAATCTAATTCAGGATGGCCGGACGCGAGTTTGAAGCGCGTCCTCCCGAATGCGGGCCCAGTGTGCTAACCACTGCCCCAACTCTCTCGGTTGCAAAGAGGACGAATAGATCAATATTAGAGCAAATAAAAACGGAGTGGTCCGTGGGAGGTGTGATACTAAAACGAAAGCTGACTACTTTTTACATGAGAAGACATGTTTCACTGGAAAAATCTCCAATGCTGGGAAGATCGAAGGTACTAGCAGAAGAGGACGTCGAAGAATGAGATGGATCGATGGCAGCACAGGAGTAATGTGTTCCAAGCCGGAAAGCCAACGGGAGGAAGTTCAGGACAGAAGAAATTGGCGCACTTTGGTTCATGGGGTCACGGAGAGTCGGAACCGACTAAACGAAAAGAGAGATAGAAGGAATTTTTTGCCATACTTGAAACACACGCTGTGACAATTCATGAAAACTGTTACCTGAATAGCAGACATGATCTATCCGTGATAAATCTGGGAATCACGCAGGCTAGTCAAGGATCCATACATCAGTGGGTTTGTGTTTGAACTACAGTGTGAAGTCTTCCATTAGCCTGCTAGACTAAGCAGTTACGTATCCCGGACATGCCGGACGTCACCACTCTTCACTTGTACCGGAGATATTCAGCCCCCCTTCAACAATTACCAAAGTAGTTCTATTGTGTATCCAGTAGCTGCCGACTCCATGATTCGTGGAGACTCCTGCTTCCTGTGACCTTTCACTGTGTGAACTACAGACGTGTTGGCGTCAATTCAATCTCCACAAGCAGAAGCGAAATTCATCGGTGATACCACAGGATGCTACTCGGTGTCACAGTTAACTCTGCCACCGCGTAGTTCCAGCTTTGTTGTCCCCAGTACTGCGTCTGCGATAAGCTCCATACGACAGTCCAGCTTCCAGTACTCAGTTTCGGAAACTTTGTGGTGGCACTTCACCTGTAACCTCTGTCGGGATTTCTGCTGTTATCGTCCGCTTATTCACCAGAGCGAGTCGAGTAATCCTGAGATGTTATCGTGGTGCAGTCATTGTAGAAGCTGCTGGGTCTATTCTTCTTGTTACACTTTTGTCTTGACACATTCAACATCCACCATCCACTCACACCATTCTTCATCTCCATATTTATGTACTGAAAAGACTCGTCAATGTCAGTGGGCGGACGAGACTCAGGCATGTAACGGGATGGCCAGCGGTCTGTTACCAAACACATGGAGGGATAAGGCGAAGTGGCAGCCTGAGCTGCTACATGGGTTTTTCGATAGTGGTGTTTCTGACTCTTTTGTAGGTGCCAAAGGTACCTTCGTAGTTCCAACCAAACAGTTTAGCACCGTGGGTTTTCAGACCAGAGCCTCCCTCACTTATGATTTACGCCAATCATTCACCGTCAGCGGTTGTGTTGTCGTCGTCAGCCAGGCAGTGCCATTGCGGAGACCATTTGCTTCCGTATAGTTTCGTGGGCCTCAACCATGGAGGTAAAAAAAGACGGGAGGTGGTGCTACAGACTTACGCTGTATGTTATTTTGAAGCCAGAGCGGGCTCCATTATAAGAAGCCCTAAACATTAACAGACTACTGTTTACGAGTGCTTCTTGTTCATTATTTCTGTCGTGTGCGCACAGTAACTGTTCTAAAAATTAACAATTATGGAGCTTAAATGAATAACATAACGTCAGGAAGGCAATTTCGAACGTTTTTCTCTTCTTGAATGCGTATTTTCTCTAGTAATGCGACACAGTCATACTGACGTCATGGCGAAGTGCCACCGCGGTGAACTGTGCAGGTATGAATGCTGTTGACCTAATGTTTGGGTTAGTTAAGATGGCAGACATCGGCTTCAAGTTTGTGACGTAATGTCACCTCCACTCTTTTTTTACCTCCATGGCCTAAGCTATGACAGCGACCGGAAACCAATGCCGTTCTTGCGCACGAAGAGTTTCGTTTGTCATTTATCAGTTCATGGTAAACTTCAAAGTTGAGTCAAAGACGTTTGAAGGTTAAAATGACTTATATACCGGTAAATAACTGAATCTTAAGTTTTTTTCTTCAATTTATTCTGCATCTTCCAGCCAAATACCACAAGAGGTACATATCCGGCATCGTATGCTTTTTGACTTTCGCGAGGGTAGTCATGCAACAGTTGCTACGAAAAGGTTTTGCGATGTTTATCCAAGTATATTAGACGTTCGTAAACACCAAATATGGCTTTCTTAGTTCATATCCGGTAATTTTGATCTTTCCGACTCGTGCCGATAGGGAAGCGCACCAGCTTTAAGACCATGGGGTGTTATGGTTGGAACTGGAAGCAAATCCATGTCAGACAATCTAGGAACTATCAGACGCTCTTAAACAACCTTGACGGGCCTTAGAATTTTCAGCAGATTGGTGAAGCCGAACGAAGCTAAGTTATTGCTTCAGCGGCACAATACAGAAACGTTTTTTGATCTTTTGATCACTGGAGACGAAAAATCAGTCCACTGTGATAATCCAAAACGCAAAAGGCAGTGTATCTCCTCGAATTAATCGCCACGAAATACAGCTAAGCCAGTTTTACACCAGGAGAAGGTGCTATTGTGTGTTTGGTGGAGTATTCGCGGCGTCGCTCATATTGTAGTTCTGAAACCTGGACAGATTGTGAGTACACACCTTTGCTGTGAACAACTGGATCATGTAAATCAGTCTTTAACAGAAAAGTTCTCAGGGATTATGAACAGAATAGATGTTATTCTGCAACAAGATAATGAAAGACTGTAATCCATATGACGAACTATGAAAAAATTAATGGTTAATGGTAAGAGATATTGTCTCCCCCAGAAAACTAGGCTGATATTGCACCATCGGACTTCCACTTGCTCAAAAACCAGTTGATTTTTGTCGATTGCCATTGAAAATTAAAACACTAGATGGTTAAATATTGTTGATAACAGGGTGGTTATATCATTAATTAAACATAAATCTTATTAAAAATTCAGCTGTTCGAATTTTAAGTAAAAAATAGCATTACTTTGCGGTCACTGTAGTACCTAACTCCTTTACACTGTGAGCAATGCAAATAATTACAACAACAAAAGGAAATGTTACATTTTACATAAAATTCAGACAGATGAATTGTTAACAAATTTTTATTTTTAATCAATGACGTAATCACCCTCATCATCAACAACTTTTAACCATCTAGTGCGGAAATATTCATAGGCGATCGACAAAAATCAACCGCTTTTTGAGCAAAATATCTGCAGACGTAATTTTGGACGACAGCGACATTTTCTCATTTCTTGCTGTTACAAAATGCTATAGCAATTTGAATAAATGGAAATCCGATGGCGCTGTATCGACCGATTATAGTGGGTGAAGCAGTGCTTCCTATTACAAATAATCTTCGCAAGAATCGTCATCGCTACCGGATGCACAGAAAATGTGATGTGCATGCCAGTCTTTTATGCCCAGGCCGTTTAAATATTGCAAATGGCAGAATCATAGCTTAACAGCAACGTTCTAGCCCACCTGACAAAGCAGATGTGCAGATTAAGAAACGAATGTATAACTGGAGGAAAAGAATCCTCTAACAAAAAGGAATGCCTATTTTCCAAATTTCTAATAGGAATTTCGAGTTTAAAGATACGATTACATTTCGTCGCAAATATCCCAAATTATCAGATTATGAGAAATCGAAGACAGCACTATGTAAAGCAAGAAAGGCGTCTACTGGGCTATCCGTTCTGGCACTAGTTCAGATATTGAGCTGAGCGAAGACTTTTTGAAATTAACTAAGGGTTGCAAATTTTATGAAAATGAGGGATGGCTCTGTTCCTTGGTGTTCGGTTGTGATGAAGAGAAAATCCTGTGTAAAATAGAACTGTTCTTAACGACGGGACATATGATGGCTGGTCGAAACAGTTCAAATAATTGTACATCATATACGTCGACATGGGAGACACAGAAGAAGAGACGAAGATGTTTCCTGTTTTGTTCGCTGCCAGACACAAGTCAAAATACGCATGAAATGCTTTTTCTGGATTGAAAAATAAGATACCTGGCTGGTCACCATAAACTGCGGTGCTAAATAATGGATTGGGTACAATCAAAGCTATGAAAACAATGTTCTCCGATGCATCCCTTTTAGGTTGCTGCATTGGCGCATTTTCAACCCTATAGTGTTGACGAAGCATGGGTGGCAGTAATAGAGACAACGCCCAGTGGAGAAAATGTAATGAAATTCTCAGACTATACGGTCAATCTATGAATGGAATATCCAAGTATCCTGTTTTATACCAGAAGCGCAGGATGACGAATGCTGTTGAAGGGTGGCATAGAAAATTAAATTCCTCAGTAAATTAAAAACATCCGAAAGTATACTTTCTGATTAAGAAACTGGAGGAGGAAGCAGTACATGCTATATCTGAAATTAAGTATGATTCCATTTGCCCGTCTCTTAAAAAGAAGAAAAAGATGCATACATCTTGATAAAAGATTAAAAGATATTCTAAGAATGCATACGACTGTTGTTGTTGTGGTCTTCAGTCCTGAGACTGGTTTGATGCAGCTCTCCAAGCTACCCTATCCTGTGCAAGCTTCTTCATCTCCCAGTACTTACTGCATCCTACATCCTTCTGAATCTGCTCAGTGTATTCATCTCTTGGTCTCCCTCTACGATTTTTACCCTCCACGCTGCCCTCCAATGCTAAATTTGTGCTAAATTTGTGATCTCTTGATGCCTCAGAACATGTCCTACCAACCAGTCCCGTCTTCTTGTCAAGTTGTGCCACAAACTCCTCTTCTCCCCAATTCTGTTCAATACCTCCTCATTAGTTATGTGATCTACCCATCTAATCTTCTAGGGATTTAAAATCTATGGATTTCTTTGTTGCAATAGTGTAGTAGGAAGACAAAAGACAAAAAAATTAAACATGGCCATGTACTATGTGCATTGCCAGTCCTAAGCAGGGACAAAACGTGAAGGAATTTCTTCTTACAAAACGGTTTTATGAGGTTCCCCAACGTTTTGGCTTCCTTTGACAGCTTCAAAACAAACGGCTAAAATATTTGCGGTCGGAAACACCATGTTAACGACACGGGTTGGTAGGAAAGCCAACGACACCTCCTCAGCAAACTGAACACGGAGTACACTGTATGTGAAGAAGGCTCCGACAAGGCAGTACAGCAGAGACGTGTTCGGAGGCCTCAGCTGGTCGCGACACTTGCCACAGCACCAGGGCTGCGGGGGAATCCCCGAGCAGGGGCTACAACCTCTCGGTGTTGCGTCGCAACTGACGGGCCCCGCTGATCACCGTCTCATACGTGGACGCCATCCACACTGTGTTCCCCACGATTAGCAGAGCCCACAGGGCGTGGCTGGGGCCCACCTCCAGTTCTGGGAATCCTTTGCAAGAGTGTACCGTTTGTCCGAAAGTGTTCACTGTGATCCAGTACGAACTGCATGACGCTGTGTGCAGCGTAGTCGTGGATATTCAGTTTGCTTCAGTTTCCGCCAGAGCAGGAGTGACCAACGTCGAAATATCACAAAGCAACAGGTGTAGGACTTTTATACTACTTACCTGTAAATCTTGTTTGTTGTTTCTTACTCTTACCACTGACCGCCGGCTAAACACAATACTTTGATTCCATCCATGCAGTCTGGTTCAAAATGGCTCTGAGCACTATGGGACTCAACTGCTGTGGTTATCAGTCCCCTAGAACTTAGAACTACTTAAACCTAACTAACCTAAGGACATCACACACATCCATGCCCTAGGCAGGATTCGAACCTGCGACCGTAGCAGTCGCACGGTTCCGGACTGCACGCCTAGAACCGCGAGACCACCGCGGCCGGCCAGGCAGTCTGGAACTGATCTCTCGTACGGAGGTACAAATGGTTCAAATGGCTCTGAGCACTATGGGACTTAACATCTGAGGTCATCAGCCCCATAGAACGTAGAATTAATTAAACCTAACTAACCTAAGGACATCACACACATCCATGCCCGAAGCAAGATTCGAACCTGCGACCGTAGCGGTTGCGCGGTTCCAGACTGAGGCACCTAGAACCGCTCGGCCATTGCCGGCAGCTACGGAGATACAGATGATCTTCAGTTCGCGTTGTCAATAAAGGCTGCAGGTGTTTCAGATGTGTTTCATGAGCAGTTTGTGACGGTTTAGTTTTGCAAATCTTCTTCGCAGACATAAATTGAAAAATGTCAATTCTGTTACCTTGGTCAGATGAAATAAGTCTGTAGAGAACGACACCATCGGAATCAACAAGTCATTTAATGATGCATTGACCATAGCTCAGTAACAAGACTGTGCCGTCATAAAGCAGACAGCATCGCACGTATGCAACGATATGATTAATTTAGTGCCTTTTTATTCATAGTCCTGACGACTAAACAGGACTCTACCGACAACATCCAGTTTCCGGACCAAAGAGTGAATATTATTTTGTGTACTGAATAAAAAATTTATTTGCCAAACCAAAGAAACAAAAAGTCCCACAGATGTTGTCAGTACCATATAGTTCTCTGTTAGAGTAGCTACGTTTTTAAATCTGAGTTTATCTCTCTGCAGTTCTGTCGCAAAGAAGACAGTGTTATTTACCAATAACAAAAAACTTTACCGTCTGATGACATTAACAGTGATGAATGCTTTTCATACATCATCTAACACGGCTGGAGTTCCACCTAAGAGCTTTGAGAGGCATGTAAACAATTTAAGCGTCTTAGACAGACCATCGACGGATAGCATTCTGTTTTTCGAACTGCAGAAACAGGTTTTCTAGTTGCTCCACTCTGAACGTCAGAACCGAAGAACTACCTGCTGAAGTCGGTAACCATCTATCGATCTAAAAATATACCTTAGCTTTATCGTTTTGCTGCTGTGGAGGACTGGCAGGATGAATATTTTATCCCACCAGTTAACGTCCAAGCATACGATGCCATAAAAGAAATATATTAATTTTCTTAAAACATCTAATTCATTTGTACCTACATTTCCGTAAACAAGTCACGCTTCAGTCATATTACACAAAGCTTTTTAGAGGAAGCAATAACGATTAACGTGATAAAACAGCAGCTGAAGATAAAAACCTCTCATTATCGGTGGACCTTTGGGTGGTAAGAGTATGTCTAAGAAAAGCAACAAGTGCACAATGGTGACAGGACATTTCGGACGATGAAGTAGTTTTTCTTATTCCGCTACTGTAACGCAGATTGAAATGGTAAATGTAACACATCCTACATCTTGACTGAGCACTACCAAACTAGTACTCCAGTATTTCCTTATATTGTGATAATGCTGCAATTCCGCCGTCGTTTCCTTGCATTATATTTCAACTAAATTGGAAAGCATGTCCTCTGGAAGCAGATTCTGCACGTTGCTAGATATGAATTCCAGAGACGGCATGGGAAATGCACGAACTATTCACTGGTTCGTCTTAGGCGTCATATTCGCACACTTGTGCTTTAATGCCCCTATATATAAACAAGACACTGTCAGTCGTTTTAGTAATTTATAGGTGGTTTGCGAATAATTAATATTAAAATCGAATGAAGGAGTCCTGAAGGACTAATGTTGTTGATCAGTTCAACAGAATTATACATTTCATTAAATAAATGTTTATCGACATTAATCAAGAATCAACGTACGGCAGCCTCACATCAGAGCAGAAGCAAATAAAAGCTAATAAGCAAACAATAACTAACTAAGTAAACATGTACAACGTAACGTGAAATACTCATTTGTAGAGTTCATTCCTTAAAGCCATAACTATGAAACTGCATGAGCAAACATTCAGAGTCCATAAGCATTGCCCCGTCATTAAATCTAGTTCATTACTCTACACAGTCACTGGAAACCAAATAATCAAGTCTGAGCGTGCAGCTACTACCATAAACTGGAACAAAACATTCAAAGTCGATTCTCACAAGAGCAAAGTAACAGCGTTCAGAGTATTCGAAGGCCTTCAGAGAGTTAAGGTATCAGTGTGAGTTCATTTAAAATTACGCAAAGCCTAACGTGCTTAACCCGGGAAGGTGTTAACTCGTGCGGCCGTTTCTCCAAATACCACTTCTACCTCCGGGAGCTCACCACAATAGCTGCCACCAAAGAAAGAACACTGTCAGAACGATCAAAGACATCAAGCGCGCCGACGTGCGCCTTTAAATACTTTTTGTGACGTCGCATGCCACTGTATCGAAGTTTAATGATCACAACCGTTCAAAATAAAAACGGCTCTCACAAATATACAATATACTAAAATAACATCATATTTATCACGGTCTTTTTGTACCGCTCGAGACATAAACAATACAATAACACATGCGATATTACTAAAGATGTATATTATGCTCGCATATTCTTTTCATTACCAAGAGAAGTGAGTTAAACTTATAAGAATAAATGCAGTTATTTTATAAGCAGCGTTCACCTGTACTCTATTAATTGGTGCGTTTAGGTTTTACATGTTATTCCCCACTTATTATCTAATTAGAGTTTCAATAATGGTCATTTGAATAATTAGTAACCTTTGAAGTAAGCAAGAGTTTTCAAATGTGACCTTTGTTGTGCTTACTAACACCTCCAGTAATTCTTAGTTCTAGTATTCTACTAAGTGTCATATTACTGGGTATCATAAACATTTGTAACTTTTGTAATCACTATTGTAAAATTAAGAACATTTACATTCTAATCAACACTCAGTAACCGCCGTTATATCCCATTGCATCAGAGACACGTCCACAGGGTAAGACTCTACTCGTTGTATAAACATCCATCAAGCCCATGTCGAACTTGGTCTCTTTAGATTGAACAGATGAAGTCCTTCAGCCATCCCAGCCAGAAACTACGAGTACATATACCAAAATATAAAAGTGTAGAATTGAAGCCTCTTCTTGTTTAGGCATCATAAATGGTTCAAATGGCTCTAAGCACTATGGGGCTTAACATCTGAGATCATTAGTCCCCTAGACTTAGAACTACTTAAACCTAACTAGCCTAAGGACATCACACACGTCTATGCCCGAGGCAGGATTCGAACCTGCGACCGTAGCAGCAACGCGGTACCGGACTGAAGCGCCTAGAACCACTCGGCCACAGAGGCCGGCCCGCATAATACATAATAAATGTACTAATACACGAAGCAACCAAAATAACAACTTCGAAAAACATCATCAGTAACAATTATATGTGTGAAATTACTATGAAATGCACACCCTTAGCTGCTTACAGGCGTTGACATACGTCACCGGGGACAGACGAAAATGTGTGCCCCGCCCAGGACTCGAACCCGGGATCTCCTGCTTACATGGCAGACGCTCTATCCATTCTATCCAGTTTTTTTTCTTTTTTTTGTTCGATTTAGTTCGTTGCGTTTGGCCTCGGCGGACGTCACAACACATCCGTTCAAGTTAATCTTTGATTTCTCGACTCAGTTTTTTTTATTACAGAGAGCACGCAGCTCTCTGACCGAGCACGCTGAGCTACCGTGCCGGCAACCATCTGAGCCACCGAGGTCACCGAGGATAGCGCGACTGCAGGGCTTTATCTCTGGCACGCCTCCCGCGAAACCCACATTCTCAACGTATTGTCCCGCACTACATTCGTAGTGCCCCCGCCCATTATACTCATTACTCGCGGCGCGTTGCCGATTCCCGTAAGAGTTCGGGCACTGTTTGTGCATTCGCACAGAAGAAGAAGATGGTCAAGTGGCCGGTGAGCCTTATATATATATATATATATATATATATACATATATATATATATATATATATATATATATATATATATATATATATATATATAGAGCTGCATGGTCACCGATGGTATCTGTTCTTTCGGGCATGTCCGAAAGGACAGATACCATCTTAGTATAATTATATGTGTACTATGTGTAGCCATTGTTGTGTTCATCACTCCAAACTCTCCCTACATCCTACTCTATGCTGTGCATGCCTCTTCATCCCCGACTAAATACTGTAAATTACATCCATTTCAATCTACTTACTGTTTAAAATATTACAAAACATTCTTTCATGGAGAGTTGACAGCGATCGGTGTAAAATATTAAAATTTTGTAAAACAATATATTCCCAACAGATTTTTATTTTGGTTGGCAACTGGTCTCGGTCAATAATTCAGACCGTCTTGAGGCCGTCCACTGCCACCAGCCGTCGTCATGGCGCTTTCGGCTTGAAGATGGCCTAAATTATGGACTGAAACCTGTTACCAGTAAAAATAAATATCTGTTGCGTTCGTTACTGTTTTACTGAATTTTATTCTTCTTACTGTACTCATCCTTTTTCTTCGCTCTACAGTTTTTACCCACACACTTCTCTCCCTTACCGAACTGGCGATTGCTTCATGCCTCATGACGAGTCTTTTTAATTTATCCCGTCTTGTATTCAAATTGTGCCACAAATTTCATTTTTCTCCAACACGGCTCCCTATCGATTCACTAGTTCTCACATCTGCCCATCTCATCTTCAGCGTTCCTCTGTAGCACCACATTTCATAAGCTACCACTCGCTTCTCTTCTAAATTACCACCCCTTTATATCAAATAATAAGAAACGAAAATGTCCCTTTATACCATTTAACTACTGGTATGAAAAATACCTCAACTAATTCTGTATACCTCCTCTGTTTAACGCTACTTCATGTAATACAATTAACAGAAAGTCTAAATTCATACTTGTGTACGTCATATGAAATATACCAAAATTTGTACATTGTGTGTGATACTGCTCTCAATTCATTAACAAGTTTGAACTTTTTCAGCTAGCTTAATACTAGTGAACTCACATGGATGTAAGAAAAGATGTATACAGCTGCATGTGTTAACAATGGTACAACCACCTTCACAAAACGATGTTTTAGACTCCTCCTTCAGCATCGTGTTTTCGGGCTTATTCTCTACCACGGAAATGAAGTCTTGGTTCAAATGGTTCAAATGGCTCTGAGCACTATGGGACTTAACATCCATGGTCATCAGTCCCCTAGAACTTAGAACTACTTAAACCTAACTAACCTAAGGACATCACACAACACCCAGTCATCACGAGACAGAGAAAATCCCTGATCCCGCCGGGAATCGAACCCGGGAACCCGGGCGTGAAATGAAGTCTTCCACATTTTCGTTGGTTCAAGTGTTTCTTATATTGTAGTTGCCAAATATGACTTGTGTTGTGGACACCTGTTAAGGAATGGCACAGAACCAATGGAAGTAAATTCATTAAAGACAGAGTGCATCACCTACAACTTGCGCAAATTTTGCGTAAATGGAGGATGATACTGACGTGCGGTTTTCACAGAATGGATTGGTAGCAGGAGCTCGTATTGTTAGCCAATAAAAGTAAGGTGGATTTTATAAGCAAACGAACTTTCTTCAAAGTGGAACAATACCTATTGACACTGTAACGTTGTTTATAAATTTACTGTAGCGTAACTCTTTTTAATAAAATTATTGATATGCTCAAATGATTCCCTGAACTGGGAATGTATACAAAACTACAGTTATCGTGTAGCGTATTGTAACTGCAAGTGGTGTGCTTACTCTGTAACAACTTTTGGAATTTTCAGAAAACCTAATGTTGGTGTATACGTATAGTCAACAATAGCAACAATTTATACGAACTGATTGGGCAATGCAGCTCCCAATACCAATAAAGAAATACAGTCACTGCAAAGTACATTCGGCCGTTTAGATACTAAATCTTTTGGCCCTGTTCAAAACTGATAACTTCGGTCCCTGTGCACATAGCAACTAAATAAAATTATCTTACCTATAAAGCAGCAACGGTGGATTGCTTTATGTTCTGCTCTCTCACGAAAAGAATAAAATATATTAGCTACAGGTTCAGCCGCGCGCAATGCTGGCCGTAATACTTTGAAATATACACGAAATTCTTTTGGCTTATAAACGAAAACATTTTAGAAAAATTGAATGTCTTTAAAAAAAAACATGACCTTGACGGGTAGGTTGTAGCGATCTGGGTGGGTTATTAACATTAACTTTTCAGTAGTGAAGTTGTATTCGAAGTCAAGTTTGGCTTTTTAAAACCTCTGGCAATTGAAATTACAGTACTCAGAAAAATTACATCCTTTTTAGTAAATGAAAACCTTTCTTTGCTGACGTAGCCACAGACAATGAGATTTGTACAACAAGTATTATCTAACATCACTAAAAAGCTTAAAGATAAATCATCAAATTACAATAACAAATCTTAGAAACATTAAAAAAGGGAAATATCTAACTACCCTATACATCAAATCTTTTTACGTACATGCTGGGGTTACTCAACATAAAACTCACTGTTACCAATTATCAGCCAACTCAGTTACACTATCGCGCTGCAAGAGGAAAGTAATAAAAAACTGATTTCTTTACCTTAACAGTGAGAAGACTTCTGCTTTCAAATTTATATTTAGAATAATACATGTACTCATAAAGCTTCTTTGTTATATGAATCCAGTAATCCTTTCTTGTCACAACTAAATTTACATTTCAACATTTAAATTTACATTCTATTATGAAACCACTCATCATTTCAAACTACCTTTTTAAGTGCAGTGTAACAAAAAATATTTTGGTGTGAGAAAATTCCTACACTATAATCTAACACTTGGTGGCTTTATAGAGCACACCACACAAACGGCCTACTGTATGCTCTTTCGCTCACAGACTGCTACACACTCCTGCTGTGCACCAAGCGCTCTCCGGTCGTGCGAAGTCAGCGATACGCTTTGTAGAGCCCATCTAAGACATACATGGTTTACAACATAATAGTTTCATTTTAGTTTACATTAGTACCTTTACAGTATTCGGGTACCACATATAAGGGTACCCCAGTAGACTCCGTTCAATATTAACAACTGAAAGCAAGGTAAATTAGAATAGCATGGCGGTTCTTCCAAGGTTGCAGTACAAATCGTTTACGAAATAACGTATTTTGAAAAGTTTCCACACCAACACTTTGTGCCTTTCATCCTGCGTAGTTTCTAGGTACGAGATTCTTATGTTTTCTACAGTGTTCATTGCTACTTTTTAGTCAGTTAGTGTGTGATAGTCCAAGCGGTATGTCGCGAGTTTGAGATGGGATTTACCACTGCAGAAAAAGCCGACATGCTCGTCGCGTATGGAGAGTGTAGGAATAACGCAGTTCCTTCTTGTTCGATGTATGCGACAAGATATCCCAATAGCAGCCAACCGTCTTGGCAGTTACCAACATCTTCAACTAGTTATGTAAAAATGGCTGTGTTACACATAGACAACGAAACAAGTGAGACAGACGAGGGGGAAATTTATGTTCTTGGTGCTACTGCAGTTGTACCGCACGTTAGCTTCCGCTTGGTCGTACGATGAAGTGCCATGGATCACACGAGTGTCTGGTTTTCCAACGATATAGATTCCATCCCTTTCACATCTCTCTCCATCAAGAGCTACGTGGAGACCGATATGAGAGTAGTGTTAATTTCTGTACATGGGCATTAAGAAAGAATATTGCAAATGTATGGTCTATCTTGTTCAGTGGTGAAGCCACATTTACCAATCGTGGCCAGGTAAACAGCATGCCATGCACTATTAGTCTATTGACAGTCCCCGTTGGCTTCGTCAGGTAGAACTTCTGATCTCTGTAATGTAAACGTGTGGTGTGGGATAGTGAACCATCAGCCCATAGGCTCGTTTCTCGTAGACAGGGCACTAACGCGCCCAACTATAGCAGCCTTCTGATAGACCTTTTTCCACGGACACTAGTACATGTTGCTCTGCAGACTAGGAAGAACCTGAGACACCAACAGGATGCCCTTCTAGCCCATAGTGCACGAAATAACGAAATACTACAGCATGTCTTCACGGATTATTTACAAATCGTTCGATTGGACGCAGAGGACGTTGGCTGACCCTTCCGCCGGATTTGACGCCCGTAGACTTTTTTCTGTGGCGGAAGCGGAAAGATGCTGTCTACAGTAACATAACAACTGCATTAGATGATATGGCAACGACATATTACTGCAGCCAGTTCGGACATCTCCGCTGAAATGCTAGCACGTGTGCAGCAATTGTTCCATACAAGGCATGAAGCATCTATACCCACTGGCGGTGGTCATTTTGAACGCAACCTGTGATGGTCAATTGTCTCGTTACTTGCCAAAACCCAGTAACTAGTGCATGCACTTATGTCGTTCTCGGACATGTGCTACCACAGATGTTGTACAAGTATTCGTATGGGAACTTTTCAAAATACGACATCTCGTAATCGACGCGTACTAGAATCCTGCAACAAACACCACTGAAATTCTGTTTTACGCTTTTAATTTGTTAATGGCGGTGGGCAGTGTTAAATTTAAAAAGATGTATGTTTGCTCAAAACTACACTTTCTAAGTGTTACTGCAATCTGTTGATTGGCTAAGAATACGAGCCCATGACTACTGAAACGTCCCCTTAGAAAAATTATAAATTACTGTTGATTTTCAAACAGCTGAGCAGAACTGAACGTACTCAGACATTTCGCTCTTTACCTATTCTGATCAACACTCAACTGACACACAATATTTTTAGCGCAACGCAATCTGCCTTTCAATAATCCCTACAAGAGAATGGTCCTGACTAACATTAACCTATAAGTTTCACAAATCACTTACCTCACAAAAATCTTCATTGCTCGAACTACTGCAATACAGCGAGCGCCACTACTGCCAGCTAAATAAAAGATTCTAACTACTGAAGTCACTAACTACTGATAGGCATAGTTAGCAAATGAAAGATTTTGATAGAGAACAAACAATGTATTTACCTTAATAGTGTTCAAAAGTCATAATATATATAGCAGTTCATGGCATCCAGTTTTACAAATTTACTGTCTCTGATGGACACACTCTCAAAACTCCGCCATCTCTCTCCCTACATCCACCACTGCTGGCGGCTCACCTCCAACTGCGCAAAGCTACGCGCTGTTAACATCCAGCTGCCCAACACTACAATAGCAAATTCCAACAATGCCACCCAGCCACAGACTGCACACAGCACAGCCAGTGATTTTCATACAAAGCGCTAGGTGGCGGTGGCGTTACCAACATAAGAACCTAAACAGCCTACTAACACTACCAATCCATTCTGTGAAAACCGCACAACACAGCACTTTCCATATCCGCAATACCTGTGGCGCGCGTTTTAAGTGATTTACTCTATATTCTTTCCTATATATACCACTAGCTACTAAAACTGCTAAAATTGCAGGAAGGATAACAAATAACGAAACTTAACCTTCTGTGTATTCTAATGACCGAGTCATGAAGTGCGCCAGACAAAAAAAAAATTATCTAAATATAAACATTAGATGTTAGCCTCGTAACTTACGTGGAGGCGCACTGTGCAAGCCGCTTTCGTCACTCCATTAAGAGGTCACACGTATTAGGAATCGTTGATTTCACGCACACGGATTGCGAATTGGAGGTAAAAAGCGACACAGACACGTTCCATTTTTAAGCAAACAGCCGAAAACGCCGTATATACAAGGAGTTCAGTTTAAATGAAGACACTGAAATATCTGAACACTACACATTGAATCAAAAAAAGTTATAGTTCCAATTTGTTTGTCTCGGAACGGGGACATTCATTCAATGATACCACACCCGACTCCGTGCATGGATGGTGGGGGGCAACTTCAATGGGAGCCCCCGTTTTTAACGGCAGATTACGATTCTGAGGCAAAATGGACATACATTTTATCTGAAGCATTTTCTTCGTTTCGCCACAGACGGCGCTGTAATCGGAGGAATATAAACTGGTACACTAAAATAACTTACGACATGCGACTCAATAGCCCTTCTATATGCAATGGCACGTGGGATCCCACCTCCATTCTGCGAGGGTGGGACACGACAGTATTTCATAGTTTCTAATTAGAAACACCATTCGAAACTTTGGATTCCTCCTACGTATCGAACAGGGGTCTACTCGACTCCCCACTGTCACTGTGGCTCGAAGTGAACGCTACTCTACTTTTCAAAGTGTTCAAACGTGGTGCTGCCAACTTCAATATACTTTTTGGTCCGCTTTTAAAATGACCGTGCACAGGACAGAAGCATATCTACGGGAATGTCAGAACAGGCGTTTCTGATACGGTGGATCATTTATTCACGGCCTGTTGGCACTTGCTGGTACACCTTATCTTTTAAATGCCCCCACAGAAAGAAATCAGACGACGTGAAATACGGCGATCTAGCGGACCAGTTAGTAGGATCACCTCTGCCGATCCACAGACCATGTAAACACCGTGTAATACTTATAGGGCTTCAATTACATAATGCGCTGGGCAACCGTCATGTTGAAATCACATACGTCCAGAGTAACATCACGCAGTAGTGTCGGTAGTTCCTGCTCAAGAAACGTCCGTCCGATTTTTGCGTCCATTCAACGCGCCGTCCATAAAATACGAACCTATGACTTGTTCCCCATGATGCAACACCATACGTTAACCAACTAAGGACATTGATGGTCAACTTGCCGTAACCAATGGAGACTGAGTACACTAAAGTAATGCATATTATGCCAGTTAACACTACCATGGTTTATGAATGTAGATTCATCGGGAAATAGTTCCTCGGCAAACAACGAGAGGGTCATTTGCATTTGTTGACGTACCTATACACAGAGCACTACCCGGTTTTGGAAATCGGTGCCATTAAGTTCTTGTGCAGTGACACGAGGCATGATGACACTTATGACGATGCGGTATTGTGACAATACTGGGCGGTTGTAATTAAACTTTCCCTATTTAACACGTTATAACACGGAAGCTAATTGCCATACGGGTACCAAACTTGGTAGCATTAATATCAAGGACACGGGAAAGAGAAATAACGTAGTATCAGTTCAATTGGAACACTTTTAATGTGCTGCGACGGTACATCATACCATTACATACCAGTACCATTACTGCTATGAAAGGGGTTCAACATGGCGCCCATCAGTGTCCAGAAGAGTCCGACAGTGCAAAAAAATTCAAATGGCTCTGAGCAGTATGGGACTTAACATCTATGGTCATCAGTCCCCTAGAACTTAGAACTACTTAAACCTAACTAACCTAAGGACAGCACACAACACCCAGCCATCACGAGGCAGAGAAAATCCCTGACCCCGCCGGGAATCGAACCCGGGAACCCGGGCGTGGAAAGCGAGAACGCTACCGCACGACCACGAGATGCGGGCCCGAAAGTGCAGGATTGCATTTCGCACAGCAGAATGAAGCATGACCGTAGGTATGCTGACTACCTCTGTTGATATGCTGCGCTTCAGATCAGCACATGTATGATGTTCCCCTGCTAAGCCCTGTCGTTCGTGTAGTCTCACAACAGACATCGGGTGGTCGTGCCAGCCAAACATTTGGAACCAATCGGCTGATAATTCGACCCTTTCCAAATGTGTTTCGGTGTAGCAGGTGAACTGCACGAGCGATGTGCGGTGGGACCTCATCTTGCATAAAAACTGCGTACCTCACCTGTAGGGCGACTATGACATGCTGGCGAAGCGTATCACAGTAACGCTGGCCAGTCACGCTGCACGGCTTTCGTCCTTAGGCGCCAACCTGTTCAAAAACAGATTGGGCCAATGATGAAGGTAGCCATGAGGCCACACCATACGGTGACACCATACAGAGGAACTTCATGCATAGTGCTCTCAGGTGCAGCTGCCACACTGGGCAATTCTGTGTGTTTCACTCACCCGCCAGAGAAATATGAGCTTTCTCCGTCCAAAGGATGGTCCAGGACCAACTGTCGTCAACTTCAACCTTTGTAAGAAAGTGAGCAAAGTCAACAAGTCGTTTTGCGTCCTGTAGTACAAGCTGCTGTGCGATATGGATCTTGTACGGATACCACCTGAGAATGGATCGAAGCACCTTCTGTACATTGGACCACGGGATGATCAACTGTCTCGACACTCCATGCGCACTGCCTGACGATCGGGAACTGAGCGCAGCGTTGTCTGCCATAGCAATAGCGATTTCATCAACCACATGTGGTGCAACCAGTCGTCGGCCTCTTTCCGGACTGACGCCCAGTTCTCCAGCTGATTCGAACTTCTTCATCGTGGTCAGCACAGCAGGAGGAGAAAGACGATCCTTCTATAATCCTTTCAGCCGGCGATATTTTAGAAGTGCACTGGCTTCATTATTGTTGTTCTGATAATAGAGTTTCACCAAAAATGCCCTGCTCCTTTTATCCAAGCTCATGTTGACATGTCAACAAGAGCACTGGGACTGATCAGGTGTGTGAGATTATGAATCACGATGACTGATCACAGCATCTGGTGGCCATAGTTGGAAGCGGATGGCGGCGCTGTGACGCACAGAATTCAAGTACCCTATACTCTGGACATCAATGCTACCAAGTTTGGTACTCGTACAGTAATTAGTTTCCGTGTTATAATGCGTTAAAGAGGGAAAATTTAATTATAACCATTCGGTATTACCTGTGAACATACCAGAATCGTGGTATAGGTTGTGATGCGCTGCCACTAGTACAGCTATTTTATCAGCTTCTCCTGTAACACGTTTACTTCATTTCCATTTGCCAGTCTGTACACTGCCATCAGACATAAAGGAGTTCACAGCGTTTTAAAAGAATAAACGAGAGAGAGCTTCGTCTGTAAAAAGCTCAACATACGACGCAACAACAGCCTCAACACTGTTCCTACATTCTCCGTAAATCAGATTCATTTCAATTTTTTTGTCTGTGGTATTAACATTCAGAGTCCACTTACAAGTTTGTTCTCCAAATGATGTGTTGTGTTGTTTAGAGCTGCTATCTGTTCTACGTCTACATAATATGTAAGTTACGGTCGCAATGTACTGCCTGCTATGATACGTCATAGTTCGCAACACAGCCAAGGAGGAGCGTCGAGTAGTCATCTGTTCGATGTGTTGGAGGAATACAACGTTGTGATTGGAGTTTCCACTTAAAAGAAGCCTGTACTACCTTCCCAGGATGGAGGTGGGGTCCCACGTGCCATTGGATATTCAAGGGACGTTGAGTAACGTGTCATAAATTACGATTGTGAACTCATTTCTGTTCCTCCGACTACGGAATCAACTGTGACGAAACGAAGGAAGTGCTTCAGATAAAAAGGTTGGTAACATATGCAAATTTGCTGTAGAATCGTAATGTACGATAATAAACGGGGGTTGTCATAGAAGATTTCAATGTTTGCCCCCCACAACCCACACACAGGGAGGGGTGGTGGTCCGAGAGAAACAGATTGGAATTATAACTTTCTATGATCCGATGTGTAGTTTTGGAGACATTTCAATGTCTTCATATAGAATGAACACCCAGCAGAGGCCTTCAAACGCCAATCAAGGCAGAGTTCATCCTTACGATAGTTCTATAGATCCAGCGCCGGCAGCCTAGGATGAACGAGCCTACAGCAGATAATACTCAGTGAGAATTAAGCTCTGTTCATCTTGTACACTAAGAAGGACTTGCTAAAAGCTTACTTGTATCTACCTTTGGACTACGGTCATTCACTTCAATCGGACACTTATCTACATGTACCTATGTCTGTATGTCACTTTCATTGTGACGACTACTTGAACTTAAGCGTTTGATTAAAGCAATAGAATCTGTCACTTTCGTAATTGGTGTCCTTTGTACCACACGTCAATTGTGTGCCCGCAGCTTAAAAACGTTGTAGGCCAGAGCGGCAATTTTTTCTGATAACTGGTTGTACGCTTCATCAACATTTTATGCTTACTGAAGCTATAAACTAGTGTCTGTGTTCTTCTCCATGATTACTTATTATACATAAAGAAGCAACAAAAAGCAGACTGGTATACCAACCCAGAGTCTCATTTCCCTACCACCACTATATCGACCTCGTTAGGCTAATTTTCAAGTCTTTCGTACTGTCTCTAAGCACAGAGACGTGAAAAATGTTAGCTTGACAACATCACCACTTCACACCTGTATGCAGATACTTGTGTATCAATAAATGGATGACCTGAGTAATAGGAAGCTGAGGCTCTGAGAGCAATTTTGGTATGCAGATTATTAAACTGATCAATTAATTGCTCCCCAACCACAGACACCCCACACCCATCCCCAGATATGTCACGTATTTCCCTCAGCTGGCACATGGGTCCCTGCCCCCTACAACTTCCCACACCCTGCCCCTCCCCATCTGCCCTATTGGCGGGAATTTCGAATTTCCGCAGGAATTTTGTTATCCTAGAACTATGCTAACAGTCCACCCCAGCCTCTCTCCCCAACTGGTAACTGGCGGGAGGTGAGAAACTGAAAATGGCGGTGCCCTTTCTGGTACTCAAACACTGGTCCTTCTGGATGAGAAAGCCCAAATACAACTCCCCCCACCACCACCACAACACATGGAAACAGAACGGATACAGGAGAGGAAGGTTAGGTTAGTGTACTTTATTTATTTTGGTAGCGAAACTGCATTAAAGAGCAGTTCTAATTATGTAATTAATGGTAAACATTGCCCCTAATTACACAACTGTATGCTTAGCGCTACACAAGGACGCCTAAAATCGCAATACAGCTCAAATGTTGACGATGCCATACAACTGGTGTTATCCTGCAAGGATAAAAATTCACAATATCACTCGAAACTAGTGGCAGATGTTCTCAAAATCTATCCTTCACCTACAAGCTGGCAGGCAAAAGTCTTGGATGTAAGGTTCTACCTTTATTTATTTGGTGGGAAATATATTCAACTGAATAAAATGGCTCTGAGCACTATGAGACTTAACATCTGAGGTCATCAGTCCCCTATAACTTAGAACTACTTAAACCTAACTAACCTAAGGACGTCACACACATCCATGCCCGAAGCAGGATTCGAACCTGCGACCGAAGTGGTCGCGCGGTTCCACACTGAAGCGCCTAGAACCGCTCGGCCACTCTGGCCGGCTCAACTGAATAGATTCTGGACAGAGAGGAGTTTAATAAGTGTATTACTTGTACGCATATAGCTAAGAACTGCATTTAACACTGCTTAATGTCAGAGTTCATTAGAGATGACTGCTTGACAGTCATCCTGCAGGCAAGTAATCAAACCCAATACACACTACCGCAATGGATCACTGTTCGAATTACATATCGAAATTGTCATGAAAAAAACAACAGTAGTAATGAATGGGTCATAAAGCAATGCATATACTGGGCAAAACTGTCGTCTCAAGAGATTGCAGAGGAATGGTAGTTGAATGTGCATTCTCCTCGATGTACAGCTGAGAACTAGCGAAATTTTAGCCGCTCCTACCTCGCCTTAACCCTCCCCTTCCAACCCTTCCAACCCTTCCTCCCTCCACCTATGGCGGGCATACAGTCTTTTTCAAATAGTCAACTGCTACCACGGCACACCGCGTCCTTATTTGCAGATCTTCTGCCAACCCATCACATTGCTGGATGCACCCAGCATTCCACCATCACCCCGCAGTCGCTCGTGGCACCTGGCCCGCCCTGAGGCGATGGTCCTTTGCCAACACAACATGGAAATTTTGTGCCACCACCGCGCCCCACAGGCCACGTCCTGGTCGGGACACAGCTGCTCAGCTCAACCATCCACACACACACATTCTGGACCATCACCCACACCACTCCACGCAAGTGACTACCATTCCATGATGAAAACACTGCACTATTACAAATGTATTTAATGTCAATTCATGTCTTACAATTGAGCCTCTGTTAATAAGGAGGTCACAATTGCGATGATAATATACGTCCCCTTTCCATGAGAATATTTGTAGTCCATTTTAGTTTAGTTTTATGAGCAAAAACGCAATAGCTTTTACGTTTGACTGCAGTATACAATATGCATCTCATTATTTTGTGACATCCAACTAAGTGCGCCGCCACCGATTACAAATGATCGGAATGCAGAGGACTATACATGCCCAGCCTCTGTGAAATTGGGAAAAAAACTTACACACTGTTTACCTGCAAAAACTATCAATCACTGCAGAATGTCCACGTTATTTCGAAACCGTCATCAGAGTAAAGGAAAGGCAAGATATTAAACTCGAAAGAAAAAAATCTATATTAAGCAGTTTCTTTCAGGTTGATGGACAAAATACACGACCTGAGAGCGTCTCTCGCGTTCAGATCAGTGTTTGTAAATAAACTCTCATGCACTTGTGTAGTACAAACATTTCAGACATGTGAAATAACATTTGAGTGTGCAGTCTTGGAGGTTATGCTCTTTAGCAGACTCAATTTAAATGTGCTTACATTCCCTACAGAATCGTTTTCCGAAGAGTTTTTTGCTATTTTCGGGGATGTAGCACAGTGAGAAGTAATGCAGAAGCAGTTGAAATTGAGACTTCATGACTGATATATACATGCATAGTCTCCATATGCTTGTGCGCGTAGAGCTGTCAGCGGCGGCCGGATGCAGTTCGAATGCCTAATTTGATAACCGTTCATCTATAAATTACGTTGCTGGGGTGTGAACTCTCTAGGTTCGGGGAGGGAAAACTAAGTGCAGTCGACGCACTGTAAAATAACGAATAACTAGGATTAAAAAAACCGAAATGTACAGTTTGTATATGTCCTGACATGGTTGTAGGGACGTATTATAGTTGGAAGCTGTAAACAAAAGTAGCGAAGCTCATATGGTAAGTAATAAGAACATATACTTCTGAAAAAGAATGTCAGAGCAGCAATCAACTCTGTGCGCATGCCAGTTCCTTGTTGCAGATCCCTGCACAGCAGAGTGTAGAGCTGTGCCAGACTCTGAGTTTCCATCACGTGCCCCGCTACATGAGTGTGCATACAAGCTCTCTGATGTGTCGTAGCAGTACACTGACTCGTTTTCCGACTACGAGTTTCCAGTCTGCACCACTCAATAAGTCTCATCCAGGTACGAGTCGAGTGTTACCATATTATTCATGAATTTCCTATCGAAAATCCGTGAGTGTAGAATATCGGTAGGAGGGGAATCATTAGGAATTTTTAGTAGGCTGGTGTACAGAACACACAGGTATCCTCGTATAAAATCACACAACGCATGGGTACGCCTACAGTCACATAAAGCGGGTAAAATCGACGAAAACCTGGTGTAATTACGTGAAATTGATGGAAAATACGTAAAATTGACGAAAATAAGACAAAATATGTAAAATGGCACGAAAGCGGGCAAAAATCGACGAAAACCTGGTATAATTACGTGAAATTGATTGAAAATACGTAAAATTGACGAAAATAAGACAAAATATGTAAAATTGTAAAACAAGTTGCAAAATTACGTAAATTGACTGAGAAAACAAAAACTTAGAGAGAAAGTATTATGAAATGAGGGTAATTGAGGTAGGTTGGGGTACCCGAGCACTCAAGCTTAAAAATTTTGCTCTGGCTGCATTCAATTTTAATCGTTCCCTTCCCCCCCCCCCTCACCCCCCACCACTCCCCCCTTTACGTGGATATTCGTAATACATACTTCATATAAGGCGACATTAACGAATTACGATTGGTTCTCAAAAATGGTTCAAATGGCTCTGAGTGCTATGGGACTTAACATCGGAGGTCATCAGTCCCCTAGACCTTAGAACAACTTAAACCTAACACTACTAGAACTTAGAACTACTTAAACCTAACACTAACCTAAGGACATCACACACATCCATGTCCGAGGCAGGATTCGAACCTGCGACTGTAGCGGTATCGCGGTTCCAGAATGAAGAGCCTAGAATCGCTCAGCTACTCCGGCCGGCGGTTCTTTCTCAGAATCAATGTTATTCCTTAAGTATTAAGGAGAAGAATCAGTGCGTTTATCAGACTTAAGCCATTCCCTAGAGTGTTCTGTAGAAGCGTGGACCTATGTCACTCTTTTATTTTTTTTTTGGGGGGGGGGGGGGGGGGCATCAGTCTTCCGACTCGTTTGATGCGGCGCTCCACGAATTCCTCTCTTGCGCGACCTCTTCATCTCAATATCTCAACCTACGTCCTTAGTTATGTGCTGGATGTCATCCACTCTCTACCTTCCTATACAGTTTTTGCCCTCTACAGATCCCTCCAGTAGCATGGAAGTCATTCCTAGACGTCTCAAAAGATGTCCTATCATCCTGTCCCTTCTCCTTGTAAGAGTTTTCCAAACATTCCTTTCCTCTCTGATTCTCTGCACACCTTCCTCATACCTTACCTTATCAGTCCACTTAATTTTCAACATTCGCCTGTAGCACCACATCTCAAATTCTTCGATTCTGTTCCAGTTTTCCCACAGCCCATCTATCACTACCATACAATGCTGTGATCCAAACGTACTCTCTCAGAAATTCTTCCTCACATTAAGGCCTATGTTTGATACTAGTAGACTTCTATTGGCCAGGAATGCCCTTTTTGCCAATGCTATTCTGCTTTTGATGTCTTCTCGCTACGTCTGTCATTGATGATTTTGCTGCCGAGGTAGCAGAATTCCTTAACTTCATCTACTTCGTGACCATCAATCCTGATGTTAAGTTTTGCGCTGTTCTTATTCCTGCTACTTCTCATTACTTTCGTCTTTCTTCGATTTACTCTCACTCCGTATTCTGTATTAATTAGACTGTTCGTACCATTCAGCAGATCATGTAATTCTTCATCACTTTTGCTCAGGATAGCAATGTCATCAGCAATCGTATCATTGATATCCTTTCACCTTGAATTTTAATTTCACTCCTGAACCTTTCTTTTATTTCAATCATTGCTTCTTCAATGTACAGATTAAACAGTAGGGGCGAAAGACTAAAACTTTGTCCAACATCCTTTTTAATCAAGGCACTTCGTTCTTGGTTCATATACATATTGTAGATTACTCATCTCTCCCTATAGCTTACCTCCATTTTTTCTGAATTTCAAACATCTTGCAACATTTTACATTGTCGGCCGCTTTTTACTGATCGATAAATCCTATGAACATATCTTGATTTTTCTTTATTCTTGCTTCCATTATCAACCGCAATGTCAGAACTGCCTCTCTGGTGCCTTTACTCTTTCTAAATCCTAACTGATTATCATCTTACACAACCTCAATTTTCTTTCCCGTTCTTCTATACATTGTTCTTGTCAGCAACTTGGATGCGTGAGGTGTTCAGTTGATTCTGCGATAATTCTCGCATCTGCTAGCTCTTGCTGTCTTCGGAATTGTGTGGATGATATTTTTCCGAAAGTCAGATAGTATGTCGCCAGATTCATATATTCTACACACCAACGTGAATAGTCCATTTGTTGCCACTTCCCCCAATGACTTTAAAAATTCTGATGCAATGTCATCTATTCCTTCTGCCTTACTTGTTCCTTCAAAACTCTGTTAAATTCTGATTCCAACAATGGATCCTCTATCTACTCAAAATCCACTCCTGTTTCTTCTTCTACCACATCAGACAAATATTCCCACTCATGGAGGCCTTCAATGTATACTTGCCTGTCCGCTGTCTCCTCTGGATTTAGCAATGGAGCTCCCGTTGCACTCTTTATCTTCTCACACTTGCTTTTAATTTCACCGAAGGTTGCTTTGACTTTCCTATATGTTCTGTTAGTTCTTTCGACAATCATTTCTTCTTCTATTTCTTCACATTTTTCATGAAGCCGTTTCTTCTTAGCTTCCCTGCACTTCCTGATTATTTCATTCCTCAGCGACTTGTATTTCTGTATTCTTGAATTTCCCTTAACATTTTTATACTTTCTTCTTTCATCGATCAACTGAAGTATTTCTTCTGTTACCCACGGTTTCTTGGCAGTTACATTCTTTGTACCTATATTTTTCTTTCCAAATTCTGTGATTGCTGTTTTCAGAGATGTCCACTCCTCTTCAACTGTTCTGCCAACTGAGTTATTCATTATTGCTGTGTCTGTAGTATTAGTGAACTTCAAGTGGGTCTCGTCATTCCTTAGTAGTTCTGTATCTCACTTCTTTGCGTATTGATTCTTCCTGACTAATCTCTTAAAATTCAGCTTATTGTTAATTGTGATCGGAATCTGTATCTGCTCCTGGGTACACAATAAAATCCAGTACCCGATTTCGGAATCTCTGTCTCGCAGTGATGTAATCTAACTGAAATTCTCCCTTATCACCCGCCTTGTTCAAGTGTAACTCCTCCTCTTGTGGTTCTTGAACAGAGTATTCGCTATTACTAGCTGAAAATTACTACAGAACTCAATTAGTCTTTCATATATCTTATTCTTTGCCGAAGACCATATTCTCCTGTTAACATTTCTTCTGATTCTCCCCCACAACTGCATTCCAGTCCCACATGACTACAAGATTTCCATGTCCCTTTACGTACTGTATTATTCTTTCAGTGTCTTCATATTATTTCTCTATCTCTTTATCTTAAGCTTCCAAAGTCGACATACATACCTGAACAATCGTTGTTGATGTTGGTTTGCTGTCTATTCTGACTAGAACACCCTATCACTGAACTGTTCGCAGTAACATAATCTCTGCCCTACCTTCTTATTCATAATGAATCCCGTTATACCAATTTCTGTTGCTGTCGGTATTACCCTATACTCATCTGACACAGAAATCCTTGTCTTCCTTCCATGTCACTTCACTGACCTCTACTGTTTCTAGACTGAGCATTTGCATTCCCATTTTCAGAATTTCTAGCTTGCCTACCACCTTCGAGTTTCAGACATTCCGCACCCCGACTCGTAGAGCGTTATCCTTCCATTGGTTATTAAATCTTTTTCTTATGGTCACCTCCCCCTTGGTAGTTCCCTGCCGGAGATCCGAATGGTGGATTATTCCAGAACCTTTTGCCAATAGAGAGATCATGCCACTTTCTCAGTTACAGGCCACATGTCCTGTGGATACACGTTTCGTGTCTTTAATGCAGTGATTTCCATTGCCTTCTGCAGCTTCATGGCGTTGTTCATTGCTGATTCTTAAGCCTTTAGGGGCAGGTACCCATACCAAGGACAAGAGAGTGCCTTGAACCTTTGTCCGCTCCTCCGCCCTGTTTGACAAGGGCGTTGGCAGAATGAGTGTGACATCTTATGCCGGAAGTCTTCGACCGTCACTGCCAATATGAATCAAAATTTAAGCAATGCCGGGTCTCTAACCTGGGACCGAGGGCGTTTTGATTAGTAAACGAAGACGGCCTCCCAAGATCACCGCCGGCTTTCTGTAATTATTCACGACGTAAGTAGCGACTCCGGTCTCCTAAAGTGACACTAACCGGGAGAGCGGAGTGGTGACCACATGCCTCTCTATATCCACCTCCAGAGACGCCTGTCAGCTCTGGATGACACGGGGCCCGCTCGGTACCGTTGGACCTTCATGTCCTGTGGGACAGAGTTCGGTTTTTTAAATTCCGTGTAGTGAAATTGAAAGATATTTTGATTTTTAATCATAAGACGAAAAAGAATGCCGTGCCCTATCGTGATAGATTGTAAACAACGATAAGTTTGTAATAAGAAATAAGAAAAGCGATTTTGATTCGTCCATCATCATTAGGTAAGTTAAAAATACATTTGCGCTACCATGATATTTTAATTACCTAGCACTGCAGTCTTTATTTGAAGACTGATAGAATATTGTAGTTGTATTATTGTAATATTTCACAAGACAGCCGTGCGGTAAACATCATTAGAAATAAAATAAAATTAAAATTAGTGCATAAAAATAGACTTGGATTTACCTGTGCCGCCCAAATATCGTATCGATCAACAAAATTCTCGCCCAAACGGCGATGGTTGCGTTTCTTTAAAATACAGAGGGATCCAAAAAAATGTATCCACTCTTTAAAAGTCCATAACTTACGAATTAATTGACGGAGTTGTCTCATTTTTGATGGAAGTGTAGCTTAAAGTCCAACTTAAAGATATCACTGTAGGTGTTCGAAATGGTCACCATTAACATCCACACACAAACGATGCCACCGAACTGCAGCACGAACTACTGACTGCAACGTGTTCAGTTAGATATTTGCACATGAATGTACGATGGATTCTCGAAGTTCATCCAGTGTGCGTGGCTTTTGTAAAAGTCCAGAGGAGTTGGGTCTGGGGAACGCGGTGGATACTCCAAAGCACCTCTACGGCCTATCCATCTTCCCGGTAGATTTTCGTCGAGATACGCCCTAACACGATTTTGGTAGTGGGCTGGGGCACCATCTTGTTGAAAGTAAACTCTTCCGTCTCCAAACAAGTCTCGGATGGCAGGTAAAATGGATGTCTGAAGCTTCTGAAGATACACCTCACCGGTAACTGTGCTGTCAAAGAAGAATGGCCCAATTAAGATCCGGTAAGACAATCCACACCACACATTTACTCCTGGCAAATTCACGGCTTTGTCTACATGAACGTTCTGGTTTTCAGCGGCCCAGTAAACGCAGTTGTGGTGATTTACTGTACCATTGAGTTTGAACTGTGCCTCATCAGACCATATAATCATCTCTGTAAACTCTTCATCTTTGCGCACCATGTTGGTAAACCACTTGCAGTACTCCATTCTACGATCCGGGTCGTCCTCGTTCATTGCGTGTAGCAATCGTGGGATGTAGCACTTCCGCTTTGCTGTCTTCAAAATTCGCCGAACACTTGAGCGACTCATTCTAGTTTCAAGAGCACACTGTCTCCCAAACTTCTGTGGTGAGCGAGTGAATTGTTGTAACACACGACGGGAGTTAGCTGGACTTGTTACTCTTACACGTCGACCGCTACGGTCGCAGGTTCGAATACTGCCTCGGGCATGGATGTGTGTGATGTCCTTAGGTTAGTTAGGTTTAAGTAGTTCTAAGTTCTAGGGGACTGATGACCTCAGAGGTTAAGTCACATAGTGCTCAGAGCCATTTTTTGTTACACGTCGTCCAGATCGTTATTTATGTACTCTTTAACTCAGCCTTCGGCTTCAAATTTGTTTCGAATGCGACGAATCGTTAAACGTGTCGGTGGCTCTGTTTGATACTCATTTCGCCATTGCCGTTGAACCTCATTATTGTTTTTGTACTTAAAATACCACTTCAAAACTGACTTCCTTTCATCGAATGTAAGCCTTGCGCTAGCCGTGTTTACTAGAGTAACTAGGTGCAACTAAAAACAAAACACTGACTATCTGGCGACTTAGCCGAGCGGTCTAAGGCGCTGCAGTCATGGACTGTGCGGCTGGTCCCAGCGGAGATTCGAGTCCTTCCTCGGGCATGGGTATGTGTGTTTGTTCTTAGGATAATTTAGATTAAATAGTGTATAAGCTTAGGGACTGATGACCTTAGCAGTTAAGTCCCATAAGATTTCATACACATTTGAACATCTGGCGACTGTCATCTGAAAGAAACAAAACATCGCAATACAACGTTTGTGTGGCGATTGCAAACTATTACACTACCAAAGATTAGACAACTCCGTCAATTACTCGTAGTTTGCGAGTTACGGACTTTTAAACAATGGATAAATTTTTTGGACCCCTCTGTATTGCTCAAAGTTCTATCATTAGTAGGCCAAATGGCAAAACACTTCTTAATCTAGTCACGTGAGTGGAACTTAATTATGAAAACCACTTCTGTTACAGAATGTTGGGAACGGGTTTATGGAGAGCGGAAGGGGTTTGTGATGACTGCACATTCGGTAGTTCGTTCGTTCGCTTCTAAAAAGTTTCTTCCATTAGGCTGCTTGAATTAGTCCGAGCCGACTGTGCCTTGTACCTCCACCTCCACCCCTTTGCCCAACATCTATTTACGCCATGGAATTCTAAGCACATTTAAGCCTTAAAATACGCATGCATTCATGGCTACCAAATGACCAAACATGTACAATTACAGGAAAAATTCTGAACATCACCATTCCATCTTTTATTGTGATGCATTTTGTTTTATTTTGCAACAAAATACCTTTGCACGTTGAGGCGCCGAGTTACGGCGAATCCGTGGGGTCGAGAGGCGTGGTGGTTCGAATCCATCCGGCAGCAATTTTGAAAATGGCTTTCTGTGATTTCTTTCCCATTTTCAATGTAGGCGAAAGGTCGAGTCGGTACCCTACTAGGGGCCACAGCAAATTTTTTCCGAATTCCTTTCTTTCCTGACAGAATCCGATTCACTTAAAGATGCAGCCTCTCTGCTTAAATGAAAAGATCTCCATCAAATGCGATCCGTACATTTCTTTGGGGATCCCCAGCACTAAATCCTACGCGATAAATAAATAAGTAATTCTCCTCATTTAGGTACATGTGTTTATCTGTTGGGATATTCAAAATGTAGAAAATGATGCATAATTAAATCAGGAAATTGTGGGAAGTATAAGATTGAATAATTCCAGATCCGTTGGGGCCACCAAAAATTGTTCTAGCTTCTCTGTCGAAGAGATCATTGTCAGATCCGTTTATTCCAACATGTCTGTCAGTAATAATGATGGTGTCTCAAAAAATTCGCGCTCGTACATTCCTAATCACTTCCTCACATCAAATCCAAATTGAAAGTAGAAGAGTGTAAAATAACCTTGGAGAGAGAAGGAAGACTGGAACGTGATTTCTTCTTAGTGGTTTGCCAAAATACAGCACTCCTAAGTAACGAGACAATATCGCCGCTTGGTGAAAAATCCTAGATCATTGTCGAATAAAGTAGTTTATCCTTCTTTATAGGAAGTCCATATTTTATGGAGAAAAACTCAGAAAATGTATTATTATGCACATTGCCGTAGTACACCCACGTTCAGAAAAAAAAGAACACCTTGAACGACTAGAGATAGGACGTTCATACTCAAAGGACATGTACATTAGTATGTTCTGCAGAAATGATATGTAATTCAGTCACATCGGTTCAGCATGTGTTGCCTAGTAGGCACAGGTTCCACCATAGGCCCTGATAACTTGTTTCATGCGTGATGGCATCGATACGTAAGAGGCGCGAATGGCGTCCTGTGATACAGTCAACCATGCTGCATGCGCCTGGTTTCAAAGTTGATATTGTTAACAAGAAACGACAGTAAAGATATATATATATATATATATATGTATATATATACAGCATGTAAATTTTAAGTTGAAAAACCAGAATAACTCGAAAAACAAGCTTCACACGAAAAAATGTGTAGAATCCAAAGTTGATTATTTTTGAGAGGGACATTGTTGCCGGCCGGAGTGGCCGTGCGGTTCTAGGCGCTACAGTCTGGAGCCGAGCTACCACTTCTGTCGCAGGTTCGAATCCTGCCTCGGGCATGGATGTGTGTGATGTCCTTAGGTTAGTTAGGTTTAATTAGTTCTAAGTTCTAGGCGACTGATGACCTCAGAAATTAAGTCGCATAGTGCTCAGAGCCATTTTTGACATCTGTTTGTTCTAAAATTAGCCCACCACCCCAGCCCCCAGGGGGTGTGGCGGTGGGCAACTTTAAAATTTGAAACGGGAACCCCCATTTTTATTGCAGAATCAGATTCTACATAAAAAAACAACGTACATTTTGTCTTAAACACTGGTTTTGATTTTTACTAGTTGGCGCTGTAATTCAAGAAAATCCATGTTCTCATTTTTGCGTGTACTGACATTAACGCTAGTCCGGCCAACCTTTCATTGCCCATTGTGTTTCTCAATTAAGTCATTACTCTTTCACTGTGGAAAATGATCTTTCAGCTTCATATGTTGATACTGGTAAGGACGCAAGTACACAAGAAAGATTTCGGATGTTTGGATGGAAGTTGCCACAAGCATCAAAAGCCAACATAAGTTTTGTAGGGAGAAGAGACTTTTCTTGATAACATGATTTCTCATGCCATAATGCGTGCTTTACTTCAAGCTGGGTTTGCGCCATCCTATTCTAGAAGTAAACTTGAGTTCGGTCAGCTTATCTGAATTCTCGTGATGGCAGTTTCGACTGAAAATAAGAAATCCTTTTTTCTATGATATTTCTTCTCCATATTTTCAATGAGTCCATTCATTGCTGGCAAAAGTAATGCTTTCCGCTTGTTTCTTTACCTTTCTAGGTACCTCACTCTTATTTGTACCCTGGGGATGCGTCTATGAAGCCTTCTCTATTTCGTTTATCGATGTTTGTGGCTGCTTCAATGGAAACCGACGAAGATTAGCGTCTACCATCTCCATAGTATCCAACTACCCCATATATCTATGGAAGGTCGTCTGGTGGACATCACCTATTGATACTCACAGCCATCTCTTTGGAAATCGCACTGCTGCTACATCTTTGAAACGGCATCCACCATCTCCATAGAAACCAACAACATCATAATTCAAAATGGTTCAAATGGCTCTGAGCACTATGAGACTTAACTTCCGTGGTCATCAGTCTCCTAGAACTTAGAACTACTTAAATCTAACTAAGCTAGGGATATCGCACACATCCAAGCCCGAGGCAGGATTCGAACCTGCGATCGCAGCGGTCGCGGGGTTCCAGACTGTAGCGCCTAGAACCGCTCGGCCACTTCGGACGGCCAATATCATTGCCCCTATAAGAGGGCAGCCTACACTTAGCGAATGTGATGTTTATTTGTTTTCTTTTTAACGCTCTCATTGTATTTATTTGACAACATCTGTCTTAACTAGCTGTTTCTTCTTTATTATAAAATTATTCTACGTAATTTTGATGTTGTATTTACCAACCGGTACATCTTTTTGTACACAATTCTCTCGGCTTATATCTGACCGACAAATGTTGACTTCACAGACTCAGCTGTAGGTGGAGCCTGCGGTATTTAAGAAATAGTTGTACTGGTCTCTCCAGTAGCTGAAGATCGTCATTCAGTGTTTCCTGCTCCATGCACAGCCATTGTCCATGAGTATAGACGTATCTACGTTTTGTTATTTTATAGTTTATTTTTAGTTCTTATTACGTATCCCTCTAATTTATATCCTGTATCGTATTACAGCTGAAGCTCTCTAGATGATCACTTGATGAAAAACCGAAAACCTTTCAGTAAATGTGCTTTGTGATTAATTAATTTCAGCTAGCATGCGTCAATCAGCACCAGACCGTGGCAGGAGATGGCTCCCTCTCAACAACAGCCTGGAGACAGATGCCCAGAAACCATGTTCACAGCACTCCACTCTCTACGTTCAGGAACCTCACATGAAGGGGACGACTCAGTACTGTTGTCAAGCTGACAAATGGGAAGGTTGCTTATTTCACGAAAAATAAGGGATGGGATGGGGCCAGATAAAACTTCCCACCTTTGGTGTACAAAACGCAGAGTGACAAACATGAGGTTGATACCACTCTGTAGCAGTGTTTCGACGATTCGTCGGGCTCTTCGTGCCAAGCGCAGTAGTGAGGTGACCCAGTTCGATTGGACAATCAAAATTTTCGAGAGAGACCAACCGTTGTTCTCACACTGGCTGAACAGTGCTGCAGCGTCTCGGCCTTTGATGTCTGTATTGAAAAGGGAAAAATGTGTGTGTGAAATCTTATGGGACTTAACTGCTAAGTCCCTAAGCTAAGTCGCTAAGCTTACATACTACTTAACCTAAATTATCCTAAGGAAAAACACACACACCCATGCCCGAGGGAGAACTCGAACCTCCACCGGGATCAGCTGCACAGTCCGTGACTACAGCGCCTAAGACCGCTCAGCTAATCCCGCGCGGCGACTACTTTCTACGGATGGCTGTGGCGGCATGGTGCCCCCCTCCCCTCTGCCAAATCCGTCCACAATAACACGAAACAGTCAGCACTCTACCTTCGGCGGAATTTTCCCGTCTCCCTGTGGGTGGGACGGGGGGGGGGGGGAGATATGGGGGGAAGAGCGGCGGCTCACCTTTCCTGATGAGATTCACTGACTGCCTTCAGCCAACAACAGGACCCAGGACCCAGGGACCACACTGGCAACACACTAGCTCAGCGTGAAAAATGGGGGGTTTTACTCCCAAGCACGCAGATCCAAAACTCACTAAATAATAACCACGAAAGATTCACAGAGAATTAAAGAACATCACATAGTTATATGTGACAGTAATGCCACAATTTTTTTAATTATTCATTGTATTATTCATATCTTAGCTACTGATCGGTACCATTCACTTGCAAGCTGGCGTCTTCAGCACTGAAATGCAAACGAGGAGACATTTCGCCTCTTATATCTACGCTCCCTGCGGACCCAGTGGCCATCGGCTAACTTATCGTCGACTGACGGTATTTGTAAAGGAAAAAAATCGGATTCGACAGTAATGTTCAGCGTTTTCGACGTCTTTGTCTCAGGTCGGAAATAAGTGGCAGCAGGACTACCTTTACGCAGTATGCCTTGTTTGCAAATGTTTTATGAACAAAAATGCCATTAGCAGCTCTCAGTTCTCATGCAACCATTTTTATTTGCGCCGTCTGTTGACAAAATACTGCCAACAGTTGCGTGTAGCCAGTGATGACTAAGAGTAACAATGCCATTTAAAATACATTGCACGCTGAGATGATAAAAGTCATGGGATAATTTGAAAATCGTGTCGGACCTCCTTTTGCCTGGGGGTAGTGCAACAAATCGATGTGGGATAGACTCAACAAGTCGATGGAAGTGCCCTGCAGAAATATTGTGCGATGCTGCCTCTATAGCAGTCCATAATAGCGAAAGTGTTGGCGCTGCAAGATTTTGTGCACGAAGTGACCTCTCGATTATGTCCGATAAATGTTCGATGTCATTCATATCGGGCGATCTCGGTAGCCAGATCATTCCCTCGAATTGTTCAGGATGCTCTTCAGGTCGACGCACTGCCCTTTTATACCTTGCGCACGCGATACTACCCTCATCTGTATATATGCGTATATCTAATTATGACTTCTGACATCTCTCAAGGGAAAATGCCCATCGCACGCCCCTCAGTTTAGTGGTAAGATGGCCCAGTGGATAGCCTGGCAAAAACTTAACACAGATCATGTATGAACTAAGAATAAAGAAGCAAAATGGAAACAGTGAACGGCCCAAACGCAAGGTGTGCAGCATCGAGCGACTCTGAGCAGCCATGGCGTCGTGGCTTTGTGGTCACAGCGTTGCGGTGCGTCGGGGTAGATCGGTGTGATCAATATAATATCCCATTTTTCACAAAATTATGAACTGTTCGTCCGGTCACTGACGTGTCTGTTCGCAGTGCCGTGGTGTAACGTCCGTTTGCAACAGCGAGGTGTAAGAAAGGTACCTCCAGACGTATGTATCGCCTATTTGTTCTACACAAGTAATAAAAGTTATGATTCTTGCGTTCTGTACTGGAAATTTTGACTCTTGAATTCCTTTGTTATAACATAGTTCACACCCGTTTATTTGTTGTTTTCATTTCTGTGAGAGGTTTACGTAGTATTTCGCCTGCTCTCACTATTTATCACATTTACTTGCATCGGTAATACAGGGGTTTTCGAAATGAAAGGCGTTGTAGCATTTATTACGTTCAACTTACAATTGTAAATAATACACCAAATGAAATAGCATCTCAAACAGTTTTGTTTGTATATCTGTGCGCAATGAGAAGAGTATGGAATGACAAAGAGTGACTGAAAAACGTGTTGAACGAGTGCGAGTCATTAACGCTTACCCCCAAGAAATACCCTCGCGGAAAGCTTATGGGCCTTTCTTTTTCGGTGAATCAACTGTTACTGATGTTTCTTGTCTTGATGTGCTACAGCTATGGCCCGTGTCTCAATGGGAAGAAGCTGAACAACACATCTTTATTTTGGAGCAAGATGGTGAGCCGCCTCACTGGCATAACTCAGTACGCGAATGGTTAAATGACGTTGTATCCGACCGGTGGATTCGGAGCAAGAGGCCGGTTGACACAGCATTTTATGCATGATCTTCACGTTCACACACGATCTGGCGCGATCATGTGTATGTGCCTCCGATACCAGCTGATCTATCCGACTTTAGAAACAGTGTTACTGCAACAGTTACTCCTGTCACATTGATCAAGGTTCCGGAACAGCCCGCCTGTCGACTCGATGTGTGATCGGTGTTCACAGTGAATAACTGCAAAGAAAATTGTTTGTGGTTCTCTGTCATTTGGTGTATTATTTATAATTGTAAATTGAATGTAATATGTGCTACAAAGCTTTAAAACCGGTATATTAATTTTGAAACACCCTATATATTCTTCCCACAAGGATGATATTCTGTAACCAGTGAATAGTATGATAATTGCCAAGATTACAGAGGAGGAACAGGCACGTCAACGAGTGGAAGGGAAGTTCATACTTTTATGAAAAAAATGGACATGTGGAAGATCTGAACACGGATCTCCCACTTTGCCGTCCAACAGCTTCAGCACACAACCGCGACGCCGTGATTCCCCCAATTCGCTCGATGTTGCACGTCTTGAACTTGGATCGTTCATGCTTTCTATTTTGCTTCTTTTTTTGCAGTTCAGTATACCTTTTTCCTGTTTTCATTCTTAATTCGTGTTCAGTTTTTGAAGGGCTGTCCACTGAGCCATTTTACCACTAAATCTAAGGCATGTGGGATGGAATGTTTCGCGTGTCAGTGTCAATACAATGACTACAATAAGTACAGAAAAGCATTGTCTCTAGTGAGCGACATTGTCTATTAAACGATTAAATTTTTTCGTGTTGTATTTTAATCAAAGGTATCACGTTATGATAACGCAACATGTAGCTCTCGTTAAATCTGAAACCAACTTTCACGACAGCCCAATCGCCTTGTAAAAACTGTTAAGTTCCAATTATTAATATTGAAAACGAAAATGTGCACATATACTTTCACATTTTTATTTGTTTTTTCTTGCCACGAATTCCGTCCTTTTCTTTTTTTTTTTTTTTTAACCGAACGAATTTCAAGAATGTCATACCACGGCACAGAGATTTCTTTAACCTTTTTTTTCCATCGGGGATTCTGGTTTTTG
This sequence comes from Schistocerca serialis cubense, assembly GCF_023864345.2. Classification (NCBI taxonomy): domain Eukaryota; kingdom Metazoa; phylum Arthropoda; class Insecta; order Orthoptera; family Acrididae; genus Schistocerca; species Schistocerca serialis. Next base: position 209,985,743 of record NC_064642.1, read on the forward strand.
TTCCGACATGGAAACAAGCACATTATTGGAAGAATACCGCTAGCTGAACCCGTCCCTCGTCAGCTTCCTGATTAACGTCGCTGAAATATTCATGCAGTCGCCATTACCTTAATTATTCTTAGCTGCTTCAGTAATTGACAAAAGGGCAGCACTGACCGCTTATACATATGAGCAGCTCAGTAGATAACCAGTTTTGTGCGAGAGTGTCTCCGTCACAACTGTTCTTTGCAATTGCGAAGACCAGTAAGCAAAACATGGATTCTGTTACGGCTTTCCACGACACATTTAAGAACATCCTCTTCCTATCCAGACTGTTCGGTGGTACACCAGTTTTCTTTGACAGCAAGAACAGAAAGTTCAGGACAACCGTATCCGCCAAGATGTATAACTGTGTAATGTTGTTTGTTGATATGACTTTATTTGGACGGTACATCTACCTTGGTGGCAATGGAGAAAAGAGCTTTTACAGAATGCTCGCTTCATATTGTACACAGATCATTGCCGGTGCTACCTGGAGAGTGACGTTCATGTTCGCTAGCCAAACAAACATCGATGCATTGTTACAGAAACTCACTGTTGTTGATGACCACCTGTCTACAAGTTCTGTACCGGAGTATAAAAGCCTGAAGAGAGGAATAAATCTAACAGCAGCCACGGCGGTTCTTTCACTGGCAATACTTTCCGTCTACAGAGCAGTCTCCACTGTTCCTAACGTTCTATTTAAAACTGTACTAGGATCTTTCCTTCTAGATCTGCTTCGTTTTATTAAATTTTTGGAATTCACGTCTCTTAATCTCGTTTTACGATGCAGATTCGCTCGAGTGAATGAAAACTTGCTGGACATTTTTAAGTTGAAAAGCGACTGCGACATTTTACCACAAGTATATTGTTCACAAGCAGCTGCCGATACTTGCGAAGAACACACAATTGTAAATACGGCGAGGCTACCATTCAACAGTACCGAGGGAGCTAAACGTCTTAGACAGAACACTCATCGAGATCGTTGCTTTTCCGGAAGCACAGAAAATACCGTTCAGTTAGCCGAAATACACAAGATAGGAGTGGCACATATGATGCTCTGTGACATTGCTAGTATGCTAAACAAAATGTACAGCTTGCCAAATCTGACAGAAATGGCAGCAAACTTTTTCCTCACAATCACACTGCCTCTGTTATCATCCGTTGCATATCTCGTCACTCGCATTGCGTTTCAGCAACTCGACGGTAATTGGTTCATACCAGGAACGTACAACCAGATTGCTCTCCAGCTACTGTGGACTCTGCCGAACGTCGTTAAAATCGTGTGGACTGTAGCCACGTGCCAGATGGTGACTCGTGAAGCTGCCAGAATGGAACACATTGCCAGGAGACTAGTGGTCCAGCTGGGGGACAGCCCCGCTGGTGTGCGGCTACGGGTGCTTCTCCAGTCAGCTGAACGGCCCAGATTCTATGCTGGGGCCTGGTTGCCGCTGGATGTTTCGACCCTGTACTGCCTCGTGGGCGCCTACTTCACATACAGTGTGCTGCGAGCGCAGTTCTAATACAGAACAAGTCGGCTGGCAACAAGTGTGGTAGTTTTACAAGCTGCACAAGTAAATCCATTTTAGTTACTAATACGAAATCTATATGTTGTGTCTTAGCTGTCTTTTAATCAATGCACATAGTATAATTTTGTTATTTCATACACTGATGGACAAGAACAACCCTGATAATAAGATCAGACAAGGATAAGGAACTTCGAATCGAGCAATATTTTCCAACGACGAACTCACTCAAGTGTGTGCAACTTGAGTACATTATGCTAATGAGATTAGTTACTAATTGAACTAGCTATAAGTAATAGTATCAACTGAAGAATGGAAGCTAGGAAAACCCTATAATTCTATGCATGAAATTAGATGGCAATTTTCTGCGATATTGACTGGGCAAAGTTTTACGGTTCAGTCAACTGTACTGAAAGTACAGTAATTCTACTAATTTTTTATAGTAATAAGCACTACTGTAGAATCAGAACTGCAGTGATAGAGTCGACATTCGGTATTGTAAAGTTCTATGTTATTAATAATGAAATCTAAAGATTACGTATTTCAATCTTTCCTAACGTACAGAGAGCGTGAATGAACTTTTATTCTAACAAGTACAGTCTAACAAGTAAGTAGGGCAAACTAAGTCATTGGAGAAAATTAAAACGTAAAGTAAAGCCTGAACACTCTTCTTTTATCAAATCACAATTTTCATTACAAATGCTCGAAATTTCTACTTTGGACATTGATTGTTTAGTGCAGCTTCTCGAGAGCTCCTTGGATGTTCCTAATGATCGTTGTCCCATCTAGACACACCAAAACACGATCGCTTGCTAGAGAAATTTCCTCGTGCTGGCCAATAATTGTCTGTCTTTCTATGGCCGCAGATCCACAACAGCGTATTTCCGCCACGTGGTCATTTGCAAAATTTTGCCCGATTCGCCGTGCTCTACTGCCCTCATCATCAGGTTGTTTGTCTAAAATGAATACTACACCATCGTATCAGTTTCACTTCAGTTTCTCTGATTTTTTCCCTTTTTTTTCGATGTCGACTACTTCCTTCAGATGTTCATACTACTCTTCAATATGGGTTTATAAATTTTACTTTCAGCTGTTGTCTTCCTCTTAATCTTGTAATATGCTCATATTATTTTCTTTTGATTTTGTTGATTGTTATTTAATATCGCTACTCCTGTTGCAGTTTAATTTTCTAAATTCTTTTGTTCTAAGAAATGTCCTCTTGAACTCTAGAATGTAGCTCTCCTGGTGTTTCTTTAAGTCAGAATTCACTTTCGTACACTGAAAAATGAATGGTCATTTAAAAAAATTATTATTGATTTATTTCTTAAGAGTGTACACTGAAGAAGTGTCCTCTTGAATTCTAAAGTGAAACTCTCTTGGTGTTTCTTTAAGTCAGGATTCAGTTTAATACACTGCAAATGGAATGTAATTAAAAAAAAGTAATTATTGTTTTGTTTCTTACGAGTATACAGTTGACAAATTCTTAACTATGAAAAAATTCCATGCAACTTGCAATGCCAGCATTGATTAACCTACTGTATTACACTACCGCTTAGACCACCATTTTTCATTAGTTCAAATTACTTTATTTAGCAATTAGTACTATATCCTTCAAGTTTACCTAATAAATACTCAAACTGTAGTGGAATACAAACCCAAACTTCTATGTGGTAAATGTTAAATATTTGCAATGTCTTAACGAAAACTGACATAATCGCCTGTAATGGAGACCAATTAAAACGGAATCTTTCAGCGTCTTATTTATTTCGCTGTCACAGAACTTCTTACTTGTAGACTTAAGTAAAAGAAGAATGTTTGATCTCTGACTGTAAAATAACAAAATTTGAAATTTGTAATGTCCTTTTTCGTGGATATGTAGCAGCTTGACATCTATATGAATGTATGTATTACATAAATTATTATGCACCTGAAAGTGAATTAATAATTCATTGAAATGTTTGCAGACATATTAAATAGAAATTTGTTATTTGTTGTAGAACAGTGCCCAAACCTCAAGTGCTATAGCATCGTAATTTCTTTACGTGTAAGCTTTACTTTCTGAAACTTCCTGGCAGATTAAAACTGTGTGCCGGACCGAGACTAGAACTCAGAACCTTTGCTTTTCGCGGGAAAGTGCTCAACCATCTAAGCTAGCAGAAGAGCTTCTGTGAAGTTTGGAACGTAGGAGACGAGGTATTGTCAGGACAGAAGCTGTGAGGAGGGGTTGTGAGTCGTTCTTGGGCAGCTCAGATGGGCAAAATAAAGATTTGTTGCGAGGCAAATGTTCTTGTCACGCCATGCCCATTGTGCCACATGCTTCAAGATGATGACAAAATTTCGTAGCAAGAAGTTGCATTTCGGTAATCATCATAAGTGATGGGTCAGCGGCTTAGTGACATAAGATGTTACTTTGACGTTATGGAAGACGAAGAAACTTGAGTAGCGACGTCAGGCAGTTTTCATGTTACCAGTGAAGACTCAGTGTCTGGCAGTCCAAGTGGAAGCAGTTACAGATAATAAGACAGAGGCACTCGGTTGTCCTGAAAATAGTGCAGTTCAGGTTGTAGAGCATGTTGATTAAAATTTTGAGAGCATTTATAACACAGGTATTGAGGGATTTAGAATAGAAGAAGCAAGTGTAAATGTGGTGGAAAATGATGTGTGTTCTTACCTTGCTAAACATTTCTGTATTGCAAAAAGTGACTTGAATTGTGTTGATGAAGGCACATCCAGTGCAGCTGAAGAACAGAATCTGGAAATATTAAGTGTTAGCTGCAATGGACAGACTCTTACGTAAATGGTAAAAGGTCAAGAACCAAACTGGGAAGATCATCAATGGAATTGGGCGCCTGCGGCAAGAAGACACGAAATCATCGGGTTCTGAAATTTAATTTTGCTCGCCTGAAAGGTGCTGGAAACTGTGGAGCAGTGTCTGCAGATACAGATATTACAGAGCCCAATATCAGTTGTGACTCTTGCATACGCACGGACTATCGTAGGACAGAAGATCACCACCTAGGGGCAGGTGTTATTTTCAAAACAGGTGCTGGAGAGACTGGATTAAAAGAGAATAGTAAGACAAATTCCAGTGTAAACCTGCCATCGGGCGACAATACATTACGAGCAGTGGTATCTGCAGAATATCTCATTGACATGTCCAGATTTAATCCTGAAGATTATCCAAGTAAAGATTGTGATGAAAGGGTGAGAATAGAGCGGGCGAGAGAAATTGCAGAATGTATTGAGCCACCACCTGGATTTCTCCCATCTGCTCATATCCAGATCGCGCGTGATGAATTCACGGCATTTTTCCAATCACGTCTGAATTTCTATCCATTAGCGTTCTCAACGTGTCGGCAAATAGACATGATTCTGTCGTCAGGAATACCAAGAACTGTTCACACCCAAGTGGATTATATTCATTGTCTGGTGCCTGACCTGCTGCAAATTACTTCTTCTTCATTTTATCGGGGTAAAATGGATCGTTATGCGGCAGAGCGATTGTTGGAGGGCAAACCTGAGGGTACATTTCTTTTTAGAGATTCTGCACAAGATGAATATCTGTTTTCAGTTAGTTTTAGAAAATACGGGCGATCTCTGCACGCACGCATTGAACAGTGGAAGCACCGCTTTAGTTTTGATTCACATGATCGGGGTGTATTTGCTTCACCAACAGTTTGTGGTCTCATTGAGCATTTTTTTTTTTACCGATGCTTACAAACCAGTGCACAGAAATTTCACAATTCCCCTGCGACACTTGTGTCGAGCTGGTGTATGCAGCAGGGCCACGTATGATGGATTAAATCAGTTAAACTTGCCTACGTCTCTGAAATCCTATTTTAAAGAGTGTCGTTACAAACAACGTGTGCGAGTAAGACGACTTGACTCACAACAGTAATCTAATGATTTATTCTGCTGTAATCTTTTCTTTTTTGTTGTTGTTGACTAAAATGAGTACCAAAGAGGTGCTTGAATGTTTAGACTGTTTGTGTACATGATTTTATGCAGTTTGTTGATGTATATTTTATATACAGGAATACGTGTTCTGTAACTATAGAGAAATACGTTTAATGGTAAGAAAAAGTCGTAGTGCACTTGCCCGCGAAAGGCAAAGGTCCCGATTTCGAGTCTCGGTCGAGCACACAGTTTTAATCTGTCAGGAAGTTTCATATCAGTGCACACTCCGCTGCAGAGTAAAAATCTCATTCCTTACTTTCTATTTCCTATGGTTCATTCATACTCATTGCAAACACTGTGTTGATTGTGTTTACACCTACTCGCATGTGGTGTTCTTCCGCAAAGTACATATAGAACTGTATTAAAGAAGCTGCGATTTTTGCAATGAAATTTGAGTGTTGACACATGAACCACGTTTAGAAAAAGAAAACAGCATTCATACCACAAATGAAAAACAGAGAAATAAACTTTATATTCAGTCATGTTCAGAGTAGGGGTTAGCCACATTAACTTTCAACATGCTTCCAATGCAGATGAAGCCTGTTTGTAGAAAAGAAATTTGTTTTTCAAATCCCAATGGAAATCTTTACCCTTTGCAAATTCCTTCTATCCCAGCACGTTTTACTGAATTACAGGATTGCGGTTCAGAGATCAACAGTATTATTTATTGGTGTTTAGTGCACGCATAATGCTGCTAGCGACTGCTTAGAAGACTGGCAAATATGAAGATAAAAAAGAACACTGCTTAAGAAGATACAGAGGTCTCTTTATTTTAGTGCATTTACCTACGAAGAGGAGATTGCTAGAGCAGTGACGAATTTTGCAGACAGGGACAACCATCCTTTATATTCCTGCCACCTTGCAGCCTTCCCTTCGTTTTGTTATTGATTGCCATTTCTACTCTTGATATTCATGCAGCTTATTCTCTTTTCCTCTAAAGACCTCTTTAATTTTCCTCTAGACGGTATCTATCTCTCTCCTTGTTACAAATGCTTCTAAAACCAGTCATTTGTCCTCTAGCGACTCCTACTTGGTCATGTTGCACTTTCTGTCAATCTTATTTTTTAGACATCTTTCACTATATTTGCTATATTTCTCACACAAAGACTAAGAACATGTATACAGACTGAAGGACGCCATACCTTCTAAAATAGTCTTAAGTGCTCATGTTTTAGAACAAGTGTCACGTTTTTACTTCATAGTATGGTACGACAGCTATCAGCTTGAAATAACTTACAGAATAAATTAAATATCAGGAGATGTGTTAAAATATACAGACCAGCTCCAACAGTGTGAGCATGGGTAAAGCAATTGCCTCAGATTTCTGGACGACGTGGAGATGAATATAGGGGGCCGGTTGACAGGAGTTCTGCAGAACGGTAGTCATCCAGGACTGACGTTGGAAACACTTTCCATGCAGAGTCAGGTACTAGCTGCTCGACGGTCAACCGAATTACCACTGAAGTGTGACATGAAAAGACGTGTGAAATCCAGTCACATGTAGATATAATCGATCAAGAAAACATCTCATGAGACTTTTCATTAGATTCAACCACGCATTTAGCCATTTGCCTTCAAAATCAACGGCTTATTCATCGTTTGCAAGCATGAATCCCAACATCCCCCCCCCTCCCCTTCCCAAGAAATTGGTTAAAAGATTTCTGCAACTAGAGTTGGAGACATCTCCCACTGCGAATACCCTCCTGAGTCCCATATGTGGGTGAGTGCCTGTGCTTCTAATGTCGTCAAGCGTCTGATGAACCAATTTAGTACTTCCCCTTTCTCGATACAGATTTCAAATAAAAGCTCATTTGTCAGAGTCTATTGATATTAGTACTTAAACTCAGGTAAACAGCTACACCAAGTCAGCTTCTTACACTGTATCCGTTATACTTCTTTGTTTTCTATTCCTTTTCAGGAACAACATTCAGTTTTGTTCTACTTGTCTTAACACTATATCATTAGAAATAGTGTCTCTTTCACCAGCTGAACCTACATTCATTTGTATAACAACGTTTTATTTCATTTCATTAATTGGAATTGTTACGCGTAAAAAAAGTATGTGAACAGGAGAATAAGGTCCGAACAGAACGGCGTTGCTCAAGCACTTGATAGTGCCAATACGACACAGCCACTTCCTTGCTTGAGTACGAGCGAACTCATTGGAAAACTGTAAGGCGAGTACTGACCTACTTTTCTCTGTTCCTCAACATGTAAGAAACGCCGAGGAGGATGCAACAACGCATATCAGGGATTTGACAAGCAGTTAAGACCCTGAAACGACCTAGTTAAGCAATAGTAACAGAATGGAAGACCGCTGACAACTAATAAAGAGCGGAACCGTTTGGTCAAGTCAAATGACCTCAAGAAGCAGAGCCTCTCCTCGAGGCCAAAGCTGGAGTCAGTCGATCAGTTGGATTGATAGCGTTCATGTCGTTCGCACATGATTCTGTGATTATTGTGTTGTAACGTCCTGTGTATGAGATTTCTCCAGTACTTGCCTCCTTAAGGGATGACCACTGATACGTAGCCACGGATGACAGAAGACAGCCTCTAGTACCAGCCGCCAATGGTGGGTAGTCCAGGGGCCAACATACACCGTTCCACCCTGGGCACAAACTCCAGCATCACTTGGGTCAAACGACCTGCTGAACTTGCGGGCAAGGCTCACCATTCGAGTTGACCTCACGGCATCTCACATCACAGTCCATCCAATGGGACAAGATGGACGGTGACCTAGAAGGAACAGAGTACTCCCAAGACGACGTGTGAGATATAACACACACGCTCTGTGGCCACCGCCATCTCCACACAAAACTTCCACACCACGGGAAGCAACCCGCTTCCTAGAAGACTGGGCATAGGGCTGATGCAGCGAACTGAGACAGCGACTGGGTTCATCAGATTCTTTCTCGACTTGCTAAGCCACCAGCAGCCGCCGAAGATACGGGAACTAGTTGTAAACAGAAATAAATGAACTAATATTTAATTCTGTTTTATTGCGCCAAGAAGTGACGTCACGCATGTTCCTCGGCGATCGTCCTGACAAAAGAGCAGGGTCTCCAGGTGGGAGTGGGAAACATCCACAGTATATAAGAGAAATAAAATCAAGTTATCACATGTTTAGAGGCACTATTCTATCTTCGTTTTACATTAATGATTACTTAACAGACAGGTTGCTTCACAGACATTCTTTTAATTTTTTGGATGTTGTTTGGTGACAAAACGTTTTATTTATTTTGCAGAATGCCATGACACCGTATCTACTTACCCGTCTCACACAATATCACTAGGAGAATTGGTATAAAGATTATAACTTAAATCTATAAGTACATACCTAAAACATCCGCGATGCGTTGTCCTGCAGTAACACTTGCTGGTCTTCTTGATCGCAATCGTTGCTGTGGCGGATGATAGAATTCCTGGTGCAGTGGTAGAGAGGATGATGCAAAGATTTTCTTGGCCTCCCTCAGTAGAGCTTGTTTCCGCCTTAAGTGAGGTGGAGGGATGTGACTCAGTACAAGTAACCAGTGGCATGGGGTTGATTAGATGGAACCAGTAATGCAGCGCATTGTGTCGTTAAGTTTTGTTTCTACCTTATTCACATGTACACTTTCCAATCATCGCGGATGGTTTTGATCTAAATGAAAGCTGGAAGCATGAATGGTCAACAAAAACATTGGGAACAAGAGCCCATCACCTTGATCCCACAAAGAAGCCAAAAGGTTTTGACCTACCGAGGAACCTTTGGTACCGTCTCAACAGGTTAAGGACTAAACATGGTTGTTGTAGGTACTTCAGGTACAAATGGGGCTGGATCAGTTCAGAAACGTGTGAATGTCATCAAGAAGAGCAGACAATTGAACATTTAGTCCAACGCTGTCCACTTCATTCATACCCTGGAATTCCTGATGACTTGTTCACTCTCACACCCAGCTTAATTAACTGGTTGAAAAATACGGACCTTAAGGTTTAATCTTGTCTAATATCATATGCATATTGTATAAAATCATCTGCTTTACATCAACTGTATATTGTATAAAATCACCATACGATTAAAAAGATAAATACCTAAAAGATGTTAGGGAATTTTGGAAACCATTTTTGGAATGTCTACTGCCACGTATCTTGCAAAAAAACGCACCAAACATTGATTTAAGAGTCATGAAAGGCAACTGTTAAGAAACGTCCCTGATATCATTTATCTTTTCTTAAATTTTAAGCCAGTGGCGATGTGCAAAGACTTTCTAATTGCTGTTTTCGTCTTCTAGGAAAGCTACAATCTTCGACAGCATAGTGAAAACGTCTACGTACACAGTAACATGAAATGGTACCTTAGTGACCAATCCGGGAATGGAAGACGCTAGCTACACTCCAAGTTTACACGGATGTGACATCAAATCATGTGGCTTCCGTTAAACTCGATGCGACCGCGAAACTGGCTGGCAGTCGACAAATGAAAAACTTTGGAGGCGCCTTGTTGCACTTCTTCGTTCCTACTTACGTCTTACAAACATGTGGTGCCACAAACATGTCATTCTTGGAACTATTTCTTGTAATTAAATGTCAGTTAATGATATATTGGTATCGAAGGCCATCAGGAGATCATAAGATGAAAGTCTAAGATGAAATCATGAGATGAAAGTCAGAAATATTGTGAACTCACTAAGTGTACTGGGCAGAGACGTGGAAACTCGAAGTCGAAAGGAGTTGGTTTCTGTCCTGCTGTACTCAAATATATTTTTATACGGCTTCATTTTTTAGAAGATTATGGTACAAATCCATCTGGTGTGAGTTTGTAAGATTTCGTGAACACGCCTTTTCATACTGTCGAACAAACGTTAAGAATATTCGCATGAATCGTATCCACATTAACTGCAGAAATTGCTGAGATAACGTGATAACTAAAGTGTATGCATCGCAACAAATTGCCTTGCTTCCTTTTCTGCCAAAACTATTACACACTTTTTGGGATTCTACATGCACTATTTCTGAGCACTTGTACCAATACTGCATTTCATTATTCTGGTATGGAAGGCACGTAATATTCTGAAAATATAGCTGTAAAACACATATGGAACGGATATCACATCACCAAAATAAAGCTATTCACCATAACACAGTAAACTCATACAAGTTTTCAAAGTGTCGTCCATTTTAGGACCTCCTGAAGGCTTTTATTGCAGACATGTCGTTAAGCTTCAAGTAACGATAGCCTTTCCTCTACAAAAACATCCCCGACGCGTTGGCATTCTATTACCACGATCACAGCGCCCTTACCGTTAGGGGGGAGACTCGTCACCAGCGAGTCAGCTTAGAGTGACATCTTACTTCGCCCCTTGAAACACCTTACTCCTGGAAAACTCGGTGCGGCCATGATATTCAATAGCAGTCGACAAATGTGCTGGACAAGTACGTGTCATTTTGACGTCACTTACGCGTAAACATTTAGCGAAACTAGCTTCCCCCATCCGGAAACAGGAAGGATTTGAGTTACAGTGTAAATGTGGACAAATTAAAGCACGCTTGTGTTACTGTGGCTCCGACTTCGCGTGGATGTTGTCAGCAATTTTCATGGTTCTATTTGCTCTGCTTATACTTCTTTGTCTAACGCTTTACTTCGACGGCTATTTATACGGTGCGACATACAGGAATTTATGGTGAGAACGTTGTCTGCTAGTGCTCTCTGGCGTGATATTCTATTCCACTCGCATGGTTATCAGCCTCACTGACATCCTTTCTGCGCGGCCAAGGCTACATGTGTTGTTCTAAGCGACAGACTTTATTCCGTCCTCAAGCGTGAATATGTCTCTCATTTACTCCTACGTGAATTCGTATATTTTGCCGATACTATCCCACTTATTTAATATTTTTACGTGGATTAGATATATGATGTTCCCTTTTGTTTTACCTTCGAGGATTTTTGGTCTTGTATTCCACGTGGTCCCATGGAGTCATACGTAATTTCATTGAATAAATTTTTGTGTATATTTCTTGAACAGCAATCAATAGTGATTTCAAACTCTCCTCAGTTATTTTTCATGCCAAAAGCATTTATAATTTATCACGTTTCCCTGATCAGTTGCAATGTGTTTTCCGTCATTTGTGTACAGGCGAGGTTACTTCATTGAATATGTACTGGCTTCAGTGGAATCTAACCCATCGGCAGATAACATTGAAACATCCCCTTTGAAAAATTAATGAATTACTGTGCTGATAAATCTCTTACGTCATTTGATTGTCAAACAGCTAAGCAAAACTGAACGTACTCAGACATTACTCTCTTTACTTATTCTGATCAACACTAAACTGACACACAATATTTTTAGCGCAATGCAGTCTGACATTCAATAATCCCTACAAAAGAATGGCCCTGACTAACAATAACCTATACCTTTCATGAATCACTTACCTCACAAAAATCTTCGTTACTTGAACTACTGTAATACAGCGAGCGCCAATACTCCGAGCTAAATAAAAGATTCTAACCACTGAAGGCAATAACTGCTGATAGGCATAGTTAGCAAATGAAAGATTTTGATAGAGAACAAACAATGTATTTACCTTAATAGTGTTCAAAAGTCATTATATATATATATATATATATATATATATATATATATATATATATATATATATATATATATTTCAGTTCATGACATCCAGTCTTACAAATATACTCTCTCTGATGGACACACGTCCAGATCATCCGCCCTCAAAACTCCGCCATCTCACTCCCCACATCCACCACTGCTGGCGGCTTACCTCCAACTGCGCAACACTACACGCCGTTCACATCCAACTGGCCAATGCTACAACAGCGAATATTCCAACAACGCCAACCAGCCACAGACTGCACACAGCACTGCCAGTGATTTTCATACAGGGTGCTACGTGCCGTTACCAACGTAAAAACCTAACAGCCTACTTACAATATATTTAATTATTTGCATGGATTTTGCAGCAAGTGTGTGGTAGGTCAGATGAGCAGAGCAATTCTAGACACGTGCCAATCCCGAATCTGTTGGGAATGACTATTGTGATTAATGCTTCTTGTGTCTTCAGTAGCACTGTCTGCGTAATCAGTAATATTTGAGCGGAGCAGTCCGGGTTAAGAGGACCCGACGCTCATACTGCAAATCGTATGTTCGTTACCCGTACTATTACCGCCATGTGTCTGCCAATAGCTTCATCATTTTAGTTGATAGTTAGGGGAAATTAGTTGTTCGTTGCTGAGGATTGTTGCATCGCTGACAGTTCGCGGGAACGTGGCTGAGGAACTAGCTGTGACAATTAAATAAATTTCCTGTTTCCATTTTACGGATTGGTAATAACATTATTCTCTATTCTTATGACTTATTTAAAATTATTGTAGGCCACAATGGCCAGTTCGGCGAACATTGACAAAATGTGTATGAATGACCCACGTTTCCCTGATTTTGTAGCTAACACTTTAAAGAAGTGTTACATTTGCCAACAGAAAGCAGACAGGAAAACTTCAAAATAGAATAAGAAACGTCAAAAGCCCTGTTTTTGTTAAGTGTGTCAAAACCACTTGCAAAAACAGTGTAGAACAGGTATAAAGCTCCCAGAATGAGATTTTCACTCTGCAGCGGAGTGTGCGCTGATTTGAAACTTCCTGGCAGATTAAAACTGTGTGCCGGACCGAGACTCGAACTCGTGACCTTTGCCTTTCACGGCAAAGTGCTCTACCAACTGAGCTACCCAAGCACGACTCACGCCCCGTCCTCACAGCTTTACTTCTGCCAGTACCTCGTCTCCTACCTTCCAAACTTAACAGAAGGTTCGCAGGAGAGCTTCTGTTAAGTTTGGAAGGTGGGAGACGAGGTACTGGCAGACGTAAAGCTGTGAGCACGGCGCTTGAGTCGTGTTTGGGTAGCTCAGTTGATAGAGCACTTACCCGCGAAAGGCAAAGGTCCCGATTTGAGTCTCGGTCCGGCACACAGTTTTAATCTACCAGGAAGTAAGGTATAAAGTTTTTTGTCTTGTTGTCATTTCATGTGCAATTATAATATTTTGAAGAAATAGTAGTACATCATTATCATTATTGTTCAATCTACTTCTAAATATGAAAGGACACATATCAATAAAGTTCAGTATAAATTATATGTATTTGAAGTATTTCTGAATTGTATGTTTTTTGTCTTTAACAGTTACTATATATTCTAATAAAATGTAACTAACTTTTCAATAAATTTCTTTCATTAGATTTCATGCTAGTAGCGTAAGGAAAAAATTAAACTATGTACGAGCTTTTGATGACTCCTGTTAATAGTTATTAATACGAGTATACATGAACTCAGCAATCTAACACATCACTCTCTACCCCTTTACCTCAAACGTTCTGAATATAAGAGGAAGTTTTGCCCAAAAGGTTAACTTCCTGAGCTTTATGTTTGATATTTGAGATATGGAAAGAAACGACAGTAATATATAAATGTTTATTCTTTAATCAATATGATTAGAACACTAATGAATTTCAACAGATTTTGAATTATACAACAATGACCTTCCAGTTTCAGCTGCCCATTTAAAAGTTTTTAAAGTTAAATTGTTCTGACATGCATTGCAGCTCCCATGATCTGATTAGTAATTGGTGATCTGCTAGTGCTTGACATACCTGCATTGCGCTTTCCAAGGTATCTGTGTAAAATCAGAAGCATCGTGATATATTTTTAAAAAATGGTTCAAATGGCTCTGAGCACTGTGGGACTCAACATCTGAGGTCATCAGTCCCCTAGAACTTAGAACTACTTAAACCTAACTAACCTAAGGACATCACACAAATCCATGCGCGAGGCAGGATGCGAACCCTTGACCGTAGCAGTCACGCGGTTCCGGACTGAAGTGCCTAGAACCGCACGGCCACCACGGCCAGCGATATCTTTCAGCTTAAATAGTTATAGATGACTTAAATTGCATTTTACGTTGCACAATAGATGCTCGCTTCCTTTGTTGTACAAGTAAGCCAAGTCATTATTGGCACCAGATTCAGATGTTATTTGGAGTATTTAGAAAACAGCGAGTATTTATTCACTTCGCACAGATCCAGACTAGGTTGAGTGAAGTGTTATTCTGATTTACGTACCGATGTTGTACAATTAAAAGGTCTGTGTTAAGTTTTTGTGTTAGACGCCCAAAAGACAAAGATAAATTTTATGCAGTTATACAGCAATCACATACAGAGGATCAGTTCTGTAGGCTTCATAGGGAGTGCACATAACGTATGCAACATGGGTGCACAGGGACTCTAAACACGGAAGATTTATATAGTTGCAATTAATAGTTATACACAGCCTCCAACGAGCATCAAGTTAAACCAGTGGACAATCACACCGATAAGAAAATAAAAAACAGAAAAATTAAAATCGGGAGAAGACGTTTTAGATGGTCGTCGAAATATTGTGCATAAAGTGGAAACGACAACTGTGTTGATCAGCTGGAGGTACGCTATTAATGTACGCTACTGGCCATTAAAATAGCTACACCACGAAGATGACGTGCTACAGACACGAAATTTAACCGACAGGAAGAACATGCTGTGATATGCAAATGATTAGCTTTTCAGAGCATTCACACAAGGTTGGCGCCGGTGGCGACACCTACAACGTGCTGACATGGGGAAAGGTTCCAACCGATTTCTCATACACAAACAGCAGTTGGCCGCCGTTGTTTGGTGAAACGTTGTTGCGATTCCTTGTGTAAGGAGGAGAAATGCGTACCATCACGTTTCCGACTTCGATAAACGTCGGATTGTAGCCTATCATGAATGCGGTTTATCGTATCGCGACATTGCTGCTCACGTTGGTCGAGATCCAATGACTGTTAGCATAATATGGAATCAGTGGGTTCAGGAGGGTAATGTAGAACGCCGTGCTGGATCCCAACGGTCTCGTATCACTAGCAGTCGAGATGACAGGCATCTTATCCGCGTGGCTGTAACGGATCGTGTAGCCACGTCTCGATACCTGAGTCAACAGATGGGGACGTTTACAAGACAACAACCATCTGCACGAACAGGTCGACGACGTTTGCAGGAGCATGGACTATCAGCTTGGAGACCATGGCTGCGGTTACCCTTGACGCTGCATCACAGACAGGAGCGACTGCGATGGTGTACTCAACGACGAACCTGGGTGCACCAATGGCAAAACGTCATTTTTCGGATGAATCCAGGTTCTGTTTACAGAATCATGTTGGTCGCATCCGTGTTTGTCGACATCGCGGTGAACGCACATTGGAAGCATGTATTCGTCATCACCCGGCGTGATGGTATGGGGTGCCATTGGTTACACGTCTCGGTCAGCTCTTGTTCGCATTGACGGCACTCTGAACAGTGGACGTTACATTTCAGATGTGTTACGGCCCGTGGCTCTACCCTTCATTCGATCCCTGCGAAACCCTACATTTCAGCAGGATAATGCACGACCGCATGTTGAAGATCCTGCACGAGTCTTTCTGGATACAGAAAATGTTCTACTGCTGCCCTGGCCAGCACATTGTCCAGATCTCTCACCAACTGAAAACGTCTGGTCAATGGTGGACGAGCAACTGACTCGCCACTATACGCCAGTCACTACTCTTGATGAACTGTGGTATCGTGTTGGAGCTGCACGGGCAGCTGTACCTGTACACGCCATCCAAGCTCTGTTAGACTCAACGCGCAGGCATATCAAGGCCGTTATTATGGCCAGAGGTGGTTGTCTTGGATACTGCTTTCTCATTATCTATGCACCCACATTCCGTGAAAATGTAGTCACATGTCAGTTCTAGTATAATATATTTGTCCAATGAATACCTGTTTATCAGCTGTATAACTTCTCCGTGTACCAATTTTACTGGCCATTAGTGTATTTTTTTTAGTCAAAAACTGACTACATTTCGTGAGGTAATTCTGGAATATGTTGTGCCCCTCCACGCAATGACTTTTTTTTGGGCATTTATGAATCACGTTACAATTTTTTTAGTTACAAATGAGAAGTAAACTATGAACAGAAATCCATGCCACTGCCTGCAAGCACAACAGTTAATACTTCTGGCATACTGTCACTTTTGCAACATTTATTCTTAGTCTAATGGGAAATGAACACAGGTATCGTATAAGTAGACCAATGGCTCTTTCGTTCTGACGCTTTGTTACTCGTAAAAATAAAAAGGATTACGTTCTTTTTCAGTCTGTGTCCTATCATTCGCACATGTCTACTTATTCATTCCGGTAGATTTGAAAGTCAATATCAGAAACAAAACTTTTCTCAACGTTTCTTTGTTAGCCTCAAAGTCCAGCTCCTTACGACAAAAGCCGAGTAGTTTTTGCGAAGTTACTAGTTCCTGTAATTTTCCTAACATCACAAGTATTGCTGCCTGATAACGCATTTGTCCATACCGTCAATGGAAATGTCCTTATGATTAAAAAAAGTTGTTCAAATGGCTTTGAGCACTACGGGACTTAACTTCTGAGGTCACCAGTTCGCTACAACTTAGAACTACTTAAAACTAACTAACCCAAGGACATCACACACATCCACGCCCGAGGCCGGATTCAAACCTGCGACCGATGCGGTCGCGCTGTTCCAGACTGTAGCGCCTAGAACCGCTCGGCCACCCCGGCCGGCTTCGTTGTGATCACATTGTTTCTTCCTCCTTAAGCAGGTGTTGCCTCGAAACTCCCTTCGATCGGCGCCGAGCCCCGTACTTCCGTAATTTTCACTCCATCGACTTGCCGAACTTTTAACAGTTTTCTTGCATGCCCTGCTGCCTTCTCCGTCGGCAGTGTGACGTCCTTTGTTCTTCTCACCTTCAATCAATTACTGGCGTCAGCATAAAGCAGTCGTACCTGCCGTCGAAGACATTTTCCGCCATAACACTGCATGCCTACATTGCGAGATAACAACGTGCTCTACTTTGAATTCGATCGCACTTGTGTCTAGTCACATGAGCAAGTTACTGCCTGCTTAAGGCGCGTATCTGCGGTTCAGTTTGCCGAGTAGCCATTTCTCACCAAGTGACGACGTTAGCTTCAGCAGTGCCGTCGCAATCGATCTTAATAGTCAGAGTTTAGACAATTCGTGATTTCATGCTAGCAGTCCCACCGGTCCCCTTATAATTCGTTTAATTTAATAACCAATTGACTCTTTTTCACGGAAAAAATGAGAGTAATCTAATCAGAATTTCTCACGCACTTGAGAGACGAAGAATATGTTAATGATTCGAACTGCTTCTGTTTCACACTTTGGTTTCAAGCTTATTAAAAATCTCTCACTTCAGAAGATATATGCAACCGCTGTCCAATAGCCATTAATGAAATGCAATTTTGTATACACGAAGTAATAAGTACCATAACGGACGTGCCATAAAACAGTTACCTAACGAAATACTCATAAACTGTGTAAATAGCACTATAGTATGATCTCGTCTTTCTCGACGAACTGAAATAATGCAAAGCTCTCTGGTTTCCAACTCACTCGGTTGGAAACCCGAGCGCTTTGTATTATTTCAACTGTTGTCAGTAAGCTCACCGCAAGTTATTTAAAGAATCGACCTACGATATGTAAAACATCTTTAGGCATCTCACTGCTTCACAAATGAGTTACTGTGTTAAGTATTTGATGCATAGTATGTAGAACCTTTATGGTCGAAGACCCAAAATCCTAATTATGTTGGTTTGATTAGTTTCGGAGAATTCACCAACAGACCAAGGAAAAAATTTAGAAATGTTTTTTTCACTTAATGGCATTGGTAAATAAATAATAATTAGAACCCTACAACGAAGACTTTGTTTCTTTCAGTTTATAAAAGGTTTGAAACTAAGGTGAAAGCTATTTGAAAGTCGCTAACCTGTTTCTTTATCACTCACTGTGGATAATGTTCGCACCGTTCTAAGAAAAACTAGTTCTTCACGCGTCTCAGTGTTTGTGATTTAATATCTAGTGAATCACATGTTGTTCAAGGATATGATTTTGCAGGTACGTTCAGTGGTATAGCAGATACTCTGTACAAAATGTGTTAGCAGTAAATAATCAATAAATTAAAACGTCCTGAAGTTCAACAGTATGAATAATGAAAATATTGTAAGCAATAAATTTGTTTCCTTTCATTACTTTGTATGCTATCATCCTCTAATATGGATAAAAGCAGGAGGGTAATTTTCGCGCCTTAAGTTGCACTGCATGAAGATACGTACGCCGTATAAAATTTTATTTCTTATTACGATAAATTTCGACTTAAAATTATACCTATTAATGAGTAGATTACGGCAGCCTTTTAACATTTTAAATTTGGTTACCAATTAAGTGAAGGACTGGAAATCAAATTTTTATCGTCCCTAGGTGTTAAATGGGCAATCTGCAACTTGGACAGGGTAACCAGAAGACCTTTTTAGCCATTTGCTAATATATAAGCAGATAGCAGTGGACTGCATGTTAAGATGGGAACTACTGTCTGGCTGTCTGGCTTCAAATAACGCAAATTTATATTCTTTCATGTAAGAAAAATGTAATGTCACAACAGCCTGTGTCGTATATTATACAGGGTGGCCCAGTAACGTTGCGACAAACAAAAAATGTTCAAATGTGTGTAAATTCCTAAAGGACCAAAATGCTGAGGTCATCGGTCCCTAAACTTACACACCATTTAAAGCAGCTTAAATTAATTTATGGTAAGAACAACACACACACACACACCCATGCCCGAAGGAGGACTCGAATCTCCGACTGGAGGGGCAGTGCAATCCATGACATGGTGCCCCAAATAGCGCGGCCACTCCGCGCGGCATTGCGACAGACTTCGAGGGGTCTTAGAGCGTGTCTTGTGGAACAAGCAGAGAATAAGTAGCTGTATCCAGAAACGTCATCCAACGAAGCTACAGAGTGTCGAAGCTATAGGTGCTGGCACCTCCCCCTGTGCCACTCATTCGGCAGCAAACGTGACTTTGCACGCTGACGAACCATAGGCGGAACGTCTTGCAACATTGTTTGTTATGCAGCGATCACGACTGACTGTAACAATTGCGAGTGGAGAAGATGGAGGTAGTAGCAGTGTAGAAAGGCCTTGTCTGCTACGTATACAAAGATCTGCTGCCTCGGTGGATGACAGTTTCGGACATGGGTTTTCCACAGCTCGGAAACCCGTGTCCGAAACCGTCATCCAGCAGGGCAACAGAGCATCGCATTCATAGAGGACAAGTGCTGTTTACACGGCATTTAGCTGCACCTTCTACACTAATGATTGTGGCTATCAGCCGCGATCACAGAACAACAGAGAGCAATGCAAGGTGTTCCACCCACGGTCCGAGTATAAAGTCACGTGTGCTACCGAAGGGATGGTCTCGTGACCGGCTCCAGCGCCTATAACTTCAAAGTTCTATAGCGTCGTTGGATAACGTTTCTGGACACGGCTTCTTATTCTCTAGTTGTTCCACAAGATACACTCGCTACTTTTTCGAAGCACCCTGTGTATACTTTTCCATCTTAAAGCAACAATTTCTTCCATTAATAATTCATTAAAACTGTTAGAACTTCGATTAATCTTTCTTTGCTTTCTTAGTCAGCTCAGCGATAAGTGAGCCATGCCGTGGCTCGCGTTCGTGCTGTTTGTAGGTGCCTCTGTTGGAGGGCAGACTGTATCGTTTACCTGACATGGTTGCAGTTGTTTGTCTTCTTCTTGTGTTAACTGGCGCCACTTGGTTTCGCAAGCGTTGCCTGTCTGCTAGTAGCAGCAGCGGCGGTTATCGATATGTTGTAACTGTTGCCCTATCTTTGGGGCAACGATGTTGTTCTTTCGGGTCTTTTTAGTGTGCAGTTTGGAGGGAAACTCAGAAGGAGGTAGGTCAGCGCAGTGTCAGAACACGCCGGGACCGCTGGTGGCGCGCATGGGCTGCTGGATCGAAGGCCTGTGGTCACGAGGGTGCACGAACTCGTCGTAAACCGGACCCTACAAGCTTTAAGTTGAGTACATTTGGATTCAAGTAGAGAAACCTCCACTATTGTGAGATCTTGCGATTCTCCAGTGACTTGGGTTCGTGTTGCTGCTCGTAGTGTCGCCGAGGCGAAGAGCAGCGAGTGGAGTGCTTGGGGAAGGCGGATCTGATTAGCTTCCCTCGACTTCTAACTACTATTTATTGCGTTCGGTTTGTTACTATTTCTTAAGTTCAGCCAGCGGCATTTTTCCTGCCTCGTGGCCGCTAACGCCCCAGTGACCTGCCCTGGGGGTTAGTGTATGTGACGGCTGCGTACGTTTCCTCGCATTGCCGTGCTGTCCTGTGAGGCGTTTAGTTTTGACAGCTTTCTTGATTGTAGGTTGGTTGGCGATTCTTCTACTCTGGTGGTAGTGATTCTTTTCTCGTTCCGGGCGCTCTAAGCACAGTATTCTGCTGGTGGAGTCATGACCACCGGTTCCGACATAGGCGTATTCTTTTATCTTTGCCTTTGGTTTATTGGACGTCAGGTGTCCTCAGCAAGATTATCATTAGTAATTCGTTAGACTGCCACTAGTCTGAGTTACCATCTTGAGAAGTGAAGGCAACTTTTCGTGTCCTGTCTCATCGCTCGCGAAAGTGTTTTTGCCGGATCTACTCAGAGGTCGATTTCTGGTGCACCGTCTGTGACTGGCCTTTGTTTTATTTTTGTATTTGCTGTTTTATTGTATATTTCTAAATTTTTAATATAATTGCCATTCTTGGCATTACAGCAGTTTTAAATTGTTGTGCTACCAAGTTTACCATCATTTTGTCACACCCCTCTGGTGATCAGTTGCCTGTCTTTTTAAATTAACCTTTGCTATTGCATTGCTGTTTATTATTATTATTATTATTATTATACAAATTTCGCCGTTAAAGACCGTGAAAACAGTTATTTCTTGCGCTTCTGGGAAGTCTTCTTTCTCTCAGTCCACACTTCTTTCATTCTTGCGCTGAAGGCGGCTTTTCTCTCTTCAGACCATTTAGTTCCACAAGTCTTCTTAATTTTCACACCGAAACCCGTGAATGAATTCAGTTTTTTACTAAAAAGGTTTCTGTTAAATATTGTTTCCTGATCTATGTCCATTTCTTTTAGATCTCTTTCTGTGTTGATAAACCATAAATTTTTATTTTTTAGATATGCGATGTACGAAAATATTTGTTTTGTAAGCCTATTCTTGTTCATCCTCATGATGTGAGCATAAAAGGAGCATCTTCTTTTTCTAATTTCGTCTGTAATTTTGCTGCACTTCGTATACACTTCTTTGTTGCTTTTTAGTCTGTATACAGGCTTGCCTTGATCATCTGTTATTTTCCTGTGTCCAAGAATTGTCCTCACAATTCTTCTTTCACGATTTTCTATCTGTTCTGCGTATGTAAAATTTGCCAGTGTTTCTGATGCATATAGTATCTGCGGTCTAATGACAGTCTGGTAGTGTCTGAGTTTAATGTTTTTGGATATACATTTTTTTGAATACATTTGTCTGCAGTAGTGAGTTGCTGTCTCTAGTTTTTGTATTCTAGCCCTGCAGGCTGGATGATTTTTGCCACAGGCTGAATTAGTTCACCAAGATATTTAAAATGTTTAGATACCTGTATTTTCCCGTATTTCGTAGTTATTTTCTTTGGTGGATTTTTGATATTTGTAATGATTTCTGTCTTTTCAAATGTAATTTGCAAGCCTGCTTTTTCAGCAGTTTCTTTAAGTAATTCTATTTGTTTTATTGTGTCTTTTTGTGTGTAAGCTAAACAGGCGAGATCGTCAGCGAAGGCAAAACAGTTGGTTTCAATGGCTTTGTAGCACTTCCCTCCAATTTGGACTTTCTCAACTCCATGTTTTTGCGTGAGTTTTCTCCATTCTGCTATGACTTTATCCAGAACACAGTTGAAGAGTACCGGGGACAGCGCATCTCCTTGTCTGACTCCGGTTTTGACCTCGAAATGCCGTGAAATTTCTCCTTGGAATTTTACTTTTGATGTTGTATTTGTTAATGTTTCTTTGATTATGGTGATTGTTGTTTCATCTATTTCATATTCTCGAAGTGCTTTGATGAGTGTGTCCCTATCGATTGAGTCATAAGCTTTTTTGAAATCAATGAATGTTATGAAATATTTCTTGCTCCTTGTAGATAAATAGTTCATTGTTGTTTTGAGGTTAAAAATTTGTTCGGCGCAGGATCTTCCTGGTCTGAAGCCAGCTTGATATTCTCCAAGTTTTCCCTCTATAATTGGTGATACACGATTGAGCAGGGCTTTTGATAGAATTTTGTATGGGACTGGGAGAAGCGATATTCCACGCTAGTTGTTAACGTCCCTTTTGTCACCTTTTTTAAACAAAGGGTAAATTAGGGCAGTTTTCCAGTGACTTGGGATTTTCTTCGTTTCCCATACTTGTTCAAGTTCTTTGTGTAGTGCTTCTACTGATGTTTCTCCCCCAAGCTTGAGCATTTCTGCTGTAATTGTGTCTTCTCCACATGCTTTCCTGTTTTTGAGATGTTTGATTATGTTTGTGATTTTCTCTCGTGTCAGAGGTGTTGAATGTGTTGGTAATGTTTCTGGTTGCGTGAAACTGAGAGTCTGGATGGGTGTTTGGCAGTTTAGGAGTGTCTCAAAATATTCAGCCAGGATTTCACAGTTTTCAGTATTGTTGGTGGCGAGAGTCTTATTATTTCTCATAAGGTTTAGGCAAGGGGACTGGTATCCTCGGAGTTTCTGGTTGAATGTTTTGTACCAAGCTGCCGTGTTGCATTTCTTGAAATTCTCTTCGATTGAGTCCAGTTGTTGTTTTTCATATTGTCTCTTGGTGTTGCGAATAGTTTTCGAGGCATTATTTCTGGCTTGCTTAAATTCATCAAAGTTGTTTTCAGTTTTATGTGAGTTCCACTTTTTCCAGGCTTTAAGTCTTTCATGCAGAACTTCATTACAGTTGCTGTCCCACCACGGGTGTCTCGGTTTGCTCTTTTTTGGAAAGGTTGTTTCTGTTGCCTCAATCAAGTTGTTCTGAAATTCTTGGAGGTTTTGTGAAGGGGAGAATGTCTTTAGTTTTTTCTGAAAATCCTTGAGGTTAGAGTTGGACTTAAGGTTGTAATTTCTCAGGGTTGTAAGATCAAAATTTATTTTATTTCTGTTGTCATATTCACCGTTTCTGCTTTTCTGTTTGTTTTGTGGGATCAGTTTAGTTTTTATTTTCGTGAGATAATGATCGGAGTCGAGGTTTAGAGATTTTCGGACACGTGCGTTCAATATTTCTTTTTCACATTTGGAGGAGATGGCAACGTGATCTATTTGAAATTCTCCGATACTCTTTATCGGAAATACCCAGGTTTTTTGTTTTCTGGGAAGATGTTTAAAACGTGTTGACATTAGCATGAGTTTAAACAGCTTACAGAGCATAATTAACCTTTCTCCATTTTTGTTGGTTCGTTTGTGTGCGGGAAAGTTGCCGACAATATCCTGGAATTTCTTTTCTTTTCCAATCTGAGCGTTAAAATCTCCTAGAAGTATTTTTGCATTGTTTTCTGGGATTTCTGATATATGATCCTTAAGGTTTTCCCAGAATTCATCTGTTTCTTCCCTATTTTTAGCATTATATTTGTCATTTGTGGGAGCGTGAACATTGATTAATGTGTATTTTTTATTTGCACATCGAAAAGTGAGGAAAGATGTTCTCGATGATGTTGACCAAAAATGTTCGACAGAGTTCAGAATTTTTGTGTTTACAGCAAAATCTGTGCCAAGCTGAGGGCATTTATTCATTACAGTTTTTCCAGGTTTTCCTTTAAATATTCCGAATTTGTTTGATTCAAATGTGTTTTCATCAGTGAAGCGAGTTTCTTGTAGCGCCACAATTTGTATGTCTTCCGTGTGTAACTGGTCTGTAAGGTGCTTAAGTTTTCCCACTTTGAGAAGGGAGTTTATGTTGAGAGTTGCTATGTTGAAGATTTTTCTGGGTTTAATCTTGTTGGATTTGCATGGTGTTGCAGACTCCCCAGAATCCATGGGTCTGCTTGCGTCGTTGCCGACGGTGGATTGGCCACCTGGGGTAGTTTCGTTATTGAAAGACATTTCCATCATGCGTAAGATTGTAACTGTTGAAATTCTTCAAAGTTGGGGAGATTACTTGCGTAACCTACCAGGAATACGACTAACGTTGTTAGCGTTAGAAGGTTTTCTTGAAACAGCCGCCTCCAACATGAGGAACAGACGCTGCCCACAAGCCGCCCAATCTGGGTACAGACGCTTGCAGTTATAGAGTTTTGGTTCCTCCGCTCTCTCAGCCGTTGGGAGTTAAAAATTCCTCATCCGCCTATGAGACCGTTGACTGGTTTTCACCCGTAACCCTAGGCAGGGGCCCTCACAGGGTGCTACCATCCGGAGCCAGATGGACCCAGGTTTTTTTACGAGGTTGTTACTCCTCCCCCTCCTCCTCCCTCATCACTTGTAAGATGAGGATCCGGGCTTGGGACCGGCAATGGCGGAGTTACATTGCTGTTTTATAGTATATTTGTTAATTTTTTCAATAATTCCCGTATGTGTCGGTCGGTTGGACAGAATGAGCATTATAAGGTGAGTCGCCCTGAGGAAGTGATAAAATGAGAAACGAGCTATCATGTTTGGACGTGCGCATGACGGTGCGCTGCCTGATTGTTGGTATATCAACGCAGAGTGTTCAGCGAGTCTATAAGGAATGGTGTAACATTTGCAGTAATATGACACAGCGAAAGTACAGTGTCCACCTCCATCAGCTTCCGAGAAAACTTCGGGGAAGAGAACTGCATGCATCTGCAGTCTCAAAAAGACTCTCAAAAGCAGCGCATAAAACTGCACGTCTTTAACGGGTCAGAAAACGCAGAAGCTGCACAGCTAGTGACTGTGGTGTGAATAGTCGCAGATTTGCCTCTTTTCAAATGATATAATGCGTGTAGAACACTGACGGCCCAGCGAGGCGCTTAACCCACTGCTTGGGGAGCGTGAATTTAAAGCCGGAAATGTATGGGTGTGTGTGTGTGTTCGTGCGTGTGCGTGTTTTCGTACCACACAATGGGTCGCTCATTTAAGTTAGTGTAAACATGAACCGGGAGATTTATTTCAACAATCTTATTGTTTAAATGTGTTGATCTTTCTTCTGTATCTTCATGACTCGTGCGCTGCGGACAGTATACGAGATTGGACTAATAGAGAATTGTGAAGGTGGTTCGATGAATCCTCTGCCGCCCACTTAAAAATGACCTGCATGTAAACATGCGAATGACATATTTACCATAGTAGGCAAAGCTGTTCCTATCGCTTGGAGTTGCACGCACGATTCCTGTTGCCCAAACACGAGGAGTGTTACAATTCGAAACAACATCATCACAAGAGGTAGAATAAACTAGAACAGGTACAAAATTCATACACCAGTGTGGGTGATATCCTTCATTTTTCGAGGCTTTGAAGCGATTCAGCGTCAGAAATAGCTCTTTAGAGAAACCAACAAAATGATAGTACATACTACATGAACAGTCGTAGAGTTTGGAAATTATAACCAAATTTTAGGAAATGCAATCATAGCTACTAAAGGGCAAACAGAGTTGATTTGTGTTCAGAAAAAGCTACGTAATTTAATTTAATTTCCGGATATTACCAGTCTCACTCACGTGCTGCTGACTGCACGCTGCAATAAGCGACTGTTTTCGACGGGAATCCGCATCCGAACTTTGCGGACAAGGGCTTTCTACTGAAGCTTGTAACAGGGGTGGAAATCAGCTTAAGTCACACCGTATGACCCAGAGTAGAGTCAAATTTTACCTAAGGTTTTGCCGTTACCAGTTTTCCCTTCGTTCTGATGACGGGTGTAGCAAACACGCAGAGATAGAGACAGCAATAAAATCATGCATAAATGTTCAGCATTTTCATCAAAATTTCTAGAGGCAATATGAACACAACTAGAGTGAAAATCTGCGTAGTGACCAAGGCGGAAAACGGTGCACCTCTGATATTTTTATCACATAAAGCATGTTCCTCTTTATCTCCTGTAAGTACTAAATTTTGTATATGTAATTTTTTTACGCTCAGTAAATATACATCTTACATGTACGTGTCACCAACTGACTTTCTGTATACTGTAATGCTATTACATTTGGTACTTGAGTATATTATTATCTAATGGAATTCTCCATTGATATATACAGAAGGGCATGTGTAACAATCTTCAACAATGAGAAAAAATCTCTTAATATATTCTCTTTGAAATGAGACATCAAATGACAAGAGATACTTTACAATTACCTCGTATTACTTCCGTGGGAATTCAATCTTATCAGTTGTGACTGATGTAATCCGTTCGTTTAAGACTAACAGTTACGTTTCTCAGAAATTTCATAGTATACGTCGTAAATTTAAACTACCAAAATACTTTTTTTTTCTTTTTCTGGCCAACTAGAGTCTACGTGCCAATTTCAGTGCAATTCATTCACTGAATTCTTTTCCTCCAGACATCTTTCAAATTTTTACTTCGCGTGTCTGTCCCCTTACCACTTCTAATTCGAAATGCTTTTATCACTTCCTTTCGGAAGACATTTCTTTCAGCAGTTTCTTCTTCTAGTATGCTGTGTATATCCAAATCTTTGTTAACTTCGCGAATCCAGCTTGTTACTTATTATTACCCCAGAAATACTTCAAGATTTGTTTTGTTAGCGTAGTGCTATTCATTTTGTATTCATGTCTAAAAACTATCTCAGTCCTCTTTTCCTTATCGCTCCTGATGTTTTTCTTCGTATTCTGATACATTTCTTCATTAATTCTTAATTTACATGTTTCTGTTGTTCTCTTTCGTCCTAAATTTTTCTCGCAATTCTGCTCTAATATTTCTAGCTTGACTAATTTTTATTCCAGTGCTAGATATTCCCTTGATTGAGAAAAGTTTCTCCAGAAGTTTTCTCTAGCTGCACGCCGAGAACATCCCAGAGAGCACTGTGGCTTGATGAACGCTCTCTCCAAAGACGACCGTCGTATTCCTTATCGCTTCCAGTTACCACAGACCCAGACCAGCACCCCGGAGAGCTGTCTTCGCAAAGTTTGAGACAGCGATTACCTCTGAATCACAGGTGGCCCTCTTCAGACCTCTTGGCTACAGGTCATCTCTAGGGCACATCTGCTTCTCATGCTGCGGCACGTAACAGAGTGGTAATTCCAGACCGTTCTCAGGAGAATTCTTCGACGTCCAACTGCCTGTATTCTCAGAGTATCTCGCTCATGCTCGTAAACCAAAAGAACGCACATAGCTTTTATTTGACTCACTACTAACATGTTTTACATTTTGCCGAATAGTTACCTCAGTAATCATTTTATCTTACTTACGAAATTAAATTTATACTCTCTAAATTCGAACAGTGTCCTACCGAAGGCATGTCATATTTCTCCAATAAACCGGATCTCCAAAATGTCAAAATATGGAAATCAATGTGAGCTCATCCACTACTCTAGATCTGAAATTGAGAGAATCAGATCCTTGGAAAAAGGGATGTAGTATCCAGAAAGCTTCTGATTATTTTACAGAAAGAGAAATACATTTTCGGAAGTCTGGTAACTTCGACACAAATTAATATTTTTCTCACAAAAATACCTCTGCTGACATTGCTGATTACTCAGATTCAATAATTATAAAGTATTTTTTTGTACACAATATTTCAATCTTCACTCCGTCTTTCTGCAGATTAAAGAAGAGGAGAGCAGGTGGTTTCGCTATTACAGAAGGATTTTAAAAAGTTTGTCTAGACAGTGTGTAACTCTGTAGGAGACAGAAACAGAAATAGATTGCTCGAATTCATCTGTATAGTACTCCATATTGTTCACGATCATAACTCAGGTTTTTTTTTTTAAATTTAATTGTACTGCATAAAGAAAAATCCTATATAATCTTATGATAACATAATACGACTACCCTAGTAAATAGTTTACCAAGGACGATCGAATTATCAAGTTAAGTGCGCATTGTGTGTGACACGGAAGCTGCGTGAAACCCCTGTGACGTACTGTTCACAGATGAAGCTCATTTCTGTGTGAACGGA
Source organism: Schistocerca serialis cubense (assembly GCF_023864345.2). Lineage (NCBI taxonomy): Eukaryota > Metazoa > Arthropoda > Insecta > Orthoptera > Acrididae > Schistocerca > Schistocerca serialis. The sequence goes on from NC_064642.1 coordinate 210,014,266, forward strand.
GAGGTTAATAAACACAACCACAAATACTGTTCAGATGTCAAACTTCAATGGATTGATCCACTGTACGCAGATAGCGCATAGATCGTTTAGTATGGAATACGTGTTTTTCGTATCGCAAGGCGCTTCTTCATTCAGGTTACACCAACAGCTGCCCATTGCCTGCAGTTGTTATTCGGAGTCGAGCTGAAGTCACTGCTGTTAGAAGGCAGGACATTTACAACTTTCCTTCAGCACGATGTTGCCCTGCCTCATTGTGGGCTAGCTGTCGGGGCACCCCTAGGTATCTAGTAGTTTCCCCAGAAATGGATACAAAATGGAAGCCCAGTTTGTAAGCATCAATTTACATATTCTCTGGTTGACTCCGGTAGATTTCCTTTTGCTGATCTACATTAGCATCAGTCAGTGACTAGGTCAAGTTGATGAAATGCAGTTTTAATTAATACGGTGTTTGTTAATGAAGACTGCATACCACATTATTGCATGTTATGTATAAAAATACACCCTGTTTATTACTGTGTGTACAACGGCGTTATGAAATTTTTACAGCAGAAAGAAGCCGTGGCTCACACAGAAGTGGTACATTGGTATCTTTGTCAGCTGTGCTTTCTGAAAGGCGTTATTGGCACAAAGATAAATTTTATATTATTACTTTGACTCACTATTTGAGTATAAAATATTATGTATCCGTAACCAGTACAATGATCTTATGTAGTAATGTAGGATATAAAACAATAATAATTATATGTTAGGGTACCATATTCTTATAGCTGGAATGGTCATCACTTTTCACGAATTTAAGTTCATTAGATTTTTATCTGTGCTGTCATATGAAGTTAATTGTGTTTGTGGTGACGATCAGAAACCTTTCACACTTCAGGAAGCAGACTGTTGACGCTCGAACTCACATTCCAGCTTATGTGTCGTTAAAAGTTCTTGAGAAACGGTTGAAGGGAATAACAACAACCATATAGTTTATCATCAGCACTTTCCTTGTTCTTTGCAATATGTGCATAATTCGGGAATGATTAAAGCTATGATCAAATGGAAGACACCATCATTTTACTCGTATACTTTTCTATTTGTCTGATACGTAGCACAACCTATTTCCATTTGAAAATTACTAGTTGCAGCCAAAGTGGTGGCTTTCTAAATGGCCGCCATGTTGGTAACAGCCGGCCGGAGTGGCCGTGCGGTTCTAGGCGCTACAGTCTGGAACCGAGCGACCGCTACGATCGCAGGTTCGAATCCTGCCTCGGGCATGGATGTGTGTGATGTCCTTAGGTTAGTTAGTTCTAAGTTCTAGGCGACTGATGACCTCAGAAGTTAAGTCGCATAGTGCTCAGAGCCATTTGAACCATTTGTTGGTAACATAGCCTCAAAAATTTTTCCCCTCTCTCGTCTCGTATTTCTTGACTTAATAGTTCTGTTTATCCAAATGTTTGTGTGTTAGAAATGTGGTTCTATACCTATGGAACGTCCTGTAGATCCTCTCATATGTTCTAAGCAATTGGCAATTCCGTGGCACAACGAAAAACGCAATTTCTGGGCAGAAAAGTGTTTATGCTGGAGTCCTATAGGCATCAATTATGGAAACAGCTCCGTGCTCACATAAAAAATGGTCAAATCATTTCTAAATTTATCTTAAATGTTTTAGGACAAGACAATGATGTTTTTTCCCCTTTCTTCTGCTGCTTTCACTATATTATCTTTCAAAGCTACCAATTCGTCTTCTACTGTATTCCTTTCTCCATTTCTCTCAGTCGCCATCTGAGATGTCGATTGAGCTTCTTAGCATGCCACTAAGATGCTGTAAGTTCCCAGCTACCTAGAGTGAATACAAGCTCTCCATGCGATCACACAAGTTCAAAAGAAACAATGTTTCAACGCATAATGTCTTACTGAATGAAAATTTCTATGGGTTGCCCAATTTCGCACAAAAATGTGGGTACCATATGTTTCATAGATATATTAACTAATGGGCTCATATAACAGTATAAAGGGTAACTAGCAGCCACTGTAACAATTTGGTTTATTACTGTAAGACACCAACTAAATGATTTGCCTACTGAATCGTACATATAAACAATTAACAAGTGGACATAGGACTTCAAACTGAACCATATCCTTGGCACAGGTAGGTGGACACATGAAATCATAACATGAAACTATATCACGGATATGGCTAGTTATTGCTAAAATGTGTTGTGATTTAAAGGACGAACCCTGAAGAACCAAATACGAATACCAATAGATTCGCCTGATTGCGTGATGATGGCAACTAGCTGGCTGTGAACGTTACATCTGTGCAATTAAACCCTGATGTAAATGAACGAGCCCTACGTTCCCTCCACTTGGTTACTACGTCGCTGGCTCTGACTCTAAAATAGTGGGTGTGGAACATGGTGACAGTAATTGCTGAAACTCTGAGTTCAGTTCGAACTCTGTTCTCTGTTAAAAGCCACAGATATCTATTGCTGCCTAAAGTGAATAAACTCTCTCTCCTAAAGCTAGTGGGACTCTTTTTTTTCTTTCTTTCTTGATGCCCTGGCAGCAACAAGTGTCCTGTGAAACTGGGCTGGTTCTGTCAAGGTCGTAATCTGGCCGGCCAATGCAGTAAATTTTTTGAGCTCTGATCATAATAATGTTATAAAAAAATTAGGAAATTTCCACTCACATGGATTTTGTCATGAAGGAAACCAGAAAATCTTTCCCACTACATGCCAGGTTGCCAACCTTTATCAACTAAAAAGCTTGCATGCAAAAAAAATTGGGAAATACCAAAAGTATTTATTGTGAGCCAATCACAGTTTCTGTTACTCGGATTTAAACAACATTTCTTCGTGTGTGGATTCAGACGACCATCAATCCAATGGTTTCAAGTGCTTTACTTGACTTTCAGATCTTCTTCTCGCAAAAAAAGATTCTTTCTGGCATCTTGCACATTGCTGTTCTTATGGCACGCAGGCCGTCTTCCTACATGCCCGTTAAGGGAAGACGGCACACAGTGACTTCCCCAATCCTCAGGGACTGCTTTCAGTGCTGAAGAATTTTACGACATTCTGGACCTTCTAAGTTATATTCCCCATCATGAACCAACTAAATAAGGCTCCTATGACTGCAGAAAATAACATGTCCGCTTCACTGTAATAAAACTAAAGGAGAAGATGTAATCAGTTGTGCAATACTGGCAGTAGTGAATAATGTCTGCTATTTTATGCAGGTATAAAGAATCTACTATAACGACTATTGAAGTGTGAATATTACAGTATTAAATAGATTGCGTAACAGTCTTTGCAGAAGTGCTCCGTAATAGTTGCTTAACATGCTCTGTCAAACACCCAATAGCCTCTGGTTCTCTAGATTTTTTATGGTCTTAATGCTCTATTTTCTATCCCTCCCTGATTTCTTCAGTTTTAAGTCTCATTCTGCAGTTTATAACCAATAAACTATGCGAAGAATCCACATCTGCCCCTGGAAATATTTTGTAGTTCAAAATTTTGTTTCGAAATCTCTGTCCTACAATCGCTTAATCTATCTGATGCCTTATTGCGTCTCCATGTGTATTCTACCTAGATCAACCTGAACACTTTCAGTTCTGCTGTTAGTTACTCAATTAGGTAGTTCTGTTTCCATCCTAAGTTTTCCATTTCTTCAGATGCAGTGCAATTCGGCCCAAAAAGCTAGGTGACTCGCAGGATACACGTCACTATGTATCGACAGTAGATTAAACAGCTGCTAAATACTGTAATGTTAAGACAAGTTTTTGGTTCACATTATACAGGCCAGTCGTGGGACAGTACTTAGTGGAAGGAAAAATATAGACCACGAAGTAATGGCAAGGATTCAAGCAGGAAACAGGTCAAGATTTGCACTTGGGGAGTTCTCAGGTCACAGTTTCTATCGAAATCCACGTATATTAGGATCTATAGGGCTCCAAAGAACCTGAGGTTCTATATGGAGCAGAGACTTTGACCCAAAAGATAGAAAGGAAACTCCTGACATTTGAGAATGCTGGACCAGTGAAGGATGGAGATGACTGGAGAAAAAGGAAAAGTCTCAAATGACAAGCGTCTTGCAGATTGCTTGACATTGTTATTGTGATTAAAGAGAGGAGTCTGAAGTGGTACAGGCACACAATCCTACTAGAGGGACAGACAACTAGGTACAAGGAAAAGCCAAAAGAACTGGTACACATGCCTAATATCGTGTAGGACTCCAGCGAGCATGCAGAAGTGCCGCAACACGACGTGGCGTGGACTCGACTAATGTCTTTAGTAGTGCTTGAGGAAACTGACACCATGAATACCGCAGAGCTGCCCATAAATCAGTAAGACTACGAGGGGTAGAGATCTCTTCAGAACAGCATTTTGTAAGGCATCGCAGATATGCTAAATAATTTTCATATCTGGGGGATTTCGTGGCCAGTGGAAGTGTCTAAACTCAGAATAGTGTTCCTCGAGCCACTCTGTCGCAATTCTGGACGTGTGCGGTGTCGCATTGTCCTACTGGAATTGCCCAGGTCCGTCGGAATGCACAATGGGCACGAATGGATACAGGTGATCAGACGGGATATTTACGTACGTGTCAGGTGTCAGAGTCGTATCTAGAGGTAACAGGTGTCCCATATCACTCTAACTGCACACGTCTCACACCATTACAGAGCCTCCACCTGCTTCAACAGTCCCCTATTAACGTGTAGCATCCACGGGTTTATGACACGCCCGTACACGACCATCCGCTCGATACAATTTGAAACAAGACTCGTCCGACCAGGCAACATGTTTCCAGTCATCAACAGTCCAATGTCGGTATTGACGGCCCCGGGCGAAGAGATAAGCTTTGTTTCATGCAGTCATCACGGATACACGAGTGGGCATTCGGCTCCTAATGCTCATATCGATGACGTTTCGCTGAATGGTTCGCACACTGACACTTGTTGATGCTCCAGCACCGAAATCTCCAGCAATATGCGGAAGGTTTGCATTCTGACACGTTGAACGATTCTCTTCAGTCGTCGTTGGTCCCGCTCTTGCAGGATCTTTTTCCGGCCGCAGCGATGTCGGAGACATGATGTTTTATCGGACTCGTGAAATGGTCGTATGGGAAAACCCCTTATTCATTGCTATTTCGGAGTTACTGTGTCCCATCGCTCGTGCGCCGACTATAACCCCACGTTCAAACTCACTATGGATACAGGGTATTTTTCCAGCTCAATATTATGTAAGAATCAACACCTATTTCTTTCAGGCGCTGATTATAACGTATATGTTTTACAGATTTTTTGATGATATCAGGTAATTCTGTACACTTTCTAAACAAATTATAAGTATTTTGAGTATTTTTGAACCTGCTTACGGTTATTCAAAATTACAAAGAAATTGATGCATTTTTTTCCAAAATGCTTCCTCAAACTGAGGTACCATTTAATCCAATATTATACATTTGAAGGAGACCAAATTTTAGCCAGATATGCATGATATGATGGCTGAGGTACTAGACCTATTTAATTCCACCTGTTATGTATATTACAAGGATAAAAAATATCATACCTTACATTTTAATTTTTATAATTTTTGCCTAGTAAAAATGTTATTTTTTCTATAATGTATTCTGCAATAAAGCTAAGGTCTACTACATAAGTATTAACTATTTCAAGTTATAGAAAAAATTAGAGCAATGCTTTATAATCTTTTGGAAATATTTGTACCTGAATTTTGAAAACTACAAATTGCGGAAAATTGCGAAAAAGATATGAGTTCAATTAAACTGTGCCTCAGAACATTCCTGAAGCATAGTCCTCGTCGTGCAGCATTTCTTCATCTTCCAGCTTCCTCTTGGCATTCCTTTAGCACTTCTTTCTTCTTCGGTAACTGGAAGTGCGAATCTTTCAGCTTCATGCACCTGTTGTCTGTCACACACAAGCATTTGATCTACCATATCAGAGCCATATTTTATGCCTAAATTTCTCAGGACTTCAAACCTTCCTATCACTTCATCATTGAAACATACCACTGCATGTAGTACACCAACTTTTAATATATTCAGTACTACAAAAACATTCTTGGAAAATCTTTCCCATACGCAATGGTTGAAACTTTCATTGTATTCTGGTGCCGCTATGAAGATATTTACTGAGCAAAACAGGGTCACTCAGGTCGCTAAAAACTGGCTCTATTTCATTTATAACAGGTTCACGAAGAGAATGCTTATGATGGTATATTTTACCACATCCTTTTGCTTTTGGTAACCTCACCAAGAATCTGCTCCTTTAAGGCAAAGTCAGTGAAAAGCGTGGCCACTGGTGGACATCTTATAAAAGTAGGTGGCCCATACAGCTTTTCTCATTGATGTAACATCATTCAGAGGTGCAGTTCGTCTAATGGACATTCCATAATGACTCTGAAGAAGGTGTATTTCAGTTTCTATCAATCTACCTCGGCCAGACAGAGATTTGTCATTGAATAGCAACTTTCCTTTCATCTCTCTTCGTAGCTTCCTCAATCTATCACTCCCTTTTGCACATGTCCACAACACTCCATTTTTTTACCAAGGTGTCGCGATAAACATTGAACTCATTAATTTTATTTAAGCCTCTAGAGTCCCTATCGCCTAGGTACTTCATGTATCTAATTTTATAAACGGGCACCGACCTCTGAAATATTTTTAGAGCTCCATCACACTCCATATTTCCTCTGTAACCATCATAATTCTTAGAACACTGATGTTCAATATGTCCTTCAGTGTTACCATGGCAGGTGTGGTAGTACTTAGAAAAGCACACAGTATCAACAACTTTTCCATTCTCCAGAGAAGTAGCACTTATGACACCATTCAAGGAACGATGTCCTCGACGTTGCCATGTCCCATCAAGTGCAATTGCAGTGGCCATGGTTCCACTAATATCTAAAGCTTCTTCCACTGCACGTTTCATAGATGCTTTAGGAACAACCGTCAAGGCACCTAAAAGTATTTTTATATACTTGCTGAATCTACTGGGGGGAGGAGGAGGAAGGTCCAAACAAACCACAACATGTTTGAGCAGCCTTTTTTCCTTTTCCTATTGCATGCATTGCATACACTAAATCCAAATTCACATCATATGAATTACGCACAATGTTCGAAGTCATTTTCGAGGTAGACTATTGTTCTTTATCTATTTGTTTTATCTTCCTGAAACTCTTCGAAGTTCTGAACGTCTACCCTCAATTTGACTGTGTTGAGTAAGTTCTCCAGTTCAGTCTCTGTTTCTTCTATGTTTATTTTTTGTCTTGCTTTCTCATCCATTTTCTTTGTCTGTTTTGTGGTTTGGAGGAATATACGAACCTTTTTGTTAATCTGTCTTCCTTCGTTCTCTCTAGATCACTGTAGAGTATATCAATATCTTCCGTTATTTCAAGGCAGAATGAGTATATTTCCTCATCTGGTGTCAAAACCCAGTCCTCATCTCTGTTCTTAAACGGACAAATATTTTTGCGAGATCTTTCTATCTTTTATAGATCTTCTAATGCCTAATTGCATACAGATAAAAGCTGTTTTTGTGTCCCTCAGAGGACTTCTGATGTTGCTGTTGTATCACAATGTTTTTATACAACATCTTACGAAAGGCGCTTCATATTGTACAAATTTCTGATTTTCAAGTATGCTCTTTTCATTGCATCACTTCTGTCTTTAACTGCTGCTTTTCTGTTTTGATGTTTATATTTTCATCCACATGTTTAAAGCTGTCTGTTTTCTTGATGATGGTTTTTAAAATTGCCGGTGACTTGCTTTTATTGCTCATGTATTCTGCTTTTCATATGATATTTGTAGACTACCGCTTCCAGCTGTCTTCCTTGAAAGTTCGTTACATTCTATAAGGTTCCCATTATTGTTAAAAGATCGTGTGAAGTGGTAAAAAATTTATTACTTCTTTCAATCTGCACAACTTTATATACTTACTAACTTTTTATTTCTCTTGCTCTGTTTCCATCTCTCATAACTATTCCCAGCATACAACTCAATAAGAGTGGTGAGAAAATGCCTTCCTGACTGACTCTCGATACAATTTGGAAGGACCAGATGCATTATTATATAGGTATTTAGTGTTCTTTAAGTGATTAATGAGTAAAATGACGGAATGGCTTCTTTATTTCACTGCATTGTTTCAGCAGTAAATTAGATAAATTAAGGCAAGATGGAATGATAGAAACAATATAGGGATCAGCTACTCCACCACACACACAAGCAGGTAAGTTAGGCTTCCGCACTGGGTAGAAAGAAAGATTGCAGTTTCGGCTCACACTTGTTTCTTTTGAGATACTTATGGTATTGTTTAAATCTTTTGGTGTGCTGGAACTGTACTGAGCCTTTAAGTGAGTGTGGCAGATTCACCACCATTGAATCAGGAATGTAATGCTTATAATATATACAGAACTAGATTCATACATATCAGTAACTGTTCTTAAATAACAACCATGGAAAGCAATAATATGATATGTCTGAATTGTGAAAGACACTTACGGAGGAAACAACATAGGCAGCAAAACTAAGAGTCTTTTTTTGTAAGCAAAGTATGGATGCTCTGGCACTGACTAGAAAATAGACCTGGAATTGCTTCATTGACTGCTGGCTTGCACAGGATAGAGTACCACCGAGAACTACATCAAATCAGTTTTCAGACAGACCGTAACAGCATGTGTAATAATTGTTTTAATTTTTTTCATACCCTATTCCTCTTGAAATACGAGTAAAAGTATATTACCCCACTAGCTCTGTAATGTTATCTGATCCTTGGAGATGATTTGAAAAGAAGGATCTAACAGGCATAAACTTTGTCTTAAAACAGTAATTGTACAGTTAATCTTTTTTGAGGGTTGTACCAAATAACCTGTGAGAATTTTAGCGAGGCAGGGAAAATTGTAAGTACTGTTTTGCGAAATGAATTAATAGTCAATGTACTATGTCATCAATCTAATAGAACACTTTCACTAGTAAAATTCAAGATTTCCATGTGAATTATATATAGTAGCAGTAAGGTCATAAAACGTACAATAAATACAATAATTCTAAGTACTGTTTTGGCGAAATGAATTGATAGTCAATGTACTATATCATCAATCTACCAGAACACTTTCGCTAGTAAAATTCAAGATTTTCATGTGAATTATATATAGCATCAGTAAGGTCATAAAACGTACAATAAATATTTTTAAGGTTACTAAATCGCTGATACTTCAATGTAAAATCAAGTTGAAAGTGGATACACGTGTTGTAATCGATTAATGTAAGCAGTATATCTGTGCCAAACCTAGGTCACTTGGATTTAAATCCGGTATTAGACACGCAGTAGGACGATGTCAATTGTAAGCCCTTGTGCGAGTTGCCTATGTGGAGGGGCAATAACGTCAGAATCCAACATGTTTGTAAGTCATGCCCTCATATCTTCCGTCTGACGCACGCCCCTTTCCGATGACATCATCACGCCCTCCTCTCTTCCCCTCCCCCCCCCCTCCATCCCCCCTCCCCCTCTGCTCAGCGCCTAATTATAGTGTAGAACTTTAGTGGCCATTAAGATGAAACAGCTAGTAATCGTATGGCCACAGAATAGGAACCCTGACCATGATCAGAAGAACACGAAAGATTTGAATTTTTGTGCTATATTCAGAAGTAATTATGCAAAAAATTATGTAAAGTGTGTAATCTTGCAGTATGTCCATATCTAAAATTCAGAAAAACACACACACATATCCGCCAAAGGAAGTGCCTAAAGCATAGCTGTGGCTTCTCTAAGTGCATCAATGCTCTATCCAAATATAAATGGCTACAAAACACATGTAGCTAAAAAATAACATTCTTAGTAGGCAGTTTACATTTCCAACATTCGGCCTCCAGAGTGGGACTTTCACTCTGCAGCGGAGCGTAGGCTGATATGAAACTTCCTGGCAGATTAAAACTATGTGCCGAACCGAAACTCGAACTCGGCACCTTTGTCTTTCGCAGGCAAGTGCTCTACCAGCTTTTTTATCTCATTTGGTTCTATATATTGTTCGTTGAATATGTTTGGGGTGGATGTCTGATGACACCCGTTCAGGTTCTTCGCTGATTCTTTCACTCAGTTTTTTTATTACAGAGGCTAGCTAACCCTCTAAACAACTGAGCCACCCAAGCACGACTCACGACCCGTCCTCACAGCCTTACTTCCACCAGTATCCCGTCTCCTACCTTCCGAACTTCACAGAAACTCTCCTGAGAAACTTCCAGAACTAGAACTCCTGGAAAAAAAGGATATTGTGGAGACATGGCTTTGCCACAGCCTGGAGGATGTTTCCAGAATGCGATTTTCACTCTACAAGACTTTGGTCACATGCGTAAGTGATGACAGTCGTGAAGAATCATTACTAAAGCACTGCCACATGAATTCATTGCCAGCTCAGGCAGAAGTTGTCAAAACAAAATGTTTTTCGACACTAGCAATGAGAAACCTATGTACTATTTTCTCCAAGTAGAAGCCTCCTTGCTAATGTCCCGTTTGCGCTATCTATCATCTCAGTAAGTGACACAATGTTTATCTGTTATTTTCCCCAACACTTTTCAATGACACACACAACTGTCAGTACAAGTTTCGATGAGTGGCAACTACAGCTGTACCAAAAAAAAGTAAAAAAAATACTCTGCTTCTTTAGTTTCTTAGGCGATTCTGAACAACAGATTCTTAGGAGCCCTTCAAATTTCAAATGGCTTCTGTTACGCAGTTTTGAACACACAAGAATCACCAAAAGGCCGATATTAGTCGTGGATCCATTTCAATAGTACCTGTTATTATCATCTATATAAAGAGCTTGTTGCTACTAATTTTTAATGTTGTGACTGGTAGAATGTTGTCAAAAATAAACGCTTCCGGCTAACGTATTAAATAACTCTGTGAAATTCAACTAACTCACTTTAGCAATCGGCCACAAAAGATAATTTTTGTAAAATAAAAAAGCAATTATGATGTTCTAGGAGTGATCAGGAACTAAGATTACAAGGGCGATGTTGCTGGAGTTTCGTCTGTTATAGAGAAATGGCGAACGGAAGGATAACGTTCTACGAGTCGGAACGTGGAATGTCAGAAGCTTGAACGTGGTAGGGAAGCTAGAAAATATGAAAAGGGAAATGCAAAGGCTCAATCCAGATATAAAGGGGTCAATGAGTTGAAATGGAAAGAAGACATGGGTCCTCGTCAGATGAGTACAGGATAATATCAACAGCAGCTGAAAATCGTGTAACGGGAGTAGGATTAGTTTCGAATAGGAAGGTAGGGCAGATAATGTGTTACTGTGAACAGTTCAGTGATGGGATTCTTTTTATCAGAATCGACAGCTGACCAACATCGAACATCGACAACGACAGTTCAGGTATATATGCCAAGGTTGCAAGCTGAAGATGAGGACAGAGATAGTATATGAGGATATTGAAAGGCTAATACAGTACGTAATCGAAGATGAAAATCTAATAGTCATGGGGGACTGTAATGCGTTTGTAGGGAAAGGAGTAGACGAAAATATTACAGGAGAATATGGACTTGGGTCAAGGAATGAGAGAGAAGAAAGACTAATTGAGTTCTGTAATAAAATTCAGCTAGTAATTGCGAATACTCTGTTCAAGAATCACAAAAGAAGGAGTTATACTTGGAAAAGGCCGGGTGATACGGGAAGATTTCAGTTAGATTACATCATGGTCAGACAGAGATTCCGAAAGCATATACCGGATTTTAAGGCGAACCCAGGAGCAGATATAGAATCAAATCACAATGTAGTAGTGACGAACGGTAGGGTGAAGTTTAAGAGATTATGCAGGAAGAATCAGTAAGCCAAGAAGTGGGATACGGGAGTACTAAGGAATGACGAGATAAGCTTGAAGTTCCCTAAGGCTATAGATACAGCAATAAGGAGTAGCTGAACAGGCATTACAGTTGAAGAGGAATGGACATCTCTAAAAACGGCACTCACAAAAGTTAGGAAGAAATACAGGCACAAAGGAGGTAACTGCGAAGAAACCATGGGTAACAATGCAATACTTCAGTTGATCGACAAAAGAAGGAAGTGCAAAAATGTTCTCGGATTTTTCAGGAATATAGAAATAAAAGTCGCTAAGGAATGAAATAAACAGGAAGTGGAGGGAAGCTAAGACGAAACGGGTGCATGAAAAACGTGAGGAAATCGAAAAAGAAACGATTCTCGGAAGACCTGACAGCCTGCAGGAAAGTCAAAACAATCTTCGGTGATATTAAAAGCAAGGGTGGTAACATTATTAGTCCAACGAGAATTCCACTATTAGATGCAGAGGTGAGGGCGGATAAGTGGAAAGAATACACTGAAGGCCTCTACGAGGGGAGAAAGATATGTCATGTGATAGAAGAACAGGAGTCGATTTAGGGAAGATAGGAGATCCAGTATTAGAACGAGAATTTAAGAGAGCTTTGGAGGACTTAAGAACAAATAACGCAGCAGGGATAGATAACATTCCATCAGAGTTTCTGAGGTCACTGGGTGAAGTGGCAATAAGACGACTATTCACGCTGACTTTCGGAAAAATATCGTCTACACAGTTCCATGAGTGCAAGAGCTGACAGGGGAGATAATTATCGCACAATCAGATTAGCAGCTCATGCATGCAAGTTACTGACAAGAATAGTATAAAGAAGAATGGAAAAGGAAATTAAGGATGTGTTAGATGACGATCAATTTGGCTTTAGGAAAGGTAAAGGCACCAGAGAGGCATTTCTCACATTGCGGTTGATAATGGAAGCAAGACTAAAGAAAACTCATGACACATTCGTAGGATTTGTTGACCTGGAAAAAGCGTTCCACAATATAAAATGGTGTAAGATGTTCGAAGCCTGAGAAAAATAATGGCAAGCTATACGGAGAGAAGGGCAACATACAACACGTACAATAGACAAGAGGGAATAATAAGAGTGGACGACGAAGGACGAAGTGCTCGGATTAGAAAGGGTGTATGACGGAGATGGAACGGTTCGCCCCTACTGTATAGCGTAAACGGCGAAGAAGCCATGATGGAAATAGAATAAAGGTTCCGGAGTGGAATTAAAATTCAAGGTGAAAGGATATCAATGATACGATTCGCTGATGACATTGCCATCCTGAGTGAAAATGAAGAAGAATTATATTAACTGCTGAATGGAATGACCTGTCTAATGAGTACAGAATTGGGAGTAAATCGAAAAAATCCGAAAGTAATGAGAAGTAGCAGAAATTAGAAGAGCGAAGTTAAGGAATTCTGCCATCTACACAGTAAAATAACCAATGACGAACGGAGCGAGGAAGATATCTGAAGCAGATTAGCCATGGCAAAAAGGGCATTCCTGTCCAAGAGAAACCTACTAGTATCAAAAATAGGTCTTAATTTGAGGAAGAAATTTCTGAGAATCTACGTTAGGAGCACAGCATTGTATTGTACTGAAATATGGACTGTGGGAAAACCGGAACAGAAGAGAATCGAAGCATTTGAGATGTGGTGCTTCGGACGAATGTTGAAAATTAAGTGTACTAATAGGGTAAGGAATGAGGAGGTTCTGCGCGGAATCAGAGAGGAAAGGAATATGTGGAAAACACTGCCAAGCAGAAGGGACAGGATGACAAGACATCTCTTAAGACATTAGGGAATGACTTCGATAGTACTAGAGGGAACTGTAGAGGGCAAAAACTGGAGAGGAAGACAGAGATTGGAACACATCCAGCAAGTAGTTGAGGACGTAGGTTGCAAGCGCTACTCCGAGATGAAGAGGTTGGCACAGGAGAGGAATGCGCGGCGGGCCGATCTAAACCAGTCAGAAGACCGATGAAAAAAAAAGAAAAAAAAAATAGCGCAATTAATAGCGCTGCGGTGATTCTGATACATGTGGTTGGCAACTGTGCACAAATGGCGAGCCGCGCGGAGTGGCCGCGCGGTTTGAGGCGTCATGTCACGGACTGCGCGGCACCTCACGCCGGAGTTTCGAGTCCTCCCTCGGGCATGGGTGTGTGTGTTGTTCTTAGCATAACTTAGTTTAAGTTAGTTTAAGTAGTGTGTAAGTCTAGGGATTAATGACATATGTAGTTTGGTCACATAGAAATCCAACCACATTTGAACATTTTGAACAAATGAGGACTCTGCTGGAAAACCGGTCACCCTCAAAGATCGCTCAGTTATTCGGATTCAGTGAACGAAACATGTAACCGTAGGTAAAATTCACTGGCAGCTAGTAGAAGTTTAAAGACAGTCTGTAATGTTTCATCAGCACGTCGTAGAATGGTGTCGAAAGTTGAAGGCTCGGAGGGAAAACGCCACCGATGAGGATCGTAGTGGCCGAACCACGGCCGCATCAACATATTTGAAGCAGACAGCTCGCATGGAGTACCACGTTACGGCATGCGACGATAGAATTAGGAACGTTGTTCGGAAGATTTCTTTACATGTTCCACGATATTCTACATTACCGGAAAGTTTGTTCCCGATGGGTTCCACGAAATCTAACCAGTCAACACTAGGAGGAGTCCACGGGAGCAAATCCGCAACTTTTGGAACGATTTTCTACGGAAAGGATAGTTTTTTGCCGCAATTTCACGGGTGACGGAACTTCGATCTTCCACTACACCCTGCAACGGCGCAATAATTTTCAATTGGTAATACACTGACGAAAAATTCACAAAAGCAAGAAGGAGTTAAGGGACAGGAATGTTTCCATATTTGAAAGATTATGTTTATTCAAATTTTGAGCCAGTTGCATAATAATGGTGATACTGGCGTCACTATGAGGATGGAAATCAGGCGTGCTTTAAATACACTCTGTAAAGGTCGTGAGCGTTAGTTACCTTTGATGTTCTAAATGGTGAGATGAGGTGATGTTAGACAGGAATGCGTTTATGGCGACAAGGACGTCATTATCAAACCTCACTGAGTTTGAACGAGGTCATGTGACACGACGAGGAGAATCTGAATATTCGCTCTGCGATATTGCAGAAAGACTTGCCAGGAATGTAGCCACTGTACGCGAATGCCGGCAGCGATAGTCATGACACTGTACAGTAGTAAGAAGACCAACTTCCGGACAGACACGTGCAGCAGCGATTTGAGCACAGCAGTGGCACAAAGAACTGTTACAAATCGATTACTCAAGGACAGCTCCGAGCCAGACACCCTGTAACGTACATTCCACTGATGTCAAACCACCGTTATTTGCAACTTCGTTGGTGTCAAAAAAACTAAACTGAACTTCGCCCGAAGAGGCCACGAGGGCCCAATGGTACCGAGCAGCCGCTGTGTCGTCCTCAGCCCACAGGCATGTGATGAGCATACCGCTCTCCCGGCCATATGTCGGTTTACGAGACCCGTCGATGTTGTCAAGCGAGAGCTTATTGGAGGACAAGTGGAGGTCTATTGTGTTGACTGATGAAAGGTGGTTGTGCTTCGGCGTCAGTGATGGACTATGTTGATTAGGAGGACGCCAGGTGAGGGCCGGCAACCAACCTGTCTGCACGCTAGTCACACTGTATCTACGCCTGTAACTATGGTCTGAGGGGCAGTTTCGTATGACATCAGGAGCACACTCGTGCTTATCCCACGCACCCTGATTGCAAATTTGTACGTCAGTCTGGCGATTTGGCTTATTGTGCTGCCATTCATGAACAACATTCCAGGAGCTGGTTTCCAGCAGAATAACGATCGCCCACATACCTCTGTTGCAAACCAACATGCTCTACAATGTCTCCATGTTGCCTTGGCTTACTCGATCACCAGATTTATCTACAATAGAGAACACATGGCACATAATCGGACAACTCCAGCATCATTCACAACCAGCATTTACCGTTCCTGTGTTGACCGACCAAGTGTAGCAGGCATGGAACTCCATCCCACAAACTAACATCCGTTACCCGCATAGCACACCGCATGAATGTTCGTAGGCTTGCATTCAACATTTTGGCGGTTACACCTTTTATTAATGTACCAGCATTTCACATTTGAAATGGCATTTGCATTGACCTGCCATCTTCCACTGTTAAGCACTTAAATATGTTACCTAAACAAAGTTATTCCCAAAATTTCATTACTGTACAGCCATTATTTTTTGATGTTGAAATTTTTTCCGTCAATGAATAATTAAAGCTGGGGTGTAGACGGCTATACCCTGAGCAACGAACAGAAATCGCGTTGCTTGTACGTTGTTATTTTGACGTCACTATCTACTACAACGTGAGTGACATTTATTTAATTTAAGTTCCTTTGACGTCAAGTACAGCTTTCTCTCTTTACCCCTAATCTCGTCAGCGAACCTTGTTTATTGCTAGTACCGACGAAATTCAGTGAATAATTGAAATTTTAATTTGTTAACTTTGATAGACCCGGCAGCCACACATTACTTCTACACCCGTGCGTTTGCCAATTTTTTGCTGCCGTGGCCGTTCGCGCTGCACTCGTCTACAGAAACGCAGGCTGCTGACCCTGTCCTCTGCGTTGTAGAACGTATTCTGCTTTCATTTCTCATAGCTGAGCATTACCGAAATACTACACTTGATCGAACAAAATTACTAAGTAATAAATAATAAACTTTTTGACACGTCTTTCCGCAGAAAATATTTAATGTGGATGAGGCACAAAAGAAACTGCGAATCCCACTTTGTCATCAGAGCACGGCGTCGATCAGCGTTCAATCCTAAGCAGAAAAATTGCCCTACATGTTGCGCGCAGTTGCACTTCCTACCTTACACACATTTTCGCGCAT
The DNA here is from genome assembly GCF_023864345.2 of Schistocerca serialis cubense. Lineage (NCBI taxonomy): Eukaryota > Metazoa > Arthropoda > Insecta > Orthoptera > Acrididae > Schistocerca > Schistocerca serialis. The sequence goes on from NC_064642.1 coordinate 210,031,010, forward strand.
TTTGGATTCCAGTCAGCGGCCTTAACACCATACCACCTCAGCCAGACTGGACGTGAGCATTGGTCACTTAACGTGAATTATCCCCTGTACAGAACTGAATAATTCCGCGGAGATCTGTCGCAAGCTCTGAAGGAGCGAATTTTGTTCCACCTTTCTGAAAGAAAGGTGAGTGTACTGAAATATCAACGTGTATGGTGGCCGCCTCATGTGAATGTTATCCGTCAACTCCATCTTATACTCTGCTTCTTTTATTTCATCCTATCATGCCAGTGAGCGCATCACTAAATTCTTTACGTAATTTAACAATCATGCCCTTCTATTTAGAAGACAAATGTCCGAGGTTATACACAGCAACATCCGTGTCAACTGAATTAGTTAATACTTCTGGCGCACCTCAAACCATTCATTGCATCTCTAAAAAAAAAAAAAAAAAAAAAAAAAAAAAAAAAAAAAAAAAAAAAAAAAAAAAAACCTTCCGTCTTCAGGCCACGAGTGGTCTACCGAGACCATCCGACCGCCGTGTCATCCTCAGTAGAGGATGCGGATAGGAGGGGCGTGGGGTCTGCACACCGCTCTCCCGGTCGTTATGATGGTATTCATGACCGAAGCCGCTACTATTCGGTCGAGTAGCTCCTCAATTGGCATCACGAGGCTGAGTGCACCCCGAAAAATAGCAACAGCGCATGGCTACCCGGATGGTCACCCATCCAAGTGCCGACCACGCCCCACAGCGCTTAACTTCGGTGATCTCACGGGAGCCGTTGTATCCACTGCGCCAAGGCCGTTACCTTTCATTACGTCTTTACAGAATTTAAAAATCTTTTGGCTAGAAAATTCAAAATAAAATCCTTTATTACTCCACTGTGAAACCAATCTCACCTTACATATAAAATCTACGCCTACTATAGTTATCACTGAAGGGTTGCGAGCCACACTTAATGGATGCATCCACTTAAAATCACCAACCCGAATCTTAGCCCTAATTGCCCTCAAAATTTGCACTTTTCGGAATTAGCTAACTGACAGGACGCAATTCCACCTGCCACTTTGGGTAACCTACAGTGCTCCTGATGTATCAGCCACTCCTGCGTGAGAAAGAGACAGAGCTTCCGGTATCAAAAAGAGCACCAACAGGCTCTTCATTTACAGACTCACATAAAAGGGCCTGGGGATCGCCGAATTTCTTATACAAATGCCCCTTCTTTGCGACCCGGCTTCAGATATCATAAGCTGTCTTTAAAACTCCCTCGCGCTGTACAATTCTTCGCAAAGAAACCACTTCCATTGCACCTGAAGCTCTTTACTGCAGGGGACACCGATTGTCGGTTGGTGTTAGCATTAAGTATTCCTTGCAAGGTAAATCCTTCTTCCCGCCCCGATCAACATCCGCTACAGCTTGCACACGACTCACTAACTCTTCTAATTGACGAAAGTCAAGTGGCTGCTCGCAAAACGCTCTGTAGCGGTTACTGTGTCGCATTCCTTGTAAAATATTTTCAAAGATTTCCCCTTCACTGTAACTCAAACACAAACTCCAAGCGCTGTCTTTCATCCTTTTGACATACTTCTCTAATGGTTCATCAGAATACCGCATCGCAAGACAGCTTTTTCCGACAAGCTCACGTCGGATTCGGGCGCTCAAATATTTACAACAAACTAAACTAGCTCACGAAGTTCAGTGAATTAGAGTCAATGACACATTGAGTCCATCAGTGCCTGTTCTATTCGCCCACGGACCACAAGGCTCAGTAACTGGTAACAATGTTCGGCACTTAATCCAAAAAAGCATTCCTGTATCCTACAATTCCAACAAAAATTTTAACACTCTCACTACCTCATTAGTGGAAACCAATGAAAAAACGCCTGCTCCCCGCAATAGTCCCTCTAACAGATTGGGCGACTTAAATAAATTGGACATCAACATACAAGGAGATCCATGAGATATTTCCTCTCCCATTACGTGACAACTCCTCTGACGCAACGTTCCTTACAAGAGTTAACATCTCTTGAACTCGCACCAGCGATTTATTGAGCTGTTCACACAGCTCCATACATATCATGTTGGACAATCTGACGTTAGAAAGATCCTGCGTCCTCCTAACACAATGCATAACCCTAGCTTTAATTCTGGTACCCCGCGAACGACATGGCTCGCTAATCTCAAAAAAGGAAATTATTGACTCTAATTCCGATAACATATCTTTAATGCTGGAAAAGGCGTCACTCGCTTGTCCTTGCTGCAAGTCTTGCGGGGCCATCGGACGACCAACAACCTCCCGCAGACGCCGCGCTAACTCGGCCGCACTGCTCGATGTATCAGTCCCGCAAATGTATAGCTTGTAAACTAATCTTCCTTCTTCAGTTCCAACACCACGATCTCCTCCCTGGTAGCCATGATAACCAGGACCACAACACGTAATATTTGCTAAACTGAATACAACCCATATATGTAAGTAAAAATAAGTATTACTCTGATACCACATCCTCGCGACTACACGAGAACAACGCTCTCTGCTACCGAAGTGTAACAGAACTAGTGAGTGGAAGGGCTAGGGGAAGTGGGCGTGACATTCTTTTGAACAGTTTCCATTTTTTACAATTTTAAACACAGTGAACATTTTAAAATCAGTAAAAGGAATAGTTAATATAATGCTTAACACCGTCAATTATAATGATACTAATAAATAACCCACAATTTCAAACAGTTGGGTCCAGTGAATTAGGTCAGTATAACTGAATGAGTTGAACGCCCCAGCTAGTACGTAGATAAATGATTTTGAGAATGCACCACCTTAAATCACGAAATATTTAACACTCCATTCATGGACAAGACTACCAAAATAGTTCTATAAGTAATTACTATTAAATACAGTCTTGACCACAATTCATTTAATAAGGTGACCGGTTTCGACCACTACTGTGGTCATCTTCAGACCATTGAGTAGGAACCTCAATGGTCTGAAAATGACCACAGTAGTGGTCGAAACCGGTCACCTTGTTAAATAACTTGTGGTCAAGACTGTTTTTAATAGTAATTATTTATAAGACATTGATCACTGCTGTTCCCATAATGCATTCAAAAGTAGTTCTATAAGTAATACAGCCGACACTAAGTGTCTGTTGACCAAAAGAACAAATCTGCTTGCATTACATAGCACCGGTCAATAACTAGACCCAGCTCCCACTAAAATACATCGGCTAAGTCTATCAGCAGCACCCGAAAAGTTCCAGTACCAGCAGGAAGCCTTTCTTAACCACTCGTAAAAACATAAAGTTCAATGGCAGCGCCACTGACACCGATACCGACCAAATGGTTAATGTGGCGGTGCGGCGAGCGACGAGCTGCAGGAAGGGGAGCCTGCTCATCTACTCTTGCAGAGGGAGGACTGGATCACCGGAGAGGTCGGGATGTGGCTGGCAAGGAACGGCTGCAAGCAGACGGCGCCACACTAGCAAAACTCTCGGCGCCGCACCACAGCAAGTCCGGACGAGGTGCCGCGTGAATTCATGTCTCCCCAGTTGACAACTTACACTGGCACAGTAGTTCTTTGCGTGGCCATCCTTCGAAGCAAGCACAGAAATGTTTGTTTTGTAAATGAAATCGCCTTTTCTAGCTGCTAGTTAACTGATCTTTCCCACACATGTTTCGCGCTTTCTCTTACTCTAAGCATCTTCACTGCGATCTAGAACGATTCCGTTTTGTTATTTTTAGATTATCAAACAATTCACGTAACTTTTTATGTAAATAAGTAATTACTTATAGTTTTTAGGCATCTGAATTTTCTCACATCTGGTCTGCATGTGGCACTACCACATTATTTCCGAGACATAAGCAAAATTTTTTATTCCGAACTTTATCTTTCATATTATTCAGCATGTTTCTCCTTCTTCTTTGTGGTACACAGTTATGCTTTTGCCACAACTTATAGCTATTTTTTTCGAACACTTTGCTTTTATCAATGTAAACATTGTGACTATTATGTGTTTCTTCCTGTCTGGTTTGTTTACCTACATGTTGCCAACCTAACGAAGTATAACATGAAAACTAATGTCTATTCACGACGTTTATATTGCGCGCGCTTGTGTGTGTCTGTGCGTGCGTGTGTGTGTGTATGCGTGGTGTGATTTATGAGACAGAGAGTGCGCTGAAGAGTGTGTATATGGCCTCTTTTATTATTTTTTTAGTGTTTGTGTTTGGCTGGAGGGTTTGGTGGGTAGGGGAGTTGAGAGTGGGTTGGTGGTTTGACTTGTAGAGTGTTGAATTTGAATGTAATAGCTGTTAGAAACTGGTTGAAAGCTTTGGTGATCAGCTTATTTAAGTTTTGGTTCATATTTTCTGCCGAGGGTTTCACAGACAACTGAGTGAAAAGGTGTTGGGTGGAGTTATTATTATTATTACGATAATAATCCTCTTTTGGAATGTTAGGCTATTATTTTATGTATTAGTGTAAACAATGAATTGTTTGGTATGTGTACTTGATCATTCAACAGTGTTTTCCTTCCTGCTCTGGTTTTCTGAATATGGTAATTTCCTTGCAGGGTTAGGAGGTGTTTTACATTGTTGATTCTAATTATTTTCGGTCTTCTTCTATAGTGGTTGTTTATGTTCTTTTAGGGGTTCTGCAAATGTGGAATGGTTTGACCCTTACTTCGAGGCTCTCACGTGTTCTTTGTATTTGACATCAAATGTTCTACCTGTATGTCCTATGTGTCTGCCATCACAAGTGTTACATTGTAGTTGATATACATATATATATATATATATATATATATATATATATATATCAACATGTGTCGAAGTAGTACTTGCTTTTGTGAGTGTGGTTTGTATACTTTCTGGTATATGTCTCTGTTTTTTGTCAGTTCTGGGTCTGAGCTGTGTTTTTGTACAGAATTGGCTGTTGTCTATGCTATGTTTATTCCCTGTCTTTCGAAAATGTCGGTGATTTTATGTGTCAGTGTTTGTTTCTATGTCATTGTGTACCATCTTGTGTTTTCTTCCATATTTTTTTGAGTATTCTCTGTAGTTCTTATCGTACAGACAGTTTGTGTTAGGCTTTGTTGTGTTGTTGTCTGTGGTTTGCTGCTTTCTGCTTTTATTTTACTTTTAATTTTGTTGTTTAGTTTTGTGACTATGTTGCTATTGTAACCATTATTTTGTGCTATCTCCATTATTATGTCAAGTTCTTTTTGGTAGTTTCCTTTGGCGATTGGCACAGTGTTGAGTCTATGGAACATGTGTCGAAGTAGTACTTGTTTTTGTGAGTGTGGTTTGTTTGAGGATTTGGGGGTGGTAATGTCTGTTGCTCTTGGTTTACAGTAAGCTTCAAACACTATGTTTTTGTGTAATTTTTTGATTGTTATGAGAAGTTAATTTGGTTATTATGTTCTCTTTCAATTGTGCTTTTTATATTTTTATGTACTTTGTTGATGTCAGCATTTAATTTTTCAATTTTTGTTTGTCGTTCATCTATTAAGCAAAGGCTGTCATCCATGTACCTGAACCAATATAATATGTCGTATTTTTTTGCTACTATTTTTGTGAGAAATGATCTGTTCAATGTATTTTATAAAAATATATGCTAGGTTCCTGAAACTGTGGTCCTAACTGGTAATCCATCTTATTGTAAATAAAATTTGTTATTGAGCTGGAAGTAATTTTGCTGTGTTACGAGCTTTATTAAAGTGTGTGTTTTCTTAATGTGTTCATCAGGAAGTTCAGTACAAGTTTTCAGGTTCTATCTATCCCTTCTATCGTTTCTGGTACTGGTATGTGGTCGATACCAAAAATTTAGAAGACTTCACCTGAGCGTCCATAGAACAATACAACACATAAAATTCAACACCATATGCAAATGTAACGATCTTGTACCTAGACATCTCAGTATAAAGATTTAACATAGTTCACGCAGTGGAACAAAATCAAATGTGTTTTAAATGTGTTTAAAATGCGAAATCAAATCCCTATACTCTAAAAAACAAGAGCTAAATTACGAGTTATATGTGGCACATTTACAATTTGCAAATACCATTAATAATAGGCCTGTTTTCTTCCATCTGGCGAACAAGGTCGAAAGACACACAAGAACTGCAGTACAAAGAATAGAAACAGTTCGGAGAAGAAAGATCAACCAACTCAAAAAACTCCAGTCCCAACACATTAACTTCACACATAACCAAGAAAAACACACACAAAAATTCTACACAAGATTAGTGAACATTACAGACACACAATAAAGCGGTAAAGAAAGTCAGCTGTTGGAGAAAGGGTTACAATACAAGGTAAATCCAGAAATAGATGAAGATTACATAGAAAATCTAATTATATGAGCTAAAGTTTTTTGAAAAGTGAAGAAAGCAATGAAAACAGCAGTGTCAACATTGGACTGACTAGTGAACTAGTAAAGAAATCCATAATACACTGAAGCGCCAAAGAAACTGGTATAGGCATGTGTATTGAAATACAGAGATATGTAAACAGACAGAATACGGTCCTATCGTCGGAAACGCCTATATAAAACAACAAGTGTCTGTTGCAGTTGTTAGATCGGTTACTGCTGTTACAATGGTAGGTGTTCAAGATTTAAGTGAGTTTGAACGTGATTATATAGTCGGTACACGAGCTACGGGACACAGCATCTCCGAGGTAGTGATGAGTAAGGATTTCCCATAAGACCATTTCACCAGTGTTCGGTAAATATCAGAAATACGCTAAAAAATCATATCTCCGACATCGCTGCGGTTGGAAGGAGATACTGAAGGAACGAAACTAAAGACGACTGAAGTGAGTCGTTCAATAAATAGATGCAGATTTCAACGCCGGGTCATCAACAAGTGTCAGCGTGCGAACCATTCAGCGAAACATCATCGATATGGGCTTTCGGAGCCGCACGTCCAATTGTGTACCCTTCATGACTGCAAAACACAAAGCTTTCGCATCGCATGGACCCGCGAACACCTGCACTGCACTGTTAATGACTGGAAACATGTTGCCTGGTTCAAATTGTACCGAGTGGATGGAGGCGTACGGGTATTGAGACAACCTCATGAATCCATGGACCCTAACGTCCCCTTTGAAAAATTATACAAGACTGTGCTTAACCTGACACACAATATTTTTAGCGCAACGCAATCCGACTTTCAAAAAATCCCTACGAAAGAATGGCCCTGACTAACATTAACCTATACCTTTCACAAATCACTTACCTCACAAAAATCTTCGTTACTGGAACTACTGCAATACAACGAGCGCCACTACTGCCAGCTAAATAAAAGATTCAAACTACGGAAGGCACTAACTACTGATAGGCATAGTTAGCAAATGAAAGATTTTAATAGAGAACAAACAATGTATTTACCTTAATAGTCATAATATATATAGCAGTTCATGACAAATTACAAAACTCCGCCATCTCTCTCCCCACATCCATCACTGCTGGCGGCTCACCTCCAACTGCACAATGCTACGCGCTGTTCACAGCCAGCTGCCTAACACTACAATGGCGACTATTACAACAATGCAAAGCAGCCACAGACTGCACACAGCACAGCCAGTGATTTTCATACAGAGGTGGCGTTACCAATAAAAAAACCTAAACAGTCTACTTACATAGCCCCCATGCTTCCCACAAAAAATTTTACAAATTGTTTTGGACAGTGGCCAATAATGATTTGATAAAATTTTTCATAATTACAATAACAAAGATATCAAATGCACACACTTATTGATACAATGTTGGTCAAAAGCTAAAATTTTCTCACAGTCCATAAAGACAGTCCTCATCATTCGTCACAGTAAAATTGCAGTGTTTTTCTCAAAGTCTGAGCAGTAAAAGAAAATGCACACAGAAGTAGTGGATTTCCTTGCAGTCTTGAAGAAGTAGTGTTGACCTTCCAACGGAGAGACAGTGCTGACTCTCGACATGCACACAGGTAATGCGCCACAATAGAGCAAACCCACAGCAGAGCCATCGAAGTTTTGAAGAGAGATTACAGTATTGGTGGGCCACCAGGGGTGCAGTCCCACTGCAGTCCTCGTAGAATTAATGGTATTGGTGGGCCATCAAAGGTGTAGACCCACGTAGTCCTTGTAGAGATGGCCAGCAGCCATCTGTTGTGACTGTGCAGGTGCACAATCACCATTGAAGAGTCTTGCGGGTAATATAGCAAGTCCATAACCAACACTTGTGCACTCACAAAGTTTTTTGGAATTGTCTTTAGAACCAGCAGTGCTGTTATCCAGTCCCTTGCTGAATTATTAACACACGTGTAAACACTAACAGTCCCTACTTCTCACATATTGTCCATATACCATGACCAACAGAAACGTTGAAAGGTGGCTACACTGTGCCACTGCGCCAGAGAGTGCGCCAAAGAGTACTATTAAGCCGCCTCCACAGTGCATGTTTAGAGTTCGTGGCAGTCAGTGCTTGTTGTGACATCGGAGAGGACAGTGTGTGTTAAGAACTCATAGAGACAGTGTGTGCGTGGGCAGAGCTCGTGGTTGTCGTGAAGTTGGAGCGAGATGTAGTAGTAAAGAGCGTTGTTCCATGTTTTATGCAGTTATTTGATGGGAGAGATAGCAGATGTTATTGTAATGAGTGCATTTCGTCAATATATATGAAGGTAAAAATTACAATGTACTTTTATTAATTGTGTGTGTGAAATAATGCGTCACTACAGGTTCAGTCAACAAAGCATCTGGCTCGTGTTCTTGCATTAGAGTGTAATTCTGGTTTTCTTGCGTAATTATAGTTTTTCTAAATTTCTTTTGTCACGTCAGTATAGTTGGTATTTAAAAATTCTTGTCTTGTTGGAAAAGAACCGTGCCAGATGTGGACGTTGAGTCACACTCCCACATACAGAACAGTGACTCTTCTGCTTATTGGTTTTGTTGGTTTTATAGTTGCTGGGGACTTAATTAATTAACTGTGTTTACGAAAATTTTCTTACATTGTTTGTTGCAGTCAGATAGCGTAATAATTCTAGTCAGGGCCAACCGATTACGAGACACAGCGTAATCGGACATACAGTTACTAAAAACCAAAAATCATTTTCAATCATATATTTAATTAAGCCCCCATGCACGTGGCGACCGCTGCTTCGGATCGTCCCTTGGATTTTTCTGATTGTGAAAATTGTAGACTGTAGTATTGTTGTGGTAATTTGTAGTTTATTAATTGTAGTCTATTTTGCATGTGTAGATTTGGTAATTGGCATTCTTCTAATGATATTTTTTTCTCAGAATTTAAATTATCGCCTTGTATACGCGTTTGACAATCTTGTGCAATTATTTCAATTGTTCGATTGATCGTGTTTGAGGGAGACATTGCGTGTGAATAGTATTGTTGGAGATAAGGGGTCATTGTGTGTGATTTTCGTACAGTGACGAATCTTTCGTATATTTTGTAAATGATTACGCGATCAATGAAAAAGGCAAAAATGATGAATAGTGAGAATAACGAAATTGTTAACATGGCGAACTCGCCAACAGAGGAAAACAGTATGATGGATAATGAAGTGGAAAACAATGTAATAAGTCGGGAAAATAGTCCGGAACCATTTCAAAATTTTTCTCAATCAGAAAATTCACAGAATCCGAGATTAACGATAGAAGATTCTGAAATTGTATCGAACACAGATAGCTTTACAGCTATGACGGAGGAAACTGGTTTTGCGGGAAATGTTAGGCGCGAAAAGAATTGCGAACCGGCTACCTTGGAGCAGTTGATGGGTGCAATATTAAATCTGGGATCACAAATGGGAACAATGGTAACACAGATGGGAACAATGAAAACTGAGATGGGAACAATTAAAACTGAGATGGGAACAATTAAAACAGAGATGGGAACTTTGGGATCTGAAATTAAAACTGATATGGGAACAATGGAAACTCGGTTAGGATCTGAATTTAAAACAGAGATGGGAACTTTGGAAACACGGATAGATTCACGAATAGGGACATGTTTCAAAAATATGAAAGATGAATTAAAGAAAGAAATCAGGGAAGAAGTACAACCGATTCTGAATTCTCAAAATAATAGATTAATTGCAGTAGAAATTAGACAAAGGGAACAGGATAGAGAACAGGAAGAAAGAGATCGCGTGATAGTACAGAAATTTTCAGAGTTAAATTTACAACGTGCACAAGACAAGGAAGAAATAATTGAAAGAATAGAGGAATCCGTACCAAATGACAGAATAAATAACTTAACGCAACAGTGTGAACAGTTAACTACTAAATGTGACAACACCGAAACCCGAGTCGCGACATTTACAGAAGACGTAAATAAACAGAAAGAACAATTAAGTGACTCATCGGAAAGAGTTGAGGAAATTTCAGATAAATTGACAAATCTTAGTTTACATGGGGACAGAGATTCAGATGATACAGCCCCATTGCCATTTGCAGAAACCGAAGAATACCAGAACATAAATAAGCATGTTGAAAATCAGGGAAAATTTAATGAACGCGTGAAAAGGGAATTTGAGGCATTACGAAAGCAAGTCAAGCAGATCGAAGGCGAAATAGTAGGAAAAGACGGCAGAAGGAACTTAGAATCACAGATAGCAGAGGGGTATGAAGAAAGTAATTTATTTCATTTACGGGATGCAACAAGAGAGCGCCAGGCGCGCGAACTTTACAATAATCGACATTTGGACTGGGACAGACGCGGTAGGTCTTTGTCGCCACGAGGCGAAAACTTTGACTATAAACACTTTTTGACTGTTCGGAAATTTAAGATCTTCCGCAACTCTAAGAATGACATACATCCATGTGCATGGTTAGATCAATTTATGTACGCACTTCCACCAAATTGGCCACTAAGTCACAAACTGGAATTTATGTGTGGATATTTAGAAAACGAACCGGCGACGCGGATGCGCGCACTCATTAGAGATTGTAATAATCTGAATGATTTTTATCATGCATTTCTGTCGGCATATTGGTCCGAAAACACGCAAGACAGAGTCAAACACAGTCTTATTATGCAGCGTAATTTCAAACAGTCTGAGTTCCGCACGCCGGCAGAGTACTTTGAAGACATGATTCGAAAGAATCAGTTCCTGTCCAACCCTTATAGCCCGACTGAATTAATTCGCATTTGTTTAACTAAGCTGCCACAATCCATAAGACAAATTGCTTTGGCCGGAAGATGTAAAGATGACATTGAGAATTTTAAGACTTTGTTGCAAGAACTGGAGTATGACAACGACGACGGGACCTCTTGTAACTTTTTCAGTAACAGTAATTACAATAGATTTTCAGAGAAAAGTGATAGTGGTCGGAACGGGCGTTATATGGGTAATTTTGAGAATGACAGACGTAACACACACGACAATAGATACCAGCCCTATGACAATAACAGACGTTCTAACAGAAATTACACAGACAATAGCGGTAATTCGTACCGGAATGATCAATCATACGGAAACAGTAATCGGTATCATCAGGACAGAAATTATTCATACAGTAATAGAAATTCTTACTACAGAAATAACCAGGGTAGTAGATACAACAATAATTTCAGAAGTGACAGTCGAAATTATACAAGAAGTAGTTATGCAGACAGACAGGAAAATAGAAATTTTAATAACAGACACAACCCAGAATTTGCATCTAACAGACAGGAGGGACATAATTGGCATCCTCCACGTGACAGAACTTCAGAGAGACAAGTGCAAATCGTTGAAATTGATCCGCGAAATGACGCGAATAATCAAAGACGTGACGCAAACAATCGACAATGACTTGTAGCTTCGGCTTCTGGCAGCAATGTAGACGGTTCAGAAAGTAATGACACTACAACTTTACACTACGTACGCCTGGAAGACATGAGAGACATTTTATTAGACGAAAAGGAAAATAATGTAGACGCATTTTTGCATCCTGTTATTGAAGTATGTGTGGGTAAGAATAAGTTCACTGCAGTTTTAGATTCTGGGAGCCCATTGAATGTCATTAGTGAATCAGTTTTTCGTATATGTGTAAGAACTATTGCTTGTCCTGTGTTACCTATTTCTAAAACTACAATTCGAGGTGCGATTTCTGGAAAAAGTGTGGAGGTCAGACAACAGACCAATTTAAATTTCGTTTGTCAAGGATACGAATTTTCTGCTAATTTTATTATTGTTCCATTACTCAGTACACAAATTATATTAGGTATGGAGTTTCTTAACGCACATAAGGCAATTTTGAACTTTAAAGAAGGAAGTGTAAATTTGACTGTTGCTGGAATGCCGAAATGTCTAAAATTCTTCGAGTGTTTAACAAGATCTGAGTCAGATACAAAATGTTTAAGGTTTCTTACTTCTGATGTTTTCGTTGAGCATTATGACGACAATGTGTTTATTCATGATAATGACAATAGATACAGAGACGCGATGGATGAGATAATTAATAGCGAAGAGTTAATTAAGGAGAAGGTTAAGAAAGCTGAAGTGCCAGATGACGTTGCAAGAGAAGAGCTGCACCACATTTTGACTTCACATGCTACAGTGTTTAGTCATCACACAGGAACTATACATGGCTTACAATATTTATTTAAAGTAAAAGAACACACACCATTTCGCGGGAAAACGTACGCTATTCCTTTGGCTTACAGAGACAAGGTTAAGAATGAACTTCAGTACATGTTAGATCAGGGCATTATTGAGCCTGCAGTCAGTCCTTATACTAGCCCATTACACGTTGTTCTTAAAAAGGATGGGTCAATTCGTTTGGTTCTGGATTCCAGACAGATAAATAACATCATCATTCCTGAAACTGACCGCCCACAAAATTTAGATGAACTTCTTCAACATTTCCATGGAATTAAAGTTTTATCCACGATTGATATGCGCGCAAGTTTTTGGCAAATAGAACTCCACCCTGATTGTAGAAAATATACTGCCTTTTTAGCCTTTGGTAACTGTTACCAGTTTCGGAAATTACCGATTGGACTTACTGTACCTATTGCAGCATTCATCGTAGCTTAAATGAAATTTTACCTGTTTTATCTTCGTGACAACATTACTTCTTATGTTGACGACATTCTTATTGTTAAACATTCTTGGAATGAGCACAACAAAAATTTGGATTCATTGTTACGTATTTTTGCACGAGTTGGCATTACAGTGAACTTAGAAAAATCTGAATTTGGTCGTTCTCAGATGAAATTTCTCGGTCACATTATTTCTACAGAAGGTTTTCTTCCTGATCCAGAAAAATTAGATGCTATTCGTAATTATGCTGTTCCTACTACAAAACGTGATGTTCGTAGTTTCCTTGGTGTCTGTAATTTTCCTAGACGCTTTGTTAGTTTGGACGATTTGGCCACACCTCGTTTTTGCGATCTATCTGGAAAGTTCTTTTTAAACGAAAATCGGTCGACAACTTTGTTTGGTTAGTTTGTATTCCTGATGAGTGGGTCAATAAATTGATTTGGTATGCGCATCTCAGTTATGCACACTTTGGTCCCCGAAAATGCTTTCATAAATTACGAGAAAATTGTTACTTCAGTAATATGGAAAAACGTATTCGATCTGTTCTTGCCAAATGCAAATTATGTCAAATGGCTAAGCCTCCAACGATTTCTCACAGAGCACCGTTGTTTCCCATCATTCCAGCGAAATTAAAGGAGATGGCTGCAGTCGATTTGTTTGGTCCAGTGGTTCGTTCTACTAATGGTTTTGCGTACATTTTCGTAGCAGTGGAACTGACGTCAAAATATGTGTGTTTCACACCTTTACGCAAAGCAACAGCTCGTTCAGTATCTAATGCTTTCCTCAAACATTTTCTTAAAGAAGTTGGTCATGTTGACAAGGTTATATCAGATAATGGATCACAGTTTCGTTCTAAAGTTTGGCTTCGTACTCTACAGCGTCGTAAAATTAAACCAATCTTCATCTCACTTTTTCACCCTCAATCTAACGCTTCAGAGAGATGGATGAAGGAAATCAATAAATTGTGCCGTCTTTATTGTCATCAGAATCACAGAACTTGGGATCAGTATCTTCATATTTTTCAAAACATTCTGAATGAACTTCCTAATGATTCAACTTCTTTACCGCCGTTACTAATATTAAAAAATAAAGCACCGACAAATCGCATTTCTGAAATAGTTCCTTTTCCGCCTTCACGGAAACTGCGGCATTCTGAAGTTGTCAACCTGGCTCTGCAAAATATTGCATCTGCGGCTGCTAGAAGAGAGAAATCAGCCAAACGTCCTGGTCGTTCAAAAATCTTGTCAGTTGGTCAGAAGGTATTAATTAAGTCCCACCGTTTGTCTCACAAAGGAAAAGGCTTGTGTCGCAAATTTTTTCTGCTTTATAACGGTCCATATAGAATTCGCAAAATTATTCATGATAACACTGTCGAAGTAGAAACTCTTAAATCACGACGCTCTAAAGGAATACATCATATATCAAACGTTAAAATTTTTGTGGAATGACATACTTGTGAGAAACTAACAGCTACATGTAAACACGCAGAGAGTACAAGGATACCGCGCTGTGTATTGGCGGCGGCACATACTCAAAGCAACAGTCAAGTCTGCGCGCCGCACAAGGTAGTCGTTGACCGCGAACAATAGCTTCCTACGTCACGCGCCTACAGCTGATCGAGCGCTCAGTGCGAATGCACTGACAGCCGTAAACAAACACACAGTCTAATTTCTCCGATTAAATTCAGTGTAAAGCTATAGTGACTTGATGAATTCTGTTATTAACATTCAGTATTTTTCAGGATACGGTTGTATAAAGCATTTAAGAACTACAGGTAAATTGTGTGCGTGTCCGACGTTAAGACGACCTGCTATCGAGAAAATTTCAGGAAGAATGTAATTTCGAAGAAGAAAGTAATAAACTAAAAAAGGGTAATTATTAATTGAGTTTATTTTTCAGGTAACATATTTTCACTTAGGTACGTACTTTAGACGTAATTTGCTGCTCGCGATTACGTGATTCATACTTTGTGCTAATTTCATGTTGTATGAATTTACTTGTGAAGCGACGTGCTTGCGTACATTAACTGATTTTGACAATGATTATTAATGAACTGGGTTGTGACTTGTATATATTATGCATCGCTTGGCTGCTATGCTTTTTCACTGATGTCATATTTTTTTTTAATTATGTTCTGCTGTGCTTATTTATTTAAATTATAATTGTCATCTGATTAATTGTGCTGACTGTGGTTATGTATGTAGGTTATACTTTGTGATTTATCTGCTTGCGCCTTCATGTTTAGTTATTAAGATGACATATGAACATTTATTTGCTCATGCTGATATGATGATAATGACCTGTTTATTACGTAAGATATATGTTTGCTGCTTTTTGTATGGATTCCATATTTACACATTTCTGTTTTGTTGGCATAACTACTCTTTAATTTGGTATATAGAAATGCTGATATACTGTGTATAAACATAGAGTTTAGGTCACACTATTGGATTAATTATAGATTGTTCGCTTGGCAGAGCCTCGTTGTAAGAATTGTGCTGCATCCACTTGTTGACATTCTGTTCTCTACTGGTATATTTACTCGCTATTGCAAGTTTTGCTTACGCTCAGTGCCTTATATTTTAGGATAAGAAAATGAACTGCTATAAATCGACGAACAACATTAGTACAAAGAACTTCATTGAAGTCACATGAGCTGAGGTTTTATGAAAGTTGTATAAATGTATGCTAATAGAAAGGAAGCTAACGACATGACAGACCGAAACTAGGTTTAGACCATTAACAGTTATTACACTGCATTTTTCGTAAGCAATTGAAATAGGAAGTGACACTTGACACAAGAAATACTCCACATGTTTGCTTCTGTTTGCCATAATTCTTGAAGTGGTGTACACACTGTGAAATATTATGATCATTCACACTCCGTAATCTTACTTAATTACTGAGAGTTATTCGAACTAAGTCTGTTAGAGGTCAGGTATGCATTTCTTTTATTTAATGATGGACAAGGAACCAAAATGTATCTTATAATTTATAATGAGTAGAAAATTTGGGTCAGATGGATTACACAGAGGTTGTGTGTGGACACTGTGTCTTCGGATTGTATGGGATGCTGAATTGAAGTTGCGTTAGGATTTTATCTGTACTTGTTCGAGGAGACTGACTAGAGGAAAGAGTTGTTATGGAAGTGAAATGATATTGGTGCTGAGGTTTATATGTAGCGACGTATTATTGAGGTATTGAGAGTATATGAATTTGATGATTATTGGAGTTTTGTGGACGAGAGGTAAGGTAAATGATGTTGATGATAAGAGTTATATGTATCGACGTATTGAAGAAGTATTAGTGACGTATTGAGTTTATGTGATGCTGATGATTATTGGAGTTTTGGTGTATAAGAGGTAAAGTAAGTGAGGAGCATATTTTTTTGGTTGGTCTTATGGAACAAGGAGGATGAAGATAGCAGACTAGAACACTAAAATAGAAGGAAGATAGTCTATACACACACTTTGTTAAATAACTAAGCAGTATATACTTTTTTTTGAAGAGAGGAAGTAATTTGCATATCTTGGCTCACTGACAGTTGTTCAACAACAGTACATTTTGATCTGGCTTGGCAAACATTGGTCTTGACATGATGACTATGACGTTGACTAACTATTATTGACTGTTATACATTGCTGCCAGTACTACTTGATACACATGATGAACATCAGATTTTGACAGAATTACATTTACACAATTAACACTATTCAATTACACAGTAGTACTTAATGTGGATGAAGGATGAGTGAGTGTGTTCTGTGTGTTTTCCTTTACTAATCCTACCCACCTATCTCCTAAATATTATTTTATTTGTTGGTAGTGGCTTGCACTGACACCCATAAATATTATAGGTTTACTGGTATTTGTGTATTGTAATAGTTAATAGGACAATTATCTGATATCATTTGTGTGTTTGTTATGATTTGTATGTTACTGTAAAAGCACTGTATGTGTATTCAAACTATTGTTCATGCCTGAACTGTCTGATTAGTGAAGATAAATATTCTGAACTGTTACCTGCATTTTTCAACATGATGTGTGACATTTGGTCGTGTTTAATTTCTGCTGATGAACAGTGTGATCAGTGCTAGTGAGTTTGATAGAACTGTTTCTACTGAAATGAAGTCACTTTTTGCTGTCTGCACCTACTCAATATTGCTGGGTGCCACTGATGGACTGCTTCTACTGAAATGGTGTCACTTGTTGGTGTCTGCACCTGCTCAACATTGCTGGGTGCAACTGATGGACTGCTTTTACTGAAATGATGTTACTTTTTGCTGTCTGCACCTGATCAACATTGCTGATGCAACTGATGGACTACTCCTACTGAAATGGTGTCACTTGTTGGTGTCTGCACCTGCACTCAACATTGCTGGGTGGAACTGATGAACTGTTTTAACTGAAATGAAGTCACTTGTTGCTGTCTGCACCTGCTCAACATTGCTGGGTGCAACTGATGGACTGCTTCTACTGAAATAATGTCACTTGTTGCTGTCTGCACCTGATCAACATTGCTGATGCCACTGATGGACTGCTTCTACTGAAATGGTGTCACTTGTTGGTGTCTGCACCTGCTCAACATTGCTGGGTGCAACTGATGAACTGTTTTTACTGAAATGAAGTCACTTGTTGCTGTCTGCACCTGCTCAACATTGCTGGGTGCAACTGATGGACTGCTCCTACTGAAATAATGTCACTTGTTGCTGTCTGCACCTGATCAACATTGCTGATGCCACTGATGGACTGCTTCTACTGAAATGGTGTCACTTGTTGGTGTCTGCACCTGCTCAACATTGCTGGGTGCAACTGATGAACTGTTTTTACTGAAATGAAGTCACTTGTTGCTGTCTGCACCTGCTCAACATTGCTGGGTGCAACTGATGGACTGCTTCTACTGAAATAATGTCACTTGTTGCTGTCTGCACCTGCTCAATATTGCTGGGTGCCACTGATGGACTGCTTGTACTGAAAAGATGTCCCCTGTTGCTGTGTGCACCTGATCAACATTGCTGATGCCACTAATGGACTGCTCCTACTGAAAAGATGTCACCTGTTGGTGTTCTTTTTTGTATTAACTAATCATTGAAAGCATTTTATGTGAACATTTGTATAAACTGATTTTTTTTGTATATTGTGTAAAGCCACGTGTATGAAAAGAATTTGTATTGCCTACTGTACTTTATATATTAGGTTAGTAAAAGGTCAGTGCAAAGCCAAAATTTTAACTAATTATGTGACATTTAGGTATTAATATTATCTTTTATTTTTGTCTGTATTTTTCTGGACGAATTTGGTGGTATTTTCACCACCAATGCTGGCAAAAATACCATCAAATTCTGGCCTGTGGAGGAGGGGCATATGAAAGGTGGCTACACTGTGCCACTGCGCCAGAGAGTGCGCCAAAGAGTACTATTAAGCCGCCTCCACAGTGCATGTTTAGAGTTCGTGGCAGTCAGTGCTTGTTGTGACATCGGAGAGGACAGTGTGTGTTAAGAACTCATAGAGACAGTGTGTGCGTGGGCAGAGCTCGTGGTTGTCGTGAAGTTGGAGCGAGATGTAGTAGTAAAGAGCGTTGTTCCATGTTTTATGCAGTTATTTGATGGGAGAGATAGCAGATGTTATTGTAATGAGTGCATTTCGTCAATATATATGAAGGTAAAAATTACAATGTACTTTTATTAATTGTGTGTGTGAAATAATGCGTCACTACAGGTTCAGTCAACAAAGCATCTGGCTCGTGTTCTTGCATTAGAGTGTAATTCTGGTTTTCTTGCGTAATTATAGTTTTTCTAAATTTCTTTTGTCACGTCAGTATAGTTGGTATTTAAAAATTCTTGTCTTGTTGGAAAAGAACCGTGCCAGATGTGGACGTTGAGTCACACTCCCACATACAGAACAGTGACTCTTCTGCTTATTGGTTTTGTTGGTTTTATAGTTGCTGGGGACTTAATTAATTAACTGTGTTTACGAAAATTTTCTTACATTGTTTGTTGCAGTCAGATAGCGTAATAATTCTAGTCAGGGCCAACCGATTACGAGACACAGCGTAATCGGACATACAGTTACTAAAAACCAAAAATCATTTTCAATCATATATTTAATTAAGCCCCCATGCAACGTGTGCAGTGAAATGTAACTTACAAGTTACTTAATGTGATGAACTGGTGTCAATTACAATTTTATAACATAAGAATACAATAATAATGGTACAAAATACATCATTAAAAACATGACGGTACAGATAACATTTGTAGTAACACAGACTTTACAAAAGAATAGAAATAAACATATACATCAGTGTTACATGAATTATGACATATGTAAATATATAAAATAATGAGAATAGTTTCGAAACATTAGTTTCACACATGAGCATTAAAACAGAACAGAATAAATAATGTCTAAACATCTTTACAAAGTAAATAACATATTATTAATGCAAATTATATTTGAGGACAACAGTATTCCTCATCACAGTGAATGTAGCTTAGTACTAGAAAAATTCTACAACATAAATCTTATTAGCTAAACACATAAAGACAGGAAAAAGACAAATACACAAGAGTACACAAACACATAGCAGAATAACACAAGGAAAGGACAGGGTTTCTTTTACTGCAGTATTTTGCAAACAAAACTTTCTTTACTTCTTGGAGATCTCCCTTCGTTCTTCATTGTTTCCAAAAAGTCCTATCTATACCTGCTTTCTGTACTTTTTTCGTATGACTTCTCAATGCATTTCATCGCAACTCATGCTCTTATATAGTCTACCCCTGTTAAGCTAACTTAAATCTACTGAGCTCAGATACTAAACTAAGGAACGAGGCAATGCAGCAGCACAAAACAATTAACACAAACAGCAATGATAAAAATACAAAAGGTAAAGCAAGCAGCATAAATTACAACTAATATAAGGCAATGAGCAGCAAACAAGAAAAATAAATCAGTAGTAAACTGGCTTAGCAGAGTAACACAAATTAAAATTCAGTAGCACTATGCCTGGCAAACAGCAGCAGTAAATGCTATAACGTATACCTAAGCATGACAAAGCTCAAGCAGAAAAAATAATTCACTAAAGACAACAATGCAGATAAAGGTAATGTATAATCGCATCTTAATGTCTATGTAATTAAAGTGGTGCACCACAACTATTTCTACAAAAGAAATTACCAAGTACTTGAAAAGAAAATGATATACGCAGTTACTGTTATTAGTCCCTTCTTATTGTTCTTTTCATTCCAAGAGCTCCTTTTTCGAAGAATGTGGGTCATAAAATAATTATTTAATAGATCTGTTGACAGAAAGTATTCACATTAGCAAATGCATTTAATTTTATTTTATAAAAGCAATGATGCAACACACCTGGAAAACAGACATCAAATAAAATAAGCAACTATGTACAAAGTGAAGCATAAAAATATCATTCAGTAGTCATGAAGCATTTCATAAGTTAGTAGAAATTCTCTCAACTCTCGTAGAAAGACACTTGTCATAATCAGGTGTGCAGATGTATCTTTCCATGTAATGAGCGTGTCGTATTTGCGATGCTTTCTCTAAAGGAATGTCAATGGCGGGGATAATGGCCTCTTTTTTTTTCTCTACCTAATGGCTTTCTTTTGTCAGACGACTACCTCACAGCTGGGCGCCAAAATGCATTACGTCAAGGTCACTTACCTTTCTTACTGAAATATTTACGACAGCAGTTTCTGCTACAGTGGCAGTCTCATATAAAAATATTTCACAGGTCGAGAATTAGCATTGCAAATGTGTAGAAACAAAATCCTATGAATTTAACAGTGTTCAAAAAGTTTTCGTCGGCATTGTGATACATTCACGCATTTACACACATTTCATAACTCTTAAAGTACGATTCTTGGTTTCCAACATCCTTTTTCACAAGTCAGAGTCCCTAACCACTACTCATTATTCATTACCTTATTACACATATACATATTCGTCGTCGTAAAAATAACATCAAAACACCTCAGTCAAATCTCAAAAACGTCGTAGCTTTATGCAATAGTTTCAAAACCTAAAAAAAATTCTCTGCTCATTTCAATAGTGTCATCTACCTCAAACGTACTCTAAAATCATGCTCCCTTACCAAATACATCATTCAAAGCTCTCATAGTATCACAATGGTTCAGAAAATATATGAACAGTTCACAAAGTACAGACAAAATACAATTTCATAAGTGTGAAGTTACCCAACTGTGAAATTGCGTAAACATGAAGTTATCCAACGGTTTAATTACGTAAACATCTGTCACTGACGTAGTAAAAAAAAAGTTTGTCTCTCTCAGTTAAATGATCAGATAGCTGTGTAATTATGTGTTAGAGAAATATGGTACCGATGTGTAAGGTTGTATAAGCAAATACCATATTAGCTAGGGCTCCTTGTGCTTGCCAAACACATGATACACAAAGTAAGTGTGTACCCCCCTGAGGATAAATGTAATTATATCCTCAAGTGTTACAGATTACAGCAATGGAATGAAATGTATCACGGAAAACTTTCTTTGTAATTCAAAAATCTTGAAAAATAAATGGTTTAAGTACAAAATTGATCACTCAAATGTGTGTCCTGTAGCGCTAAATGTGCGTCTTGCTGTAAGATAATTCTGTGGAAGTGTCGTAGTTATCGTCCTCTGTAAGCAAAGTTCTGCTGAAGTCAATGTACTTACCTCATCATAAACGAAAGTGAAATGCTTTGCGAATAAATATCGTAGTTATTATGTTTATTGGCGTGATGAAGAAAGTACTGTACGGTAACGTATTGTTGTGCCACGAAAAAGGCTGTCTCATTGTTGCTATACCACAAAAGTTACTACTAAAACATATTTTACTTTCCAGAAGAATTCAGAAAAACTGTGCAGATATAAAACAGAAACACCGCAAAAGCAACATTGTAAATTGTCACTCATTAGTAGCGTCGTGATAAAATCATGTAGCTGTCACATACACTAACCACTGTGTCATCTGGTATCTCACAGAAAGTACTTTAAATCCAGAATGTATTTTCAAGTAAACCAAAATGTTGCATTAAAATCTCATTAGCAGTACTGGTAAATGTTCTAAGTATGTGAGCCTTATAGACGTTACAAAATCGTGCAATTAACAAGCAAGAATGTACACACACAATAACACTGTGTCGTCTGTTCACAATAACAATACATTCGTAATTTCTGTTTAAAAATGTTCCCTAGGTTCTAGACTGGATATTTAACTTCAAACATTGTTGTATGTTCACAGATTTTAAGTCTGACAAAGCATACTAGAAATGTGAAGTGAAAAGTTTTATACCAAAGACTAAGTTAAAAAGCAGATTATCTCTCAATAAATGGTTTTACATGTGAAATGTGGTGTAAACCTTTACTCTTCCTAGTACGCAGAGTTTCAACTTCAACGCAATTATCATGTGGTATATGTTGGTGAGGAGTGCTAAAAATTTTCTCAAGGTTAGCGTCTATGTTATTCTTCTCTGAGCCAGCTGGCGCACGCGGCTGCCTGTGGTGCGAGTCATTGTCTGTTCCTTTGTTGGCGCGCGTCGTTATTGGGATTTGGAGACCTAACTTCTACAAATTCACCTTGCCCAGAGGGCCCAGCCCTGTTTATTTCCCGCCAGTTCTGATGAAATTCAGGTCTGTCGTTACGATCACATCGTATGTCGTCATGTCGGTAGTTCCTGTCGTTTCTTTCTTGTCGGTTAAGTGGTGGAGAATTTCTCCCTGAATCGTAACTGCGCACTGGACCGTTGCGTCTAAAGTTATTCTGTCTCCCGTAATAATAATTATTTTGGTTCCCATATTGTCTGTTTCTCTGATTGTCTCTGTAATAGTCATTACCGCGGAGAGGTGATCTTTCCCTGTAATTATTACTACTCTGCCAACGATTGTCATACGGGTGGTGTCTGTTTTGGTCACGATTTGTGTGGTGACAATAGCCTTGTCGCGTCCAGTTATCGTTTCTGTCGTCACGGAATTGTGACGGATGTGACCTGTAGTGATTGTTTTCCTGTTTTCGCATACCGCGACAGTCTGTGTCAATTTCTAAATCTTGTAAGAGTCCCTGAAAAGCTTCAATGTCGTCTTTGCAACGTCCTGCCAAAATAATACGTCGTAAATGTTCAGGCAATTTGATTAAGCAAATGCGGATGAGTTCTGAGGGGCTGTATGGGTTTGACAGGTACTGATTCTTGTGCAACATGTCTTCAAAATATTTCACAAGACTGGAAAATTCAGATTGTTCGAAATGTTTCATCATTATGATGCCATGTTTTACTCGGTCTTGTGTGGCTTGAGACCAATATGCTGAGAGGAAGGCATGATAAAACTCTCCTTCACTGTGGCAATCGTGAATGACCGATCGCATTCTTACAGCTGGTTCATTCTCTAAATAGCCACACATAAATTCTAATCTGTGTTCTAATGACCAGTTGGGAGGAAAACAATGAGAGAATAGATGGAGCCACGCTTGTGGATGAATGTCGTTGCCAGAATTCTTAAATGTTTTGAATTTACGTGTAGTAATGAACAGCTTATAGTCAAAATCATCATGTCGGCGAGTCGCATATCGGTCATTGTTACGTCGTTTCGGCGGTTCCATTTCAAAATTCGGTGCACCTTGCCAATTTCTTTCATAATTTCCGAAATGCGCTGTGTTATTATTTTGTGGCTGTTCCATATTTCTGTGTCCCTCATCCCGTATTGGGGCGCGAGTGTCCTCGGAAATACATCATTCTTGTATTACCTGTGTCAGCTGATCTTGTACTTCCCGGATTTCTCTTTGGTGTTGCGTATTAATTTGATTCAGATTTTGTTTCAGTTTCCTAATTTGTTCACACTTTTCTGTCTCATTAAAGACTACCGGTTTTGTGTCATTCAGATTATCATCTATCTTCGTAGATAAATTAGTGAACTGATCCGAAAGTTCGGCTACTTTCTCCGATAGTGTACTTATTTCCTCAGTGTGTTTTTCTCAACCAAGTTTCAGAGTATCTACTGTGTCCTTTAAGTTTTCCTGAGTTTTTGCAAGTTGCGTCACTGAATCGGTAGATGCAACTGAGTCAAATTTAGCTTGCAAGGTCTCATGATTTTCATGAACAATAGTTTGCAGTTCTTTTATGGCTGCTTCGTGATTCTGTAATGCATTTTCATGCCGCGAAAAAATAGGTTGAAAATGCTCACAAATTTGTGTTTTTACGTCATTACAGACATTTTGACATTTCGATTCAATGTTATGTAACTCAGTAGTTAAATCTTCACGTGTTTGTTCAACAGTTTGTTCCAATGAGTCTAACTTTTGAAGCTGTTGCTGTGTTTGTCTCTGATTTTGTTCCATCATGTCCAACTTTTGAAGATTTTGTCCCATTTGTTCGTGATTTTGTTCAAGCGTTGTGTCTAACTTTTGTAGCCTTTGTCCCATTTGTTGCATTAACTGTAATAACAATGCACTGGTGTCTGAAACATGTTCCTCAGTGCTTTTCGCCAGTGAATTTTCACCGGCAACATTCACATTTTGACAAGCAGAAAATGTTTTTTGACTCATTTGAGAAAACGGTGAGAACCCAAAACCTAAGTCTACAGTATTTGCAATATTGTGTTCTGTCATTCCCGATTCCTGAGGCGAGCTGTTGCCGACCGATCGATCGATAATGCTTCCCTGTTCACTACCTGTTTCACTGTCTACACCATTATTTGACGCCCGCTCCATTTCCCTATGAACAGTTACCAAATTACTCCTTTGAATGTCTGTTAATTCATTACACAGCGGTGCTGGTAAGCTACACTCGTCGTCACTATTATTTCTCAGTTTACTTTGGAGCCTAGCGTTACGTTTTTCACACGCCATTATTGTCACAATATTTCACACGATAACACAGAAAAGCACAATTTGAAGAGCAAAAGTAAGAGAACACATTAACATAGCACTGAAAATAATATCTCGTTAATTGCAAGCGCAGCAGCGAAATACTTGGTGCAAATCTACATGCATGCCACAACTGTTTTACTGTACAAGAATGAAAAACTACAACTACAAAGGAAATTCTCTCTACAATTACGCGCTAGCAATAAACAATAGCTACACTAATTACACAAACTACAAGAAAAAAATCAGAAGATTCCAGTGAGGTATCCTCAGCTAAGGGTCGACATATGAAACGTCCCCTTTGAAAAATTATACAAGACTGTGCTTAACCTGACACACAATATTTTTAGCGCAACGCAATCTGACTTTCAAAAAATCCCAACGAAAGAATGGCCCTGACTAACATTAACCTATACCTTTCACAAATCACTTACCTCACAAAAATCTTCGTTACTGGAACTACTGCAATACAGCGAGCGCCACTACAGCTAGCTAAATAAAAGATTCAAACTATGGAAGGCACTAACTACTGATAGGCATAGTTAGCAAATGAAAGATTTTAATAGGGAACAAACAATGTATTTACCTTAATAGTCATAATATATATAGCAGTTCATGACAAATTACAAAACTCCGCCATCTCTCTCCCCACATCCACCACTGCTGGCGGCTCACCTCCAACTGCGCAACGCTACGCGCTGTTCACAGCCAGCTGCCTAACACTACAATGGCGAGTATTACAACAATGCAAAGCAGCCACAGACTGCACACAGCACAGCCAGTGATTTTCATACAGAGGTGGCGTTACCAATAAAAAAACCTAAACAGCCTACTTACAACCTACACTGCACTGTTAATGACTGGAAACATGTTGCCTGGTTCAAATTGTACCGAGTGGATGGAGGCGTACGGGTATTGAGACAACCTCATGAATCCATGGACCCTGCATATCAGTACGAGACTGTTCAAGCTGGTGGAGGGTCCTTGATGGTATGGGATGTGTACATTTCTAGTGATATGAGACCCATGATGCGTCTAGATACAATTCTGACAGATGACACCTACGTAAGCATCCTGTCAGATCACCTGCATTCATTCATGTCCATTGTGCATTTCGAAAGACTTGGGCAGTTCCAGCATGACAATGCGACACCCAACACATTCAGATTGCTACAGAGTGGCTCCAGGAGCATTATTCTCAGCAAACACTTCTGCAGGTCACCAGACTCACCAGACATCAAAATATTTGGGATGTCTTGCAACATGCTGTTCAGATGGGATCTCCACCCCCTCGTACTCATGGATTTATGGAAAGCCCTGTAGGATTCACATGTAAATTCCCTGCAGTACTACTTCAGACATTAGTCCAGCCATGCCACGGCGTGTTGCGGCACTTTTGTGTGCTTGCAGGGGCTGTACACGATATTAGGCGGGTGTACCAGTTTCTTTGGCTCTTCAGTGTATAATAACCAGTATGAAAACACAACACAAACAACAGAAACACAGAATCTGCAACACTCAGCGAACTTAGGATAAAACTGCAAAACGAAAAACTATCATTTGAAAAGTAGGTGAGGGGAACACAATAATACATTTTAGACAGAGAACAATACATTGAAAAAACACAAAAATTCGTCTCAAAAAATAACATTACAAAATTAAAATCATATCCAACAAATATATTCAAAACAAAAGTAAGAAACGCTCTGAAAAATATGGACATCATGCTGGATAACATGAAGTAAAGAAATCTGACACAGATTAATCCCACGGCACCTATTCTATGAAGCCAACCAAAGATTCATAAACTGAATCCTCCTGTGAGGATTTCATAAAACACCCCACTTACACACTTGCTGGATCAAGTTAAAATTAGTATAAGAAGACATCATGTTACAGAAATTACAATTCTACGATATAAATGGAACAGCTTATGAGTGATTTAAGTCATATCTACATAATAGGAAGCAAAAAGTTCCTTTATATGGTTTAAGGAAGTTTCCCACGTCACTAACTGCGGTGAAATTACATTAGGAATTCCACAGGGTTCGATCATGATTCCACTTCTGTTGTTGACAAATGTGGATGACCTACCTTCTTTTCTGAAACAAGAAGCTAAAGTGACACGGTTTGCTGATGAGACAAGCATCATTATTAATCCAGTAAAAGAAACTCCAATAGAAAATGATGCAAATAATGTCTTTGGAAAAATTATTGATTGGTTTTCTGCACATGGGCTTGCTCTGAACTTTAAAAATACACAGTACATCCAATTTTCTACTAAAAGAAGTACAGTTGCTTCAATAAATGTAACATACCAACAGAAGTCAGTAGCCAGGGTAGAGAATAATAAGTTTTTGGGTGTACATATAGATGAGAATTTTAATCGGAGAATTCATATTTTGGATCTTCTAAAGTGACTAGGTTCAGCAACTTTTGCAATCAGAATAACTGCTAATTTTGAGGGTATAGAAATTAGCAAGCTAACATTCTTTGCATATTTTCACTCTCATATGTCATAGAGAATAACTTTGAGGAGTAACTCGACACTTAGGCAAAAAGAATTCATTGTTCAAAAGAAAGTGGTTAGAATAATGTGAGGGGCTTATAGTCACACATCTTGTAGGTATCTGTTTAAAATGTTAGAAATTCTTAGAACAGCCTCGCAGTACTTTTACTCAGTAATGAAATTTGTTCTCAGCTACATGAACTAGTTTAAAAATAAAAGTGATATTATAATACCAGAAGAAAGGGAGACTTACAGTATCCTCTAGTTAACGTATCTTTGGCACAGAAAGGTGTAAAATATGCTGCTGTAAAACTTACTAGGTGAAATAAAATATGTGACAGAC
The DNA here is from genome assembly GCF_023864345.2 of Schistocerca serialis cubense. NCBI lineage: Eukaryota > Metazoa > Arthropoda > Insecta > Orthoptera > Acrididae > Schistocerca > Schistocerca serialis. The sequence continues at coordinate 210,058,720 of NC_064642.1, forward strand.
ACCAGTGATAGTTTCAAAAATAAATAGAAAATCTTCTTGACAATGCCTTCTACATCATGGATGAATTCTTGAATATGAATAAACAAATCTATAGATACAATATATGCATTTTATGCCATTTAAGGAATTGTGGTAGGTAATAAAAATTTTAAGCTTTTTCTTCAAAAAAGAAAGAAAGAAACCTTGATTGATGTGTACATTTCTTATGCACTTGACACATTCCACATCATAAAAGTTACCATGAGATTGATCAATGGAACATGTAACTAACAGACCCATGAAAAGTACTACACTGCTAATAAAAGTTGTAAAGATCCCAGAAACAGTGAAACACCTCTCATTTGATGTAGAAAGCATGTACCCCAATACACTAGTACCAGAAACAATAGAAGATATAGATAAGAACCTGAAAAATTATAGTGATCTCCTTGATGAACAGATCTAGGAAATATACAATTAGTAAAACTCATAACAGAACAAAATTACTTCCAATTTTAATCATTTTTATTTACAAGAATATGGATTATCAATGGGGTCCACAGGTTCAACAGCCTTAGGAAAAATGTTTGTAAACCACACTGAACAGATCAATTTCACAAAATTAGTAGCAAAGGAATACAACATATTACATTGGTTCAACTGTATGGATGACATCCTTCGCTTAATAGATGAACCATAAACAAAAATTGAAAAACTACATACAGTCATCAACAAAGTACATAAAACATAAAATTCACAATTGAAAGAGAACATAATAACCAAATTAACTTCTCATAACAATCAAAAAATTACACAATAACATAGTGTTTGAAGCTTACTATAAACCAACAGCAACAGGCATTACCATCCCCCAATCCTCAAACAAACCACACTCACAAACGCAAGCAGTACTTCGACACTTGCTCCATAAACTCAACACAGTGCCAGTCCCCAAAGGAAACTACCAAAAACAACTTCACATAGTAATGGGGATAGCACAAAACAATAGTTACAATAGTAATATAGTCACAGAACTAAACAACAAAATTAAAAGTAAAATAAAAGCAGAAAGCAGCAAACCACAGATAGCAACACAACAAAACCTAACACAAACACTCAGTATCATAACAACTACGCAGAATAATCAGAAAAATATGGTAGAAAACACAAGATGGTACACAATGACATACACACAAATACTCACACATAAAATCACTGACATTTCCAAAAGACAGGGAATAAACATAGCAGTGGCAACACACAATATTATACAAAAAGACACTACAAAACTGAAAAAAACAGAGACATATACCAGAAAGCAGGTATATATCAACTACCATGTGACACTTGTGATGGCATATACATAGGACAAGCAGGTAGAATATTTGATGCCAGATACAAAGTATACATGAGAGCTTCGAAGTATGGGACGGACATTCCACATTTGCTGAACACCTAAGAGAATATAAACACAAACCATTCACTAGAGAAGAAGACATGAAAACTGTTAGAATCAACAATAAAAAACACTTCCTGTACCTGCAAGAAAATTGCCACATAGAGAAAAGAAAAATAGAAAAGAAAACCCTGTTGAATTATCACATGCACATACCAAACAATTTATTGTTCGCACTAATATATAAAATAACAGAATAACACTCAAAAAGAAGATTATTACTGTAACAATAATAATAGTACCACCCAACACCTTTTCAGTCACTTTTCCATTTACCCCTCCACAGAAAATTTAAACGAAAACTCAAATATGTTGATCACCAAAGCTTTCAACTACTTGCTAACAGCTATTACATTCATATTCAATACTCTACATCTCAAACCACCAACCCGCCCTCAACTCCCCTACCCAGCATTCCTCCCCATACACACAAGAAAAATATAATAAGATAATAAAAAAGAGTATATACACACTCTTCAGCTCACTCTCTGCCTCTCTCTCTCTCTCTCTCTCTCTCACACACACACACACACACACACACACACACACACACACACACACACACACACACACATGATATAAACGTCATGAACAGACAACAGTTTTCAACTTATACATCGTTATGCTTACAACATGTAGGTAAACAAACCAAACAAGAAGAAATGTGTAATGAATTCACAATGTTCACGTTGTCATAAGCACAGTGTTCGAACAAATAGTTATAAGAAGTGGCAAAAGAATAATAGTGCACCACAGAGGAGAACGAGAAACATGGTGAACAGTGTGAAAGATAAAGTTCGGAATACAAAATTGCGCTTATGTTTCGGAAATAAAGTGGTAGTGCGACCTCCAGACCAGATAGAGTAAACGCAGATGCCAAAAACTGTAAGTAACTGCTTATTTACATAAAAAACGCTATGTACACCGTTTGATAATCTAAAAATAACGAAATTGAATCGTTCTAAATCACAGTGAACATGATTAGAGTAAGAAAAAGGCGAAACGCATCTGGGAAAAATAAATTAAGCAGGAGCAAGAAAAGGCGTTTTTATGTACAAAACGAGCAAATAAAACATTATTTTAAAGAAATTACTCAGAAAAGCGCCCATAATGTCTGTGCAATAATAGAGCTGCTCTGATAAAGCACGTACTGTGGTAATGTAACCATGTAAAATACAAGTTTATGTCTTGTGTACAAATAAACTTCAATAGTAACACTGATATTTAAACTTAATTTACTTTTAACTTGTTTGACATTAGTACTGTATGTATCAGAAACTGAAATTACTGAGTGGTGGTTTTCTGAACAGATCTGAAAGTTTTTTAACAAAAGTTTCCTGCCTTGGCTTTTATCATTGCAAGTTGAGACGCCGCAGTTTAAGGGGAATGGCGGCTGGATGATGTCTTCACATCTCGGTACTGGTAGCAATTGTTACATGTACACCTTTTTGTGTTTCGGTGTCATTACGCTCTGGTTAGGCGCATGCCACGTTGCTCTCAGTTCAGTTGGAAATTCTTCTCCAAAACTTCTGTCTTCATGTTTAATGACACTCTAACCAGAGCTGTGGTGCCTTCTCTTTATATCTCGCGCCAGCCGTGTGTCGACTCTTCGTCTCAGCTTGCTTTGCCGTGGCTTGATTGACCACTTGCTAAATTTAAGATGGTGAAACTAGCCCAGTTTGTATCCCTCCCCCTATTCTCCAATCATAGCCTAGTGTGTTAGATGCTATTAAGACGAAGTCAAAATATAGCTCCAGCGTAGTCATCTTCTCTGGACTCGAAAACATCCAAATGACATGAATTATTTATCAGAACACTATGTTTTGTATTTTTCCGCATTTAAAATAATCATGAAAACACAAATTTTAAAATGTTGGTATCCTCCACCTGAAATGCGTAAAATGAGGACACCATATTTTTTGCTGTTTTCCATTTCCGATTACAATTGTTCATGCACTATCTTGCCAACCATGTCTTTAAATTTCATTGGAAACTGTACAGCATGAAATATAAGAACAATTACAAAATATAGTATCCATAAATAGTTAAAAACCAGTATCAGCTTATGCACAATACAATTAATAAATTAGAAATTGTCGAAGATGAGTTTTACTTTAAACAAGTTGATACAGTTTGCGTCGGTGCACAAGATCAAAAATTACATACAGTATATCCACCTCTGCTTCAGCTCATCAGCACAGTCAGTAAATTCTGCCTCTCTTATTTGTACACCACAGTAAATTTCCTTTCTTTGTCTGTCTCTGTTTAATGCTACATTAATGACACAGTAATGTCTTCATTTGATACGCCTCAGTTCACTTTTGCTACTTGTTGGAACAAGTCTCAGCTTCGTTAGTCGACGCCTTAACTAGACTTGCTGCCATCAGCGCATGCTCATTGGTGCAATTTCCCAGTATATTATATTTTGCCAAGTGTAGTTTCAGTATTTACGTAGATGGTTGATGAGTGAAGAATTGGTTTCATTCTGTTGGAACCGTTGTGGTGTGACAACATTATGGTGCTGTGAACAGTCTTTGATCGAAAAATTATTAGTCTTTAACAAAAATAGGGAGAACTAGCATAGAAGCGGCATAGAGCGTTGCATTAACAGCTAAGGGGCATCAGTCACAAGCATTGTAACACGTGGGTCATAATAAATGATAGGTCAGTGGATTGTGCAGCGAAAGTAACCAGTCTCAGCAGTGAACAGTGCTGCACATCAGTAGTCGTTTGGCAAGGGGGGCAAAGCCATTATACCAAGAGAGTCTCTTGTTCTGTCTATGTGACTAAATGCCAGGTTTTAGTCAAAGAAATGGGTACTGGAGGCATATAACTAAGTCTGGGTTGTACGGGATGGATCACTCTTCATCGTCAGAAGTCAGCAGTACCATCATGACGCCAGATTGACACCAGACAGCAGGACAACTGGGCTCCACCAGCTGCCGCTGTGGGTTCGAGACTAGGCTGGGCCTGTCATCTAAACTAAGTTCTTTACGGGACATAGTGTCTCCACCCTGCCAGTCTACCATCCACTCCGGCCAACGCTGAGTTACTAGTAGGACTTGGTGACACAACTGCAGCCCCCAGCCGACTTCTGTCTAAGGGCAGCGGTCTTTACACCATGGATAGCAGTCTGATTCATCCCCACTCATTCAACCCCAGCATTCGAGACAAAAACGTGCTATTCAAGAAGCCTGCAGTTCACATCAGATCAGTTTCTGTTGGAGAGACTGGGACAACTGTTCTGAAAGGAGAAGAAGACAAAACAAAATAAAAACATTAAGGTCAATGTAGTTATGGATGCTGTAGATGGAGGACAAGAAGAAGAGGATGATTATGATGAGAAAGATGATGGTGATATCAATGTAACGATGCGAAAGAAGAAGACGAAGATTATGATGATTAGGAATGGTAAGGTGGTCTCCAACGAATCTTCAGGAGACATCTACATGAGTGAATTGGTAGAGACACAAATTTTCCTGCTGGCTTGGAAACCAGTGGGCGATAATTCACATTGTAATGAAATAACGTCTATTGGAGAGGATGTTTAAGAAGCATGGATTATGGCTGGATGTTGCAGAAAATAAAGTAAATTTCTTAATGCTAAGATGTGAAATCTGGTTTCGCAGGACAGAGCCGGCCAGGTTATAATTGCGGAAAGGGGCCAAAATCAGTTACTGTCAGCTCCACAAAACATACAATCTTTATTTTCCTAAAACACTTAATCACACATGCCCTTGAAAGCATTCAAAAACAATACCACTGAAGGCCCGGACACAAGCTATTAAAATTGCCTTAAAGAATACACACGGCTGAAAACCTTAGTTACAAAATTTTGCATAAAAACTCGGCTGAAGGCCACATACTGGAGATAGAAGAACTGAGGACTTAACGTCTGGATAACGGGAATTTCAGATAGAGAAGAAAATTTTAAAAGGTTTTAAACAAGTGACTTTTAAAATTTTAATTTAAGACGGCTGAAGGCCTTATCTTAACATTAAAACAAACTAAATTAATAGACGGCCTGTAAAGACAAACTGTCAAGCAATAAACGGCGCGAACACGAGCCGCGCACTGCTCAAGGTGTACAATAAAATAACATTGAATCTTTCTTAGGGAAACGAAGTGCTTCGTTAAATAACGATGTATATCTTTCTTAGAGAAAAGAAGTGCTTAATCAAAAAACGATGAACTTACTCCATTGAGCCAGATCTCTACCAATTAATCCAAGGCTGGGTAAGGTGATGAGGTAAATTGCACCACTTTCGCCAATGTGTTTGTTAAATCAACAGTAAGCTTTTCCTCTCTGGTCATCCTGCTATTCATTCTGAGATACTTAAATGTTACTTTTTGCTAACATGAAATGATTTCTGTGTTTACCTTGCAAATTCTCTTTGCACTTTAAGCTGCAAGTTAGATCACAGCAGCACACTTGTGTACACTGTAAGGGATGTTTTTGTTGGATGATAGTTTCCTGAGATGTCATCAATGAGTATCGGCATTCAGATCATACCGCCATGCTAAATGCTTTCGAAGATATATGGATGCTACTTTTGTTCCAGTACAAGAAATTATCAGTTACCTTACTAATTCTTGATGCACTTTAGGCTTTAAGCTAGATCAGCAGTAGTGCTCATGTGTGTTTTGAAACCTTTTAAATGTTTTCAAAACATTTTTAAGTTTTTCGAAACCATTTTAAGTGTTCTAAAACAATTTGTGATTATTTGATGAATTTCATGTTGACAATTCTGCATATGTTTTAAAAGTTATACAGGTAATTTAAATATGGAAATATTTAATTTGAAGGTAAATGGATATTGTAAGTGTGGTAGGAACATCGAACTTTCTTTTCAAGACACATGGGAATAACATTAGTAACCGTCATCAATAAGTGCATTGGCCACTCTAAGTTAGAAGTGCTCATGTGTACTTTCAGGTAGGCATCTGAGCATACAGCAATGCTAAAGCATATTTTTGAGCCCAGCAAAGATGAATGCTCTGGGGCTACATTGTAATTTCGTTTTAATGGTAGACGAAACTATAAGTCCTGATTAGAGGAGAGGGGAGGGATTACAAACCACAAACGGTCTAGTTCTACCATTTTCGATTCCTTTTATTTTCAGTCTAGCACAATTTGTCTAGTTCTGTTGTCATACATTCCGATGTCTGTTTCATTTTAATGGCTCTTAAAATACTAGGCCGTCATTTGTAGGAAAGAGCAGTGGAGGGCTAGGGGAAAGGGAAGGCGAGGTCTTAAAAATAACAACTGGGTTAGTTCAACCGAGCTGGATTTTCAACATTTGTTTTATTCGCTTATGTTATTTATTTATTTAAAGATACTACATGTTGCCCATTTTAATACTACACCGTGATTGACTGGAGAGGAGGTGGAGGGGGAACACGAGGAGCGAGATGAATGAAGGGTTGTCGCTTGTCATACTATAGAAAAGGCGGAGGGCATGGCAGGTCGCCATCTTGGACTGGGCAGTCAGTGCCCCTGCATGTAGGCTATCCGCTGCCACACATATACGCAACCTGACACTCAAAGGTCGCAGCTCAGCAATAGCTATAGCACTACAGCTCATTTGATTAATGTAATTGTGATACCCAAGCTGGAAATCATTATAAATCACCAGACAATCAGTTTCCCAAAACGTCGTTTCCCAAGTTTTGTGTTTTATGTGCAGAGTGTACTTACAAGAAGACTAGGTAAGTTACAGGGAGTAATTAACTGAGACTAGAAGAAACAGTAGAGTATAGAAATTGTAGGGGCGTGAATAATCGTAAGTCAGTAACAAGTGAAATATGATACCGTGGATGCTGTATGTAATAAGCGTGCTTATACAATAAATTTGACGCAGTCAGGAACAGATGAAAGATAGCAACAACTGACATACAAGAATGATGAAAACAAAGAAAATTGGAAATTGTTACGTGTTTTATTACACGAAGAAATTTTTGCTCTTTACTACGTCAAACACTCATGAATTCAAAGTGTATCACATCCGATACACACAGCAGCACGACTTCTCTGTTGTATTCGTTATCCTGATAGGCTAATTACATGAATGAAACAGTGATATCGTATCAGTCTGACACTGTATCCACAGGTTTTCTCAGTAATTACCCCTTACAGATAGCTCAGTCGTGATGTTCGCTCGCATGCTGCGCCAGTCTGTATGCTGCTGAGAAGTGACGTTCGTAGTAGTCTTTACAATTCCGGAAACAGTAACTGGTATTTGTTTGAAGGAGGGACACAACGACGTAAAGTAACTAGTTATAACCTTACAAATACTCCTATTGTCTTCAACAGAAAGCGAAAGATATAAAGTTCCATCGCATCAGAATGGGTTAACTGCGTATTTCTATTGTCTGACGCAAATTGTTTACTGTTTGTTTGAATTATAGGAAACACTTCTGCACAATTTAGTACTGCATAGTTGAAAAACATCATTAAGTTCTTTCACGATGATCAGACCTCTGAATACATAGAAGCAAGAAGAGCCACACCAATAGTGACAGTCTATTATTAGAGAGACACTATGCTTTGAAGAATCTATTATACAGAGTGTTTAAAAAAAACTCATCTGATTTCACAAGAGTACGTCTCCTATGCAGTACCATTTCAACGTCGACAGTTCATGTGGTTACTGGTAGAGATCTCCTTCATACAGTATACACGCACGCGCACTCGATAATCTGGCTTTGTTTCCACAGCTGCATCAACATGACAAAAATTTTGATTTGAGTAAAACGCAATGAGACGTGATAGTGATGCGATATCTCTCACACCACGCTCATTTCCTAAAACTGAAGCGATCGAGTTAGTAGAGTAAGAGTGTAATGTTCTTTATTAAAAAAATATATATTTAATTGCAGATAATGAGTACCTGCGCACATAATAAATAAATGAAATTGTCGTACTTGGTCTTCTTTATGGTACATTGAATAAATGCGTGCCTAAGGAATGGATACGTAACTGGAGTTATCATGTAGGATGTGGTAACTGCAAGTGGCGTGCTTACTCTGTGTTATTGTTTGCAAGACTTTATACGAACTGACTGGGCAATTCAGTTCCCAATGCCAATCAAGAAATACACTCACTGCAAAATGCATTCAGCCCCCTAGGCACTGAATACTCTGGCCCTGTTCAGTGCTGGTAACTCTGGTCCCTGTCCACATAAAAAATAAACGAACTGTCTCCCATCTGAAGAAGCAACGCTGGAACGCAACATATTCTGGTCTCTCATAAAACAAATATAAAAACATGTTATATTCAGGCTCAGCGGTGTGCAATGCTGACGGTAGTACTTTGGAATGTACATGGAATTCTTTTAGCTGATAAATGAAAACATTGAAGAAAAATCCAATGTCTTTGAAAAACATGTGATCTGGAGAGGGAGACGGTACTGATTGTGCTCAATTATTAACACAGATTTTTTTAGTAAAATTGTATTCTAGTTATGTTCGGCTTTCCAAAACATCTGACAATTGAAATTACATTACTCAGAGAAATTAAATCCTTTTCACTAAATGATTAACAGACAATGAAATTTATACTGCAAATTCATTAAAAAATCATAAATACAAATCATCAAATTACATATACCCATGTTAACAAATCATAGAAACATTACAAAAGGAAAATATCTAATACATCTAACTATCCTTTCCATCAAATCAGTTTATGTACAGTCTGGTGTCACTCAACAATTACCAATTATGAGGCAACTCATCTATACTAAGGCGCTGGCAAAGCGTGAGTCATGAATATTATCATTTTTACCTTGCTTGCAAGAAGACTTCTGCTTACAAGTTCTAGTAATTCCTACACTTGGTGGCTTCATACAGCACACCACAAAAGCTGTCTACTTCATCCTCTTTCGCTCACAGACAGATACCCACAACTGTGCGCCAAGCGCTCTGTTACTCCAACACTACAATCTCCGGCCAGAAACAGTATCTTTGGCTCGACGGTCGTGCACAGTCATCGATCCGCTTTATGAAGCCATCAGGAACACACATCTTTTATAACATAATAGTTTCAGTTTAGTTTATATTAATATTATTATCATATTCGGGTGCCACTTACAAGTGTGCCCCAGTAGACTCCTTTCAAGAGAAGGAAGGATAGTGGAACGTATCTTCAATATGTGGTCTGTTTAATTTAGTACTCATGTGTGCAAATTGCATATTAACGTAAGTTTTGGATCGGTAGATATGTGAATTTTAACTGAGCGCTAGAAACGGAATTCGCTGAAGAGCTCAAGAGCTTCATTTGATCAATATGGTGCGGAAAACAAGAATCACATGGCGGAGCTGGAGAGAAGCATTAGGAGAAATCTGTAGTCTGGGCGCATGGATACCAAAAGAAAGACGCAGTTTGTGGAGGCAGACAACCCTTAGCAAAAGGCTGTAGGACTCATGCTAAACCTTGAAGGGCTCCAGCAGCAGTAGTCATCCAAAAACCTACGTTTTCGAGAAGGCTGAGCGAGTGTTAATTTATTTCAGGCTATGTTACTAGAGAATTAGCAATGTAGAAAACAGTGGGCACCCTAATCCTATCAAAATTGTACGAATATACATACTAGGAACAGTGAAGTGCCTGACGTCACATTCGAACCAAAGGTTAGAAATAGTGGTGGCAGGGAATTCTTGGAGGTGTTTGGTGTCTCTGTTGACTGAGGATGGACCTGTACCCACTGGCGTTTCCAGCTCAGTTGCGCAATTTTGTTCATCACACATGAGCAACCGGAAAATATCAACAGTAGCCTAGCAAGAGACCTTAACTGGCGCTGTGAATTTAGACTTTTGACTGTGACACTAACTGTACGTCGGTAATGTAAATAAGTAAATCCTAGGAAAAGTCGTTACGTCACCTTTTACCTTGCTGATTGATAAGTAGAGTGATGCTTATTATTTGATTGTGAAATTCTTCTTTGTTTCGTTGAATACTCTTTGATGACTAGTTTGGTTGTAACGGTGAGTGTCAGTTTTATCGACTTGGACAATATAGTGCATAGTTGTTAGGCAGATTCAGAAGTATCGTGGCGATTGGTCTCCCAGTTCGCGCTTGTAGATAATATTATTGTGACCACAGACAGGAGTTTCTAGGAAGATATCGTTAATATTTGTTCTTTTTAATCAGAATTAACGCCTACCAGAAAGACTACGGGATTTCTGGTTAGTGAGAATTCTGTTCAAACTAATCAGAGGAAATAGGGCCTCATCCTTATTGTCTTTTTACCAGAGTAGTGTATCATTTACTCGATGTTGTAGCCGCTTACTGAGATGTGTTTGGTCAATGCAAAAAGTAACTATGTGACACCAGTTGGACCGCAACCTGAGAACAATTGCATACCAGATAAAGGCAGACGGCTTTTAGCAGATAAAGGTCGTGCGGATCGACGACGAGAACACAAATGGAGGCGCGAATTGTCGTCCATGAATACGAATGCCTCGCCAATATGCTGCCGATATGGTTGTACTATCGGTCGGAGGATGGCATACACGTTTCTTACAGTCGTTACGTCGCCTTCCATGACCACCAGCAGTGTACATCAGCTCTACATAATGCCACCCCAAAACAGCAGGGAACCTCCACCTTGGTGCACTCGCTGGACAGTGTGTCTAAGGTGTTCGACCTGACCGGGTTGCCTCCAAACACGTCTCCGACGATTGTCTGGCTGAAGACATATACGACAGCCATCTGTGAAGAGAAAGTAATGCCAATCCTGAGCGGTCCATTCGGCATGTTGTTGGGCCCATCTGTACTGCGCTGCATGGTGTCGCGGTTGCAAAGATGGACCTCGCCATGGACGTCGGGAGTGAAGTTGCGCATCTTGCAGCCTATTGCGATGTCCTGTGGCTGCACGAAAAGCATTTTTCAACATGGTGGCGTTGCTGTCAGGATTCCTCCGAGCCATAATCCGTAGGTAGCGGTCATCCACTGCAGTAGTAGCCCTTGCGCGGCCTGAGCGAGGCATGTCATCGACAGTTCCTGTCTTTCTGTGTCTTCTCCACGTCCGAACAATATCGCTCTGGTTCACTTCGAAACGCCTGGACACTTCCCTTGTTGAGAGTCCTTCCTAGCACAAAGTAACAATGCGGACGCAATCGAACCGCGGTATTGACAGTCTAGGCATGATTCAACTACAGGTGTACCTCATTCCTGGTGGAATAACTGGAACTGATCGGCTGCCGGACCCCCTCCGCTAATAGGCGCTGCTCATGCATGGTTGTTTATATCTTTGGGTGGGTTTAGCGACATCTCTGAACAGACAAAAGGACTGCGTCTGTGATACAATAGCCACAGTCAACGCCTGTCTTCAGAAGCTCTGAGAACTGGGGTGATGCAAAACTTTTTTTGATGTGTGTTTATGAGCTGTCCAGGCGGTGGGTCAGGGGTAAGGGGCGTACGGATCTATCGTTGTGCTACTGATCATAATCACACTGTTGTGATTGTGATAGCAGTTCTTAATGTTCACAGTTTTCCTCATATATTTCATTGTAAACTAAGATACATGAACATAATTAACATAAATGGTTGACATAATGTCAAATACTGTAGTATACTTTTTGATACATAATTCTCATAATCTACCAGATTGCATAGCGATGTCTAAATATTCCCTACGAATAATCTCACTTTATTATTTACATAATGTTTATGTTTTATTAAAATATGATATACCAAAACATAATTACGCCGTCTAGTTCCCTGAAGGTGCAGTTCTCTTATACAGGGTGTTTGTTTTGATTTGAGACAACTAAATATCTCGCAAACGACGCATCGTACGAAAAAATCGTTCGAGGTGGGAAGTTAATATTAGTGAAGGGGACATCTTTCTGTGCTACAACTGGCCACCTCCTACGCACCTGTCCTGTAGGGGCGGGGTCAACTTCTTATATTGAAATGGAAAGCCCTATTTCTACTGATTATTAGGCTGCTACGCCAGAAAATACGTACAGTTTTACAGTCTGCAAGTGATGATCGAAGGGATCACTGTGTTAAAAGGAAGTCTGCCTATACCGGCGATTGTACGCAGGCTACTATTTCGATTGTACAAGAGGTGAGATTCTTCTTACACGTCAGTCAGGGGTTTTGAAAATGGTGTAGTGGAACGCTGACACTGGTAGCAAAAACAAAACCAAACTGGAAACATTTGTTGTGATACAAGGGTTTTATTACGTCCATGTCGTTGTTCCTGGATCAGACTAAACGTCTTTTCCAGCCAGAACGTCAAACGGACTGTACTGCAGATCAAATTTTCAACACAAAAGTAAATTTTGAACATAAGTATCAACCTTTATAATACAAAAATTTACGTTTACAATGTAAATGAAATGTAGAATCAAACAGATCGTTTATTAACTGCAAAACCATGCATGCTTGATACGAGAGGCGATAAAACAACACTTTTCTTTTCTTTGAAAAAATAGGGATATTTGATGTGCAACATCGTGGAATATTCACGCTTCAATCTCTGTAGTTTCATGAAGTTCCGATAGATGGCGGCGCTATACGTAGCCTTCAAAATGGCGTCTTTAACGGAGGTACTTTCCAAGCAGAGAATTGACACTGAGTTTCTTTTGGAGAAAACCAGCGGATCGCAGATATTCATAGGCGCTTGCAGAATGTCTACGGAGACGCGACATTCAACAAAAGCACGGTGAGTTGTTAGACGAGGCGTGTCTCATTATCACAAGGTCGTACAAACCTGTCCGATCTGTCGCTTGCCGGCCGGCCGCACACAGCTGTGACTGCTGCAGTGTTGGACTTGTTGGCACTCTCATTTGAGGTGACCGACGGATCACAATAAACATCTCGCTGCAGAACTGGATGTCTCTGTTGGTTGTGATGACACATTCGTCCACCAGTTTGAATACTCAAAGGTGTATGTCAGCTGGGTTTCCCGCCGCATTATAGAAGACCAAAAGCAGCAACAATGGACCATCTGAACGGAACTGCTTGCGCGGTAGGAGGCTGATCGTGAAACCTTTTGTGGAACGTAGTCACATACGATGAAACGTCGGTTCATCACTTCGAACCGGACGCAAAACTGCTGTTTATGGAGCGGTGCCACACTACCTCTCACCCGAGTAAAGAAGTTTAAAGCCGTACCCTCAACCGAAAAAATCTTACTGAAGGTCTTCTGGCACTCTGGAGGGGTTATCCTGTTTGGGTGCAACGATCAAGTCTGAAATGTATTGTGCTGCGCTCAGGAAACTGGAGAAACAACTTCAGCGTGTTCATAGCCAAAAAAATTCAAGCGAACTTCTCCTTCCCCATGACAAGGCAAGGTCTAACATAGGATCCCGAGAGGAACTCACTGAAATGTTCTTCCTCGTCCACCTTACAGCCCTGATCTTGCACCGTCCAACTTCCACTCTTTTGGTCCAATTGAAGGATGTACTCGGCGGGAAGCAGTACATGGATCATGGATAAAGGTGAGGTTACTGATGCAGCAAGATGCTGGCTGCTATGTCGACCAGTGGAGTGGTACCATGAGGGCATCAAGGCCCTTCCAGAAAGGTAAGGCAGTCGCACTGAACGAAGATTATGTTGAAAAATTGTGTCTTGTAATTCTCTTCGGGTTTGCTGACTCGGATTCTAAAATAAACTTGGCTCGATATTTCGGCTATCAAACTGCTCGCCATCTTCAGGAGAACTCTGCTTCTGCTGATGAGTCCCGCTGAGAACTGACGCCAGGCTTTAAATCGACGTCCTATGTAGGCCACCGTACAGTACTCGGCGCATGCGCCACCCATCACGGTTGCTGCCCTCCAAGACTGGGAGGTGCCGCCGCCCTTAGTCTAACATTGGCGACAACGATATATCGTTCTGTTTTGAGGCAGGATAGTACAGGATTCCACGTCCTCCTAAGAGGAAACCCATTATCTCTGTTAAATAAATTAACTGCCAACCTAATTTCAATTGCCCCTTTAAAGACACTGTTCCAAAAACCGGAAGTTTTGACAACTATCAGAGTTTCGTCAAATTTCATGCTGTGTCCTTCACTTAAGCAGTGTTCTGCTCTGCCGATTTTTCCGGCTAATGTAGCCTCGTATGACGGCGATGTTTCACACACCTGTCATGAACTGTGCAAATCGACGGCCGATGTAAGCCTTCCCACACTGACACGGCATTTTGTACACACCGGGTTTCCTAGGCCCCAAATCATCTTTCACAGAGCCGAGTAGCGCCCTAATCATAGAAGTTGTACGGAACACACTCTGAAGGTTGAAATTCCTTAAAATTCTTCCAGTCTTATACGATATGCCTCCAGCATAAGGACGACAGGCCCATGTTCCTCTTCATGCACCTTCTGCGATGTCCCAGACTCCATAGCCCGACGAATCTGCTTCTCAGAGTATCCATTTTCCTTAAAAATAGCCATCAAATGCGCAAGTTCTTGGGTTAAGCTGCCGGCGTCGGAAATGGCATATGCTCTGCGTACGAAAGTCCAAAGGACGCCAGTGTGTTGGTGTGGTGGATTACAACTCTTAGAATGCGGATACTGATCTGTGTGAGTCGGCTTTCGGTGAACACTCTGTCCCAAAGTACCATCTGGTTTTCTATAAACAATAACTTCTAAAAATGGAAGGATCCTATCACTTTCAACCTCCATGGTAAATTTACGTCATTACAACCGTGGCATTCTCCTTGTGATCTGGCAAAACTACTACTTGATCATCATTCCTAAGGGAACGAATGACTGCTCGCTCTGCGAAAGAGATGTTATCCCTCGGTGACCGAGCCCGACGTAATGTGTGGGACACTTCTTGCTTTATTTCTTCCGCTTGGTCCTCAGGTAGGCTGTGTACTGCTTGTTCTACAGAGCATATGAACTCTGTGACAGGAAGTCTCTTGGGAGGGGGGGGGGGGGGGGGGAATTTAAACCTTTCTGCAACACCACCACTGTGGGCCCATCCAACGCCTTGCTAGAAAGAATAAAGTCAGTGCGTCGACGTTTATTCCCTTCTGATACTGCATATCGAGAAAGAAGCCGTTCAGATTTCGAAGATTGTCTGGTAACGGCACTCCTATGTGCCCAGTTCGATATCGCCCATGTGGAAGCATCAACCCACTGCCAAACACCACTTGAAAACTGCAACGACAATTTCAAATGTAAGTAAAATAAACCTTTGGAAACAATATCCAGCTGTCTACGGGTAAAACGAATGCGTTCTCTTATAAGTGTCTGGCTCGCACACTCCTTAATCGTACTAGCTCTCTTACACCGAGCGAGGTGGACTCGCATTCGGGAGACGACGGTTCAATTCCGCGTCCGGCCATCCCTAAATTGCTAAAGCCAAATGCCGGGATGGTTCCTTTGAAAGGGAACGGCCGACTTTCTTCCCCGTCCTTCCCTAATCCGATGAGCCGACTGCTGTGGCCGAGCGGCTCTAGGCACTTCAGTCTGTAACCACGCTGCTGCTATGGTCGCAGGTTCGAATCCTGCCCCGGGCACAGATGTGTGTGATGTCCTTAGGTTGGTTAGGTTTACGTAGTTCTAAGTCTAGGGGACTGATGACGTCAGATGTTAAGTCCCATAGCGCTTAGCGCCATTTGAACCATTTGAATCCGATGAGACCGATGACGTCCCTGTTTGGTCTTCTCCCCCAAAACAACCCAAACCGTATTAGCTCTCTTACTACTAATAAAAAAAAACAAATCTGGCAAAATTAGGAAAGATACCTTCGTCATGGCATCTCAGTAAGGCACCAATAGCCGACCGA
The DNA here is from genome assembly GCF_023864345.2 of Schistocerca serialis cubense. Taxonomy (NCBI): domain Eukaryota; kingdom Metazoa; phylum Arthropoda; class Insecta; order Orthoptera; family Acrididae; genus Schistocerca; species Schistocerca serialis. The sequence goes on from NC_064642.1 coordinate 210,074,897, forward strand.
GACAGACGAAGCAACAGGGAAGTAACCGCTTTTGTGTCATTTACGAGTTCCTAAGCAGGAGCGAATTTTATTGTATCATCTGTGAGCTTTAATAGTTTAGTTTCTTGAGCTTATGAGTGTAAATTTAATATCTTATAACCACAGTTGTCGCGTTTTCGTTTGCGTCGGAAGGTAAACCGATTTTGTGACATGATTCTTCAATTTCTCCAGGCGTATTTTATGACGAAATAAATCTCGGGTGAACAGCCTGGTATGAGTGTGCATAGGACACAATATTTCGGCAATCGACGACGTTGCCATCATCAGGTGCGCTGATGTACTGACTGGCAGTGGTCCGGCGCCATATATATATAGGACAATCCCCCCTCGCGCTCCTCCCTGAGGCGCTTCCTAAGAGTCGGTGCGGTCTGCGCCCCACGCGCGGTCCAGGTACAGCGTCCGTTCTCCCGCCGTCTGGGCGCTGCGTCCTAGGTCTTCTCGTTCAGGACGGTCTGCCGGCACCACTCTCGTTATTCTTCCCTCCTCCCCCGAAGTCAGTACACTCTGGGAAATATCCTTTTTCTATTTAATCCGGCGTGATCGCCGGTTCCCACTCCTTGCTAAGGATGTAACCGCTGTCACGAATGCCGTGGTGTCTGTGCTTTCTGACATGTCAGAAAGAACAGGCACGATGCATTCATAAAACTGATTCGCCTCAATGGGAAATGAATCCACAATCTTCGTCGTGGATAACATTTCGTTCTACCTCCGGGAGGAGCCTAAAATAAGCGAGGACGCGGACGGGAACTGCAGATAGATGGCGCTGTCTCAGAACGTGAGTTGGCAGGGAAGCGTGCCGAGATTGTCCGCATATGTACCATACACGTTCCGGATAGCGCAAAGGTTAACGCCACTGCCTAGAAAGTAAGAGATCTCAGATTCGAATGCTAGTGTGAGACACATTTTCATGATCCGCATAAGGTCCTGAAGAAGCTGATATCAATAGTTCCTCCCATTTCCTTTCCTTTCTCCCCCCTCCACTTTCATTTTACATAAATGTACAGAAATGTCTGGGTCCCCTTGCGATTCATTATTATGTGCAGCGACTTAAAGTTGGGTATTTTCAGCGTATGGTGACACGAGTGACATTCCCTTATAACATATATGTTCCTCGATTCCCATCGGTGGGTACAAGACTGTAACGAGTGTGTGATTTTCACTCCGCTGCAGAGTAAAAATCTCATTTAGGTTTTCCGTGATTTTCCTAAATCCCTCCAGGTAAATGCCGGGATGGTTCCTTTGAAAGGGCACGGCCGACTTCCTTTCCCATCCTTCCCTACTCAGATGAGACCGATGACTTCGCTGTTTGGTCTCCTCCCGCAAAAACCCAACTCATTCTGGAAACATCTCACAGGCTGTGGCTAAGCCATGGCTCCGCAATGTCCTTTCTTCCGGGGGTTCTAGTTCTGTAAGTTTCGCAGAAGAGCTTCTGTGAAGTTTGGGAGGTAGGAGATGAGGTACTGGCAGAATTGAAGCTGAGGGGACGGGTCGTGAGTCGTGCTTGGGTAGCTCGGTTGGTAGAGCACTTGCCCGCGAAAGGCAAAGGTCCCGGGTTAGATCTCGGTCCAGCACACAGTTTTAATCCGTCAGGAAGTTTCATATCAAGACTGTAACGGCTTATGTTGTATCAGAACGACAAGTATTTTTAATTGGTTTCTGAACATTAATGTTATGTAGCGGAATATTAGAAAGTTGACTGTTAAGTAATACTTCTCATAATACCACTGAGCATCAAAAAGCACGCACATGAAATCGTTCATCTGAAAAGATATGACTATTATTGTTATATAATGGTGTGGACTGTGGCAGAGCTTGGAGCCAACAATAGCACACCAGGAAATGGGCATCGATCGCCACCAGTCGCAGACATACATGCTTAATGTCCCTGCAGAAGTCGCCACTCCCGTATCATCAATCTTTCATGCCAGGGCGTGGAACCATCGTCAGGAAACTTCTACAGCCTAACAGACTGCTACGTGACAACAGCCGCTTCGGTCATTGACTCTGTTACAGAACATTTCCATGTGAGACAGAAACACGACCATTCCCCCAGAGTCATCCAGTAGCAGCTGCATTTAAACCCCGTCTGGATCAGCGATCGTTATTGGACAGCTGGGTAGCAATGAGATGTCCAGCCAGTATTGTTGAAAGCCGTATTGACGATGTGGCTGTCTCTACCATCACTAAGCTTCAAACCTCTGTCTGCTGCCTGATCATCCAGATAAACTGGCACTTCAGAATTCCGTTGCCTTCCCAGAACTATGATATATGGAACCCAACCTTCCCTGCCCATGCCAAGATATCGACGGGGGAGCTCCGGACCTTACATCAGTGGGCGTGGTGCAGCTGGAACCTCATAAGCTTCCCTTGACACGGCAGGTGCAGCGGAGGCATATGCCTAGTGCTGTTACCTACCGAGACTGTGCCGGATGGCATGTATTAGCCTCTGTCACACCCATACTAGAAGCTCCGAAGTTCAATGATTGTAAGCAGACCGTAATGTCTTCTGCTGCTGCTCCTACATCCATTACTGGCAGAGAACTACCACCCACATCCAGCCATCCCAGAAACCACTTTATACCGTGACGTTGTAATTAAACTAACGGTGTTCCGAGTGCTGCAGTGTGGGCTGTATACATCGCCGGATGCTGGAACATCGTAAGTTGAAAGAAATAGTTCAACTTTCTGCCAACAGGGGAAAATACGACGCTTTGAGCAATCAGAATGTGAAATGATTCCTGTTTTGACGTCAGCATGCTGTCTGACGCTTTGCGACGCCTGTTGATTTCTTTTGTGAAATGATTGTTGACGTGAAGAATCAAGAGGGTTGAAGTGAAGGGTTAAGAAGGTTGGAGCAATGGCTATTGAAAGCAAAGACCGCGCATTGGTAAAGCTATTTTATTAGAACGGAAGCAATAGCATCGCTGCACTGTGGGAATATCACCGACAAAAGCAAATGCGAAGAGGTTGCTTGCCAATAAATGAACTAAAGAATACGGCGAAGAAATATGAAGAACAAGGCAGCAGGGAGAGGGAGGTTGCTCATTCGCATGGCAGTTCTTGTCGAAGTTGCTGTAGCTGTAACCGACCATGTGGCACATACCTCAAATTCCCCAGCCGGAGTTCGAGCTGTGTCACGGGAATTGTCTCTCCCCTGCTCAACAGTTCAAAAGATTTTAGGGAGCATTTTACACTGGTACACAAGATTCAGATTGCGCACCGCATGAAGCCCAAAGAGGGCTACAGCGCCGTGACTTTAACCTTCGTTTTTTGACACGCGTGGAAATGGATGACACGTGGCCGGAAAATATCTTTTGGATGGTCGAAGCACATTTTACCTTGCACACTGCCGCTCATGCACAAAACTGTTGCATATGGGGCTCTATTGCACCACATGTTGTGCTGGAACTTTCATTGCACTTTGTAGTGTGGTTTCACACACTCCTTCCTTCTCGGTCCGTTTTTCTGCCAGAAGGTGACATCTCATAGCCCTGTTAGGTGTAAAGCGATACCTGCACGTTAATAAGGACCTCTTTGTGCAACATGTGATTCCAACTTTGCTAGAACGCGTGTACACATCACTATTCTCATGCAAGGTGGGGTGACATTACATGTCGCTTGCCAGGTGAAAGATCTGCTTCGAGAAACCTTTGGTACAGAGCGTATCATGTCTAAGGCATTTTCAAGATGTGTGCCTTCCAGGTATTCTGCCCAATATCCATATGTCTTCTGGTCGCGCGTATACCTGAGAAATCGTGTGAATTAAGGATGCATCCGGGCTCTTCCCGATCTGAAGTCTAGCATACAATGACATATAGCTCTGATTACACTGGATATGCTGCGAACAACTGTCGACGATGCCATCCTAAGGGTGCAGCACCTTGCTGAGTCGGGGGACAAGTTGAACACATATTGTAACTTCCGACTGTATCTTAATAAACGTACCAGAACCACCAGTATCGTGTGTTTGATCGTTCCTCCCTTTTTCTGCATCCATACCACATTCTGGTAGCTTACAGCACCACATTTTCACCAGATGGAATAATGTGAAAATGTTATTGTTTTCTGTATACTCCACGAGCACATCAGTTGATGAACATACAGGGGATACACAAATTAATGTGAACAGTGGCAGTAACGGAATGGTTGTGTTTGACGGTCAACAGCGTAGGTAAGGCACGTGTCACGCTGGACTGTGCGTATGGACTAGACATTAGTGCAGGTTGTTTACGAGTAGTGCACACTTCGTATTTGCAATAAAAAAACCTAACAGTGTTTCAAAGAGGGCATATTGTGGGGGCCCGATTAACTAGAGCATCAATAACAAAGCCATCTTATTGAATGTTTCAAGAGCAACTGCTTCAGTAGTCATGACAGCCTACATAAACCATGGAAAGACATCATTGCGTACATGTAACAGTGTGCGCATGTCAAAACTAAATGACAGAGATCGTCGTACGCTAAAACAAATTGTGTTAAAACGACACAAAACTACTGCGGCTAAAAAGACTCCAGAACTGAAAAGCCATCTTCGAGACCTCGTATCTATCGACACTATCCGCTGAGATGGACGAGCTGCTATACCGAAACCATTAGTGACGACAACCAACGCAACGAAGCGTAAAACATGGTGTCAGGAGTATAAATCCATTAGTGGAAACACGTCATATGGAAAGACGAGTCAACGTTTTCGTCAGAAATGTAAACAGTTGAGGCTCGATAGTAGGTTAACTGAGGACTCAACTTTCATGTCCATGATAGATGGGCGACGAACTTCATAGCCCTCGCAAGCAGCACCTCACACTCCAACCGCGCGTGCACACCACCAGTGGCCCCGGCCAGAGTATGCGCGACAGAGACTTCCTTGCTGCTCCACGCCAAGAAACCGACTGCCCAGGCCCGGATACGGTGAAAGGAACAAATATACGTCGGCCGATGAGACGACCAAACGAACGAACGACCAACCAACGGTCGTCCCGCTCCTGCTGCCACTCATGGACACGTAACGCAGGAAGTTAGTGACGCCAGTAAATGGAATAAGAAAAGGAGGCGGCAGTTCCATAATAGAAGATGACAAACAATAATGGCATTAACACGAGCCATGCATGGCTCAAACACCTTCCATGCCTACTTCAATCTGATATTACTACTCGACTCACAGTCGTAGCTGTGACACTAGTACCAGTAATTATAGGCTGAAATAAATTGTAGCAGCGTTTATGCATGTTGTACTGGTATGTGCAATAACCTCTTCAGTTCTGTCCTCGACTAACACGTGCAACAATGTGTTAAAATGAACCCAGTTTCCGACTACCTTAGTTAAAATAAAAAGGCAAAGTATGCAGTTATTTTAAATGCTTCAACAGGTATAAACCTCTTGGCTGAATCATAAATGGGATTTTCACGGAGAAACGATGTACCTGGGACGGACTGTATACAATACCGACATATTCAGTGGTTAATTCACAACTTTTGGACAGAGACATTCAACAAAGTAGTTTCTGAGATCAATTGCGAATGGTACAGACATACTTTACCTACAAAATCCTAACGCCTCCAGAAGAAATGGAGGAGCATGAGATCTTATTCACTCGTATATCAACAAAAGAAAAATCACCAAAGTCACTCAACACTCGATTTAGTAAGCAGATGTGCACTTGCTGAGATAGAGCATACTACGTAAAAATTCATTTCCCAAATACGCAAGTCAGCTAGACACAGACTGCGTGAAAAGCTGCGTGCAAGTCACGGGAAACAGAAAATCCACTCTCACGTACTCTTCTCATATACAGGATATTAAGATCACGGACTGATTACTTTATACGAATACATCACTAGTGCAGATATGGAATGCAGCACACATGGAATCCCGACAAAGATCACTTGTGTGCACACGAAGCAGTTCCGCAAGAATTCCAATGTTGACGACGTGGTACAGCCCTACATAGTATCAAATTACACAAGATATTAGAAACAGTGACACCAAAATTTGTAGTACACTACTGGCCATTAAAATTGCTATACCAAGAAGAAATGCAGATGATAAATGGGTATTATTTGGACAAATATATTATACTAGAACTGACAAGTGATTACATTTTCACGCAATTTGGGTGCATAGATCCTGAGATCTGAAGAATGTGCTGGCCAGGGCAGCAGTCGAACATTTTTTGTATCCAGAAAGGCCCGTACAGGACCTGCAACATGCGGTCATGCATTATCCTGCTGAAATGTACGGTTTCGCAGGGATCGAATGAAGGGTAGAGCCACGGGTCGTAACACATCTGAAATGTAACGTCCACTGTTCAAAGTGCCGTTATTGCGAACAAGAGGTGACCGAAACGTGTAACCAATGGCACCCCATACCATCACGCCGGGTGATACGCCAGTATGCCGATGACGAATGCACGCTTACAATGTGCGTTCACCGCGATGTCGCCATACACGGATACGACCATCATGATGCTGTAAACAGAACCTGGATTCATTCGAAAAAATGAGGTTTTGCCATTCGTGCACCCACGTTCGTCGTTGAGTATACCATCGCAGGCGCTCCTGTCTGTGATACAGCGTCAAGGGTAACCGCAGCCATGGTGTCCGAGCTGATAGTCCATGCTGCTGCAAACGTCGCCGAACTGTTTGTGCAGATGGTTATTGTCTTGCAAACGTCCCCATCTGTTGACTCAGGGATCGAGACGTGATTGCACGATCCGTTACAGCCGTTCGGATATGATGCCTGTCATTTCGACTGCTAGTAATACGAGGCCGTTGGGATCCAGCACGGCGTTCCGTATTACCCTCCTAAACCCACCGATTCCATATTCTGCTAACAGTCACTGGATCTCGACGAACGCGAGCAGCAATGTCGCGATACGATAAACCGCAATCGCGATAGGTTACAATCCGACCTTCATCAAAGTCGTAAACGTGATGGTACGCATTTCTCCTCCTTACACGAGGCATCGCAACAACCTTTCACCAGACAACGGCGGCCAACTGCTGTTTGGGTATGAGAAATCGGTTGGAAACTTTCCTCATTTTAGCACGTTGTAGATGTCGCCACCAGCGCTAACCTTGTGTGAATGTTCTGAAAAGCTAATCATTTGCATATCACGGCATCTTCTTCCTGTCGGTTAAATTTAGCGTCTGTAGCACGTCATCTTCGAGGTGTAGCAATTTTAATGGCCAGTGAAAGGTGGCTACACTGAGCCACCGCGCCAGAGATCGCGCCAGAGAATATTGTTGCGCCGCCTCCACTGGCTGTGATTATTGAGAGGTAGAGGTAGCAGCAGGCAGTTCTTGCCGAGAAGTTGTGGTGGTCACTGCTTGTCGTGAAGTCGGAGTGAGATGTGATAGTGGAGAGTGTTGTTCCATGTTTTATGCAGTTATTTGATGAGAGAGATAGCAGATGTTATTCTAATGGAAATACTGTAACGATCAGAGTGTTTTTCGTCAATATATATGAAGGTAAAATATTGCGTGTTTTTTCATTAATTCCATGTTTTAAATAATGCGTCATTGCAGGTTCAGTCAACAAAGCATCTGGTGTGTGTTGTTGTATTAGAGTTTAATTCTGCTTTCCTTACGCAATTGTAGTATTTGTAATTTTCTTTTATCACGTTAGTATAATTGGTATTTAAAAATTCTTGTCTTGTTGGAGAAGAACCGTGCCAGATGTATACGTTGAGTCACACTCCCACATACAGAACAGTTACATTTGTGGTTTGGTTTTGTAGGTTTTATAGTTGCTGGGGACTTAATTAATTATTTGTGTTAACGAAAATTTCATTCCATTCTTTGTTGTTGTTCTATGCAGTCAGATAGCGTAATCAAACTAGTCAGGGCCAACCGTTTACGAGACACAGCGTAATCGGACATACAGCTACTAAAAATATTTTCAATCGTATTTAATTAAGCCCCCATGCACCAGTAGTGTATTAATCAAGAGATCAGATTTTCGTGTTCTGATACAGGATAGAGGGGAGCCGGAAGGTTTGAAGTCAGTCTGCAATTTTCGATCGGTACGGAGCAAATGCAGAAAGACAAATTCCTAGTGAAGGCAGGTTGGTGACTTCGTACAGCGCCAAACATTGTCACTGGGCACGTACGAGAGGCGCGGATTCTGGGACTCGACAGGATGCTTGCAGCAGGAGACTCATGGAATTCAGAAGTCTGATTAATACTATTTATTGTGATCAAACTAACTACTACACTAAGGGTTAATTCCAAAAATTAGAGAGAGCAAAGGGAGAAACTTATCGCACAACGGAAGTCAGCATTTGAAGCCATGGAGCGGATGCTAATGGAAATTGCGAACGCTACCAGTACGTTAAGTACAAACCTGAGAGCAGCACTCTGAGAAAAACGGACATGTCAGAGATTCTTCTCCCACTCCTATTCGGTAGGTAGGGATGCCTCTGGATTTTACACTAACAGCCTCCTAGTTTGGTACCAACAGACTCCAAGTTTAGTGTCAACAGCGTTGATCTGAAAACTAAACGTCACTGCCACTCCTATAATGGCCAGCAACAACTGTCCTTCTCTGGGTTGATTGCTGCTGTAGTAGGAACCTACCCTGTGTAAACCCACTGACGTTCCAATTTTGAAGAGCAAGTACGAAGTTTGCTACCTCTACTAAAGCCGTGTCCTGCGTGAGCGACAGAAGCGACCGACAGCGAGCGACTTCTGGATACGCGACACTCCAGTGACAAGCAGCAGCATCGGGCGAAAAGCTCGGGTGTCCTGCGTGCGAGCGACCATGTCGCGCTACAAGATGGCTGCTTAGAGCCAATCAGCTGTTTCTATAAAACGGCGCCCCTTAACTGCAGAATACTGTAGCTGCAGAGTAAGCCTACAAAATTAGGTTTTTTAAGAAAACAAAGCTAAAAGAAATGCTGTGCATGGAATTTACAAAGGGAGGAATCTCCATGGAGAATATCATAATTTATATCATCAACTACGAGGATCACCACACAAATTCTTCGAATACACGCGAATGAGCAGCGGAGCATTCGACTATCCCATCAATAAATTGAAGACGAATGTTTTTTACATGATCAAGAACTTTTAACAGCCGATAAATGTGGAAGAATGACTGACTAGCGTAACAACCAGATTTAGATAACTCAGTAACAGCGAGCTGTGGTGTAGCGGTAGCGTTACCGTTTGTACCTACGGCTTCGAAAAACTCCTTGGTTCCATCGCAGGTACTACTTATATCTTAACTGACACAGTTATAATTCTGTGTACTAAGTTTTATGTATACTGTTAATACTGCATCGCTAAGTATATTTTTAAGGTCTTGCCAATGTACTTGATCTTTAAGTGTATACAGACCTATACCAGTATACCACACACATTAAATTCCTAATAAATTACAATGAACCACGAAATTTTACGGATATTTGATATTGCGAAACTAATTCATCTGCACCCACTGTTGAGGACGAGCGTTTCAATTAATCTAAATAGTCTGTGAAAGTAAAGCATGCAAAATTTTTGAAAGGAAAGTCAAACGCTTTGTGGAATGATTTGACTAAAAGTATGAAATAAATAACGTTAGGTAAACGTTTGGTACACCTCATTTTCTGTTCATGATTTCGAGCATTATTCAAAGGCAAGTACAACGTTTCTCTGATCTACTTATTTCTTTTACACATATCATTTCATAAAATATTTGACCGATTTCTTTTTTTTTTTTATTTTCAAGGTTTACTCAGAAAGCATGATCTTGCTGACTCCTCGTTTGCCTTCCTAACGTCTTCTGTTGTCGAAAATCCTAACTTTGGTAGTTGTTTTGAAGGAAGCCTTTTTGACATTTAAATACCACACCAATGTATCTTTTTATGCGCAATGTAGCTAGGCCTTGAACAGATGAAATTTTTGACACTTCATTTACTTATCTTGGTAGCAGCTTTTCGTAAAATATTTCAGTTTTTCCTCATGAATTAAGTTTTCCTTAATTAGCATGATTACTTACAAGCAGTTAAATATTTTCATGCAAAACTAGACCTCAGGCTGGTCAATTTGATACCCCGTTTACCTGTTTCTCTCTCATGTTTGGCTATGGAAATTCGGAGAAAATCTCATGGTGTAATTTATGAGGAGTCTTGTTTTCGCTCTGCTCACGCGTTTAGAAAAAAGTATCGAGTGTTAATCTTGCGATAAAATAGTCCTTTCTGCGCGCTGTCATTTACAAAAATCGTCGTTTTGCTATCCTGAACCGATTATGAGGTACGACGATTTTTATGACCACTAGATTTCCGAAGCGCAGGGAAGGTTCGGACACACCGCAAGGGACCAGTCCGCTGATGTAACAACCAATATCTCAAGAATGGAAAGAGATATCATTCCGGTCTTAGCTTTAAATACAATTTAGATGTATTGGGTACATTTCATACGCATTAATGTATGGCCTTAAATGAACGCAGTGTGATTTTACCTCTGCAAATTCTTAAAAATTTCGTGCAGCCATGTGCTCAATTTCGTGCAGCACAATAGCTATGACGAATAACGAAAATAAATTCAGACCTTTTATCGACCAAAGATATGAAGCTATAAGATGCGGAAGAATAAATTTTTTTTCATCGAATACTTTTCTTAAAATCGGATGATAAGTATCTCACAGCTGCCGTCGCGTCCGATCCACTTCTTTTCCGAGAAGACACGTGGCTGCCGTTTGAATTCTAACGTTGCCAATTGCAGCGGAAGACAGACAGCGACACAGATGTCGCCCACGTGGGGCACTTTCATAACTATACTGAGGGTGTGTTTTGTCACCTGAAGCTGTCGCGTGTTATCGGTCGCTTCTGTCGCTTAACTAGGACGCGACCTGAAGACGTGCCTTTTCGTGGCCATATTCTACTGTGACGCCATAAAACAGCGTCTAGGCGGTAGATGGAGTTACCAGTTAACCCTCTGAAGTGAAACTTCTCCTCTAGGACAGCTGCCGAGAGCGTTTGCAGTTTGCAGGGATCTAGTGTCACCATTTATCTCCGGCAACGTAAATATTACCACTTTTGCCTGCTCTCTGCATTGCGTCTTGGTGGCCTTAGTGGCGCCCAACAACCTTAAGTGTAACGACGTACAAGTCGATAATATATGACAAGATGATGCCAAAGTTAGCTACCCATTCAGCCGAAGGCCACGTGGTTCTAGGAAGGAAACCAGTGTTTGTAATTTACTCTGAAACAGTAAATTTGAAAACAATACAGCAGAGTGAACTCCTGAATGCGAAAGATAAACGAAACAGACTCTGGACTCCTCTATTGTGCAAGCTAAGCTGCATTGGAGATCTCACCTAACCAGCAAAGGATTTTAATTCACCGTGACCAGCTATATTGCCCAACGTCTCACAAACAAGCGTGTTAAAACGACTCAGCTTCCCCGTGGCTGGAAAGAGCGATCCCCGCCGCCCGCTTTCTGCGCACGGTACAACATTCTGCGGGAACCATTCCCATTAGTTGGAATCTCTGTGTCCACAATCGACTGGAGTTTGTTTACGCCGCGAATGCCATACTAAAGGGCATGCACTATGACCCATCCTACTCGAATCTGGCCCTCTTCCTTCATGTTCCGTTAGTAAGACATGCAAAACTTAACTACACTGAAGAAAGCTAAGCATGGCTTTTTGCTGGTTGATTATCTACATCTACATCTATACTCCGCGAGCCACCTTACGGTGTGTGGCGGAGGGTACTTATTGTACCACTATCTGATCCCCCCTTCCCTGTTCAATTCACGAATTGTGCGTGGGAAGAACGACTGCTTGTAAGTCTCCGTATTTGCTCTAATTTCTCGGATCTTTTCGTTGTGATCATTACGCGAGATATATGTGGGTGGTAGTAATATGTTGCCCATCTCTTCCCGGAATGTGCTCTCTCGTAATTTCGATAATAAACCTCTCCGTATTGCGTAACGCCTTTCTTGAAGTGTCGCCACTGGAGCTTGTTCAGCATCTCCGTAACGCTCTCGCGCTGACTAAATGTCCCCATGACGAATCGCGCTGCTTTTCGCTGGATCATGTCTATCTCTTCTATTAATCCAACCTGGTAAGGGTCCCATACTGATGAGCAATACTCAAGAATCGGACGAACAAGCGTTTTGTAAGCTACTTCTTTCGTCGATGAGTCACATTTTCTTAGAATTCTTCCTATGAATCTCAACCTGGCGCCTGCTTTTCCCACTATTTGTTTTATGTGATCATTCCACTTCAGATCGCTCCGGATAGTAACTCCTAAGTATTTTACGGTCGTTACCGCTTCCAATGATTTACCACCTATGGCATAATCGTACTGGAATGGATTTCTGCCCCTATGTATGCGCATTATATTACATTTATCTACGTTTAGGGAAAGCTGCCAGCTGTCGCACCATGCATTAATCCTCTGCAGGTCCTCCTGGAGTACGTACGAGTCTTCTGATGTTGCTACTTTCTTGTAGACAACCGTGTCATCCGCAAATAGCCTCACGGAGCTACCGATGTTGTCAACTAAGTCATTTATGTATATTGTAAACAATAAAGGTCCCATCACGCTTCCCTGCGGTACTCCCGAAATTACCTCTACATCTGCAGATTTTGAACCGTTAAGAATGACATGTTGTGTTCTTTCTTCTAGAAAATACTGAATCCAATCACAAACCTGGTCCGATATTCCGTAAGCTCGTATTTTTTTCACTAAACGTAAGTGCGGATCCGTATCAAATGCCTTCCTGAAGTCCAGGAATACGGCATCAATCTGCTCGCCAGTGTCTACGGCACTGTGAATTTCTTGGGCAAATAGGGCGAGCTGAGTTTCACATGATCTCTGTTTGCGGAATCCATGTTGGTTATGATGAAGGAGATTTGTATTATCTAAGAACGTCATAATACGAGAACACAAAACATGTTCCATTATTCTGCAACAGATTGACGTAAGCGAAATAGGCCTATAATTATTCGCATCTGATTTATGACCCTTCTTGAAAATGGGAACGACCTGCGCTTTCTTCCAGTCGCTAGGTACTTTACGTTCTTCCAGTTATTGGCTAAATAACGCAGAATAGAGGCCCACTCTAAGCTCAAGAAACACAAAAGCATAGACGCACCATTTTGTCTTTCGCAGGTTGCACACGTGTTAGGCACAGTCGCTCGTCTATGAACAATGCAGATTATTGTACGTGGGAGTACTCATGTTCTGAGAAGGTACACAGCATAATTTTCCGAGAACTTTACAATTTCTCATGTAAAATAAGTGGTGAAGGTAATTGTGAAAGATTTCGTTCAGTTTACCAGATATATGGTTCCTTGTCACGTTCAATAAATGATCTTGGTATCCTAATGAGTTAGCCACAAAAAAAATCATCTGCAACTGCCGATTAGTCCATTTCTTCTTGGTGATCAACATAGCATCACAGGTGAGTTACTGACGAACCAGTCATTACTCGCTGCCTACTGTAACATGGAATGTGTGTAAGTTAAACATTTTACAACGTGTGCCTCATATACATATGTCAACCTGCGGCACTCCACATTAAGAGTAAGACAGTTGACTCTCATGTCCTTGGCAGCAATGACTGAAGGGGTTATGTAAAGGAAGAATCCTATGGAGGCAATTACGATATCTTCAACAGGAATTTTTTCAAGAGATGTAAATTTACAAATGTGTTTTTATGTATGCGTTAATCAGTACATTTTAAAAACGTAAGCAGAGCCATGGTACAAGTGGCATCCGAAATGAATCGGTAACAATTATAAGAGAAGCATCGTCGCAGGCAGAGCCACACATTATTTAGCACTGAAATCCAATTTAACCATACGTATGGCGTAATTTTTCTCTTTATCTTATTATAGTTGCTGTAAACGTAACCAGAACCGTGATACAGGTGGCATCCTAAATGAAACGGTAATAATTATAAGAGAAGCATCGTCGCTGACAGAGCTGCAGATTATTTAGCACTAAAATCCATTTTAACCATACGTATGGCGTATTTTGCTCTTTACATTATTATAGTTGCTGTAGATCATTGAATCTTCAAGCTAAGGCTTTTTATTACTTTAATTTCACGTTTTTATTTACATCACGTATGGAAGTAATATACATCGTAGAAAATCGAGTACGGACTGAGAATATCACGTGGTGCTTCTGATTATTTCGCAGCTCTTGAAGTTGATACGTGCTTCAATTACTGTAAAATATTATATTACTGTACAGACGTAGTTTTCCCTGTATGGGAAACATACTGACATACACAAAAATAAAAGTTCAGGAACATTAATCCTAAGAAAGAAACTGTGTCGAAATGTTTAGAAACATTTTCAGTTCGTAACATTTATTGTAACTATATTTGACAATTTGAAATGAAACGCTTTTAAACTGATGTCGCATAGCAGCAGACCTGTGCAATGAAACGGCTTAATTTAGTCGACAGCTCTGAAATTCATATTTATAAACCCGCTGTTTGCAGACTGTACCTAAGATGATATGGGTGTTTAATATCTTCTGGTTAACAGCAGTTGTTATGGATTTTCTTAGCGTCTTTTGGTATGGATGGACATTTCAAAGCTATACGTCAGTGGACATAGTAAAGCAAACTAAGCACACTACACAAGTACTTAGTATGCAGTATGGGTTTAACAAAAATTTGTTAACTTCGATATTGCAGGAGAATAAGACAGCAAACCAGTCGCCATAAATGGTGGTTTAACTATGGTTTCAACGCATTTAAACCTTTCTGCTTCATAAGGCAAGAAATAAACTTCACATTAGAAAACAGTCAGTTAGTAAATTTGAGAGCTACCCACTCTTAACGTAGTCTGGTATTTTATGTGATTGATTTTATTGATATGACAAGCCCTTGATTTATGGGCCTTAACTTTATAAATGGATGTACAGATCGTTGCCAACACATTTCATATGGTGATGTTAGATCGCTTTATTGCAGATGGTTAGCTGTTTCATCTTCAAAATACTGGAGTTAGGTGTGTGAGCAAGATTTACTGTATTTTTTAAATAATGTACAGTTTTAAAGTGTGCAGCAGTATTTGACGCCACTGGCTGGTTCACGCAGCTACCACCATGTATAGTTGTGAAACATTAGTCACTAGTTGTATTTACAACCACCTTTTTATATCATGTACTTAAGTTTTTAAATAATAAATCATGTTACTACATGTTGCCAACACAGCATACATTTTTCAGCACTGAAGATAGCCACACAGTGACCGAAATCTAGTTATGCGATAAACTTCATTTGCGACAGATTGCTATACCCTTCACTGCTTGAAACCAACCGCACGTTTCATCAGAAATACAGTCTGTAAAAATAAATAAATACAGTCAAATCATCTACCGAGTTTTAAAAGTAACTGGTGTTATTTTACTAGAATTATGAATTTTATTGTATATGCCATACTGGACATCAACTTTTTATCTTTTTTGAATAATAAAATATGCACAAGAGGAATACCTACAGTAAAATGAAGTTCAAATTCAAGTTACACTAATTACGCACATTTAATATAATATGCTCCCCACTGCATATTGTGAAGAATTACTTCTACAGCGTTAGGTGAAATTATCTGATTTAATAAGACATAGACAATTTCAATTTACTTCTTGGTAATGGCAGCGTGCGGTACTGTCTGACAGAAGAAAAAACTATTTCAGTAAAAAAACTCGAAGTATAGTGGTTTGATTGCACGCGTGAATAAAAATTTAAATTAAAATACCTGTTTTTCAGTTGTACATATTTCCTGTTAGGATTCAGTAGTGTATCATTGCTTCATATTTTAAGACAACTATTCAGTGAAGAAAATACAGGGTTAAGACTCGAGACATATATTGTAACAGATCTTTAAACAATTGGTAATATTGACAGCATGCTAGCAGTAACTTTATTCCGTTACGAAGCTTTTGTTAATAACCTGTTGCAGTTTGGAAACAACCGCAACATTCGTACATGTGATACTAGGAGAAAGGTTGATGTACAATATTCATCAGTCACTTTTAGTGAGGTACAGAAAGTATTGAGGTATTCAGCATAAAAATCACTGACCACGTCTGCTTTTACACGGAGAACCTCATCGATAACAAAAATAACATCAGACACGAACTGAAATCATTATGTGCTTATGTGATTCACAGCTCTTCCACAGAAGAATTTCCAAATGCAAAATCTATAACGTTTGTGTGTGTGTGTGTGTGTGTGTGTGTGTGTGTGTGTGTGTGTGTACAGTAATATGCACAGCTTGTTTCCTCCTTTCTAATCGAGTTTAAAATGTATGTTATTATTTGCCACAACTAGAAGTAACAACTTATTTCAGTAGTAAATAATTTAATTACATTTCTCCTTCTTCTTTATTAAGTTCATTTTCTTTCCCCTTGTGAGATTTTATTTTCACTGTGGAGCCTGTTGGGCAACGTTTTTCGTATTGTCACATTTCGTTATGAACCATGTTATTAATGCTTCACCATTGTTAGTGTTTCATAAATAATATTAGATATCTATGAAGTGAAATTCTTATTCCTGCAGTTTTTTCTCCCATCCTTTCCAAGCTGTTGCGTTTGCTGCCTGTATCAGCGTGCTTTGTTGAGATCTTACATGCTTTGAGATCTGTTCTGTATGAGATCAATAAAGTCTATGAAATTGTGTCATTTCATTTGTGTTCCTTCTATCCTTGGCGTCGTCTGTGAACAAGAGATCGAAGTCTTTGCCGCTTACGTTGGAAGTACTTAGCGTCACCATGATAAATTGAGTTTTGACTGGTCAAATATGCATCAGTGTTAAAAAATCGAATAGAGTTTTTTTTTTATTTTAACACTTCAATTACTCCTGTCAAGTTAGAAAGCGTAGAGCATAAATTATTCATCTCAACGCCATTCTTTGCTTGTCCGATAATAATTGCAAGTACTCGCTAAGCGCGTGGTGCATTAACAAAGCCAGTATTCGATCTCCCGTCAAGTCTCGCTCTTGCCTTCTGTTTCTGTTGTGACTCTGAGACCATGGCTGCTTGGCACAGCCTCACGAGTACGACGAATTGTTTTGTTTTCTTACCCAGGCTTTTATGTGCCATGCCAGTTGTGGTTGGACACGAGAAAGGGAAGTCGAAATACACTGGTGTGCTGAAAATTTTCAGTTGTGTAGTTTTGCTGCTTGAAGTGCTTTTATTTACATTTGTTTTGTTTCATGGTAGTTTTCCATTTCAAGGCGCACAAAGTCGTAGAGATTACGAACGAATTCTAACATCTTCGGTGGGGTTCGTCGCTAGTATAGTGTGGCGAGCAGCATCTCTGAATAGAGCACAAACTAACATTGACGACGTTTTACGAAAACTTTGTGCTGTTGACAAATTTTTGTACAGAAAGCAGAGCTGTGAATATAAACGTCTTAAACTGACCTTATCCTTGCAGATGGTTGCTTTATTCCTTCTTCTTCTGATTGCCTCGTGTTATAGGGCGATTATTTCCTCGAGCCCACCACTCAGTTCCCTAGCATTTTTCTTTTCAGATGCCCTTCGATTAGCCAAAGTTTTAGAGTTCACTAGCTTCAATATTATCTTGCGAAGGAGATTCGCAAAACTGAACTCTAACCTGCTGGGCCTTTACAAACATTTAGATGACAGCAATCGAGTGTGGAAAGCTGAATTTCTGCTGATGGCACGGACGGAGTCTTGTACAGGAAACACAGTTTTCGTGGACTCAAACAGATGTGGTAATGTAACCGAGAATGCTCTTGAATCTTCCCGGTATAATCCTAGATCTGTCGGCCAGGGAAGAGAGAAAGTAAGGGAAGACATAGACATGAAGGATATAAGATCTGCACATTTAACACTCATCAACATTGGGATCCTACTCAACAAGTTGTACAGTGTACCTCTCCTAGTGGAGACCACAACAAACTTCCTGGCAACCCTTACTCTACCCACAGTGTCCTCTGGGATGTATCTGCTCGTAAGTGCTGCTCTTCAAGAAAGGGTAGGCTTCTGGAAAGATATTCCCGGTTGGAAGATCGCTACTCTACACCTGCTATGGGCTCTTTTGAATGTGAGCAAAATCATGTGGCTGGTGCTCACCTGCGAGTCGGTGATGGCCGAGGCTTCACGGACAGCAGATATCGCTGAGGCGCTACACGCCCTCTCGGAAGAGTCGCATGCGGCATCGCAGCTGCGGCTGCTGTCTCGTCCAAGAAGGAAGCTACAGTTCCATGCTGGTGGCTGGCTGCCTCTCGATGCATCGCTGATCTACTTGCTGGCTGGAGCGCAGTTCACCTACAGCATTCTGAGGGCGCAGTTCATACACGGTGCAAACGTACAGGAATGAAGGTCAAGGAAGGAACAAACACAACTGTATTTTCCTCACATTTCATAAATGTGCATTTGGACCACTTCATGCACCTGCATCACCCTCCTCCTCCTCTCTGCCGACAGTGTCTCGTACGAAGTACCTGCTCTTGATGGCTGCTTTTATGAGAGATCGCTGATGTCCACATTTTACAGCTTCTGTTAAGTTGAAAAATATCATTTGGTGGTGCCTACCTGTGGAGGACGATGAACGGTGCTGCCTGGGCAGCAATGGCATTTTTATGGCGCTGCCCGTCCTATCAGATGAGTCTGCCATATCGGCACAGTAGTGAGTACTCGAGTCGCTTGAGACTGCTACGGTTCTGTGATGCTGACTTTGCCTACTGAAAGGTATCTGCTCAGATTGCAGTCTTAAGCGCAATTCATCTACTGTGTACTGAGGACTCAGTTCATAAGTGGTGTCATGGTAATATCCAAACTATTACTGTGTCACAGTCGCTGTCTTCAACCTAATGACTGGCTTTATGCAGCTCTATATGCTAATCTACAGAACTCTTCTTCTCTGCATTACTCCACGCAGATCCGTTTACACTTCCTTATCCTATTCGTGCCTCGGTCTTTATTTATCTTTTATATCCGAAACTTCCTGACCATTACCAAATCAACAATACCTTAATGCCCCAGGATGTTTCCCATCAACCTATTCCTTTCTTTAGCCAAACTGTGCCCTAAAATTCTTTTCTGTGCGATTAAATTCAGCACCTCGTGACTGGTTATAAGATCTATCTAACTATCAGACTGGTGAAAAAGTTCGTAGCGTTTTTATTTGCATGTTGGCATTCCATTTGCTAAGGGTTTATTTATCGATTGTCACTTTTATTTGTAATTCACTGTTCATATCTGAGACTACATATCGTCACTGCGACATTTGGACATAGTAGTGGAGCTGTGGACGTTAGAAAATGGAGTGCCAAGTGGAGAAATCGGAACATATCCGACATTTTCTTCAGTTTGAGTTCAGCATGGGGATGACAGCAGAGGAGGCCGCCATAAGCATTGAGCTGTGCATGGGGCTAATGCTATTGGACAAAGCACGGAAAGAAAATGGCTTTCTCTTTTTAAGAAGCATCGTTTTGACATTAGTGACTGTCCACGATCAGTAAGACTTTCATGGTTTGATAAAGACCGTTTAAACGTGTTAATCCACAATGATACACGACAGTCTACTCGAGAACTGGCAAATGTGATGAACTGTGTTCATTCCACTATCATGTGACGTTTGCTTGCAGTGGGGAAGGTTCAATAATTGTGTGTATGGATACCGCATGCTCTAACCCAAAATCAGCAAGTGCCCATATCTCTATCTCTGCTTGTTCGTCATCAGGCTCGTGAGCAATACCGACCATTCGTATCCTGTGTCTCCACTAGTGACGAGAAATGGTGTCTTTATGGTAACATAACGAAAAGAAAGGAACGGTTGAGACCAAACAAAGCAGCGACCTCCCATGCAAAGATCTGCGCGTATCAACAGAAGATAGTGCTATGCATCTGGTGGAACAGTGACGGTGTGGTGTACTACGAACTGCTTCCCCGAGGTGTAACTTAGCCTGAATTAAAATTCTTCTTGGGTGCTCATCCGAGTACAGTCTTTGCTGATGAATGAACATTCGGCCATCTACATGTTTCTGCTGAGGATAGGTCAGTTGGTCATTTGACACTTCCCTTTATACTCTTAACGAATTTCCATCATCCGGGGGATCTCTACCTATAATATTGTGTTCAAAAATCATCTCATCAGATGTACGTCTGCTTATACGAATACTTACCGCTGGTGCGAACAACAGACCTGCTTTGAATAAAAATAAAAGTTTAAACTTATTACCTTTAATTTGTGCTTTGAGAGTCCACCATGATGCAAATATTTTGTTATCCGCAATCTAGATTCAGTGATATACCGATATGATGACTAGTTTTTCTTCATTTGGAAAAACAAGATATGTACGTTGCTACAGTGTAAAAGATGTCTATTTTTATACGCTGCAGTGATTAGTTTCATGCCTGTGTGAGATAGTACCATGTACTTTTTCTGTTTCTTCTTTTTCGCTGTATTTTTTTTTTTTTTTCATCTTCAGTACGAGCGCCTTTTGCAATGGATTTATTTTCAATCTCAAACGACATGTGTGCCATGTAACTTTTCGGCTGTGAAGTGACAATTTGGAGAGCCTTAAAACTTCATCAAATGTGTTTTGCGTTGACTTCGGTTTACTATGTGATTTCTCTGAAAACTATAGCTTTTCGAGTAAAAGCTTAGTTAATCAGTCTTCGGGAAATGTGTAATAGAGTAACTGCGTGTTGCGGTTACCTGTTTGTAAGTTATACCCGTTTGTTACGGTAGACTAATACTGCGCGTGGTAAACGAAGTTACAATGTGTTTGTTTGGTCACTCACTCGGCTAGTCGACTTTTGTTTCTTGTACAGCAGTCCACAGTTATTGGTTTTTAGAACAGCTTGGGCCACTAATGATCGCGAACTAGCTGTCATGCTAGTTAAGGAATAAGAAACAAAGTATTTGCATTAAGACGGTTTCGCAAAGACCACACTGGTCTTCTGCAGACGTGGATCAACCATAATAACGTGTGAAAGTACTGTCGCTACACTTACTTCGTCTGAAGACATATGGCTGACAAGCAGTTTTGTTTCTTGTGTTTTATAAAATGCGCCAAGTTTTTAGGAAATGTTTGGTAGTGTATAACAGTCACCTCAATTATATTTAACTGATTTAGTGTTGTAGGTTATAAGACTTTTAATGTTTAGCTCAACATTAGTGTAAGAAAATGGGCTATTAATATGATTCTGATTTTTTTCAAATGTGCTGAAAAGCAAACAATTACCAGATTTTCTAAATTTCTCTTCTTTTTAGGGACGTTTTACGCGAATCTTTCAAAATTTGTCTACTAATTTGGGGACGTTCAATGACTTGTGTAAATGTAGTAATACAATAAATAATGCATTCGTTTTTTTTCTGTGCTTATGCTATTTTCAATAATAAAATTATATCTCGTAGCACACCTTCTAGTTGTTAATAGATTTACAATCATGAATTTATTGCAGTTGTTTCAGATTACTTGTACTCATTATATGACACTGTGAATTATGAAAAATGTGATGTATAATTATGTAGGGTTCTAGAAGAGGTACTTCCCCAATAATTGATGTAAGCATAATTCACGATGTGTGTTAACTCTTTTGTGTAATGTAATACAATGTAATTTGGTTACGAATGAAATAAGAGTATTTGGAACCATGAAAGTATTTTTTGTTTAATTTTCATACACTTTTCTTACATCTAAGAAGGTCTTCTACAGTATTTAGTAAACAGTTGGGAAAAAGTGACACAGAACAATTGAATAATGCGTGTAACTTTTTATGAATTATTCATTGTATGTGTTTCATTAGCAGCTCCAAGATAAAGATGGGTTTGAAAATTGATCATTATACCTCGTAATCTTTCCAAATAAATTTTATATTTAACGCTATCTTGACGAAAATGGATATTATGAATATAATTATTAGGTTTATAGTTTGAAACAGCAACCAGCCACAACGTGAAATTCACATGTGTATGCTATTTTTTCTATAGAAATGGCTGTCCAGTAAAATATGTCATAATACCACTTCTAATATGGAATGTAACTTCAGGCCTCTGGTGCCATGCTCAATACCGGTTCCGCTCACTGTTCAAACTCATTGTCTCATCACAATGTAGCGTTCAGAAGATCTGGTTATATAGTTCACACCAGTAAACAATACATTGCCTCTCACATAGCTCTAGGCCACTCAATAGAATGTCTAATTAATATTTACTCCATATAATTAACTTCTTCCTGTTGATCTATAAATCAGTTTCATACTTGTAGCTTAGACATATTTTACTATGCCCATGTACTTTAGACAGCATCTGTAATTTGGTATCTTTACAACTTTAGTGTCTTCAAAATGAATGAAACTAATGTTTTAGTTACTTCTGCAAACGGAGCCACGTTTCATAAATTTTGAGCAAGTGGGATGCCATATAACGAAGACTTTCTGGAAACTGTTGAAAGAGGTTTATACTACTACAAAACCCGCAGTCGGTGGCAGTGAAACGCTTCGCAATGATAGTCGGAAAATGTATCAAATACAAGGCTGAAATATGACAGCATAGTACAGCCTGTAAATGAATTAATATTAATTTCATGTTGGTGTCTTTTCATTTTAGTAAAAGTTATAAGGAACCTAATAATATGTCTGTTTGACACAGCAATGGGTGAGAAATTACGATAGTATGTTACCTATCACAATAACTGGTATCAAATTTAAAAAAAAAAAAACGCAAAAACTGTGAAATTCTGTGTAAACCTCATGAAATACGAGCGAAACGTGATTAATTTTTACTGGGAGGAACAAGCAATATCGGTCTCACTAAAGTAAAGAAGAAGCTAGCATGAAAATAACATAATTTCAGATTCAGTTACAGTTTACCACGCTCGCAATTTCAGCCTCGTATTTGATAAATTCTCCGTCTACCTTTGTGTTGGTATGGTTTCCAATTTATTATTGTGTTCAGTGAAATAAATGTACAAATAGAAGTTACTATATTTCAGTGTCTGCGCACATAACAGAAATTGCAGTATGTGGGTCTTCCAATTCTATAAAAACATCCCCTCTCGCATCACGAACTTTGATGCTTCTGTCATTGTGTTTTTCAGTTTCATCATTTGGAGAATGTTCGTGCAAATAAATAAATTACTTAACAACGTATGTCACTCGTCTACTGATATTATCATTCCAAAAATCTTTTTTGAGCAACCGCCAAGGCAATAAGCAGGTTGGTAAGATAGTTGATCATATATTCTCCTAAAACAAAACTACCACGACCATTGAATTACGACGTAAAAACTGAAGTGCGTAAGTGTCAAAAAGGGTTGGCATTTAATAACTCAAATAACAAGGAAAGGCATTGACAATTTTTTTTACGTTACTAACATATCAGTGACGACCGATTTGTTAATAGGCTGAAGGCGCAAGAAATTATCACTGTGACCTTGCAGAACAAATATTTACTTGGGTCTGCCGAAGGAATGAGGCGGCGCACAAGAATCAGAGAGTACATATCTGATAAATACACAAACTTACATAGATAAATGTATCTCCGACAAGAAGTTACTTTTACTCGGCGTAACTGTAAGAGAATAATAATTGACTCGAATATAGCAACAGAATTATTGTTTCTCAAAGTCGTATATGCGCTCTGTTGCGGCTGTGAAATATTCAACGCCGATTGCAGCGCCCCTGGCGGCTGGCACGGAAAGCCCACTGAATCCGCGACGTAAACTAAGCCACGCTCGCGCGCAGCACACGTGACACCGCTCTGCACTGGTGGAAAGTGAAATTTGTCGCTACAGCATCCCCCTTGGTGGAAGCGGAGCGCCGTCCAGGTAACGCGCAGGGAGCGCACACGCTGTCCCGATCTCGTTGTACGAGGTGATGATGCTACTGCGTCAGTAGGAGGTGGTTCTGCGACCGTCGGTTCTGCAACAGCTGTAGGCGGTTCTGCGCCAGAGGCAGGCGGTGCCGGTGCTTTCGTTGACGGTTGTAAGCAGGATCCTCGTGAGCAATGTAAGCTGGGTTCTCTCTGTCCATTGACACAATAGGCGGTTTTCCATTTAGCAGTATTTCAGAGGTGTGTTCTCGTTTCAGCACATTGTGCGGGCCACTGTACGACGGTTGTAGCGCAGGTCTGACGCCGTCTGTTCAGAGCATGACGTGAGTTCAGGATGCTAAACCACGATGAATGCAGGTAGCAGGAATACCATGTCACGAAAGTTGGAGAGGGCGAAGCAGAGCGACATGTTCCCTGAGTCTAACTTTAAAGTCATTGTGGTCCTGGCCAAGTGTCTGTGGCGGTGGTACGGCGAATTCTCCAGGAAGGAGCAGAGTCTCGCCGTACACAAGTTCTGCGGGTGAAGCGTCTAAGTCGGGTTTGTACACCATTCAGAGACCCAGTAAAATCATTGTGGTGTGCGTACTGTAAGACCTTTGGTACACACACCATCAGATTATTTGACTTGTCGCTCTAACAAAGTAGGCGAGTGTCAGCAATATGTCTCGTGGTCTTATCGTGGCGTGTTTATCTTCTGCTGTTAGGTCAGACGATAGAAATGCCACTTGCACGCTTAGAGTAGCAGATTGACGGTGACCAGCTTTAAACAGAACTTGATTAATTTTCACACTAAAATAATAATAAGCATAAAATTACTTAACTTGATTCTGGATGCTATTTACAATTGACAATCTGAAGTTCCTTTGGTCTTGGTAAGTTAATCTTATTCTCACATATCTCTGATACTTGACAAAGTGTCTATACATTTCTCTTCATGGCTACGTACAGGAATATGATAATCTTATTAGGTGCAGACTGAAACTTGACTACAGACTAATGCAGACTGACTAATCGGAGGTCTGTATACGCGTTCAGGTATCACTGCGCGAGTGTGATCCGCATGGAGAAAAGGTTCTACGTTAGCAGCAATCTCATTGGCTGCGTTACATATTAATACGCGGAGGCGGATAGGCGGAAGCAGAATTTGGTCTGTCTCTAAGACAGCGCCATCTCGTAGTGCGGAGATGGACGAGAGCTGCGCCTGCGCTGTTGTGCTTAGTAGGGCACGCTCTATTGGGAAAGTTGTGTACGCGCTGACCACGCGGAACTGTGTACACAACAATCATCCAGTCTGATTCATGGTACATGATCGTCCACTTGCGAGAAATCCAGCTTGAGGTAAATACAGAAGCTATTGTTTCTGCTGTTACGGCGTCTATCAGAGTTGCCTCGGGTCAGCGTGTCAGGCGATCAGTCATTGTTAAAATGCATCTCTGTCCGTTGGAAGGAGACAGTGGGCTTATGAATGTCGATGTGGACGTGTGCGAATCTCGCGTAGGTCACAGGAAAGTTTCCAATTGGCGCATGAACGTGAGGATGAATCTTGCTTTTTTGACATATTATGCAAGAACGTGCCCATTCTCGGCACCGTTTTTCCACTCCGGGCCACACAGATCGGTGCGAGGCGAGGCGAACTGTTGCCCTGCCACAAGGATGACTTGAATTGTGTAATTTGCTGAAAGCTGGATTACGAAACCCTGCCGGTATGAATGGTCTTGGTTTTCCGATCGAGAGATCACATTAAAGCTTGACGTCGGAAACTTGTACGTCTACTAACTTTAGCTCGATTGTTACCGCTGGATCTACATCTACATTTATACACCGCAAGCCACCCACCAGTGTGTGGCGGAGGGCACTTTACGTGCCCCTGTCATTACTTCCCTTTCCTGTTCCAGTTGCGTGTGGTTCGCGGGAAGAACGACTGCCGGACAGCCTCCGTCCGCGCTCGAATCTCTCTGATTTTACATTCGTGATCTCCTTGGGAGGTATAGGTAGGGGGAAGCAGTATATTCGAGACCTCATCCAGAAACGCACCCTCTCGAAACCTGGACAGCAACCTACATCGCGATGCAGAGCGCCTCTCTTGCAGAGTCTGCCACTTGAGTTTGCTAAACATCTCTGTAACGCTATCACGCTTACCAAATAACCCTGTGACGAAACGCGCAGCTCTTCTTTGGATCTTCTCTATTTCTTCTGTCAACGCGACCTGGTACGGACCCCACACTGATGACCAATACTCAAGTATGGGTCGAACGAGTGTTTTGTAAGCCACCTCCTTTGTTGATGGATTACATTTTCTAAGGACTCTCCCAATGAATCTCAACCTGGCACCCGCCTTACCAACAATTAATTTTATATGATCATTCCACTTCAAATCGTTCCGCACGCATACTCCCAGATATTTTACAGAAGTAACTGCTACCAGTGTTTGTTCCGCTATTATATAATCATACAATAAAGGACCCTTCTTTCTATGTATTCGCAATACATTACATTTGTCTGTGTTAAGGGTCAGTTGCCACTCCCTGCATCAAGTGCCTATCCGCTGCAGACCTTCCTGCATTTCGCTACAATTTTCTAATGCTGCAACTTCTCTGTATATTACAGCATCATCCGCGAAAAGCCGCATGGGACTTCCGACACTATCTACTAGGTCATTTATATATATTGTGAAAAGCAATGGTCCCATAACACTCCCCTGTGGCACGCCAGAGGTTACTTTAACGTCTGTAGACGTCTCCCATTGAGAACAAAATGCTGTGTTCTGTTTGCTAAAATCTCTTCAATCCAGCCACACAGCTGGTCTGATATTCCGTAGGCTCTTACTTTGTTCGTCAGGCGACAGTGCGGAACTGTATCGAATGCCTTCCGGAAGTCAAGGAAAATGGCATCTACCTGGGAACCTGTATCTAATATTTTCTGGGTCTCATGAACAAATAAAGCGAGTTGGGTCTCACACGATCGCTGTTTCCGGAATCCATGTTGATTCCTACAGAGTAGATTCTGGGTTTCCAGAAACTACATGATACGCGAGCAGAAAACATGTTCTAAAATTCTACAACAGATCGACGTCAGAGATACAGGTATATAGTTTTGCGCATCTGCTCGACGACCCTTCTTGAAGACTGGGACTGCCTGTGCTCTTTTCCAATCATTTGGAACCTTCCGTTCCTCTAG
Source organism: Schistocerca serialis cubense (assembly GCF_023864345.2). Classification (NCBI taxonomy): domain Eukaryota; kingdom Metazoa; phylum Arthropoda; class Insecta; order Orthoptera; family Acrididae; genus Schistocerca; species Schistocerca serialis. The sequence goes on from NC_064642.1 coordinate 210,101,875, forward strand.
AGACTTGCGGTACACGGATGTTAGAAGGGGGGCAAGTTCTTTCTCTGGGACAGTTGATCTGTTTTTTGCGCCTCGGCGAGTTCCGTGAGGTCTGCTACGCTCGAGTTGTTCGTAATGACAGAAGCACGGGACAGGCAATCCTCAACCACTTTGTCGACTCCAAATACACGTTTAATATCGGTACTGAACTCTGTAATAAACAGTAGTTGTTTGTGAACAGTTGTTGTTATTCTGCCCGAACGCATACGTCAACGGCTTAGGATCAGCAAAAATACTGAATCTCTCGCTTCAGTTGAGATAGAAAATATTTCACTGCCTCGTATATCGCGAGGTGTTTCACGATCGTATGCACTCCAAAAACATTGAGATGTCGATAGCTTGTGTAAGTAAAATGCCAAACGTTGTCAAGCGCCTTCGTGAAGTTGTTGAAGCGCGGCTCCGATCGCCATCTGACTCACGTCCACTACTGATGCAAGTGGAGCGTATAATGCAGGGTGAGCGAGGAGCGATGCGTCTGTATGTTGCGTTTCGTCCCTTCAAAGGCCGAATTCAGGTCGTCGGCGCACTGAATCGGCGAAGTTCCCTTGATTTTCGGACCGACCATTGCTGCAGTGAGTGGTTCTTGTACTTCAGCAGAGTATGGCAGATGCCGAAGGGAGAAACTGAGCATTCGAAGAAACCGAGGTAGTTCACGACCTGTGCGAGAGCACGTGATATGCAATATGGCTTCCACTTTTTCTGGTACGGAGAAGTGAGCCTTTAGACCAGATTATGTGTCCTAAAGAATCAATCTTCGACTGCCCAGATATAAATTTGGCGGCATTTAATACTACCAGCTCTTTGTTGAGTCGCTCTAAAACTTGTAACAGATGTCGTTCTTGTTGTTTTGCGGACGAGGAAGAAATTAAAACATCTAGATAAGCGAAACAGCATGACAGTTCTTGCAATACTGCCCAGTTTGTGCTGCGTTACTCAAGCTGAATGTCATGTACTTGCTCTCAAATAAGCCAAAAGTGGTGACAACTGCCGTTTTCGGAATGTCTTACTCTGCAACTTGTATCTGTGTACATGCCTTTATTGTGCACGCGTGCGGTGCTCCTGCACATGTGCAACTTCCGGGTCACAGCGTGCACGCCGCAGCCGTCAGCGTTCATGTATCCTGTATCATGTATCCTGTTGCTGGGATACTCTGTACCGGCGCATTCCAGTGCTCTTTCCATAGCTTGCAAGCCAACCATGGAAAGGTATTTCGCGTATTAAACATTTAAAATACTGTCACAGTCTACTCATTGAGACGTCTACTTTTATGTTAACAGTTTAACCCAGTAAGACAAGCAATACAGTTAACAACCGTGGTGTTTTTTTTTTTGTTTTTTTTGTTTTTTTTTTAAGGCAGCTTGACTGACGGCACGTAAATACGCGTAACGTTTTTGATCTAGTATTTAAGAAAGAGAGCACTTAGCGACTTCCAACGAACCTTATTCATGATTTCAAAATAACATTCAACTAATGCAAGGTTTCCTATAACTATTTCTCGGTGCTCTCAGTTACACCCACATAATTTCTGTCTCACTGACCTCTGAATAGAATGATAACCGCAGACCTCTCGATGATCACCTGTTTTTTCAATACCATTATTGCTATATCTTTCATCAGTTACGTCTGAAATCTGCATAATAACCGACAATTAGATGAATGTTATGTTTTATAGACTTCAGCTGATCGTAGCCCTTCACACATTAAAAAAAAGACCCTGATAATAATGTAACATGGAGCAGAATGAGGCAATAATGCACACTTAGTGAACAATAATTTTTAATTATGAAAGGAATAAATCCAAACACGTTTATCACTGGTCATGAGAAATGATATAGTTAATATGGGGCACAAAAGCACGGCTCATTGACAAACGCAAGCAGTTGCGAAGATTTTCAGCACTTACGCTTGATCGAAACCTGGATTTATTCATTTTTCATCAACGAGAAAAGTCTTTCATAAACGTATGTCGACCCAAACATGGACATAACTCTCGCGGCTTCTCGGTGCAGGCTTGGAAATTCTTGTTGTGAAAAATTTTCGTAGAATTCTTTTGTACTTCGCACTGCAAAGAACTTGTCCTTCAGTCTTGTATTGAACTGTAGGTCTATCAGTTCCATCTGAAGATTATTCGGAGCATCTTCAACTGACGACGAGAACGGTTGGGCAAAGAGGCGAATGACAGGAGACAAACTCGTAACATTCGCAAATCGTGCACGAAATTGTTCCTTAATTTTTACAATTATTGACACGTATTCTTGAAATCTAGCACTTTCATGGACCAGTCCAATAATCGGGAAATGTGCAGTGTTTTCTGTCAATAGCTGGCTCTCCCAAAGGGCAAGCTTCCTTTCAAAGGAATTTACTTTTTCCAACATGTCAGAAATTAAATTATTTACACCTTGCAAACCGACGTTCAGGCTGTTCATGTGAGACGTAATGTTCACGAGAAATGCTAGGTCTGATATCCAACAAGGGTCTTCCAACATAGGTTCACTTTTTCCCTTCTCATGTAAGAATGTTACTATGACCAAACGTAAACCAAAAAATATTTTCAGCATTTTACCTCGACTGATCCAGCGTACTTCGTTATAGTGAGGTATGTCGCCGTACTCCGCTCCTAATTCCTCCAAGAACCGCAGAAACTGGCGATGCGTAAGCCCATGTGTCTTCAGATAGTTTACAGTACGCACAACAATTTGCATGACGTTTGCTAACGCACAAAGCGCCTCTCGATGCAGAATGCAGTGAATTTCATACAACGTCTCGTCTGTGCGGCCCTAGCTTTTTGCGCCTCCGTACTATGAGTCCTCTCTGATGGCCTTGCACTGATGGTGCTCCATCTGTGGTGACTGAAACTAACCGATTGCAGTCCATACCAACACCATCAATCGCTTAATCGACAGCTTGGGGTAAGTCCGCACCTGTAGTAGCCCCTTTCAAAGGTACTAAGTCCAAAACGTCCTCTGTTACACAAAGTGCGTTATCGACAACTCGCATGTATATCACAACTTGGGCTGTATCTGTAAGATCTGTTGCTTCGTCGAGCGCAACAGAGAAAGCAACAAAGTCTTTAGCCTTATTTATTAGCTGCCTGTGCACATCGCCGGCCATAGCACTGATACGTATTGCCACTGTTTGTTTGGATGGACTGATTTCTTGAAACCAGCTGACGTTCGTGGGACACACAAGTTCTGCGTCATCAATCAGACACCCTTTCACAAACTCACCTTCGGAAAAGGGTTTCCCGGATTGTGCAGTTCTTAATGCGATTTTAAAACTTGCTCACAGTGAAGATTTAGTGTGGTTGTCATTCTGGAAAATTTAAAACAGTACATTGTACAGCGTAAAGTAAAACAAACATAAATCTATCACACGAAAGTAAGAGTTCAAAAAGTACCAGTTACTTTGACGTACAGTAAAATTGAGTTGATGTGTCTCATCCATTTTCCTAAGGACATTTAATTTTGCTTACCGTTCTTCGCTGTTGAGTACACTACAGTCGTCTTTGTGGTATGTATTGTAGTGTCTTTCAATTGAAAACTTACGCTGGCCGCCTATGATTCGCGGGCACAACAAACACTGTGAGTTTTCGCCAACGGCTACAAAAAAGAATTGCAGTTCCCAGTCATTTTTAAACGACTGAGAACATAGATCTCCCGTCCTTTGCTTTTCCACAGTACCTGCCATTTCTCAGTTCTTCTCTATTAAGGTTACGGTCACCAGGGGTAAACGAGACTGGGTATGTTGCGCTCTTGCTTGTACCACATAAACAGGTAAGTGGAGCCGCCGCCGTTCATTTAGGACGCATGTCTAATAACAGATGTCGCTGTCGCTCGCTGTCGCACACATGCGCGCATGTGCAACACTTCCGCACGTCTGCACACTGTGGAGCGTTTGTCCGGCCCTGGCTTAACGCAGTAGAGTACAGCAAAAACCGTCGCGCCTCGTAGCGCGTAATTGTAGTCGCGCAGTAGAGGCATAGGATATCGATCTGGTACTGTCCGGGTATTGAGAGCGCGGTAACCACCACACGGGCGCCAGACACCCCTTTTCTTAGGCACGGGGTGTAGTGGAGATGACCAAGGACTACTAGATGGCCGCATGATCTCTTCTCTCAGCATAACATCGAACTCTGCCTATGCGATAGTTAACCGGTAGGGTGGTAGACGCCGAGGGCGGTAAGAGACTGGTGGGCCGTCTGTAGTCTTGTTATAATGTAAGGTGTCGTTACATACGTCTTTGGCTCTTCCCGGGGGCCGCGTCACGGCCGGAAACTGTTTGAGCAGACGGGCGTACTCATCAGCATCTGCTTGTATGACTTGGGCAGAGTGCTCGGTCGCGCGGCGGCGAATCCCAGAAGTCGACAGCCCGGTGACGGCGTCAACTACCCGAGCGTTCCTGACGTCGAGAAGTGAGTTGCAGTGCGCCAGCAAATCTGCGCTGATGATCATGCTCAGTGATAACTGCGGCGTACTCCCAGGTCAAGGGTGCCAGAGTGCCACAGATTTTGATCGACGAAATGTTGGCAGCAGACAGGCAGAACAGCGTGCGGATCTGTAACAATGTACACTACTGGCCATTAAAATTGCTACACCAAGAAGAAATGCAGATGATAAACGGATATTCGTTGGACAAATATACTAGAACCTACATGTGATTACATTTTCACGCAATTTGGGTGCATAGATCCTGAGAAATCAGTACCCAAAACAACCACCTCTTGCCATAATAACGGCCTTCATACGCCTGGGCATTGAGTCAAACAGATCTTGGATGGTGTGTACAACTACAGCTGCCCATGCAGCTACAACACGATACCACAGCTCATCAAGAGTGGTGACAGGCGTGTTGAGACGAGCCAGTTTCTCGTCCACCATTGAAAAGACATTTTCAATTGGTGAGAGATCTGTAGAATGTGCTGGCCTGGGCAGCAGTCGAACATTTTCTGTATCCAGAAAGGCCCGTACAGGACCCGCAACATGCGGTCGTGCATTATCCTGCTGAAATGTAGGGTTTCGCAGGCATCGAATGAAGGGTAGAGCCACGGATCGTAACATATCTGAAATGTAACGTCCACTGTTCAAAGTGCCGTCAATGCGAACAAGAGGTGACCGAGACGTGGAACCAATGGCACCCCATACCATCACGCCGGGTGACACGCCAGTATGGCGATGACGAATACACGTTTACAATGTGCGTTCACCGCGATGTCGCCAAACACGGATGCGACCATCACGATGCTGTAAACAGAACCTGGATTCATTCGAAAAAATGACGTTTTGCCATTCGTGCATCCAGGTTCGTCGTTGAGTACACCATCGCAGGCTCTCCTGTCTGTGGTGCAGCGTCAAGGGTAACCGCATCCATGGTCTCAGAGTTGATAGTCCATGCTACTGCAAACGTCGTCGAACAGTTCATGCAAATGGTTGTTGTCTTGCAAACATCGCCATCTGTTGACTCAGGGATCGAGACGTGATTGCACGATCCGTTACAGCCGTTCGGATAAGATGCCTGTCATCTCGACTGCTAGTAATACGAGGCCGTTGGGATCCAGCATGGCGTTCCGTATTACCCTCCTGAACCCACCGATTCCATATTCTGCTAACAGTCATTGGATCTCGACCAACGCGAGCAGCAATGTCGCGATACGATATACCGAAATCGCGATAGGCTACAATCTGACCTTTATCAGAGTCGGAAACGTGATGGGTACGCATTTCTCCTTCTTACACGTGGCATCATAACACCGTTGCACCAGGCGACGCCGGTCAACTGCTGTTTGTATATGAGAAATCGGTTGGAAACTTCCCCCATGTCAGCACGCTGTAGGTGTCGCCACCGGCGCTAACCTTGTGTGAATGCTCTGAAAAGCTAATCATTTGCATATCACAGCATCTTCATCCTGTCGGTTAAATTTAGCGTCTGTAGCACGTCATCTTCGAGGTGTAGCAATTTTAATGGCCAGTAGTGTAGTAATCTCCGGGTGTAACACTATCACTGCACCGTTTTGCTATGTCAGCATATAGATAATAGACAAGTATGGCATTTGAATGCAGTATAATGTTACCCTCTGGGAGGATTTTTACAGATTTAACCGTGAAATGCCTAAAGGATTTTTGCTTATCGGACTCGAAATTAAAGTTACGTAAAAACACAGTAAGTGTCAGATACAATTTAGATAATGTTGTTAACTAATCAAATTTATTCAAAAGAACAGGAATACGGTCGCCAGTCTAATTAGGCACAGAAGATTGAAACATTTATTTTAAAGAGTAAGTGAATAGTTTTGGTGGAAAAATACCACCTATACTCCTTTCTTACGAAAGTGCAATGAACCCTATCACAAACAGAAAAATGTTATAGTAGATAAAAGCAGTTATTGTGAGATATTCAAGTTCCCACAAACACAAATGACACCTTAACACTCATCAACAGTAAATAATTTGCCAAATCTGCATTATTTCGTGATCACAGCAATTGGAATTCATTACTAAACAGGAAATGGACATGGGCCTAGTCTACTTTCATCAGATGTTTTCTATACAGCACAAATTTAATTAAAATTCACTTGCATTAAGTTCGACACATTTCTTAGTAAGCAATGTTGTAACCGTTTTCGTGAATAAGGGCACTCATAGTAGCTTTACTTCCAGTAATAAAAACAGTAAGTAGGGGGCTCCCAATATGATATTACACTTTTTATCACACAATGTGCACAAAACTCAACATAAATTTTAAAAGCATTTGGTATATTCATTATTCTAGTAACTTTATGCATTTTGAACAACTTAAAATGGGAGGTCCTTAATGTTATCTGCTATTATAAAGCAAATTGGAAACACTTTGCTGAAGCAAATTAAAATCAGTAAACATAAATTTGACTCACCTTATATGCCTTTTCAACAGTTAATGCAGCAGATATTTTTACGAGATATTGTGTTTCAAATATACCTTTGAAAACATTTACTTTAACTAACCTCAACATAACTTTGTAACTGTTCGCCATCAGCACACTCATTTACTTTTATAGTCAGAATTTAATCAAGTAATCTTTAAAACCGCAAGAACTTTAAACTGAAGCATTTCAATTACTAGGGATGATGATGACGACGATGATGATGATGTCTGGTTTGTGGGGCGCTCAGCTGCGCAGTTATCAGCGCCCGTACAAATTCCCAACCTTTGCTCAGCCCAATCTCGCAACTTTCATGAATGATGATGAAATGATGAGGACAACTCGAACACCCAGTCATCTCGAGGCAGGTGAAAAAAAAATTACTTGGGAGGCTTTCATGAAAACAACACTTACTTGCTCCCTCAACTTCAACAAAATCCGGAGCAGTTTTAGGCAACATTTTGCACTCAATTTCAAGCAAAAGTAACCAAACACTTACTTTGGTTATCAGTTCTCGTACTCAAGGGCACTCTGAGATCATTGTTCAAAAGGAGAGGATCCTAAGAGGTATCATGATAGGAAACAATTCAAGGTAGGTACACGAATTTAACATGAGTTACCTTATATTCGCACATACTAAATGTGCTGATCCAACACTTTACAAAAGTTCTGACTTCTCCTCTCTGCTGAAGTGATTTCGAAATGTTGGTAGCGAGTACGTAGTAACAGGTGGACTTTCCGTTGGAAGTGATATGCTCTGTTATTTTCTTCTTGGCGGCGATCATCGGCTTTTATGGCATTTTCCTGCAACAGAACAATGTATTAGAGCCATTCATCCACCCGAGGCTTTTCCATAATATTTCCAAGCACTGAAAGCCTCACTCAGCACCTGCACAATGCACCTTCCAGTTACTAGCTGCCGACTGTACGGTTGCTAGTCTCCGACTGACTATCGTTCCTACCTTTTCCTTCGCACCAACCACATTTTGCGCGCGCTAATTCACTTCCGTTTCAGAGGGGAAGCACACCAAGTTTTCATTTATACAATTCAAAAGTCCTAAGTGTGAATCAGCATATACATGGCTGCATAGATTAGATTAGATTAGATTAGATTAATACTTGTTCCATAGATCTTGAATACGACACTTTGTAATTACGTGGAACGTGTCAGGTTAATAAAAGATGTCTGTACAAGATATTACATTACACAAAATATTGCATGACACTAATGTTTATGTTTTTGTTCCCCTTAATTTATATCTAAAAATTCAGCCAATGAGTAGAAGGAATTGTCATCTAGAAATTCTTTTAATTTATTTTTAAATGTTAGTTGACTATCTGTCAGGCTTTTGATGCTGTTTGGTAGGTGACCAAAGACTTTTGTGGCAGCATAATTTACCCCTTTCTGTGCTAAAGTCAGATTTAACCCTGCATAGTGAAGATCATCCCTTCTCCTGGTGTTATAGCTATGCACACTGCTACTAATTTTGAACTGGGTTGGATTATTAACAACAAATTTCATAAGTGAATATATATACTGTGAGATTACTGTGAGGACCCCTAGATCCTTAAATAGATGTCTGCAGGATAACCGTGGGTGGGCTCCAGCAATTATTCTGATTACACGTTTTTGAGCAATGAATACTTTTCTACTCAACGATGAATTACCCCAGAATATGATGCCATACGAAAGCAGTGAACGAAAGTAGGCATAGTAAGCTAATTTACTAAGATTCTTATCACCAAAATTTGCAATAACGCTAATAGCATACGTAGCTGAACTCAGACGTTTCAGCAGACCATCAATGTGTTGCTTCCAGTTTAACCTCTCATCAATGGACACACCTAAAAATTTTGAAAAATCTACCTTAGCTACAGACTTCTGTTCAAAGTCTATACTTATTACTGGAGTTGTGCCATTTACTGTACGGGACTGTATATACTGTGTTTTATCAAAATTTAAAGAGAGTCCGTTTGCTGAGAACCACTTAATAACTTTGTTAAAAACATCATTTACAATAAAATCACTTAGTTCTTGGTTTTTGGATGTTATTACTATACTTGTATCATCAGCAAAAAGAACTAACTTTGCATCTTCATCAATGTGGAATGGTAAGTCATTAATTTCCTGCTATCAGCCCAGCCAATTTACCCTTCACTTTCTTGTTGAGGTGTAGGCCATGTCTAGTATAGTCCCACCTACAGAGTGAATCAACAGGAACCACACCAATGTGTGACCCTGCACCAGATCCAAGTAGCCGTTCCAACTCCTAATAAACTCTCCTGACAGAAGAGCTCAAGTGAGGTCGGTCGTGGCGCTCCAGAACCGACACAAACCCGACACTGGTATGACTCGATGTTGATGCAATCTTTGCTAGGTCACATTCTATGGTGTACCCCGGATCTGTCAATACTGTTGCCCGGCCCATCCACAATAACCACAGTATCTTCCTTAGTGAAGCCTCTACATAGTGAACCTAAATCCTCTGTAACCTGCCCCAGTCCAGCACTAGGTTTGAAAAAACTTGTGACCTGGTATTCTGACCCTAATTCATCCTGTAGAAGTAGGCCCACACCCCTAGCATGCGAACTACCTAGCAACAAGACTTTCTTTCTCTTTGCAGACTTCCCTACATTCTTATTCAATTTGCTGCTGAAAGCTTGTTGAGCCCTGTCTACATCTACTTCTGTGAGAGGCTCATCAGTTTCTGACTGAGGCAACAGGTCAAACCTATATTGTATATTAATAAAAAAGCTGTCAGAAGAATTTCTTGGCCAGTTCCTTACGCCTGTTACCACTTCCCACCGCTGTTTATCCTTCTCCCCCCTTAACCTGCCCAGTTCTCGCCTAACCTCATCTACCTCAGCCTCAAGGGCAGCAATTTTCCCCTCCTGTTCCCCAATCATTCTATCTCTACTGCATAGCCTACAGAACCACTGATGAGTCTCGCTCATTTTCCGAATTCCCACGCCACTACAATCGCCCCAATGAAAAAAGTTACTACATCCATCACACCAGACCCCGGAGCTAACGATTCTACGGCACGTCAGGCGCTTTGCACTCATGGTACAAATCGATTTCAGTGACCTAAAGACAATTAAGTTACCGGAAAACAATGAAAATACGTGCACGAAAAATTAGGCCTACTCGTGACTATGTAAACAGTGGTTCAAATGGCTCTGAGCACTATGGGACTCAACTTCTGAGGTCATTAGTCCCCTAGAACTTAGAACTAGTTAAACCTAACTAACCTAAGGACATCACACACACCCATGTAAACAGTGGTTCAGAAGTTTTTTACTGGAAATTACTTAAGAGATGACGATACTCTACAGATATAAAGGGGCAGCAAACGTATTTAGCACACTAAACTATCAGTAAATGCACTTAAAATTGCGGTATGAAGTTAAATCTGAAAGCTCAAAAGTTCATCCTGGACGCGATATGTAAACAAAACGAACTTATTGTGATTACTGTGAAAATACGTGAGTAAGACAGAAACCTTTAATGGTACGCTTGAAGAGCACTATAATTAACGTAATAAATTAGTTTAAAGTGTTAAAAACAGTTTATTACTACTTAAATTACTTATCTTGCACGAGAGCTGTGACTCAGACGTCCGTATAGCAGGCGCAGGGTGACGTGTCATGCCTTTTACAAAATCCTTTCATTTACACATATTAGCAAATCAACAACAAAAACTACATATAATTATAGTCATCCTCCTCCAAATGATGCAAACAAAGTCTTCTAACGGTGAAGAGAAAACATAGTGCATATCTTTGCACATCTTTACAGCATATCAAAGATTACATACTGAAGAAAACATACATTATATAAAGCATAATTAATCAGAAAAAATATTTAGGATCTTAACTATGATGTTACACGGGGAAGAATACTTATATTCGAGCCGGTATATACGAGATACACTACTGGCCATTAAAATTGCTGCACCAAGAAGAAACGCAGATGATAAACGGGTATTCATTGGACAAATATATTATACTAGAACTGACATGTGATTACATTTTCACGCAGTTTGGATGCATAGATCCTGAGAAATCAGTACCCAGAACAACCACCTCTGGCCGTAACAACGGCCTTGATACGCCTGGGCATTGAGTCAAACAGAGCTTGCATGGCGTGTACAGGTACAACTGCCCATGCAGCTACAGCACGATACCACAGTTCATCAAGTGTAGTGACTGGCGTATTGTGACTAGCCAGTTGCTCGGACACCATTGACCAGACGTTTTCAATTGGTCAGATATCTGGATAATATGCTGGCCAGGGCGGCAGTCGAACATTTTCCGTATCCAGAAAGGCCCGTACAGGACCTGCAACATGCGGTCCTCCATTATCCTGCTGAAACGTAGGGTTTCGTAGGGATCGAATGAAGGGTAGAGCCACGGGTCGTAACAAGTCTGAAATGTAACGTCCACTGTTTAAAGCGCCGTCAATGCGAGCAAGAGGTGACCGAGACGTGGAACCAATGGTACCCATACCATCACGCCGGGTGATTTGCCAGTATGGCGATGACAAATACACACTTCCAATGTGCGTTGTCTTGCAGACGTCCGCATCTGTTGACCCAGGGATCGAGACGTGGCTGCACGATCCGTTACAGCCATGCAGATAAGATGCTCGTCATCTCGACTGCTAGTGATACGAGGCCGTTGGAATCCAGCACGGCGTTCCGTATTACTCTCCTGAACGCACCGATTCCATATTCTGCTAACAGTCATTGGATCTCGACCAACGAGACCAACAATGTCGCAATACGACAAACTGCAATCGCGATAGGCTGCAATCCGACCTTTATTAATGTCGGAAACGTGATGGTACGCATTTATCCTCCTCACACGAGGCATCACAACAACGTTTCACCGAGCAACGCCGGTCAAATGCTGTTTGTTAGTGAGAAATCGGTTGGAATATGTCCTCATGTCAGCACGTTGTAAGTGTCGCCACCGGCGCCAACCATGTGTGAATGCTCTCAAAAGCTAATCATTTCCATATCATAGCATCGTCTTCTTGTCGGTTAAATTTCGCGTCTGTAGCACGTCATCTTCGTGGTGTAGCAGTTTTAATGGTCAGTAGTGTATTTGCAGGAGGTTCTATTCCTGACACTGAAAAGAGGCTTTGGGCTGACGTTTCGCAATCAGAGACAGCGTCCAACATGTGACATCTGTTGGCAATGATGTACGTGCAAGGACGTGTACACTTATGTGCCTGGTTTCCAAATTCCTTATGGTAGCAACAGATGGAGGGTTGTTCTTGTCCTGTGGTGGAGGAGGTAATTGATTAACGGGTTCTGGACCTCTTACGGTACTGGCGCGCGTTACTGCTGTTGTCTTGTCGAGAGAGTAACTCCTCAATTCTTTTGGTGAGGCGGTAGACTTTCGCGGCCAGATTATCACGATCCGCACGCATGGCTGTTGCCGGCGGTAGGCTCAGATGCGTCGCTGCCAGTGTATTAGTCGTAGCTGAAGGTAGAATGGCTTGTGTTTGATTTGTTAGGAAACGGCGACTCCACAGCGTACGCATCAGGCTACCAGGCACACTACCAATGTCTAACTTGGTGAGCACGTGCCCTAAAAGCTGCGATGGTTTTCGGTATCCCATGTCTTCCTGAGTTAACACCTCTCGTATAAGCTCCTCTTCTGATGTGGAAACTGGTCTTATCAGCTCTGCCTTCGAACTCTCATATGTGTTGATTCCCGGTGGTGCGATGGTTTCATTTTGTATTTCCGTGGTGTAACGATAGTCTGACTGACTGGCAACAATCGCAAATTTTGAAGAGTCTGTAATAAACCCCGCCTTAGAGGAAGCTGGTTTCGACTTGCCCAAACCAATGCGCCGGACTGTGCGGCCAGCACGGTGATAAGCGCACTGCGAGTCTCGCGACTGTCGGAAATATTGCTCCTGACGAGTCAGTCATGTCGTATCTAGTGTTACTGCACCTCTTGGCGTGATAATACTCAGTAAATGCCTGAAGATGGCCTTGTAAGCCGAAAACCGGTTAGCAATAAAAATAATATTGTAGAACAAAAACACACTTTCGTTTACAATAGCTTTTCACGTGTTGCATTGGAAATGTTGCCTCTGAATTAGATTAAAAACAGATCCCTTCTTCAGTTCTCACCAAAGGTTTTGAGAGGTCTCTATTCGTTATAAAGCAAACACCGGATGAAAAATCTCCAGCCAAGTACATCCAAATTACAGACATGAATTCTTTTTCAGAGGGATGGAAAAACTGTTAGAAGCCGACCTCGAGAAAGATCATTTTGGATTTCGGGAAAAATTTAGGAACACCAGCGACTTACCTTAGAATACAGGTTAAGGAAAGGGAAACCTACGTTTATAGCATTTGTAGACTTAGAGAAAGCCTTTGACAATGATGACTGGAATGCTCTCCCTAAAATTCTGAAGTTACGAAGGATAAATTACTAGGAGCGAATTAAACTTACGCAGAAACCAGACGGCTGTTATAAGAATCGAGGAGCATGAAAGTGAAGCAGCGGTTGAGAAAGGCGTGAGGTAGGGTTTTAGCCCGTTCCCGATGTTATTCAATCTGTCCATTGAGCAAGCAATAAAGAAAACGAAGAAAACTTTGGAGAAGGAATTGAAGTCCAGAGAGAGGAAATAAAAGCATTGAGGTTGGCCGATGACATGTTACACTATTCGAGGTAGCAAAGGACTTGGAAGAGCAGGTGAACGGAATGGACGGTGTCTTGAAAGGAAGATATAAGATGAATATCTACAGAAGTAAAACAAATATAATGGAATATAGTCGAATTAAATCAGGTGACGGTGAGGTAATATGATTAGGAAACAAGAAAATAATAGTTGGAATGAGTTTTGCTATGTGGGAAACTAAATAACTGATTATGACAGAAGTGGGGAGGATATGAAATGTAGACTGCTAATGGCAAGTAAGGTGTTTCTTAAGAACAGATATTTATTAACCTCTAATATAGATTTAAGTGTTAGGAAGTCTTTTCTGAAGGTATTTGTACGGGGTGTAGCCACAGAAGTGAAACATGGACTATAGACATTTTAGACTAGAATAGAATCTTCTGAAATGTGGTATTACAGAAAAATGCTGGAGATTCCATCGGTAGATCCAGAATGGAGAAAAGAAATTCGTGGCACAAATTGACTAATGTTCTGAGACCTCAAGGTATCACCGATTTAGTATTTGGAGGTGTGTGTGTGTGTGTGTGTGTGTGTGTGTGTGTGTGTGTGTGTGTGTGTGTGTGTGTGAGTGAGTGAATGAGTGTCTGTGTGTGTGTGTGTGTGTGTGTGTGTGTGTGTGTGTGGTGGCGGGTGGGGGAGGAGAGGGAGGTGGTGGAGGATAAAAGTCGTAACAGGGTAGAGTAGCATGGAGAGATGCATCAAACCAGTTATAGGACTGAAGAACACAGCAACAACACCTTGTTATGCCCACTATCAGCTAGTCTAGTATTAGGCAAAAAAATTATGATTCTGCAAGTCATCAGAACGCAAGCAACCTGCTTTACGCCGGCCAGAGTGGCCGAGCGGTTCTAGGCGCTACAGTCTGGAACCGCGCGACCGCTACGGTCGCAGGTTCGAATCCTGCCTCGGGCATGGATGTGTTTGATGTCGGTAGGTTAGTTAGGTTTAAGTAGTTCTAAGTTCTAGGGGACTGATGACCTCAGAAGTTAAGTCCAATAGTGCTCAGAGGCATTTGAACCATTTGAACCACTTGCTTTACCTTTAAGAGTTAACAATCAAAAGTGTAAGGAAAGGGAAAAAAAAAGCTTCAACCTGCACAGGGAAGTACAATGAATAACCAGACGAACAAGCAATCCGCCTCACTCTGTCATAGACACAGAAACATACGCAATTGAACTTCCACCATTTTGCTGCGACAGTTCATTCCAAAATGGAAATCAAAATACCTCTAATCCTCCTGTTATGACCAATATTTTCGGGAGACTTTCCTTAGTTTTAAGGAAACGTTCTCGCAAACATTGGGAATTCCTCTGTGCATTCACCAGCGACTTGACGGGAAGCAAGCGGTCTCTAAATTGATCTTGATCCTTAACGATCAACCCCGTCCTTCGGGCCATAAAATTAAATGAAGAATTTAGCAGAGCTATGAGGGAAGAAATTACATTCCGTGACAATAATTTTTAACCTTTTTACCTGATGAGATTTATACTGAAGCGCCAAAGAAACTGGTATAGGCATACACATTCAAATACAGAGATATGTAAACAGGTAGAATATGGCGCTGCGGTCGGCAAGTCCTATATACGACAAAAAATGTCTGGCGCAGTTGTTAGATCGGTTACTGCTGCTACGATGGCAGGTTATCTAGATATAAATAATTTGAACGTGGCGTTATAGTCGGTGCACTAGCGATTGGATACAGCATCTCCGAGGTAGCGATGAAGCGGTAATTCTTTCGTACGCCTATTTCACTAGTGTACCGTGAATGTAAGGAAACCGGTAAAACATCAAATCTCCGGCATCGCTGCGGTCAGAGAAAGATCCTGCAAGAACGGAACCAACGACGACTGAAGAGAATCGTTCAATGTGGCAGATTCCAACCCTTCCACAGATTGCTGCAGATTTCAATGCTGGAACATCAACAAGTGTCAGCGTGCGAACCATTCAACGAAACATAATCGATATGGGCTTTCGGAGCCGAAGGCCCACTCTTGTACCCTTGATGACTACACTGACATTGGACTGTTGATGACTGAAAACATGTTACCTGGTCGGACGAGTCTCGTTTCATATTTTACCGACCCAATGGACGTGTACGGGTATGGAGACAATCTGATGAATCCATGAAGTCTGCATGTCCTCAGGGAACTTTTCAAGCTGATGGAGGCGCTGTAATGGTGTTGGGCGCGTGCAGTTGGAGTGATACGGGACCCGTGGTAAGTCTAGATACGACTCTGAAAGGTGACACGTAAGTAAGCATCCTGCCTGATCATTCTGCTGAGTTTAAACACTTCCGCTGCCCACCAAACTCCCTAGACATGAACATTATTGAGCATATCTGGGGTGCCTTGCAACGTGCTGTTCAGAAGAGACATCCACCCCCTCTTGCGGATTTATGGAGAGCCGTACAGGATTCATGGGTGAGTTACCTCCAGCATTACTTCAGACATTAATAGAGTCCATGCCATGTCGTGTTGCGTCACATCTACGTGCTCGCAGGGGTCCTACACGATATTAGGCAGGCGTACCAGTTTCTTTGACTCTTTTATGTGTTAGCTAATGATAAATGAGTTAAATTTGTTCATATGTAGCCAACTGTTCAATTGGTGGTAGAGGTGAAAATTTAAATGAAGCAAGACAGCACATTTGAGCCCTATGTAGATTTAACAGAGTATTTGAAAAGTGCAGCACTTACTATCTGATGTAATTGTGATTACTGTTTATATAATTTGCTAGACTGCTTGTAGATGGTGAGGCAGCTAAAACAGGCCACCCAAAATGTATGTGGAGCGAGTAAATGTACAGAAGACCAGTAGCTTCGCCTTAGGTATTTCGGACAGTGGGGAAAGTTGATGAACGTAAGTAACGTTTGCAACTGGCGAATGTGAGACCGACTTTTTTTAGTATATCGGTATGTTGTTTCATCTGGATTTGGAAAGTGGTTTTGATAACATAACTTTTGTAGATCTATATCAGAAAGCAACAAGACAACAGAGCCACAGTTAACGTAACAGCCATCAGGAGAAGAGGTCCTTCGAACATCTGCTCTGCTATACCAATTGTAACGAAACTCGTAACTCAGGTGCGGTTCGTGTGTTTATTTTATGAGTGTCATATGAAACGCGTAAAATATTGATCTTGAAGACTGACACAAGCTGTACAGCTACTCTAGTCACACAATCCAGCACGTTGTATTTCTTTTGCAGAACACGGCGCTGTTATACGTCGTTTCACGTCATCAGTTTTTCATTTTTCCCGCAAATAAAAATCTGATGAAAATGCAGGTCAATTTGTGTTTACGAACGACCCACCCAACGATCTTCAAATGATCTATTCAGAAGACCTGCACTTAATCTCTGTGAAATGAGCATGACATCCGTTTTATTTGTACCGTATGGAACGTCATATGTCCAGAGGCATATCTCCTAATAAATGTGGTAGCATAACTTTTAGGAACTGTAGACACTTGTGGCTATTCAGAGTCCAACCAATACAACAGGAACCATCGATGGAATTGTTGAAGAAAACTCGCACCACACGTTGACAGGTCAAGGTCCACTCCTTTCAGTCAGGCCGAGTGAAGTGGCGCGATGGTTAGCTTATTGGACTCGGATCCGCGAGAGTTCAAATTCAGGTTCGGCCATCCTGATTTTGATTTTCCATTATTTCCCTAAATCGCTTCAGATAAATGCTGACGTAGTTTCTTTAAGAGAACACGAACCATTTCTACATCTACATCCATACTCCGCAAGCCACCTGACGGTGTGTGGCGGAGGGTACCTTGAGTATCTCTATCGGTTCTCCCTTCTATTCCAGTCTCGTATTGTTCATGGGAAGAAAGATTGTCGGTATGCCTCTGTGTGGGCTCTAATCTCTCTGATTTTATCCTCACGGTCTCTTCGCGAGATATACGTAACGCTTTCGCGATTCTAAGTGATCCTGTAACGAAGCGCGCTGGTTTCCGTTGGATCTTCTCTATCTCTTCTATCAACCCTATCTGGTACGGATCCCACACTGCTGAGCAGTATTCAAGCAGTGGGCGAACAAGCGTACTGTAACCTACTTCCTTTGTTTTCCGATTGCATTTCCGTAGGATTCTTCCAATGAATCTCAGTCTGTCATCTGCTATACCGACGATCAACATTATATGATCATTCCATTTTAAATCACTCCTAATGCGTACTCCCAGATAAATCATGGAATTAACTGCTCCCAGTTGTTGACCTGCTATATTGTAGCTAAATGATAAGGGATCTTTCTTTCTATGTATTCGCAGCACATTACACTTGTCTACATTGAGATGCAGTTGCCATTCCCTGCACCATGCGTCAATTCGTTGCAGGTCCTCCTGCATTTCAGTACAATTTTCCATTGTTACAAGCTATCGATATACTACAGCATCATCCGCAAAAAGCTTCAGTGAACTTCCGATGTTATCTACAAGGTCATTTATGTATATTGTGACACTCCCTTGCTGCACACCTGAAGTCACTCTTACTTCGGAAGACTTCTCTCCATTGAGAATGACATGCTGCGTTCTGTTATCTAGGAACTCTTCAATCCAATCACACAATTGGTCTGCTAGTCCATATGCTCTTACTTCGTTCATTAAACGACTGTGGGGAACTGTATGAAACGCCTTGCGGAAGTCAAGAAACACGGCATCTACCTGTGAACCCATGTCTATGGCCCTCTGAGTCTGGTGGACGAATTGCGCGAGCTGGGTTTCACACAATCGTCTTTTTCTAATCCCATGCTGATTCCTACAGAGTAGATTTCTAGTCTCCAGAAAAGTCATTATACTCGAACATAATACGTGTTCCAAAATTCTACAACTGATCGACGTTAGAGATATAAATCTATAGTTTTGCACATCTGTTCGACGTCCCTTCTAGAAAACGGGGATGACCTGTGCCCTTTTCCTATCCTTTGGAACGCTACGCTCTTCTAGAGACCTACGGTACACCGCTGCAAGAAGGGGGGCAAGTTCCTTCGCGTACTCTGTGTAAAATCTAACTGCTATCCCATCAGGTCCAGCGGCCTTTCCTGTTTTGAGCGATTGTAATTGTTTATCTATCCCTCTGTCGTCTATTTCGATACCTACCATTTTGTCATCTATGCGACAATCTGGAGAAGGAACTACAGTGCAGTCTTCCTCTGTGAAACGGCTTTGGAAAAAGACATTTAATATTTCGGCCTTTAGTCTGTCATCCTCTTTTTCAGTACCATTTTGGTCACAGAGTGTCTGGACATTTTGTTTTGATCCACCTACCGCTTTGACATAAGACCAAAATTTCTTACGATTTTCTGCCATGTCAGTACATAGAACTTACTTTCGAATTCATTGAACGCCTCTCGCATAGCCCTCCTCACACTACATTTCCCTTCGGGTAATTTTTGTTTGTCTGCAAGGCTTTGGCTATGTTTGTGTTTGCTGTGAAGTTCCCTTTGCTTCCGCAGCAGTTTTCTAACTCGGTTGTTGTACCACGGTGGCTCTTTTCCATCTCTTACCATCTTGCTTGGCACATACTCGTCTAACACATATTGTACGATGGTTTTGAACTTTGTCCACTGATCCTCAACACTACCTGTACTTGAGACAAAACTTTTGTGTTGAGCCATCAGGTACCCTGAAATCTGCTTTTGATCACTTTTGCTAAACAGAAAAATCTTCCTACCTTTTTTAATATTTCTATTTACAGCTGAAATCATCGATGCAGTAACCTCTTTATGATCGCTGATTCCCTGTTCTGCGTTAACTGTTTCAAATAGTTCGGGTCTGTTTGTCACCAGAAGGTCTAATATGTTATCGCCACGAGTCGGTTCTCTGTTTAACTGCTCAAGCTAGTTTTCAGGTAAAGCACTCAAAAAAATGTCACTGGATGCTTTGTCCCTGCCACCCTTTATGAACGTTTGAGTCTCCCAGTCTATATCCGGCAAATTAAAATCTCCACCCAAAACTATAACATGGTGGGGAAATCTACTCGATATATTTTCCAAATTATCCTGCAGGTGCTCAACCACAACAGTTGCTGAGCCAGGGTACCTATAGACATCCAATTACCACGTCTAAGCCTGCTTTATCCGTGACCTTCACCCAAATTATTTCACATTTCGGATCTCCGTCAATTTCCTTCGATACTATTGCACTTCTTATCGCTATAAACACGCCTCCCCCTTCACTGTCCAGCCTGTCTCTGCGGTATACATTCCAATCTGAGTTTAGAATTTCATTACTGTTTACATCTGGTTTCAGCCAACTTTCTGTCCCTAGTACTATGTGGGCATTGTGACCGTTTATTAATGAGAGCAGTTCTGGGACCTTTCTATAGACGCTCCTGCAGTTTACTTTTAGCAGATTAATATTGTTTTCCCTGTTGCATTTTGCCTATTCCTACGTTGCCGCGTCTCAGGAGGCGTCTTGTCGGGCCTAGGGAGGGAATTCTCTAACCTAAAAAACCCCCATGTGCACTCCACACGTACTCCGCTACCCTTGTAGCCGCTTCCTACGTGTAGTGCACGCCTGACCTATTCAGAGGGACCCTATATTTTCCTGTCCCATCCATGACACAATTCGATATTATCGTCCGGAACGTTAAATCCGAATCTTCCTTCCTCCCTTTCTATCAATCAGCATCGATTTTCAATTGACCTTGGGTGCATATTGCGAAGATTTATTTACTGATGATTTGCATTGCTGTATGTACATATTAAGGTACCAAATATAAAACATCCGCACTTTTACCATGTACACCCTGTATATACATATTTTTATATGCAGTGTGTGTTTGCATCTACAGAGATCTTACGGTTTGTGGCGGCTTAGATGTTGATCTTACTTCTCCAAAAGTCATCATCCAAATGTAAACATATTGTGCAGTGACACACCTTCTTCCTTGCTTTATCGAAGAATGGTGCCCCCTGGTGCTTCAGCCAGTTGTTGACTGCGTCTTTCAGCTCATTGTCTGTCGCAATGTGCTGAGTAGCCAGCCAGACGTTATTCTTCGGTTTGAGACGACAGTCGCTTGGTATCAAGTTCACAGTATATGGAGAATATTGAGAGCCAAAATGTATGTGTTTTCCCCTTCATTCTATGGCGTCGTAATCATCTTGGAAGGGAATGATTCCTTCGGTAATCATCCTGCGCAGTTTTTTTTTGAATTGGCATTGAGAGTTCCTAAGTGTCTCACAATAAGGGTCGGTTCACACACATCAGTGACGCGACGATACGGTGACTGGCTAGTAGAAGCACCGTCCAGTGTTTCTCCTGGCGTGTGGCAATGAGCTTGAGCGACCAGAATATAGAAGTTCTCATACGACAATCTCGTGCTGACTGCTGTGATTTTGGATCAGAAAGAGGAAAAACAAACGGAAAAACGGCAGTGGGTTCATCAGGCGTGGGATGGGGAATTAACCACTCTGTACAGTGAAAACTGATGGATGATGGAGAAAAGTTGTATGAATATTTCAGAATGTCAGACAACTCGTTCTACTCACTACTGAAATAATTAGAAGTTCATGTGAAAAAGCAATACACACAGGACAAAAGTCATCTCACCAAGAGAACGGCTCCCCTGTTTGCTTGAAGTTAATTAGTATATAATGTAATTAAAACACACTCTGACGGTGTATTGGTAATTAAATATATTAAATAGACAGTCATCATTATTTGCCTCTGTTGTATAGAGTTCTTACTTCTGTTACACGTGATACTGATCCATTACTGCTAACGCTACCTCTGAAATCTTTGTTTGTTACATCCATACTGTCTATCGTTTTTCTTATATTTGGACGCTGGAGATGCGCCAAACACGATTTCATTTAGCTATCGCATGGAGCGTAGTACGGTTCACAAGATGGTACGAGAAACCTGCAAGATAATTACAGACCATGTGGTAGACGAATTGATGCCTACTCCGACACATGTGGAAGAAAATCGCTACCGATTTACATGAAACGGGGAATTTTCTCCCTCTCCTTCGAACACCGAATCAGTATTCTTTAATTACATAAGGACATTCTTCATAAATTTCTTGCTCTTGCACGCACTCAGTCTAACTATATTGCTACTGGGGTCGGGGCATAAGGAAATAAATACATACAGGGTGACAATTATAGATCTATATGTAATAAAGTCGTCACAACTTCTGAACAGTTTGCGTTAGGACGTTCAAACTGCACGGTTGGCCGTGGGTCATGATGGGAATTAGTAAAGTTTGGTTTAGCAACGAAACCCGCTTTCATTTGGATGGGTTCGTCAACAAGCAAAATTGTCGCATTTCAGGGACATGAGAATCCGCATTTCGCGATCGAGAAGTCTTTTCACACTGAACGGATGACTGTGTGGCGTGTGACGTCCATTTCCGAATGGAATAATCTATGCAATATTCCTCTATGACACTATGAATACGGTGAGGGTTTTGGAAGATGATTTCGTCCCCTGATTTCAACAAGATGTGTTTCAAGCAGGACGGAGCTCCACCCCATGGAAGCAGGAGAATGTTTCATGTCCTGGAGGAGTACTCTGGGAACCGTATTCTGGCTCTGGAGTACCCAGAGGCCACTGGCATAGTCTCGATTGGCCGTGCTATTCACCGGATGTGAACACATGCGATTCCTTTTTGTGGGGCTATATTAAAGACATAGAGTACAGCAATAACCCCAAAACCATTGCTGAGCTGAAAACAGCCATTCAGGAGGTCATCGACAGCATTGATGTTGCTATATTTCAGGGAGCGATATAGAATTTCGCTATTCGTCTGCGCCACATCAACGCCAATGATGGCAGGTATATCGAACTTGTCATAACCTAAATCTGAATATCGGTTGTGATGTTTACATGTTGAATAAAGTGTGTGCACTCCGTAGTCTATAACTAATTTACGTTTTTTTTTTTTTCATATAGGCCAATAACTGCCACGCTGTAGCTATAGCCATCATTTCTGTCTCTATCCTGTTCATTTTTGGAACACAATTTACGACCAGCTTAAAGACACGTACAGTGCAAGCTGTTACTGATTTGTTTGACTGATGGGACTGCTAAATACTATACCACCTTCTGCACTCCCCTGACTTAAGCCCTCGTGAGTTCAACTTGATTTCTAAACTGAAGGAAACACTTCACGGCATTCGCTTCAGAACTGCTACAAATTCGTCGGGCAATAGACTGCGCCGCTCGAACTGTCAACATAATTGGCACTGCTAAGAGTATCCTACGACTTCCACATCACTGGCAGCGGATTATGCTCAATGCTGGTGACCACATTGAAGGTCAGTAAATGTTTGAAACACGTATCCATTTTGTACGAGCTGTAAATAAATAGTTGCCACTATTAAAGTTCCAACCCTCGTAGATGCATGTAGAGATGCTTGCTCTACTAGGACATCTACTTGTTGGTTTTCAGGTATCCCAGTGTGGTCTTTAATCCAAACTATCACACTGGGTGTTGTGTGATGTCCTTAGGTTAGTTAGGTTTAAGTAGTTCTAAGTTCTAGGGAACTGATGACCATAGATGTTAAGTCCCATAGTGCCCAGAGCCATTTGAACCATTTTGAACCAAATTATCACGATGTTGCGATAGTTCCGCTGCACCAGAAACACAACATTGGTAAATGCTGCAGCTATGGAGCTGATACAATTAATACTATGGTGTTTAATCGGTTGTCGGGCTGACATACTATCGAAGGCTACGTCTATTATGTTTGTTGCGGTCGTCTGTACAAATGGCAGAGATCCCAAATGGCAATCAGCTCGGCTGGCGTAATAATGGAATGCGGCCTTGTCGTTTGCTTCGTGGTACCCAAAGGCCAGTACCTGCACTGTCACTAGACTTGAAACCATATTTATAAACCATGCGGGCATCGCGATAGTGAGACAGGAATTCCATCGCCGTTGAGTTATTTGGGTCCTGGTTTTGAGACGTTAAACTAATCCTGGCATAAATCTGCAGAGGCGAAGTTTCGTATTGTCTGTTGTAATGCGATATAGAAGGACTTCACCACGCCTTGTACCTTAATGCCCGCATCGTCATACATTTAGCCGCGACGACTGAAAGTTGCTCATTTATCCAATGTCGTACGCTTAATCGGTAGGATGTTAATTCCCGGATTTTTTCGTCAAGGGTCCGTATTCGTAGACAAAGAGCCACAGGAGAAATTTCTAGCAGAGCAATATTCGTCGCAACTTTAACGGTAGTTCATTCGCTTCAACCAGTAATATGTTGGATAGGGATGACAAGAATGGCCCAGTAACTATATTTAAAGCTTTGTACTGCATTGCACCGAGTCTTTGGAGCGTGCTACCTGGCACTCACCCGTTGCACAAGTGGCCGTAATCAAAGTTTGTCCTTAGCAAGGATCGGTACAAGTTCATCGTTGCCCGCCAATCAGAGCCCCACCATATTCCCGTCATAGCTCTGATGAGATTTCACGTTTTCCAAATGTAGTGATTATGTCGGGTACGATGGGCCCATCTTGATTTATCACCGATAATTAGCCCAACGTATTGTGTTATCTTTGCAACTGAAGTCTTGAAATTTCTGCACCACTCCACGACAACAAAATCACGCACAACTTCACTTCCGTAGACACGACACAGTCCATCATGAATGTCGGCAGCACTGAATCCTTCTTTTTGCCGGAAGCGAATGACAGAATATACCTTGCAACTAGTGGGACGTACTGCGACAATGTCCATT
Organism: Schistocerca serialis cubense; assembly: GCF_023864345.2. NCBI lineage: Eukaryota > Metazoa > Arthropoda > Insecta > Orthoptera > Acrididae > Schistocerca > Schistocerca serialis. Next base: position 210,126,209 of record NC_064642.1, read on the forward strand.
GCAGTCGCTTGCTGCTTACACACTGACGAACAGAAAAGACAAAATTCCAACCAATCGAAGGCCATGAAACTACACGTATTTGTGTTTTTTTAACACCCAACCGGAGGTTAATCTATAAAAGGCCCTCGTATTAGCAGAACGATCCCTTGGCTAATCCCACTCGCACATTCAAGTTCCGACTGTGTTTCATTATTAATACATCCCAACACAACGAACAGGTAGAATGGCTTAACGCTTGCATCACACCGATTGTCAGCTGTCATAACCAAAAATTGACAAAACCGACAACTGCAGGCGCGAGCGTTGCCATTGGCAAAGTGACGTTGTACAACCCATGTTCCGCACGAGAAAAACTGCAATTCATGGCCCAGGTGCCGATGACTGCAAATGTAAGCTCTTACTACACTACTGGCCATTAAAATTGCTACACCTCGAAGATGACGTGCTACAGACGCTAAATTGAACCGACGGGAAGAAGATGCTGTGATATGCAAATGATTAGCTTTTCAGAACATTCACGCAAGGTTGGCGCCGCTGGCGACACCTACAACGTGCTGACAGGAGGAAAGTTTCCAACCGTTTTCTCATAAACAAACAACAGTTGACCGCCGTTGCCTGGTGCAACTTTTTGTGATGCCTCGTGTAAGGAGGAGAAATGTGCACCATCACGTTTGATAAAGGTCAGATTGTAGCCTATCACGATTGTGGTTTATCGTATCGCGACATTGCTGCTCGCGTTGGTCGAGATCCAATGACTGTTAGCAGAATACGGAATCGGTGGACTCAGAAGGGTAATACGGAACGCCGAGCTGGATCCCAACGGCCTCGTATCACTAGCAGTCGAGATGACAGGCATCTTATCCGCATGACTGTAACGGATCGTGCAGCCACGTCTCGCTCCCTGAGTCAACAGATGGGGACGTTTGCAAGACAACAACAATCTGCGCGCACAGTTCGATGACGTTTGCAGCAGCATGGACTATCAGCTCGGAGACCATGGCTGCGGTTACCCTCGACCCTGCATCACAGACAGGAGCGCCTGCGATGGTGTACTAAACGACGAACCTGCGTGCACAAATGGCAAAACGTCATTTTTTCGGATTAATCCAGGTTCCGTTTACAGCATCATGTTGGTCGCATCCGTGTTTGGCGACATCGCGGTGAACGCACATTGGAATCGTGTATTCGTCATCACCATACTGGCGTATCACCCGGCGTGATGGTATAGGGTGCCATTGGTTACACGTCTCTGTCCCTTTTTTTCGCATTGACGGCACTTTGAACAGTGGACATACATTTCAGATCCCTGCGAAACCCTACATTTCAGCAGTATAATGCACGACCGCATGTTGCAGATCCTGTACGGGTCTTTCTGTGTACAGAAAATGTTCGACTGCTGCCCTGGCCAGCACATTCTCCAGATCTCCCTCCAATTGAAAAGTCTGGTCAATGGTGGCCGAGCAACTGGCTCGTCACAATACGCCAGTCACTACTCTTGATGAACTGTGGAATCGTGTTGAAGCTGCATGGGCAGCTGTACCTGTACACGCCATCCAAGCTCTGTTTGACTCAATGCCCAGGAGTATCAAGGCCGTTATTACGGCCAGAGGTGGTTGTTCTGGGTACTGATTTCTCAGCATTTATGCACCCAAATTGCGTGAAAATGTAATCACATGTCTGTTCTAGTATAATATATTCGACCAATGGATACTCGTTTATCATCTGCATTTCTTCTTGGTGTAGCAATTTTAATGGCCAGTAGTGTATATGAGACTACAGCCAACAGGGAAGCAGTCTAATAGACACTACTGTGCAAAAGTTAAGGACATGATACGTAAAGTACCGTAAACTATTAATTACTAGTTAAAACGCGGGAGTACGTTGCAAGAGGTTACCCAGCCGCGCACAGAAAGCTGAACATCACACGGTTTGAGATCAGAATGACTTAAGCGCCAAATGTTGTTGGCCCTGCAGCAAGGAAGAGTTGAAGGATCTGGAAAATAAAGATTGTGTCTATTACGGTGCACTGTGCTGGTAATCCTCATTACGACATGGCCCGGGGACAATATTTAGATGGTTCCAGACGGGGAAAACCATCGGGAACCTGTAAGAAGGATGAAGCTGCCGGCCGGAGTGGCTGAACGGTTCTAGGCGCTACAGTCAGGAACCGCGCGACCGCTGCGGTCGCAGGTTCGAATCCTGCCTCGGGCATGGATGTGTGTGATGTCCTTAGGTTAGTTAGGGTTAAGTAGTTCTAAGTTCTTGGGACTGATGACCTCAGAAGTTAAGTCCCATAGTGCTCAGAGCCATTTGAACCATTTGAAGGATGAAGCTTAACCAATGTAACCCACAACTCTCTTAGTTGAAAATGCTTCAAATGGCTCTGAACACTACGCGACTTAACTTCTGAGGTCATCTGTCGCCTAGAACTTAGAACTAATTAAACCTAACTAACCTAAGGACATCACACACATCCATGCCCGAGGCAGGATTCGAACCTGCGACCGTAGCGGTCGCTCGGTTCCAGACTGTAGCGCCTAGAACCGCACGGCCACTCCGGCCGGCCAACTCTCTTAGTGCTCACAGCATTGTTTCACGTGCATGGGGAGCGTTCCGAACCAGAGGCAGTGCTACAGGAAGGAGAGGAGGTGGCTGATCACGGTCAACTACAACAGCAGGTTACCGCTACATTGCGCATCAAGCAAGAAGAGACCTACATTTAACAGCACTGCAAGGCACCCAATCTCACCGTCTACAGGGACACGGCAAATGCGTGGGGTTTATCTCTTTGCCACACGACCAGTACATTGCATTCTGTTTACACTCGCACATCCGCCGCAGTGTTTGCGATGGCTCCAATAGCATAGAAACGTAACCAACGAGGAGTGTGGTCATGTGCTCTTCTCGAATGAGAGCAAGGTCAGTCTCTGTAGAGATTCTTGACGTTCCGTCATGTGGCGTGAGGTTTGAAAACGTGATGTACACAGGAACATTGTCGAACATTAACGTTGTTGGTGGTTCAGTTGCTATGGTGAGCACTCCGTCTTCAGGCCACAAGTGGCCTATCGTTACCATCCGACCGCCGTGTCATCCTCAGATAAGGATGCGGATAGGAGTTGCGTGTGGTCAGCACACAGCTCTCCTACTCGTTACGATGGTTTTCTTTGATCGGAGCCGCTACTATTCGGTTGAGTGGCACCTCAACTGGCATCAGGAGGCTGAGGGCACCCAGAAAAATAGCAACAGTGGATGGCGGCCTAGATGGTCACCCATCCAAGTGCCGGCCACGCCCGGCAGCGCTTAACTTCGGTGATCTGACGGGAACTGGTGTACTCACTGCGGTAAGGCCGTTGCCAGTTGCTATGGTGAGTGGAGGTATAATGTTGCGTACGCGTACTAAGCTCCAAATCCTTGAAAACGGTACACTCGTCGGTTAAGGTTATTGTGACACTGTACTCCTTACTGTTTCGCACCTTTTCAGGCGTGCGTTCAGTTTTGACTTGATTTTATGGATGAAACTGCACAACCACAGCGGATAGTGAAAGTGGAGTAGCTCTTGGAACGATAGGATATTCCGCGAAAAGAGTCTGCCCATTCCCGCAGACTTAAATCCCATCGAACACATGCGGAATGCGTTAGGGACACGTATTGCAACAAGTTCACATGGACAACGACAACCCAGCAGTTGGTGGTGGAGTGGAACGCCCTACCGTAAGAACTCTCTGCCGACTTTATGGCGAGCATGGGAGCACGATGCAGGGCATGCATTGTTGTCCATGGTGACCTCATAGCCTGCCTTTTGCAATGTCCAGGGAACTATAACAAATGGCGGGAACTTTCATCGAGCTATGTTACTTTGCAGTAACACATCATGCTAAAGTTACTTTTAAGTTTTGTACAACAGTGAAGTTTCCCGCCCATTCCCCTACAGGACCAATCATACCAACAGGTTTTATTTGTAACTAATTTTTTGTACATCGGGGAACAGAGAAAATCTTTTCTTCATTAAACATCGTACCAAAATCATAAACAATAAAATACAGATTTTGTTTTACTTTCAGTTTCCTTAGAAATTTCGTACTATCTGTAATTTGTTTACATTAAGGATAATTACAGATTGTGGTGCCACAAAACGTGGCACTACACAAAACTGGCGCTAACAGCATAGGCACATAGGGAACACACATGACACAGGTCTGTACGTCCACGGTATTGGTGATAAGTTGAGAAAACCGTCCCGGAACACACGTGCTACAAAACGCCACTGTTTCCTGCGGATGTACCCGACATCAATATGGGATATGACAACCAACGACAAGTACACAGGCCGCACGAAGGGATTGGCATACTTGGATCAGGTGGTCGAGCAGCTGCTGGGGCAAGGCCTCCCATTCTTGCACAGTGCCTGTCGGAGCTCCTGAAGTGTTCCAGGGTTTGAAGACGTGCAGCGATACGTCGACCGAGAGTATCATAGACGTGCTCGATGGGGTTTAGGTCTGGAGAACAGGCAGGCCACTCCATTCGTCTGATATCTCCTCTTTCAAGGTACTTCACGATGGCAGCTCGGAGGGGCCGTGCATTATCATCCATCAGGAGGAAGGTTAGACACAAAAAAGGTTCAAATGACTCTGAGCTCTATGGGACTTAACACCTGAACATAGACGTACTTAACCTAACTAACCTAAGGACATCACACACATCCACGCCCGAGGCAGGACTCGAACCTGCGACCGTAGCAGTCGCGCGGTTCCAGACTGTAGCGCCTAGAACCGCTCGGCCACTCCGGCCGGCGGAGGGACGCATTGCACCCCTGGAAAGGGGGACACACTGCTGCAAAATGACGTCCCGATACACCTGACCTGTTACAGGTCCTCTGTCAAAGACATGCAGGGGTGCACGTGCACCAATCATAATCCCACCCCACACCATCAAACCACGACCTCGATATAGGCACCATTCAAGGACATTAAGGGGTTGGTATCTGGTTCCTGGTTCACCCAGATGAAAACCCGGCAAGAATCACTGTTCAGACTATACCTGGACTCGTCCGTGAACACAACCTGGGACCACTGTTCCAATGACCATGTACTTTGTTCTTGACACCAGACTTCACGGGCTTTCCTGTGACCAGGGGTCAGTGGAATGAACCTTGCAGATCTCCGGGAGAATAAACCATGTCTGTTCAGTCGTCTGTAGACTGTGTGTCTGGAGCCAACTGTTCCAGTGGCTGGGCACGTTTCCTGTCTGCTGGGATCGGTGCCATAATCTTGAGATCACACCTTGTGCCACTCAGAGGACCCGTGCTACGACCTGCTGTGTTTGACCAGCCTCCAGTCACCCTAGTATTCTACCCCTCATAACGTCATCAATATGTGTTCTTTAAGAAATTTTCAACACACAGTCACCATTAGCAGGTCCGAAAACGTCTGCACACTTACTCGCTGCACGGTACTCTGACATGCATCAATACACCTCTGCGTATGTGGACTGCTGCCAGCGCACCTCGTGGTCATACACCGAGGTGATTTAAACCCGGTAAACCGCCCACCAGAGCGTTGTTTCACCATGTATCAGCATTATCCTTATTTTATGATCACGAGTGTAGAATGATAGGTTTAATTTGTCACGGGTAGTAGCTTTCAATAATATAGTTGTCTTCAGAAATATTTTTCAGTAATGATTCACTCTTATTATACCTACATAGAAAGTTATAAAATTCACTAAATTTGCATAGACAAAAATAGGCACCGGATTATCTCAGTATGCCTCTACTTCGATAGTGGCGTTTTTACAAGGGAACTGTCTGACATGTCGAAACCCAAGCCGAAATTTTTTGCACGGGAACCGCACACCGAAAGAAACAATGTCAAAATTTTATTACTAAGAGACATTGCAAGTATTTTCAAAAAATGTTGAAAATTGCTAAATTCGTAGCTTGCCAGGTGGCTGCAAGTATGTATACCCCTACTCTAGCTGTGGCACACAGCACATAGGCAACACGACGGACGGATAGTCTTGGTTGACGGCAAACAAGTATACGGATAACATGGCACAAAGCAACCGTTTTTTTTAAAGTGAATTTCAGTTTGATAGTTTCTCTGACACAACTCTTCCCAGTCGCTATTCGTTTGAATTTGCATCTAATTTAATATCCATAATAATTAGGAATTTCCGTTGCGATATCGCTAAATGTTAACAATGGAGATGAAACTGAATTAATTTTCTTTGTGTTTCCTTTGTATACTCTAGCTAATAGCTTTGTCTTTGCTCAGGTTCCTGAGTTACATAGTAATGTGGAGTCCTTTCAAAGTTTTCAGCCTTCCGAGAATTGTGATTCGGACGATGACTTTTATGCTAATTAACGTCCACAGAAAAAAATGCAGTACCATCCTAGCCCAGACGAAACATTGATAGTAATAGCAAAGAAAAGGATGTAAATTTTTTCGTTAAACGAAGGAAGAAGAAACGCTTGAAGTTGTACTGTCTACAAAGTTCGTATCGTTTTGTATAAATGGAAGAAATATTTGCAAACTGTAAAAATACATGCCAAAATGAAACTCGCAAGAACTGTGAAAGGAAAGCTATTCTAGACATTTACAACTGCTCGTGAGGGTCAACGCACGATTACCGAGGGAAGCATACGAGTCAACGCCCTCTGAATTGCAAGTCGGATGACGTTAACGATTTCCAGGCATCTTAGACCTGGTTAAACAGATTCAAGAAATTATACGAAAAGCCAAGTCGCAAAATTACAAAGTTTATCTGAGGTAAGCTTGTAGAGGAGATGTCATTAATAGGCAGTGCTATGGACAAAATCGTAACTTCTTGCTATCCCCTCAAGTGCTGTGTATAAAGCCAATCAGTCACGTTCCGTGACAGAACTGCTTGCAGACCCCACCCTGTCCATTCTAGAGAAAAAACGACAGAGACGCTTGGGCAGTCGACGAATGCTATCACACATTTGTATACGACAATGCCAGTGATGATCATCTGTGGATTACTGTGGGCGCAGCTTTATATCTTTCATCAGGAGCTGCTACGAAATTTAGGGCGAAAAATTAAAAAGAGGACTGTTTAGCTGCAAATGTTTTTTAATTGACATAGCAGAATCTGAAATAATGGAAGAAAATTATTTTCACTACCACATCCGAAACGTCTTCTTATGAGTTGCCGAAAATAATTCATTGCTTCTATTGGACACTTGGCCTGGGCATAACGACAAGCTTGTTTTTAGGAGAAGGACGAACAAACTGTTAATGTAATTCAGATTCCAGCCCCCCAATAAAGAAATTTTTCGACAGTATAAAACATTTTCCAGAAAATTGTCGGTCAATATATTTTCCGATAGCTCTTTGTCATTTCAGGTGCCTCAGCGTAACAGTATCGTTGAACTTCAATCATTTGTGCACAGACAGTTTGCAGTAATACGACTTTCATCAAGTGTGACTGGCACACAGCATAGTACGCGGTAATGACCACCATCACTTCTCTCTCCATTCCAGTTCTGTCTAAATAAAACTAGCAATTACTGTGAAGTGAGTGAATTCATTAATTTTTCTTTTGGCAGGTGCATCTTGTAGAAGGAAAATGTCTGTTTTCTTCATCTCACACACACTTCGCATATTTGTGGTGACTACAGGTAGCGAACAAGGAACTGTTTCATTGTTAGTAAAATACGCATTATTCAGAAATTATCGTAAGAACTGTACTACAGGGAACGTTATAAAATACTTAAAATTTTCAAGATGACTATGTGGTCAGCGACCATTTAAAAAGTAAAATTAACAGCAATAGAAGATTGAAATAGTATAAGAATTCAAATATCTCGGTGAATGGATTAGTTGAAATGCTGGGGAAAGCAAAGCAATGGAATCCAGAAAAAATAAACTTGAATTGGCCTTCCAACTAACTAAAAATACATACAACAAAAAAACCCTTTCATGGGGGTCCAAAATGTCACATTACAAGACAGTGATTAAGCCAGAAGCACTGTATGCAGCAAAAACACTTAACATGAGAAACTTGAGCTAAAGGAAAGAAAAATTTTAAGAAAAATCACTGGGCCAAAATTTCAAGACAATAAGATTATATACAGGGCTATTACAAATGGTTGAAGCGATTTCATAAATTCACTGTAGCTTCATTCATTGACATATGGTCACGACACGCTACAGATACGTAGAAAAACTCATAAAGTTTTGTTCGGGTGAAGCCGCACTTCAGGTTTCTGCCGTCAGAGCGCTCGAGAGCGCAGTGAGACAAAATGGCGACAGGAGCCGAGAAAGAGTATGTCGTGCTTGAAATGCACTCACACCAGTCAATCATAACAGTGCAACGACGCTTCAGGACGAAGTTCAACAAAGATCCACCAACTTATAACTCCATTCGGCGATGGTATGCGCAGTTTAAAGCTTCTGGATGCCTCTGTAAGGGGAAATCAACGGGTCGGCCTGCAGTGAGCGAAGAAACGGTTGAACGCGTGCGGGCAAGTTTCACGCGTAGCCCGCGGAAAATTGGCTCAAGCCACAACTGGAGACCGACAGCGCCGACTTCATCTTTCAACAGGTTGGTGCTCCACCGCACTTCCATCATGATGTTCGGCATTTCTTCAACAGGAGATTGGAAAACCGATGGATCGGTCGTGGTGGAGATCATGATCAGGAATTCGTGTCATGGCCTCCACGCTCTCCCGACTTAACCCCATGCGATTTCTTTCTGTGGGGATATGTGAAAGATTCAGTGTTTAAACCTCCTCTACCAAGAAACGTTCCTGAACTGCGAGCTCGCATCAACGATGCTTTCGAACTCATTGATGGGGACATGCTGCGCCGAGTGTGGGAGGAACTTGATTATCGGCTTGATGTCTGCCGAATCACTAAAGGGGCACATATCGAACATTTGTGAATACCTAAAAAAACTTTTTTAGTTTTTGTATGTGTGTGCAAAGCATTTTGAAAATATCTCAAATAATAAAGTTATTGTAGAGCTGTGAAATCGCTTCAATCATTTGTGATAACCCTGTACGTCAAAAATGAAACTCTCTTCAAGAAAATTGAAAAACTTTCAGATTCTATGCAAAAAAGGAGAATACATTTTTATGGTCATCTTCTCACGATGAATTCCAGCAGATTAACTAAACAAATCTTTGAGTTCTTCCGTAACCGCAAAACGAAACCCAAGTGGTTTAAAGAGACTGAGAAAGACCTAGTAGAATTAAAGATTGATCGAACAGTTAAATTAATTATTAAAGATGAAAACATAAGGTTCCAAGACAAATCTACACAAAAGTACAAACCCTTCATCTCGGAAGAAGAGAGGAGAAGAAGTTCAGAAAGAATGAAGAAATACTTGGCCCTAAGAAAAGAACAACTCACAAAGAAATGATTGATCCAGGGTACCTTACAGAGGGTGAAACGAAAGAAGAAGAAAGAAGCCCTCGGTTACAAAAAAGGAGTCTTTTGACCCGGGTTTCGGCATTGCTATGAGTGTCTCCATCAGAAATTAAACCCTCAGTTTGGCATGTGACGTACTAAACTAAAAATCAAGCGATTAAGCGTTAGTCACAAAATGTGTAAAACAGAATATACTTAATGTCAACAAATTATAGTCCTGATGCATGGTAGTCACCTGTACCGTAACGTAACACACTGCTTTGGTTTTGTTTCCTCTGACAGTCACCTGTGTAACAAATACATCTGCAACAGTTTAGCCGTCAATATGAACTGCAAGTTATTAAAAAAACGATTAACAATTTGAGACATTTTTGTTATGGTTTAAGTGCTTATAAATCCCTTGTGTGGACCTTGGACTTCGCGCTACATGGCGCTACGTTCTCTTGTGATGGCTGTGTCTGTTGACTCACCGGATCGCGTACTAGATAGGAAGGTCTAAAAGATCCGGTTATAAATGGTTCTTCGAGCGGCAGAACTAAATTTTTTAAAATACTTTCAGTGCACCTTGTTGTCGTTGTGGTCTTCAGTCCAGAGACTGGTTTGATGCAGCTCTCCATGTGCAAGCTTCTTCATCTCCCAGTACCTACTGCAACCTACATTCTTCTGAATCTGTTTAGTGTATTCCTCTCTTGGTCTCCCTCTACGATTTTTACCCTCCACGCTGCCCTCCAATACTAAACTGGTGATTCCTTGATGCCTCAGAATACACCCTACCAATCGACCCTTCTTCTAATCAAGTCGTGCCACAAACTCCTCTTCTCCCCAATTCCATTCAATACCTCCTCATTAGTTATGTGATCTACCCATCTAATTTTCAGAATTCTTCTGTAGCATCACATTTCGAAAGCTTCTATTCTCTTCTTGCCTAAACTATTTATCGTACATGTTTCTCTTCCATACATGGCTACACTCCATACAAATACTTTCAGAAACGACTTCCTGACACTGAAATCTGTACTCGATGTTAACAAATTTCTCTTCTTCAGAAACACTTCCCTTGCCATTGCCAGTCTACATTTTATATCCTCTCTACTTCGATCATCATCAGTTACTTTGCTCCCCAAATAGCACCTTACCAACTAAAATTTTGACAGTCCATTTTTTTTTTTTTTTGGTCTGTTCTTTTTGTGGGAAAAATTTCATGGTGGGTTTCGATATCTCGAACTGGACCATTCCCTTGTTAGTGAAGTATGGTCAGTAATGGATAGTATAGCATACTCCGTTTATGTTTGAGGGTAGTTGGCAAATGTAGTACTCTGTTACTGTTGTTCGCCATAGCAACCGGGGACGGCCAGACCCGACCGCGCAGTCGGTGTGTGACAGCAGGTGGGAGGCGCGGCGTCCGGACTCGCTTGTAGATGGCGCCACCTGGTGCGGCCCAAGTTGGGCTGCCCCGTAGAGCACGCCATCGACCGGCGCTTGGTGGTGGGTGCTTAACGCGAGGGCCCTGGAACACCCCTGCCAAGTTTGCCTATAAATCAGGGGCGGCCAGCCGCAAATGACACCGCCGGGTTTATTAGTTGGGCCGTCCGCTCTCAGGAAATCGATATGTCAGTGTCACCTCTCAGGGGAAAAGAGAGAGAGAGGCCCGGCGCAAAAAGTGATGTGTGTGCATTTCCAGTCACTGCTCGAAAACAGAGGCACTGCAAACTTTCGTTAGTGTGTTCCTCAGTTATTTAACATCAGTCTACTGACCCTGCAAGTCTGTTGCATCACAACTGTAACTAGAAATATACATGATAGTCAAATGTTTTAATTATCTCCTCAAGTAAATCAAAGTGCGACCATGAAACCTCCTAATGGTATTCGTCATTTTCTGCGCATTCATACTAGAGTGACATAATTTTTTTCCAATATTGAGCGACATGCCAGAGATCTTTTTTCTATAGTTACGCATGTAGGCTGTTTAGGAAACCTGACCGCGTCCTGTGCAGAACGAGCTGGTGCGTTGTCATGGAATAAAAACAGCCACCAGGATATCGTCCCGCTACGCATCACATTGACCACATTTCATAACGATTTCGGCAGATGTTTTCAGTATTTTCTTTTGACGATTTGCCATGCTCAGTTATCATCACACAATGGAAGGCCCAAAAAACACTCAGCATTACCGTGCCTTATGATGTTTGAATCCGTGCCTCCTCTGACGCCGGTGAATCCACATGTTTCTCCACCTTTGTTTCGGGGTCATTGTTGTACACCCACGCCGCTAAAGAAGTCGTCTGAATTGGTCCAGCGAAGCTACAGTATTTCCTACGCTTCCTAGGATCGGCGGGTTCTTTGAATGGGTATGAGGAGGCATCGTACCCAATGGATGACAATGTTCATTTACAAAAGCTCATGTAAGATGTTGAAAACTCGTCCGTGAGGGTTTTCCACTTTTTCTACGATCTTGTCCATTTTTATACACTTGTCTTCGAGCACCACGGCCTCCCCTTCTTTGACTAGTCCCAGAAAGAAGGTCTTTCACTCTGGTCTTCGTCGATTAGATTTAAATATTGTATCACGTGATTGTACATTGTTGCCGTACACTCCTGCTACCCGACCATTAATTGTTGATCCATTGGTCTCCTCCAAACGCGGGAAATGCTCCGTCATTTTATCTCCTCTATCGCCGTGTTACGGTAATGTTTGTGTAGTACGCAGTGTGTGCCGGGATTGCAGACATGCATCTGCAGTCAAACAAAAACTTCGTTTTGTGACTTTTTTTTGAGGTGATAATTAAATATCGCAACTACCAGTAGTAGAGTGTTGAAGCGCTTTTAACAGAAACTTTCAGGAATGAGAAACAAACGGAAAATGTAGTTTGTGCCTAGAAACTCTAGTCTAGAAATGGCTACTTTCCAAGTCACTAAGACAAAAGTATTGTGGGATAGCTCTGTCAGAGTGAATAAGAGAACCTATCTCGGTTAAAAGTGTTTCGTACTTTTATGTTTTCTTTAGAAGTTTAGGAAGACGGACATATCTGATTATGATATATCTAAAGGGGTAACAAAATCAATCTGTCAATCAATCAGTCAAAGATTGTTTTCAATTCCAAAAATTTTGAACTAGAGTGTGATTATGTCACATTCATCAACAACGTAAAAATATTTGTTTACCCGATATCGTGATTAGGCAAATGACGTCTGATCCTTTTATGTTCAATCCTCACTCTCCAGCGCATGGATTTTTCTCCTTTATATGTATCTTTCACCACAGACCGAATGCTTAATACTCGTAACGTCCTTTAAGAATCTGTTTGTTTCCTGATTTGTAGTCAACTTCGAGACGGACATAGCAGGTCCGTGTCTACTTCCTCTCCATGCATTTGCACCAGTCTACAAAGTACGTGTGTGTAAGAGAGAGATACTCCCAACGTTGGCGATATATCGCACTTGATCTCCGGGCTCGTGTACGATATCCCGATTTCGCACGCACATCTTGCTCGTGAATGTAAGCATCAGCCAATCTCTGTAGGATGGACAGGAAGTAGAGGTCTTGTTTCGTGACCTGCTCTTTCAAGTAATGCGGTTCTACTTCATTTCTTCTGGTGGGGTCGTGTACCAATTCATGTCCGCAATCCCCTTGTGGATACCGAATTTTCATTGCCTACGACATTTGTTGGAATTGTCCGAATGTGTAGGATAGAAATATTGTCTTAGAAAATTTTCAATACAAATATTTAAACGCTAGAAGACTGTAGCGAAATGGAGATAGACCTGTACAAGGCTGACGATTGTTGTATGGTCTGGCAGTTGATACTGAACGACAACAAATGCACCGTCCGTGTATAAACAAGTGAAGTGATGAACTGTTCTTCAGTTATGCTATCGATAATTAATCATTTGAAACAGTTACAATCATCCGTAGCGACCTCAAATGGAATAATCATATAAAGCAGTTGGATAAGCAAGAAAGATCCACTGAAAGAACCTTAAGGAAATGCAATTCGCCCACTAACACTCGACCGAATCTTGAGATTTGCTCATGTGCATAAGAACGTCATCAGGTTAGATTAATGGATGGGAGAGAGAGGGATCGAATATCGAATGAAGAGCGGCACGTTCAGTTATGGTAGCGCGACAGCATCATAGAGGTACTCATCAAGCTCCAGTGACAATCGCGCTTAAGACGGGTGCTGTGAATTACGGTAGGTTTTGTCAACCCTCGCCCCCTGTTTTGTAAAGGCCTCGTCGCTACTTCTGTGGAGGCCGAGTTGCCGCTGTTGTTAAGGGTAGGCCGAGTTTGTGAGTTCGCGAAACGGCTTCTGGTGCTGCCACTATTACACAGCTATGCCCCAGAGTCAGGTAACAGGATAGGAGAACGGAGGTTCTACAACACTCCAACAAATTAGTAACCAAGTCACACAAATGAGTTAAAAAGGTTTATTGATTTTTGTGACTTGTAGAATGCTGAAGTCTGCAACACTGCATGTAATATAACGCAAAAAGGCCGTCAATGCTAAGTTCAAATAATCGTAGGTTAACTTCACAGTACATAGCAACTGCAATTTACGACAACTGTCTGTTCACTTCGAGAGTTCACTAAACGACGATCCCTGTCTTAGGTCAGCCCTGGACGATGATCTACAACCAAATGCGAGAGCTGCTCTTCTGTCATCCGAGTAGGCTTCTGCCCGTTGTCGTCCGGCCGGTGGTTCGCGGATTGTTCTCGGCCGTCAATTGGCCGAGGCGAAGTCGATGTCTTCATCCTCAGCGCCGCCAGTGGCGCTGGTGCAATTCGCCTAAGTGGTAACTCTCTATGGCACTGGCACCAGCTAGCTTCTTCGCGCCTGTGTCGCCTTTACCCTGTGTAACATCCACGAGATAAATTTTAGCTACAGTGGGGCGAGAGGAAATTATGCCTCTAACAGTTATAAACATTATCTATCCCACATACAGAAAAACAGTGAAATAAAACAAAACGATGATAAATATTAATTATTTATATAACATTTTACGATGTAATTGGACACATCGATGTATATCATACAAAGACACTGATAATTGTAAATTCCTTTTATGATCTGCGTTCGTCTTTCTCTGTTTTTACCTTTTTTTCGTTGGCTTTCGAAAGTTGCGGACGCAAGACGCATATCAAACTGAGGTCTGTTAAGAAATTGTAATTATTTGTTGAGAATAGAGTTCATTATTATTATAAATATGAGTGAATAATTATTTGTAACTTTAATTCCTCTCTCATTAAGCATTATCTGTGTTAATTATTTCTTTCCACTGCAAGGAGCGCAGCCATTGATGATAGCGATTTGTATCGCATTTTTATCTGTGTTTCTTACGAAAGTATCAAAGGTTTGCTTGATGAAAATTAGTCTACATGGGAACACGTGAGGCAATATTGACCTTACGACTTATTTTAGAAACTGGATTAAGAAAAGGCAAACCAAACCTACGTTTCTAGCATTTGTAGATTTAGAGAAAGCTTTTGACAATGTTGACTGGAATACTCTCTTTCAAATTCTGAAGGTGGCAGGGGTAAAATACAGGGAGCGAAAGGCTATTTACAATTTGTACAGAAACAAGATGGCAGTTATAAGAGTCTGAGGGGCACGAAAGGGAAGCAGTGGTTGGGAAGGGAGTGAGACAGGGTTGTAGCCTCTCCCCGATGTTATTCAATCTGTATATTGAGTAGGCAGTAAAGGAAACAAAAGAAAAATTCGGAGTAGGTATTAAAATCCATGGAGAAGAAATAAAAACTTTGAGGTTCGCCGATGACATTGTAATTCTGTCAGAGACAGCAAAGGGCTTGGAAGAGCAGCTGAACGGAATGGACAGTGTCTTGAAAGAAGGATATAAGATGAACATCAACAAAAGTAAAACGAGGATCATGGAATGTAGTCGAATTAAGTCTGGTGATGCTGAGGGAATTAGATTAGGAAATGAGACACTTAAAGACACAAAAAGAACAGACCAAAAAAAAATGGACTATCAAAATTTTAGTTGGTAAGGTGCTATTTGGGTAGCAAAGTAACTGATGATGGTCGAAGTAGGGAAGATATAAAATGTAGACTGGCAATGGCAAGTAAAGCGTTTCTGAAGAAGAGAAATTTGTTAACATCGAGTATAGATTTAAGTGTCCGGAAGTCGTTTCTGAAAGTATTTGTATGGAGTGTAGCCACGTATGGAAGTGAACTGGGTTTCACACACACAGTTCATGCTACATCGTAGTTACCCAAGAGAATAACAGTTTTACTATGATAACTGCTATCTAAATTATTTGTGGTAGTGTGAGTAAATTACACTGGCTATAAACGAACGAAGTTTATACTGGCATTATTTGTGCTGCCGCAGCTTAACTGTAATAATAACAATGACACAATATTGATAATAATAATAACAATAACGAAAATAATTGAGACAATAATTGATAGTGGCAGATAAGAATTTATTGGTCTATAGAACAGATGTTTTCTGATACAGCGAGTTGTGGGAAAAGTAAATTTAAGGAGACATCGGTAAACGATACTAGGAAGTGAGTAAATGTCGCGACAGTGGAACTTACTGCTAAAATACTCTGTTAATAATGAGAATGGAACATGCTTAGATTTTACATATAAGAAACTGATGTTGGGTTTACGTTTTGGACACTATGTAGTGTGTGACTGAACGTAAGCACAAACATTCAGACTGAGTACACCCTGTGCCTGGTAATAATTTTCAATAATAAAATGTGCTGGCACAATAAAGGGATTAATAGTAGCTGATGACGATAAAAAAATATATGTTCGAAGGTTTCAATTTCTTCCTGGGACCGTACGAACTTCACAAAAATTTTCTATGATTTGTTTAACACGTACGTATTACCCGTCTTTTCTCTTTACCTTACTCGTATTAAACACAAGCACACAATGGCCTACAGTTATAACGAACGCATTATTGATATTCTTCTTCTTCGTCTTCCTTCGCTTCTCTCGCGCATGCCGGCTCTCTGTTTTGATACTTTGTCGCCATTTTAGCCCATCTTGTGCCTGACAAAGGCACAGGTGTGACATCTTGAGATCGTGTAGGGTGTCAAGCCATCGCTTGTCTACGTCACTCTACTGGCCCCTTACCATTTACTCTCAAACTGAAATCACTCTTAGCCACTGTTGTTGCGTCTTCTCTGAGATCATAGTAGACGGTATTCTTTCATTTTTTCTGCTATTGTTGCTACCCCATATAATTTATGAATTTAATTATTTGTGAGATGATTGTGCAGTGTGAGTCCAGAAGACCTCCTGAGCATCTTTGTTTCCGTGAAAGCAAGCTGTTGTTTCACTCCTTTTGTTGAAGGCCAGCATTGAGCACCATACAATGCAAATCAACGGATCACAGTTCGGTATACTTCCGACTTAAGACTGTTTGAAATGAATGCACGAGTGAATGAATACATCAGTCACTTAACGCCATTTGAGCAATATGCTCTCAGGTGGTTAGAGATTAAAATGCAATAAATTATTATTACCTTTGATGACATTGCTACAAAATGCACAGATCGACATAGCATGGCAGGTGCCACAATGAGGGTGACGATGCTGTTTCAGGGCATACCTTGCAGATAACGTTCCAGGGTGGTAGGAAAATACGGATGGCTCCCTATATCTGGGAATGGGGAGGGGGACAGTTACGCTGATGGAACTAATTCATTCTACAGACGAATACTTAGACTAAATACACTTCTGAAGAATAACGTTTGCTTTCATATCCTGTGGGGCTACTTACGGCTTTATTGTAATTGTACTGACAAAAGAAAACAGAAAGCAATAACATTTTCATAGTCACGTTCATAAGTGGAAAGTTGTCCCAAGTATCTGTCTCACATCATCATCATCATCATCATCATCATCATTTAAGACTGATTATTCCTTTCAGCGTTCAGTCTAGAGCATAGTCCCCTTATAAAATTCCTCCACGATCCCCTATTCAGTTCTAACATTGGTGACTCTTCTCATGTTAAGCCTATTACTTCAAAATCATTCTTAACCGAATCCAGGTACCTTCTCCTTGGTCTGCCCCGACTCCTCCTACCCTCTACTGCTGAACCTATGAGTCTCTTGGGTAACCTTGCTTCTCCCATGCGTTTAACATGACCCCACCATCTAAGCCTGTTCGCCCTGACTGCTACATCTATAGAGCTCATTCCCAGTTTTTCTTTGATTTTCTCATTGTGGTCACCCTCCTGCCATTGTTCCCATCTACTAGTACCTGCAATCATCCGAGCTACTTTCATATCCGTAACCTCAACCTTACTGATAAGGTAACCTGAATCCACCCAGCTTTCCCTCCCATACAACAAAGTTGGTCGAAAGCTTGAACGGTGCACAGATAACTTAGTCTTAGTACTGAATTCCTTCTTGCAGAAGAGCGTAGATCGTAGCTGAGCGCTCACTACATTAGCTTTGCTACACCTCGCTTCCAGTTCTTTCACTGTGTTGCCACCCTGTGAGACTACGCATCCTAAGTACTTGAAACCGTCCACCTGTTCTTTGTTCTTCCTATTTGGCACTCAATCCGTTTATATCTCTTTCCCACTGACATTACTAACGTTTTGGAGATGCTAATCTTCATACCATAGTCCTTACATTTCTGATCTAGCTCTGAAATATTACTTTGCAAACTTTCAATCGAATCTGCCATCACAACTAAGTCATCCGCATATGCGAGACTGCTAATTGTGTGTTCACATATCTTAATCTCACCCAGCCAGTCTATCGTTTTCAACATATGATCCATAAATTATATGAACAACAGTGGAGACAGGTTGCAGCCTTGTCTTACCCCTGAAACTACTCTGAACCATGAACTCAATTTACCGTCAACTCTAACTGCTGCCTGACTATCTATGTAAAGACCTTTAATTGCTTGCAAAAGTTTGCCTCCTATTCCATAATCTCGTAGAACGGACAATAACTTCCTCCTAGGAACCCGGTCATATGCCTTTTCTAGATCTATAAAGCGTAGATACAATTCCCTGTTCCACTCGTAACACTTCTCCATTTTTTGCCGTAAGCTAAAGATCTGTTCCTGACAACCTCTAAGAGGCTTAAACCCACACTGATTGTCATCCAATTTGTCCTCAACTAATACTCGCACTTTCCTTTCAACAATACCTGAGAAGATTTTACCCACAACGCTGATTAAAGAGATACCTCTGTAGTTGTTACAATTTTTTCTGTTTCCATGTTTAAAGACTGGTGTGATTACTGCTTTCGTCCAGTCTGATGGAAGCTGTCCCGACTCCCACGCCATTTCAGTTATTCTGTGTAGCCATTTAAGACCTGACATTCCACTGTATTTGATGAGTCCTGACTTAATTTCATCCACCCCCGCCGCTTTATTGCATTGCAATCTACTGACCATTTTCTCCACTTCCTCAAATGTGATCCTATTTGCATCACCATTCCTATCCCATTGTACATCGAAATCTGAAACATTACTGATCTTATTTTCACCTACTTTGAGCAACTCTTCAAAATATTCCCTCCATCTGCCCAAGGCATCAACAGGATTCACCAGCAGTTTTCCTGACCTGTCCAAAATACTTGTCATTTCCTTCTTACCTCCCTTTCGAAGACTGCTAATTACACTCCAGAATGGTTTTCCAACAGTTTCACCCAAAGTCTCCAACCTCTTTCCAAAGTCTTCCCAAGATTTCTTCTTGGATGCTGCAATTATCTGTTTGGCTTTGTTTCTTTCTTCAACAAACTTTCTCTGTCTACCTGAGTTCTAGTATGTAGCCATTTTTATACGCATTCTTTTTCCTTTTCCAGGCTGCCTTGACTGTGTCTCACACAGGTAAAAAAAAATATTTGTTTGTTAAATTGGACTAATAATTTTGAAATACTTTGCGCATCTACATTTCAAAAAGAAAAATGACGAAAATATTGAGTTTTCATGAATAAAACCATCTCAAGATAAATGTAAGTCCGATTATGAAACAGAATTCAGTGAGTACAGACGCTAGGTTAAAGTCTCGCTGTGTATGGAACATCGTAAAGAATGGTGGAATTGCCCTCTCTTCCACTGTCTGACTCAACTCCCCAAGGCCTAAATTTTCCGGTTGTGTGAATCAGTGCGAGGATTGGGCCGGATACCAGCAGAGATGAGCCCACTGGGCCTAATTGATACTGGCACTGCTGCGCCCCTCCAAGTCAGCAAATATTTGTCCAGATATTAGCCGCCGCGCTCCCGCCCCCATGAAACTCATCCCGAGAAGGCCTGCGGGATTCCGCTCTGATTCCCACAGCGCTGTCGATGCTGCCGCTGCTCCTAGCTCGGCCTGCCGGCTCTCGAAGATTGCCCGAGGTTTCGTCTTCAGGCGCCACCTCTGCTCCGTCAGCGGCGGCAAATATTGACTGCGCCGTCTCTGTTGCGAAACAGATGCGGAAATTAATACTAGTTTGCCCGTCGGCTTAATACGAGTTCGGCGCCCTGTTATACGCCTTGATCTAATTAGCACACTCCTCTTTCATTCGGCAAGCAAAAAAACTCTCGTCCACCACTACGCTCCTAATCCCATAATACGAAGTCACATTATAAAGAATGTTACACAATTCGTGTTACACACTACCAGATTACACGCTACCAGTGGCTGCAGTGGGAACTTAGCAGATCAAGTTTTATAAAGGCATGTCCGAAAACGGTTCGCTTCCATGTTACAAGGAAAACAAAAGTTACTTAATAGCGGGCTAGATCTCTCTTACGCAGTTCACGTCTTATGGTACCCACATTCATGAATTGTACGATGACGTGATGTCGCGAGATGTCTTCTGTTTCCATCAGCCTTGTTTTCATGCTTCGTGGTGATGCGTCTGCTGACATTACGGTGACTAGTACTGGAGTAACAGGATGCCTGAGTACACGTTCGTAGATTACACCGATATGATGTTAATTTACGGTGAAGATCTTCGTAATGGGAGAGAAGCTCAACTTCTGTACCACGAGTACTGTCCAGATCGTATGATTCCGCCTCATCCCATGTTTGCCAGAGTAGAACAACGCGTGCGGGAAGGTGAGAAAATCACAAGCATTACAGCAAACTATCTACATCTACATCTACATCCATACTCCGCAAGCCACCTGACGGTGTGTGGCGGAAGGTACTTTGAGTACCTCTATCGGTTCTCCCTTCTATTCCATTCTATTCTATTCTATTCTATTCTACCCTATTCGTGGAAAGAAGGATTGTCGGTATGCCTCTGTGTGGGCTCTAATCTCTCTGATTTTATCCTCATGGTCTCTTCGCGAGATATACGAAGGAGGGAATAATATACTGCTTGACTCCTCGGTGAAGGTATGTTCTCGAAACTTAAACAAAAGCCCGTACCGTGCTAGTGATCGTCTCTCCTGCAGAGTCTTCCACTGGAGTTTATCTATCATCTCTGTAACGCTTTCGCGATTACTAAATCATCCTATAACGAGGCGAGCTGCTCTCCGCTGGATCTTCTGTATCTCCTCTATCATCCCCACCTGGTACGGATCCCACACTGGTGAGCAATATTCAAACAGTGGGCGAACAACCTACTTCCTTTGTTTTCGGGTTGCATTTCCTTAGGATTTTTCCAATGAATCTCAGTCTGGCATCTGCTTTACCGACGATCAACTTTATATGCTCATTCCATTTTAAATCACTCCTAATGCCTACTTCCAGATAATTTATGGAATAACTGTTTTCAGCTGCTGACCTGCTATATTGTAGCTAAATGATAAGGGATCTTTCTTTCTATGTATTCGCAGCACATTACACTTATCTACATTGAGATTCAATTGCCATTCCCTGCACCATGCGTCAATTCGTTGCAGGTCCTCCTGCATTTCAGTACAATTTTCCGTTGTTACAACCTCTCGATAAACTACAGCATCATCCGCAAAAAGCTTCAGTGAACTTCCGATGTTATCCACAAGGTCATTTATGTGTATTGTGAACAGCAACGGTCCTATGACACTCCCCTGCTGCACACCTGAAGTCACTCTTACTTCGGAACACTTCTCTCCATTGAGAAAGACATGCTGCGTTCTGTTATCTAGGAACTCTTCAATCCAATCACTCAATTGGTCTGATAGTCCATATGTTCTTACTTTATTCATTAAACGACTGTGGGGAACTGTATCGAACGCCTTGCGGAAGTCAAGAAACATGGCATCTACCTGGAAACCCGTGTTTATGGTCCTCTGAGTATCATGGACGAATAGCGCGAGCTGGGTTTCACACGACCAATGGTGATCCAACAAGGCTGCGTGCTGTCGTATTGGAAGACGAAGTGCTTCATTAAGTTGAAGAGAACCCGTCGACGTGTACTTGAGCCACTGCATGTGACTTGCATGTGTGTCACTTGTCTGTCTGTCGTGTTCTGCATGAACAGCAACTCCATCCATATCACCGTCAGAAAGTGCACGCCATGCTCCCGTTAGATTTTTTGCCACATGTCAATTTCTGTTCTTGGTTTTTTCACCGCTTTAAGGATTTTCCTCAGTTTCCATTGCGAGTTCAACAGGAAACATGCTCTGAACGCTCCAAATAGCCACAAGAAAGCTCCAAATCCACGTGTATACCAAGACTTACATTCGCCATTAATGTCGGGCCAGGTATCAGCGATAGTCATGTGACTAGGCATTACGTCCTTCCTCCCCACCTAATGGTGCCAGGCACTTGATGTTCCTACAACATGTGCTGGCAGAGTTTTTGGAAGATGTGCCATTACACATAAGGCACGGATTGTGGTTTGAGTATGATGACGCAGCAGTATATTTTGCAGTTTGCGTCCGAAAGTATATGAAAGTAGCCTACGTGGGCAGATAGATCGATCGAGATGGGCCACACGCTTTACCACCGAGATTCTCAGATTTAACCCCTTCGGACTTTTTTTGTGGGGCCACATGAACAGTTTCTTTTATGAGAGCCCTGTCCAGTTGGAGGAAGATCTCGCTCCGCAGAACATGGCTGCGGCGGTTCAAATGGTTCAAATGGCTCTGAGCACTATGGGACTTAACTTCTGAGGTCAGCAGTCCCCTAGAACTTAGAGCTACTTAAACCCGACTAACTTAAGGACATCACACACATCTATGCCCGAGGCAGGATTCGAACTTGCTTTCGTAGCGGTCGCACGGTTCCAGACTGTAGCGCCTAGAACCGCTCGGCCGGCGCTGAGGTGGAAGTGATTAACCATACACCATGTATGTTGGACAAAGTTTATGAGAACTTACTGCGCAGGTGCACTGTGGGCACTGAACTTGGTTACCGTCATATCGAACAGCTGTTGTAATATCACAGCAAATAGGAGTGAAATCCGTACATCTTATTTTCCTTGTAACATGGAAACGAACCGTGACCGAACGTGGGTTCCTGCGTAAAACTTGATCTACTATGTCCTCTTTAAAATTTCTAGAAGTGTGTTACGTGTATTGTTAAAGACCCTGCGTACTTGCTCTCTTTGAAGGACACTATCCATATAAATTCCCTAGAGCAATATAACATAGTTCTGAAAAAAAAGTCGCCTTACATTTGAAGATTTCTGACATTGTTAAGTAAAGAACATTCGAAGACTTTAACAGAGCTACCATTACCTATTAGTCTTGCAAGAGCGGATTCGGTGATTCGATCCTTGAAATTAACAACTTCTTTTTTCCGGTATTCAATTCAGTCGTGAGTTGCAAATATATTTTTATTTCGCTTTACCGGTTTCGACAAATTAATTTGTCATCTTCAGGAACTGTGCCTTGGCTTAAGAAATGTGAATGTCTTCTTCATAGAAGTATAATGCCATGATATGTCCAAAATGAACATATCGTATGTGATTACTGTAAACACAAATTGACAGATCGATGATTTACAGTAGGTAAATCACATCTATGTACTTGTTAAGCTGTACAGTTGCTGTAAATTATTAATCTGTCAATCTGTGTTTCCAATAATCACACACAGTATGTACATTTTTGGACATATGGTGACATTATGCTTCTATGTAGAAGATATTGACATTTGATGAACCAATTCTAAGTTTCTGAAGATGAAAAATTTGTCTAGCGAAATTTGTAAAGCGAAATAAAAATATATCTGCAATAGACGACTGAATTTTATTCTAAAGTATGTACTATAGTTTCTGAAAAATAATATCTGTGTATAAAATAATAACAATTTTACTTCTTCTACATTTTTATCAAACGTAAGTGTAGGTTAACTAATATTAATCATAATCTAGCAAATATAAATGAATACCGAACTAGATACTCTCACCTCACTGTCTATAACGTTCCGTTTTGTGAAGGAATCGAATTAATGTCACTATTACTTATCACCTTAGAACACAACGTGTCCACAACAACAACTTACAGACCAAAAATTAATTCAGAGTACCACATCAGTTCTGACGGATTCAACTGAACACACATTTGAAGGAATATACGTATGAGATCATCTTGTGGCTAGCTTTTCTCTTAAGCCTGATTGTGATGAGCAAGACAAATAGACTTGGGTAGTGGTTCCTTACACCAAAACGATAAAATACCTTAAGAGCTTTGACTATCCTTTCGTCTTTGCTACTGAGGAATACATCTCTTCTACCGAACAAGCGCTCGTAGTTCTTCATGTATGCATTTTAGAGCCCAACTAGAAATATTTGTATTGTTTTGGTGTAAGGATCCTGTCCCCAAAGTTTGTAAAAGTGTTTTTGAAACACTCCGTTTATCAGAAGGCGTATGGTATTGATAACTATGTGAATTTCGCTAAACAGCTTTAAAACGGCTTTGAGGTCAATACATCAGTTATGTTTAATGTAACGTTACGCAAAGAGCAAATTAATAGATACTCTTTACCGACATATCTTTTCTGCAAAGCTGGGCACAAAACCGTTAGGTGAGTAATCGTTGATTAACGAAGTTAACTTTTCAACTACCGGATTAACTTTTAAGTTAATTTTAAAAAGCGTTAACGGTGTCTTTAACTTTCGCTAACTTTCTTGGAGTCCGTTAATCGTTAGTTGGATAGTTACTATTTATGAAAAAAACGATGCTGCCCCAGCCTCGGAAATGACGTTCTCAAAAGTCCACATCATGTTGGTGTCTGGCTTATTGTTGTTTGTGTATTGACTTCACGTTAAGCATTATTTTTGTTAGAGCATTGACTGTGGAAACTAGATCATGGAACTTGATACTAACTCTACAATTGATGAAAATCCATGGCCGCATTTAAGTGGTCACACTTATTTTGTATCTAGATCGGGAGAAGAAATTTTATGCTTCTTGATTGTAAAGTGTGCTGTTGTAAAAAATCAAGAATTAGTGATTACTCTTCGAGCCTTAACCATTTGAAACAAGACATAAGAAAAGTATATGAATCGCGGTATGTGCAGTTTGAAGAAACAGCGACGGCAGGATCCGGTAGAGGAAAGCCAATACGAAAAATGAAATTTGTCCATCCAGATATTAACAGCGTAGCCAGTAACGGTAATCCGGTTAAAATAATACGGCAGAGAAGCACTGGAGAGTCTATTGGCATTGCAGCGTCAGCAGTGTGACTCAAGCTAGTGCAGACCAATCCATGATAAACTTCTCTCCTATGAGCTACCTAAACTTCCCCAACCAAAACATTTTTATTTAAGCATCGGTAATAAGTCTGCCTCGTTTGTTCATTTCACTACACCCACAACATAAAATTTTATATTATTATTTAAGATAACGATTAAAGATTCATCATCATTAGTTTTCTGCTATATTAGCAGGTCCTTTGCTTATCCATTTTCTGCGAGGCATTGCTTTCTTCTTAAGGCTGCTTTATGGTGTATCACTTCCTTTTCCCTTGTACATAACCTTCTAAAACTGTTTTTATCAGTCCGTCATTCTTTTTAATATTTGCCTAGTACAATTTATTTTTCTTCTTTTTATTACATCTAATAACTGACTTTTCTCTCCCACTCTTCTCAGTACCTCTTCATCTTTTACTCTGTCCATCCAACTTATTCTTTCCATCCTCTGCCATGTCTACATTTCAGAAGCCTCCAGGCTTTCTTTGTCTTTCTTCCTCAAAGTCCACGTTTCAGCGCCATACAGAATAACCCTCCATACAAAACTATTTAGGCGTCTTTTCCACAGTTCTTTGTCCAGACTGCTGCAGATAATTCTCCTTTCCTTATAAAATGCCTCTTTTGCCATTGCTATCCTTGTTTTAATTTATGTGCTGCACTTCCAGTCGGTGTCCATCCTGCTTCAAAGATACTTAAAATTTTTGCACTTGTTCTAATATTTCTCCATTCAGCACAATTTTTATTTCTTTATTAAAGATTATCCTCCTACAAATATTCTATAAAGTAAAGCTTTAGGACTTTTTAGTAACGGATTAACGATTAGCGACGCAAATTTTTTTAGTAACGTTACCCAGCTGTACTTTTATGTTCAGTTATGCGTGAAATGTTCAGAGCGAAAATGACAAAACACTGGGCACTGATATATTGATTAAGTATGTAAATACGAAGCTAAACAACGACTAGATGGACACAGTAGAAAATAACTCTCAACGCAGTAATTGAGACAAAAAACTTCACAATACCATTTCAAACTAAACGACGTTCTGATCCAGTATGAAATACAACTCTGTAACACAGTTACAATTGTAAGGTCTGGCTATAAATTCTAATTGCGAGAAGGAGATCTATGCTGTTTATGTAAATGATACAGTACTGTAACATTCTGTTGATTATTTTCTTAAGTAATGCTAACTTTGTTGTTCCGACTTTGTTCACTTCTGATTACGTAAAGATTCGGTTTTCTGCACAATGTATATCAAAGGCGGCAGTCTTGTGGGGATCTCCCGAGCTCTGAGATGTCTCCCCTTGTGTTATATCACACTGAGAGAACCTCTGTTATCGTTACGAAACTGCTGTTTTTCGAAGATCCCTGGACTTTAGCAATATGATGATTACTAATTTGACAAATATAAATTGAATTAAAAAATTAAAATGAAACTTCGGTGGCTACTCTGGCGCATAACTCTGTCATAGGATGCTCACTGAAAACTTTAAGCTGATTTCGAAGGAACGCGGAACTAGATTGGGTTGGTAAATATTGCAGACACAGATTTTGCCCTTTCAACAACGATAACTGCTCACCTATTCATTGAAAAGTCGAGGTGCCACTTTTATTAGTAACCGCAATTTTAAATCGCGCAATTTTAAGCCCTATGACAGCTTCATATGGGTTTTGAAACAGTTTTAAGTTCTTCACACAGAATAATAACTTTTCGTCGCCAGTTGTAACACAGTTCACAGAATGAATAAAACTAACAGTTTCTCTTTTATCTAGTATAATGCAGAAAATAACACGGAAAATAACTTGAAGAAATTGTGGTATATTAACGTATTTTGAAACAAATTTTGTAATTCTTAGTTCTTCAAAACTCTTCAACTCTTGCGAAATCCTCTTCTGCCTCGACCTAATAAATCTTCTAGAAATACTGATATTTTATTGTACAATAGTGAAGCAATCACTTTCCCGAAGGTTCTGAGTTCTTTTCGTCTCTCCATGCTAATTGCTCTGTTCTCTGTATCATTAGATCATCCCTGAAATTTTACAAAATTCTTCGCTTTCCACCACTGCTAAAACTTGCTCAGTTTTTCACCAAATAACTAAATTTCAACTAATTATGAGATGTACGACATCCAGATATCTTAATACACTCTAACCCCGCCGAAGATTGCTGTTAATTAGCTGTTGCATCTACTTTGGCTATATGATTCATTTTACATGGGTAAAATGTTTCCTACCTGGCCAAAACTCCCGCATACACATAACGACTACAAAAAATTGCATTAAAAAAATAACGTTACCAATTTATATATTTCTGTTTACATGTTCATATACATAAGGCATTAAGCAAATAACGTATATAAGAAATTAATACAACTTTACCACACATTCTTCAAGAATATTAAATTGGTGTGAGACTGTCGTGTACCTGCACAGGAGGTTGAAATTAAATACGTGACGTAGAAGCTTAAGCAAGTAACCCATGGAGCAATTTCACTCAAATTTTGTATATACGTGACTTATTATTCGTATAACTGTTTGTATAAAAATACACTATGTGATCAAAAGTATCCGGACTCCCTCAAAATTAGGTTCATTGTGCTGCCACCTACTGCCTTGTACTCCTTATCAGCAACCTCAATAGTCATTAGACATCGTCAGAGAACAGGATGGGGCGCTCCTCGAAACTCACGGACTTCAAACGTGGTCAGGTGATTGGGTGTCACTTGTGTCATACGTCTGTAAGCGAAATTTCCACACTCCTAAACATCCATAGGTCCACTATTTCCGATGTGACAGTGAACTAGAAACGTAAAGGGATACGTACAGCGCAAAAGTGTACAGGTCGACCTCATCTGTTGACTGACAGAGACCGCCGACAGTTGAAGAGGATAGTAATGTGTAATAGGCAGACATCTATACAGACCATCAAACAGGAATTCCAAATTGCAGCAGGATACACTACAAGTACTATGACAGTTAGGCGGGAGGTGAGATCTCATGGTCGAGCGGCTGCTCATGAGCCACACATCACGCAGGTAAATGACAAACGACGCCTCGCTTGGTGTAAGGAGCGTAAACACTGGACGACTGAACAATGGAAAAACGTTGTGTGCGGTGACGAATCACGTAGTGTAAATCATTTTCAGCCATGTGTCCGGACACATTTGATCGCGTAGTGGATTGGGGGAGTAATACACCACAACCGCGGCTAGGGGTGAAGGTGTCGGTGAGAAGAGGTCACATACAATTATATTGGACAGCGCCTAACATTAGTATCAGATTCATAGTTTGGTGTAACTACATTTATTGTAGACATTTAAGATGACGTTTCACCCCTGCAGGCGTGTATCTCTGTAATTCCTGAAAGAATTGCCACATGCTGTCTGGAAATAATTTTTGTGGCAATAAGGCACCTCTAGCACTTCCATTAGCTGATGTTTTGGGGTGGAAAGGAGTGGCACAAAAGAATACCACAGGACCGCTTGGAGTAATTTCAAACAAATTTGGTAGTTATAGGACTCATTACTTGTGAATGAACATTGTAATATACCCCTACAACCGTTAAGGGTGAGGATGGAGATGGGGTAACATACAGACATGTCCGAAAACAACCTGTAACAAAGCACAAGCTGTCTCTTATTGGCGTTGTTCAGTGCATCGGTCAAATAGAATGGGTACTGCAGCGAGCCCGTAATAGTGCCACAGTGTTTCGGGCCCAAAGATCGTATCATAGGGCTCATTATCACTGCTACAGTTAGCGTCCTGTCTAGAATCACATGGCGTAAGAGAACGGAGAATCAGATATTTGCCAGATACGTGCCTTTTTCACGAAATGACATTTCAAGTTCCCTCGCAAAAGAACTACACGAGGTATTCGGTCGAGGCACAAATAAAATTTTGTGCTCTAACATGAGTGAAATACTTTAAATGTACACGTATATATCTATGTGCGTGTATGTGTGTGTGTGTGTGTGTGTGTGTGTGTGTGTGTGTGTGTGTGTGTAATAAGTGTGGGATATGCGTACGCAGACGAAGACAGAAAGAGGAAAAATATTATCTGTTCCATTGAATTTAATGCACATAAAACATTGTCCTTCATTTACTATTTCCATATAAATATGACTGCTAATCACATAAAGATGTGGGTATTCACACTAAACTGAAATTTGTTACAAATACGGGAAACATCAAGTATAATTTAAAATACTTTTTATTCTAGAGATTTTCTGATATTATTGGCATTTTCTTTTTCCAAGGTCAGCTTCCTTCTCTACATTCTGTAATTTTATCCTCACTTTTACACGCGAAGTATATGACACGTCTATCTCTACAACTAATCCTTATTAATCTCAGAATGTCCAGGTATTGTTATATTCCAGACTGTTGCTCTCCTAGGTAAGGTTTTTTCATCACTAAATATAGGTTTTAAAAGTCCAGGCGTCACCATAATTTCAATTGTATGATGATCTACTCAACAATCAACAGCATGCACCTCCAAAGTGATCATTCAAAATTTTTATATTTATGTGCTAAATATATAAGTGGTAACTTTATTTCTTGATAAATAAAAATAATATCTTTCGGTTCAGAAGAATTTATCGAAGTAAATCATAATGCATCTTTGCTTCAATAAATCGAGACTCCTATACATACCACACGAAATGTACATGGGCCCACATTTCAGTCTGACTTACGTCACAAGCTGACAATGTATATCGGACCCATTTACCGGTAGAAACTATGATTTTACAGTATGTCATGACAGATGTATTCCATATGGGGTCTGCAATACTGATGGTATGTTGTCGGTACTTGCTAGTTTTGACATCTTTCGGTGGCCTGTCCGATTCAGGTTGAAGTTCTCGTTAGGATTTCTATAGGAATCCTGGAAATTGCTTTCCATGCTTCTGTTATGTATGGAAACATGAGGAATTTCGAATTTCTATTGCCTGCTGTTTTCACAATAGTATTCTAATCATCACAACATTCGTTGTTCAGTTGCAGGATGTCAAGGAAACTATTTATATAGTATGGCTGAGCCGAATACCTTTGTACCTAAACCCATTTTCCTCGCTACTGTACTGACGTGATAACGCACTCACGTCTGAGCTCCAGGCATCTCTCATACACCCTGCTACGCCGGACGTGCAGGGATTACGTGGAGCCCCTGGTGTGCGGCAACCCAGCGCACAGCTCTATGCTACAGGCTGCAGCCCGCAGCTCTCGCAGGCTTAGCGACTCGGCAACCGCTAATGCTCTTTAATGCAGATGCGTCGCAACAGCGGAAGTGTGTTTTACGTGCACCTGAATAACTACCGAGCGAGAACTGCCTAATTTTCGTTTGGTATTCATGCCACCTCTCAGGGAATCTTGAATGTGTTTAGACAATCATATTGGTTAGCGCCTCCACCTTAGCTCACCTGCGTCGACGCAAATGGCTGACACAGATACGGCACCGACGCTGACCCCAAACTCCTCCTGACTTCTCTGTATAAAATCCCACTGAGAAAGCAGTGTACTGACTGGGGATGTTAGCTTCAGTCAACTGTTATCACTCTCATTCCCGTATCTAAGTTTATCGGCATACATATTTCTTTTACAATCTTCATTCCCCTCCTTGATAGGGACGAGCAGGCATCTAAAGCGTATTTTACTCTGTTTGGGTCACAGGTAAACATTGTTTTTTTTTCGACATTTTGTACTAATATTTGCTTTCATAGATTTGTCAACTTATGTCTAAAGCCTACACTATGTGATCAAAAGTATCCGGACACCTGACTGAAAATAACTTACAAGTTCCGTCGGTAATGCTGGAATTCAGTACGGTCTTGGCTAACCCTTAAACTTGATGACAGCTTCCACTTTCTCAGGCATACGTTCAATCAGGTTCTGGAATGTTTCTTGGGGAATGGCGGCCCCTTCTTCACGGAGTGTTGCACTGAAGAGAGGTACCGATGTCGGTCGATGAGGCCTGGCACGAAGTCGGTGTTCCAAAACATCCCAAAGGTGTTCTATAGGATTCAGGTCAGGAGGCTGTGCAAGCCAGTCCATCACAGGGAGGTTGTTGTCGTGTAACCACTCCGCCACAGTCCGTGCGTTATGAAGAGCTGCTCGATCGTGTTGAAAGATGCAGTCGCATCCCCGAATTGCTCTTGAACCGTGCGAAGCAAGAAGGTGCTTAAAACATCAGTGTAGGCCCGTGCCACGCAAAACAACAAGAGGTACAATCCCCTCCATAGAAAACACGACCGCACCATAACACCATCACCTCCGAATTTTACTGTTGGCTGCACACACAGGCATATGACGTTCACTGGGCATTCACCATGCCACATCCTGCCATCGGATCGGAACATTGTGTGCTGTGGTTCGTCACTCCACCCAACGTTTTTCCACTGTTCAATCGTCCAATGTTTGCATTTCCTTACACCAAGCGTGGCGTCATTTCTCATTTACCTGGATGATGTGTGGCTTATGAGCAGCCGCTCGACCATGAAATCCAAGTTTTCTCACCTCCTGCCTAACTGTCATAGTTCTTGCAGTGGATCCTGCTGCAGTTTGGAATTCCTGTCTGATTGTCTGGATAGATGTTTGCCTATTACATATTAGACCCTCTTCAACTGTCGGCGATCTCTGTCAGTCAGCAGATTATGTCAGCCTATACGCTTTTGTGCTGTACGTGTCCCTTCACGTTTCCAGTTCACTATCACATCGGAACAGTGGACCTATGGATGTTTAGGAGTGTGGAAATCACGCGTACAAATGTATG
Organism: Schistocerca serialis cubense; assembly: GCF_023864345.2. Classification (NCBI taxonomy): domain Eukaryota; kingdom Metazoa; phylum Arthropoda; class Insecta; order Orthoptera; family Acrididae; genus Schistocerca; species Schistocerca serialis. The sequence goes on from NC_064642.1 coordinate 210,157,927, forward strand.
ACAGAAGCGACACCCAATCACCTGACCACGTTCGAAGTCCTTGAGTTCCACGGAACACCACATTCTGCTGTCTCACGATGTCTAATGACTATTGAGGTGGCTGATATGGAGTACCTCACAGTAGGTGGCAGCACAATGCACCTAATACGAGAAACGTATGTTTTTGGGGGTGTCCGGATACTTTTGATCACATAGCGTAGATAAATAACAGAAACAATGTGTTATTTCATTTTTTGCTTTTCATCTTTGCAACTATAATTTTCTATATTTACACACGTACATATATCTAAAATGCTACACTAGCTGATGTTTTCGTAGTACTATTTCTTGGATACGTAAGTATAGAATGCAGTTACCGGGAATAGGTCAGGGGTTATCAGTGGTAGTAATTTTGGTAATGTATTAATTAATAATAATTTGTATTGGTTTGATTTACAACTTTCGGCTCATTGATCCAATGGCAATGTTTTACATTAGCATTGTATTTGTAACGGACGATGTCTTGAGGGATTATTGGAAACCTTTATTGGTCCACTACTTCAGTTTTCGTAGACTGCCAAGTATCATCCATTTTGTGGTCTGAATCACTAGGTGTATTTGTGGCTTTTAACTGTGATCCTGGCTGCTTAACATTCTGATACACAGAATGAGGTCCTATTAGATGTTCAGTATCCCGCAGCGTTTAATATAATTTTTCTAATACTGACTTCGATAGTTGGTAAATAAAGAAGCTTTTTGATGTATAGCGATTCGATTCTATTGTAAGTCTTGTTATATGTATGGCTGAAATTACATGTGCCATACTGGTATAAATTTCGACATCGTACATATATGGCAATTTTAACTATTGCCACTTTCACATTCGCGTTCTAAGTGGCGTAAAATGTTTCAGGAATGTACCAATACTTTAGGAAACCAACTGAAATAAATTTTTAAAAAAATGTATACACTCAGAGATTTTTATTGAGACCAGTTATATGAGCGCTTCTGCTATTGTTGTGGTCTTCTGTCCGAAGACTGCGTTTAAGGATAGTATGCTATACAGTCAGACTTCATAGATTACAGGTTTGTTTAAAGGTTGCTGCTTTTATTTTTGGTTTACGGGGTGTTAGTCCATAAGTTACCTTATAATGTGTGGTGGAAGTGCGACGGGTACTACAACCTCCGTTTCCCTATAGGCCGATTGGATTGTGATATAACTGACCGTGAAAGCGTATGACTAATGAAATTATACAGTGAGTATGACTATCCTTACAGTAGAAAAATAATACCGGTTAGTGGGAGGAAAGTGTACAATAGACACTGCCGGAGGAAGAATCTATTCTAAACCTAATACAAATACTGACGATAATTTTGAAATGGATAGAAATTTAGTGCAATCGTTCACGAAGCACACAGAGAGATAGGGGTAACACTTAATATTTAATACAAAAGAAATACTGATTAATAAATAAAGGATAATTAAACGTCACCAGCGTAGTACGGCAATGAATATCTGAAACCCTAAGAAAGGTAATGGTAAAGAAAATTAAGCAAATAATCACTGGCAAGTCAACAGAAGGTTGTCACGCTTTTCCTCAGCGCAAGAGTTCACGAGAAAATAATCAGAAAGTAATGAGTTTGCAATTAGTTGTTCTGAAATACTGATTTTGAAAGTAAAATTAAATGAAGGTGCTGGTTAAACGAATGACTGGTTGTAACTGAAACTTTGCTACGTAAAAAATGACTTTCAGTAGCCTCAGCGTAACGTGATTCACAATTAAGAGAAAGGCAACCAACTTACTTTTGATTATTGAAAGACTGAACTGAATTTACTTCAAGCAACTACGCAAGTGATTTTAATTTTAATATAACAACAATAAAATACATACCAAGCCAATAGAAGTCACTCGCTAAGCTAAATAGGTACGCTTAATTTGTGCCGCATCTTTTGTTATTAGTTTTGCCAGCGAAATTTTACTTTACTTTAATTGACTGAAGTAAAAACTCCAAATTATAAATTAGTTAAGACATTGTTATGGAATACAAGAATGAACAGTTACCGAGACAGCAAAATTTAGACAGAAACTGATCATTAGCAAACAAACAGAACTGGCAGTAAGTAGTTAATCAGTTTTCATATTTTTACTACACTCGGTGATTGAATGGAAAGAAAAGGGACCTTGCTTAATAATAATGTCTGAGGACAATGACAACACAGACTCCATACAAGTGTTAAATATTGCAGTCGAAAATTATGAAAGAAATGGCACTGGGTAATTCCTCAACAATATTAGTTAAGAGTCTTACGATGTTGTAGCTGTGAGGACGACGAAGAATGTAGCCGACGACAATGTTGAGCTGCTACTGTTGCTACTGCCGTTTGACACCACGAGCCACGGATAATTATGGGACAGGCCATAGTTAGAACTGCAGATTTCCGCCGCCTGTCCACTCCTACAGTGCTCTCAACACTTACGCGTTAAGGAATTATGTGCGCCTACACTGGTGCAATCGTAGCTGCTGACCACGTCTGCGGGAGCGCCCAACAAACACCTCCGCACTCTTTTATCACTCAGGCTGCTCTGCTTCCTCTCTGCTCGCAACGCGACAGACACTCTCCATACGCAAAGATAAACAATGGCACAGCAATTGCCATTTCGTCGTTGCTGTCCATAAATTTAAATAAAGCTACGTTGGCTATTACCCAGAAATTTACACTATTTACATTATAATTACAGTTATATGCAGTCAGAAATAAGTACACTATTACTTCCATTACGTATTAAATGTAGTTCCTGTAGTAAGGCTTACAGATTCAAATTCAGAAGTATAGTAGAATTTATCAACGGATATTAAACGCCGATAAATTTTGAATAGTGCAGAAGGTGTTCTATCTGCATTTTTCGTGTTAAAATACCAATACCAACATTGCTGTTCGCAAGGTCATTTCGCAAGACGTATGTGGTAGGAAGCAATATGTTGTCTGTAATATGAAGTAGTATGTCGTGGAATTGCAATAATTCACTGAGTGATACACACTGCCGCTCTTGAGTCGTCTGTCGCTGGAGGTTCATGAGCATCTCTGAGGCTATCTTGCTGAGGCGGCCTCTGACGTAACGTCCTCTCTTTCGATCTTCTCTCTTTTCTCTACTAATCCTGAATGTTAAACCCTGACCTTCCTTCCATCCGCTATTACATAATACTGCCTGGAAAAAGTCTCAGACTAACGAGCGGTACTCAAGAATGAATCGAACGAGGGTTTTGTAATCGATTTGTGACTGTGTCAAACTGATAATTGTCTATGTAGCCAGGGAACAGCCACACGCAGTGTGACGCGTGAACGGTTAGTGACAGTTTACAGGCAGACAGGAAAACATTTGAGATCCTCATTGTATAGAGAATTGGTGAAATTATTATTTGAGCGACAATATCAAAAAGCTGATTTTAATCACCTCATGTCTGGCAACATTACGAAGGCAACGTGGAGGCTCCTCAGATGCTAACCTGACGTCATCATTAGCATCAATTAAAAATTGGCAACCGGCGGTAAAACTATTGGCTCAGTTGAAATGGTGCAATATCCAGCAAGTGTATTACAAATTATAAGCATTCGGCTTAAGAAATGTTACAGGTACTATACCTTTCCCAGCTATAAAGAATGAAGTTCGCTGATATATCCTGTGTATAGTTCTGATTTGCGATAGAAATGGTCGGTGGGGGGGTGGGGGGGCGGAGGGGTGGGGGAGGGGGAGGATTGGGATGCTGTCGTGGCTTTGAATTATTCATAGCGAGCCTATACTTTATGTCATTATGGACTGTACAAAGAGGCGACAGAAAATGCCAAACATAGGAACGGCTTCTAGCGAGAATTTCTGAAGGCCCTAACCTCTGTGGTTACTGAAGGTACCCAAGAAGAAGTGAACCAGTATGCCATCGAGAGAGAGAAATTGGTGTGTACGAGTCTCTAATAAGAATAAAAAGAAAACACTTGGCGTGAATGGCTGTATAGATGTTCCTTGCTGCTTAATGTCGCTTCAGTCAGGAACGAATTAAATTATGCAGTGATTAAAAGCCATTAAAAGCTCACGTCTTCCTTCTTCCACTCTCCTCCCCCCACCCCTCCACCAGTCCAGTCACCTTCAATGTATCGTCACGTTGGGTACACCAAAAAAATCCATTCCTGCACAATTACGTACCCTGTAAGAAATTTGCTAGTGTGTGTGTGTGTGTGTGTGTGTGTGTGTGTGTGTGTGTAAAACACTTTCTTTAGCTGTATTTCATGTTCACAAAGCTCTACAGATACTTAGGAGCATTGGCACTATACGAGCACTAGCACCATACAGCATACATGTAAGAGGAATAAAATATTAATTATCACCTCGAAGAAATAACGTTACGCAATCAATTTTTTGGTTAGCAGCAGCCATATGACCGCGACCTCGGTAGCACTGAAATCCCTGCACCACAGCAATGTAGCACGCTGAGTGTGGAGTCAACAAAAAATGGTGCATCCTGACAGGCATCTTACAGCCTACCTTTAATTTCAAAAGAAATCCGAATCAAATATTGATTTTAAATCCCTGCAGTGAATATTTATTAGCAAGGAAGTCTAATGGGCGGCCGGAGCGGCCGAGCGGTTCTAGGTGCTACAGTCTGGAACCGCGCGATCGCTACGTTCGCGGGTTCGAATCTTCATGGATGTGTGTGAGGTCCTTACGTTAGTTAGGTTCAAGTAGTTCTAAGTTCTAGGGGACTGATGACCTCAGTAGTTAAGTCCCATAGTGCTCAGAGCCATTCGAACCATTTTTTTTAAGTGTAATGTGTGGTGTCACCGCCAGACACTACACTTGCTAGGTGGTAGCTTAAATCGGCCGCGGTCCATTTAGTACATGTCGGACCCGCGTGTCGCCACTGTATGATCGCAGACCGAGCGCCACCACAAGGCAGGTCTCGAGATACGATAGAGCACTCCCAGTTGTACGACGACTTTGCTAGCGACTACAATGACGAACCTTTCTCTCATTTGCCGAGAGACAGTTAGAATAGCCTTCAGCTAAGTCCATGGCTACGACCTAGCAAGGCGCCATTAGCCTTACATAGCAAGTGATAGTTTGATAATTATCGTATGAAATGTCTCATCCGGAATGATGTATTCACAACAAGGATAAATAAAAGTTAAGTATTCGAGGAGCTGCATACTTTTCTTATTAGCATTCAATACTTATCCTGTTCCAGAATTCACGCCCGTCTGCGTTAGATAGCTGCCTTTTCGGCCGCCTCTATCTACAAGGTGTTGACACATTTACCAACACATCATAATGACTGTGGCATTGTCCTGTTCTTGTTCGTAAGAAGTCTAAAGAATCAATCAAAAGAGTCGAATTCAACTACACTCCCGGAAAAATGTTAGTACATTCTTTTAGAAGTTACCAATTGACTCAAGATTTATTCGTCCAACAGTGCACATGGAACACACGAAATGATTACATTTACAGATCAGCAGCACAGGCGGTCCTGTGGTACCAGATATTAGTAAGTGGTGTAGCCTCCAGGGGGGGGGGGGGGAATGTTTGTGCTGACTCTGGCATCCAATTGATCGTACAGGTGATGAAAATTGTCCTGGAATGTATTACATGCATGCTTGATCTGTTGACGTAGTCTATAAGAGTAGTTGGTTGACGAATCGCACGCGCCATTTCTCGTCCTATCATACCCCACACTTTTTCGATTGGAGCCAAGTCCGGAAATCGTGCTGGCTAGGGAAGTCACCGGACGTCTTGCAGAGCACCTTGAGTTTCACGGCCAGTGTGTGTGACGAGTATTACCCCGCTGCAACAACACATCACCTCCCTGCTGCAAGAACGGCAACACAACGGGTCTAATAGCATTCTGCACGCACAGAGGTTTGGTTAGCGTCCCCTCCATAAATACTAAAGTTTAACGAGAGTTGTAGCTCATGGCACCCCAGTCCATAAGGCCTGGGACCAATGTGTCTAGGACGAATGCACTCTACGAGATAGCGCTCACAGGGTCTATGCCACGCGCACAAATGACCATCACTTGCGGGCAAACAGAATCTGCTCTCATTCTGAAGACCAAGGCGCGCCTGTCCAACTTCGAACTGATCCTCTGACGGCACCAGTCGAGCCATGCGCGTCGATGTTGTGTAGAGCCATGCACATCAATGCTGTGGTGTGAGCGGAAGCTGGCCTAGAGGTGTGCGTGCCCGTACTTCAAATGGTTCAAATGGCTCTGAGCACTATGGGACTTAACTTCTGAGGTCATCAGTCCCCTAGAACTTAGAACTACTTAAACCTAACTAACCTAAGGACATCACACACATCCATGCCCGAGGCAGGATTCGAACCTGCGACTGTAGCGGTCGCGCAGTTCCAGACTGTAGCGCCTAGAACCGCTCGGGCACTCCGGCCGGCTGTTACGTTTTCGACGAATGATAAATGCAATGTATGTTCAAATAGCAAACAGAAATTTTTTGTGTGATATACTTACAATTTAACAAGTTTCTTATTTTTTTTTTTTTTTTTACTTTAGTTGTATGAAACAATGCATCGTGTCTTACTGCTAATAACCGGTTCGCAACAGTTCGTGTTGCGTCTGGGCTCACAAGCTCGCTTATCTGTGCTGTGGTAGCTGTACGAGCTGTCACTGCTGTCCTTAAAATAGGACGATCTTGGCGGGCGTCTGTGCTGCGTGGATGTCCAGATCCTCCTTGGAGGGCGTGACACTGTTCACATGACAATTTTTCGAAAGGACCATCCTACCGATCGGAAGCCCATAATCTGACCCCCTCCAAACTCGCTAAGCAGGCTGTAGGACTCACGAGTGCGTCTCCGTGCGTGGTTGCCTGCTTGCCACCGTGATTCTTCTGGCTGTCAGCATTGCCTATTAAAGGGTAGTCAGAGATAGCGCTCTGGTAGCTATACCATTGCGCTATCTGTTAGCAGATAACTTTGAAACAATTATGAGTACATCTAACCACGAAGAGGCATATGCAGTCATCGGATCAAAATCGACGTCGACTTTTCAGGTGTACTAATTTTTATCCGGCAGTGTGTAAAAAAATTACTAATCTCAAAATCAAGGAGAACGGGTTGTCTAAACGTATGCCCGTCTTCTGTAAAAGGGTTTGAGCCCAGATTTCTCAACGCCATTGGTACAAAAACTGTTCGCAGCGCTTCAGTTGTCTGACCTTAATTTTTTTTATCTGTATTAGAACTTCGTTGATAGCGACACACAATTACACAGTACAGGTGTCCTTACCAGTATCACGAGATTATACACAAACGTAAATGCGAGGTAATATACCTATTTCTCTTACTAAGTCTAGAAAACGAGAACTATTTCGGGTTTCTACTTGACGTGAGTTTAAAAGGTGTTTGAATATTTGAGTGTTTGAAAGATTTTGAGTTTTCTGTTAAAATATTTCACAGCAGTAGGTATTTTTCAATGGTGCCTATAATTATGACCATAATTTGCAGTAAAGTTTTCTTTTTTGAGATAAGTTAGCAGTTTATATGCAAAAATTATTAATTTAAAAAAATAAAACACTGAACCACTTACGCATTTTCGTTCTACTATTTTACATAAACAAATAAAGTGAATGGTGGTTTGCTCGTATGTGAATTTCTGCATCATGAAGGGCGCACACTACCTTACGACCGTAACAATATGACTGCAGGACAAGAGAATCAGAAAAACTCAACCACGTATTATGCAAATGTAAATAGCAGCAGCTAGAAATTGGAATGAAATACTGAAACGCGTCCTGCTATGGATAAAACACTTAAATCATTAATAAAGTAGTTAAGGATTTTCCGAAAACATCGAATGATATTAAATTTAGAAAATTACGGAACTGAGCAAGTTTTAATTAATTTCTTTTATTGAAAACAAGTAGTTTTCAGAGCATTCAAAAAAGAGTAGCAACTACATTATTTTACTTCAGATTGACTGTACTGAGAGTTACGAACTTCAAGAAAATGATAAAAAACTAATTTTCAGGCAATACAAATTTTTAAAGGCGACATATTGAACAAACACGGAGAGAGTAGTTATTATTATTGCATTAAGGTTTTAGTGCCTGTAAATGTATTTGATATTTTAAGTTTGAAATGCATATAAAATTATAAACAGCGAAATGTCAAAGCGTTTGGTAGAGAACTCATCATAATATTCAGAGTGAGAAGTCGTATTATTGTAATTTTGGTCCTAGATGACTAATCTTTCTCAAGAAAATTGTAAGTACCAAATTGAGAAACATAGAGAAAGAGTGACACAGCATTCTGAAATTGTAAATACACTATAAATAAATAAGTAAATAAATGAATGAAAAGGACTCACCACGACAGAATTATCCTTATGTGAAGGAAATCCGTAGATGTGACGTGCATTTACAGACGAACAAATGATTACAATTTCAGAAAAATTGGATGATTTATTCAAAGGAAAGAGTTTCACAAATTGAGCAAGTCAGTAACGCGTTGGTCCACCTCTGGCACTTATGCAAACAGTTATTCCGCTTGGCTCCCATTGATAGAGCTGTTTGGTGTCCTCCGCTGAGGTATCGTACCGAATTCTATTAAATTGCCTTATTATATCGTCAAAAATCTCTAGCTGGTTGGAGGGCCCTGCCCATAATGTTCCAAATGTTCTCAGCTGGGAAGAGATCCGGCGACTTTGCTTGACAACGTAGGGTTTTGCAAGTATGAAAATCAGTAGAAACTCCCGCCGAGTGTGGAAGGACGTTATCTTGCTGAAATTTATCCCCAGGCTGGCTAGGGTGCCGCGGTTGGTGGCACCCTAGACCATCACTCTTGGTTGTCGTGCTGTGTGGCGGGTGACAGTCACTTTATCTCACCGCCGTGCCGTGCGTATGCAAACACCTCTTCGCTGATCGTCGGGAGTCGATTAGAAGTGGGACAGTTCTTGTCCAGTCAACGAGATTCGAGGTCCTGAGCCTCACTTCCCACCTTCGCCGCGCTCACGTGAGCCTTCCCGGCTTCCCGGTACTCAAACTCCTGGAATGTTTTCTCGTCACCCGACAGCAGTCTAATATTCATATACTGCCATCTGCTTATTAAATTAATACTGTACCTGGAAATAATTAATCTGTGTTACTGTACCGTAACATTCTCGTACACCACATCATAGCTTGCAACCTAGCGTAAACTACGCGACAATCTTTTCTTTTTTCGTGAATATTCTCACTGCTGTGTTTCTGCACGACTTCCTCATCTCTTCTCCTCCTCATCTCAGAGTACAGTCTACATCAAACATTCCCTGTTGAGCCGTGGTAAAAATTGCTGTTTTGGAGAGCGCGCCGCAGCGCGTAGTATGAAGCAGTAGCTCTCCGTTTCTGGCGGTGGTGTCCCAGAAGCAATGAATTACTGTTATTTTTTGTGCCGGCCGGAGTGGTCGTGCGGTTCTAGGCGCTACAGTCTGGAGCCGAGCGTCCGCTACGGTCGCAGGTTTGAATCCTGCCTCGGCCATGGATGTGTGTGATGTCCTTAGGTTAGTTAGGTTTAAGTAGTTCTAAGTTCTAGGGGACTGATGACCTCAGAAGTTTACCGAGCGAGGTGGCGCAGTGGTTAGCACACTGGACTCGCATTCGGGAGGACGACGGTTCAATCCCGTCTCCAGCCATCCTGATTTAGGTTTTCCGTGATTTCCCTAAATCGTTTCAGGCAAATGCCGGGATGGTTCCTTTGAAAGGGCACGGCCGATTTCCTTCCCAATCCTTCCCTAACCCGAGCTTGCGCTCCGTCTCTAATGACCTCGTTGTCGACGGGACGTTAAACGCTAACCACCACCACCACCACCACCTCAGAAGTTAAGTCCCGTAGTGCTCAGTGCCATTTGAACAATCAGCAAGTGGTCGCCCGGACGGGGCTTAGTTCCTGCATCTGATACTGGTCGTTAGGCCGCCAGTTTGCTGAGGTAATGGTCACTGGTGGATGGATCGATCGGTTGGTCGGTCGCGCAGTGAGACACAAGATGACTTCTCCGTCTTGAGCGTCGGCGCATGTGAGGTCACCACGTGAGTCCAGTGGGCCTCGGCGTATAGCGAGGGGTAGTGACCTTGCGGTCGACACAAGAGCAACAGGAGTTCAAAATGGTTCAAATGGCTCTGAGCACTATGCGACTTAACTTCTGAGGTCATCAGTCGCCTAGAACTTAGAACTAACATAAGGACATTACACACAGCCATGCCCGAGGCAGGATTCGAACCTGCGACCGCAGCGGTCGCTCGGTTCCAGACTGCAGCGCCTAGAACCGCACGGCCACTCTGGCCTGCCAGCAACAGGAGTCAACCCACGACATCAGTCCGGCCGGTGCGAGCTGCGACGCCGTGAGACGGGAGATCGGCGCGCTTTCCTGCGTCCGTTGAAGCGGCTGGCAGCGGACGGTTCGGGAGAGCGATTTGGGGGTGCTGTGCCAGATCTTCTCGCGAAATCGCAGTGAATTAGAAGTTAAGTGATTGGTGATATGTTGTTTGATTTACTCTTGTTAAATTCTACTTGTTTTATTGGTGAGGTCACCAGCCGTTTTGCTTTGGTGTCGTCCCACCATTCTTCTCCGTTTGCCCACCCGCGGGAAGGTGGTTGTTTATAAATTGGATGGTCCGTTTTCCCTTGTGGAGTAGTTGCGGGTTAGAGCAACCTGCGGTTCGGGTTGTTCTGTAATCTCCCTATCAATCTACCGTACGTTAGTAGCTGCCTCTGTCATGTTTGTCGGATTTGGTGTGTTAACAAATATATTGCTTGGAGTGTAATGGCCTAATACCTGAAATATGATGATTTGATTTTTGGAAACTTTGATATTATTGTCTATGATCTTGAGAGGCCGTATCTGTGTGCTGTAGAGCATCTTAACTATTGTTCGTCCAACCTTGTAGAATTTTATATAAGATTGCATTTCATGGACTTTTATTTAAATGATCATTTCAGCATATAAAGTTGCCACCCTTTCACCATAAGACTTTTCTTAGAAGTTAAAATCAAGTTGCACCTTCGGTGGCAAGGTTAATATTTTAGTTGTTAATGTTTTGTACCATTTTCATCCCTCCTTCGGGGGGAGGGGGCATAGCTTGTGTGCTTGTGTAAATTGTTAAAACTCTTAGTTTAAAGTTATCTGGTGTGTTGCAGATTTACATCGGTGTGAGTCTTTCAGAGGCTGTTGTGAGCGGTCGTAACTACGGCCGTGTCAAAAGGGAGTGGCAAGGTTTTCTGCCCGAAAGCTCATACAGTCATAACTTGATTCTTTCTGACTCTGAATAAATTGTAACTTTGATATTTAGAGAGTGCTTTCTTATTTTAATTTTAAATCTATTTCTTTAAAAAATGCTTTTAGGCACTATTAAAGTGAATAAAATTCCCATTTGTTAAAAGGAATTTGGTTATGATTTCATCAGTTACTCCCTGGCAACTACTTCCATGATTACATAGTGTGATTAAATGTGTTAATGTTCTTGATGAATCGCTAGTAAATAAAACAAATTCTTAAGATCATTCTTTGAAAATAAATCACGGTTCACCGGTTATGAGCAGAATGATTATAATTAAATTTTCGCTGCTTGAAAAGGCCTTCATGAAAAACCAGTGATCGTAGGACAACAATACTTTGTGGAAACATTTGTAAGGACATGCGTAGGAGAAATAACGAATAAATCATTGAAAGAAACATTTTAATTTCCATATGAGAGGATAACACTTGTTAATTGCGTACCACGTTTACGTTCCAGGTTACAAATATTGCTCAGTGTGACGACCATCTACATTAACGACAGCCTGGAGCCACATTAAGAGATTGCTATACTGCCACTGAAGCATCTCAGGTGGGATGTCGACTGTCGTGATACAGCTCGAGCTTTTTTGAAGATCGCACACTGCTTCCGGAATTCTCAGCCATGAGACCAATAAAGGCCGATTTTACACACAGTACGAGAAGCAACTTGCCCACATTCTTGCTCCGGTGTATCGAAGGTCTCTAGAAGAACGTAGCGTTCCAAACGATTGGAAAAGGGAACAGGTCATCCCCGTTTTCAAGAAGGGACGTCCAACAGATGTGCGGAATATAGACCTATATCTCTAACGTCGAGTTGTAGAATTTTGGAACACGTATTATGTTCGAGTTTAATGACTTTTCTGGAGATCTACTCTGTAGGAATCAGCATGGGTTTCGAAAACGACATCGTGTGAAGCCGAGCTCGCGCTATTCGTCCACAAGACTCAGAGGTCCATAGACACGGGTTCCCAGGTAGATGCCGTGTTTCCTGACTTCCGCAAGGCGTTTGATACAGTTCCCCACAGTCGTTTAATGAACAAAGTAACAGCATATGGACTATCAGACCAATTGTGTGATTGGAATGAACAGTTCCTAGATAACAGAACGCAGCATGTCATTCTCAATGGAGAGAAGTCTTCCGAAGTAAGAGTGATTTTAGGTGTGCCACAAGGGAGTGTCGTAGGACCGTTGCTATTCACAATATACATAAATGACCTTGTGGATAACATCAGAAGTTCACTGAGGCTTTTTGCGGATGATGCTGTAGTATATCGAGAGGTTGTAAGAATGGAAAATTTTACTGAAACGCAGGAGGATCTGCAACGAATTGACGCATGGTGCAGGTAATGGCAATTGAATCGCAATGTAGACAAGTGCAATGTGCTACGAATACACAGAAAGAAAGATCCTTTATAATTTAGCTACAATACAGCAGGTCAGCTACTGGAAGCAGTTAATTCCATAAATTATCTGGGAGTAGGCATTAGGAGTGATTTAAAATGGAATGATCATATGAAATTAATCGTTGTTAAAACATATACCTGACTGAGATTCATTGGAAGAATCCTAAGGAAATGCAGTCCGAAAACAAAGGAAGTAGGTTACAGTACGTTTGTTGGCCCACTGTTTGAATACTACTCACCGGTGTGAGATCCGTACCAGATAAGGCTGATAGAAGAGATAGAGAAGATCCAACGGAGAGCAGCGCGCTTCGTTACAGGATCATTTAGTAATCGTGAAAGCGTTACGGAGATGATAGATAAACTCCAGTGGAAGACTCTGCAAGAGAAACGCTCAATAGCTCGGTACGGGCTTTTGTTGAAGTTTCGAGCACATCCCTTCACCGAGGAGCAAAGCAGTATATTGCTCCCTCCCATGTATATTTCTCGAAGAGACCACGAGAATAAAATCAGAGTGATTAGAGCCCACACAGAGGCATACCGACAGTCTTTCTTTCCACGAACAGTACGAGACTGGAATAGATGGGAGAACCGGTAGAGGTACTCAAAGTACCCTCCGCTACATACCGTCAGGTGGCTTGCGGAGTATGGATGTAGACGTAGGTATTCAAACATTTGTGACTCAATTGGTGATCGGCCTTTCCCAGCGGCAATTCACAAATCTCCAGTTAATTAGAGCTTCCGAATCAAATTCTCCAACCCAGGTTCAGGAAATTGTGAAGAGCAGCAGCAGCACTGTCGGTGTTGTTTTACGAGTAAGCTCTGCTGACCCTGTCCAGACCCTTGTTGACTGAATGCTGCTGTAATGCACACTGATGTTTGTGTTTCAACCCTACGCCGTCGTACCAGTAGCGGCTCCTAGTAGCAAATCATGTCTCTAACATCACTAACAAAGCAAAAACCTTGAGCGCACAGTCGGAATATCATTCCTATAAAGGTTAGTGTCTGCTTACACTGGTTCAAATAGCGAAAATTTAATTATAACCACTCTGTACTCTATACATGTCAATCCTCACAATTTTTGTGTCCTGTGGCTCAATCTAGTACCATGGAAGGTTTTCGAAAAGCCTTAAGGCGTTGTGGCGTCGCAACTAGTGCGCGATCGCCCATTTGTCTATTAAAACCTTTACTTCAGAATGTATGTGGGCTGCAATGTAAGCCGGTAGAGTATTATACTGTCAGTAACGGACGAGTTGTGTCCTGCAGACTGACGTCACGACCATCTGTTGCAGCTGCACGTGTGAAAGCAGTGGAGTAGCGCTGGCAGGCCACTTACATTATACGAAACTAAAAATATTAGTAACTAACAAAGGAATAACCTGAGGAACGTCATATTTGATGTACAATCTCCTGTTGTGAAAACAAACAATATGTCAAAGTCTGAGATCAAAAACAGTTGTATTTTGGAAGTTAGTAAAATTACATAAAAAAACGTAATTTTCCGACAGTCAAGAATTTAAATAAATACAGTGATGTAATAGTTCACCTTCAGTGACTATGTACGATGATCTGATAACACTTTCAGTGTTCATATATAAATTTGGAAAGTGTTTAATTTCAGAAAACCTCTGTGACCTTTCTATAATAATAATTTCAAGAATTCTAAGTAAATATGTGTATTGTGTGTTAGGGTTCGTGTGAAAGAGAATGGGTGCGTGAGAGTATGCGGGACGTTCGGCATTATTAAAAATCATTCGTGTAATTCTCTACAGGAACTGGCAAGTGTTCCAACTCTGTAACGTGGGAACGAATCCACTAGTGGTTCCCCTACTAGAGAATGTCGGATGTCCAAGTACGTATGCTTATGTATAAGACAGCCAGAACACTCGCGACTTCATAATAAATTTCCAGATGTAGAGTAAAGCTTATAGTTCATTTTGATTTGTTTATGTAATTACAGAATTTTGTGTTACTTAATTTGATGACATCAACGAGCCTAGAGAAGTGGTTGGTGCTTGCCAGATTTTGGCGGGAGCCGCGCCCTAGAAGTGAGTTCTCATTGGTCGTAAGTGCTGACAGCCGATGAGAAGCGAGACGGTTGGCCGCCTAACGAGGAGATATAGTTTGGAGTGTGGGAGAGTGAGAGGGGAGTCGCGAGCTAGCTTTGATTGGAGGCGGTTATGCTGGATGTGACTTTTCGCATTATGTGTAAGATGAAGTCTTGGGATGACTTCCGCGTTATGGTCCAGTGTTAATGGTATCTGGTAGTGACCAGAAACTGTTTATGAAAACTTTAGAGTGTTGTGATAATTCGTTCCGACGAAAATCGCGAGTGAACTTTGAATTATATAGCGTGGCGGTACTGAGTATATTCTTACTGAGTATTTTATGGTGAGCATAAACTTTAACTAAAGGTAACCACTGAATATCTTGTGCAGAAGTAATTGGTCGATCATTGACTGTGTTACAAGTAATTGGTTTCGTAATTTGGGAAGTTAAAAGTTCTGGTTGTTTTAGGTATGGTGATAACTGTGAGCAGAAACTTTAGTAATTTTCGTAAATGTGGGCTGATTATCTTGCTTAATGGCAATAAAGATCTATTGAAGGTTTAAATTTGAACTTCGTGTTTAAAGTACGAGTGACATCCCCTTTCCGAATCATTTCTTTAAAGTACGTAGACAATTTTCAGCAAATTTTACTTATAGCGGCCTCCGGCGTGTAGCTATGAGGTTACAGTTTCCTCAAAACTGCTTTTCTGTGATCTCGTAAGTAGCTGCAGTCAGGAGTTTACGTGCGAAGATCTACCTCTCTAAAGGGGTAGATGAACAAAAATTATAAAAAAATTGCATTGCAGCAGCAGCAACGTATAATCCGTCGCAATTGGTGCATCGCACGCACGCACGTAAAAAAAAAAAAAAACCGGTCGCAGCGTGTTCTGTCATCCTGTCTTCTAATTAAGCTATTCTTCTCGCTTCTGCGGATGTCCTCTTTATGTCTTATTTAATAAGTGCAGATGCTTTTTATCATCTCACTGCAGCTACACATCTACAGCAGTTCAATCCTCTTCTTCTGCGGTTTACCCATAGACCTTATTTGACTTCCATCCATTTTAAGAAACTTGCATCTCAACTTAAGGCATAAGTTTCATATTAGTGAACTTGTCGACCAATACTTCGTCCATTATACGGTAATTTGCTTCCAAGGTAGTGTATCTGTTTCATTTTTGTCTACTGAAAGGTCCTTTGTCCTTTGTTAAATATCTCACTTACGATACTCCTCAATACCCATACTCCTCAACCCACTTTCTGTGAGCGCTGGCTCGTTCATTCCATTTAATATTTCATGCAATTCACTTCCACTTCCACAGAGAATGTCCCGTATCGATGTGCATAGCAGCATCTGGTTATCTCTGCGAACTTTTGTTTGTTTATGTTACGGAAGGTGCACACCAATTTTATCGTCACGTGTTGGTGACAAATCTATGTTCTTATTTCAGTTAAATAATTCTTCACACTTGGCAAAACAGAGTCAGGATCATGGCAGTGATAAAGTTATTTATTAACAAAAATCAATCTCTGCAAGAGAACAGTGTCCAGAGAACAGGATAAGAAAGTGCCCAGCAAGTAAACAGACAGTATATCTTCATTGTTGTCTGATCAATGGAGTGAGCCTGGTGAAATGTGATAAACTTTACAGCCATTAATTGATCTGTCCATCAACAGATTACACTGCGATTGTTTCACTCATTCTAGACAAAGGCAGGTAGACACTGAATGGAATAAAAGTATGAGTACAAATTGTCCACCATGGGTAACTTGAAACCTAAAAACATCTATTCACGTTAGCATTGCAGAACACACTCCTACTAACATTTAAACCGAGGCAGTTCGAAATATAAATTAACAAAGACGTAATTCTCTCTTCGTGCAATTTAATTTTACAGGTCAGAGCTTGTATCCTGTATTCCACTGCTACATACTATTACAAGAGCATACATTAATGAAATGGCATAGAGGAAAATTAGATCATTCTCAATGACAGCTTTAAAATAAGTTGTTTACTTTTAATTAACCGTTAATGCGCTGCACTGCACTGCAGCAATGTAATTTTTCATTCAAACTGATGAACAGAAATTTATTGCATTACTAGCAACGACTAATTGCGCTGTCGAGTAGTAATTGATAAATCGTTTCGTTTCAAATTGTATTTTCTTGCTGAGTGCGAATGTGGAGTGACACTGTTGGTACGTATGTGGATGCGAGTTATTAGCAGCTCTTCTGTGTTCATGTGTCTGATTATCATCATTGCACGAAAGAGAGCAGAATTCGCACACTGCAATTTAGCCCTTCGTAAAAGGTACCATTATTACAAAACATGTGAAGACTACCTAGGTCATCTCTGATTAGATAAGAACGCTTGGAAAAATCGATCAAGAGAAAGCTGATCCAAGTAAAATGTAAGATACGTGAGGGAGACAAAATACCCTCAGACTGCAAGAAGATTGCAATTACTCCAGCTTCAAAAGAAGACTGGTTCTGACAGGTACGAATTTGATTTTAATGAACCATGGCTGATAAACCAAACCCTGGTTTATTTACAGAACCCGACCAGGAAAAAAATCATATGGATTCTGCAGAACTGTAGGAACACGCAAAAGAAAAATACTGACTCGACGACTTATTAGAACATAGATTATATAAAGATAAATCTATGTTCAAAGAATTTGTAGATTTAGGGAGGGACTGGAATAAACTCTTCATAGTCTTAGCTAGCAAACATAAAATGCCGGGAGCGAAAGAGTGTCTAAAACTTGTAGAGAAACTTGGCGACTGTAAGAAGAGTCTAAAGACATGAAATGGAGGCAATGGTTTACAAGGGATTTAGTCATATTTCGAGACTATCCACGTGTTATTTAATCTATTTATTAAATAAGCTGCAAACGGAAGTTAGTAGAAATTTGGAAAGTAAGGAAATAAAAAAACTTTAGATATGCAACTGACAGTGTAATTCTGTCAGAAGCGGCTAAACTACATAGAACAGTTGAACGGAATTGATACTGGCAAAGGAAGCTGTTATAAAATGAAAATCAACACAAGCAAAACAAGGGTAATGATATACAGAGTGACGCAATAGACCGTACGCATTTGAAAATTCAATATTTCATGGAATAATATGGGTAGAGAGGTAAAAATTGACACACAAGCTTGAAATGACCTGGGATTTTAGTGAAACAAAAAGTACTGCTCAAAATACCAACACACGGCGCTTCATATGGTATAAAAGAAGTAATTAGCCTAGCACTTGATTTTTAGCAAAGACGAAGTTCTTTATAACAAACGCTCAGCCTGTCGCCGTCATTCATCAACAATACCTCTAGTAGAAAGATATTGATGGGAACAAAACTCTACAGCGTTCAGTACGGGTGATGAGAAATTGCTGTCGGATGGTGTGTTTTAGCATCCGTCACGAGATCGGACGATCGCGGTACACTTGCTACTTCAGGTAACCAGGGTCACGGGACCCCTAAGGCCAAGCAAGACGGGCGTGACGGCTCAGCAGGCGATCTTCACCAACACTGAATGCAAGAGGCCTTGAACAAGCGTAAAACTACAGGGTAGAGCGCCAATCTGTATAAAAGTCGTACCTTGCAGCAAATGTTTATATGCGAAATAAACCAGTTAATGCTGAGAGGATTCGATTGAGAAATGACTCGGTGGAAGTTGTAGACGAGAATTTTTATATGGGCAGCAACATAAGTGACAATAACAAAAGTAAAGAGTTTATAAAATACAGAATTTCAAGAGCAAAACAAGTTCTTCTAAAAAGGAAAAATATTTTGACATATAAGTGACGTTTTAGGGGGAAAATAAGCTGAAGATATGAATCAAAGTATGTGTTGAGGAGGGCTTTCGACTTGGGTAGGCCGTGAACCAATTTTTGTCATAGAGCTGTGGTGCTGTAATGGTCAGCATTCCTGCCTAATAAGTGGGTTCAAGTCCTGGCCTTAGCGCAAATTTTAATTCATTTATTCCGATTCCATCATTATCATAACTAAAGATGAAACTTAAACGTCTTGAGGAAAATTTAATTACAAGATCTATAAATATAAGTGTTAGGAAGTCATTTCTGAAAATATTCATCTGGACGTTTACGGTTGTAAAACTTGGAAAATAAACTGTTTAGATGAGAAGAGAATAAAATCGTTGGATATATATATATATATATATATATATATATATATATATATATAGTACTGCAGAAGAATGTTGGAAACTAGATGGGTAAATGGGTTCACTAACAAAAAGGTACTGAATCGAATCGAAGTAAAAATATATCTGCAGTACAACTTGCCTAGAATAAGAAATCGATTGATTGAACACATTCTGAGGCATCAAGGAATAGTCAGGTTTGGAGGGAAGAGCGGCGGGTAAAATTTAGAGAAGGCGACCAACACTTCACTACATCAACTGGGTTAAAATGAGTGAATCTTATAGTTGTATGTACCTGAAGAGGCTCCCACAGGATAGACTAGCCTGATCACCACGACAAAAACTACACTGCTTGAAGCTGGCCGAAGTACGGTCATTTGAGTGAAAATATTTCTTTATTTCATTTGATTTTCCAAATTATCTGGTGAGATCGTGAAATATTTAACGTTAGTTAAAACACGTAATCCGACTTTGGCGGTAGTTTAACTTAGCTGAAGATATATTACATATATAAGGTCTTTGTATCAAGTATTCAAAAGTGACGTGCTCCCGCAATAAAAGAACTAATATTTACAAGTTATTTTAAAGGAATTATATACAATCATCTTTACACCAATGATGAAAGATAATGAAATATAATTAAGACAAAAGCATATGCAGGTTAATTAACAAATTTCTGTAAAAGAATCATAATCTTCCTAGAGTTAAGTACGTTAAAACATACGCCTTATTCCATAAGAGCTTTGCAACAACTGCTAGAAAATATTGTGCCCCTAGAAAATATTGTGCCCCTAAAACAGCGTAAAACATCTCTGATTTATATTGGAACAAATAAGCCCTCGGTCACAAATATTAAGTCAAAATTGACCTGGTTTCGACGCTACTATGAGCGTCGTCTTCAGAATTAGACTAGCTGTTCTAAAACATATTAGGTATATAGTACATTAATAAAATTAAAGTTTGTACTGACTGGGAAAGATGCAGTACTTACAAGTCACGTATTAAATAAGATCTGAGCCGGAAAGGCGACGTCATGAACAGTTGTGAGATGGCGAGCCGCTAAGGGCTGCTCGTACTGTGAACAAGGGTCGCAAAGAGACTGAGGTGCCCACTTTAGAAAGTGAAAGTGTGGGCAAATAAACATGGTGTTGCTACGAGCGCCATCTAGTAGCCGCAGAAACAACTAGGCTACTGTACATTCAAAATTAGACACATGACATTGTGATGCAGCTGATTCAGGCATAACGTAAGCATTAATAATAACAGGATGAAGTTACATATTTATCTGCTTTAAATAGAGATACATTTTGCAACGTAAAAAACGTTAGTTATGACATACAAGAAAACTGCAAAGATGTGACAGGAAAACAACATTTCGGTAAACTGCATGAGGATATCTGAATCAAAGATCAAGCAATGGCTTCATACAGTCAAAAAAGTTTTTATTTCGCAGCTGCAGCTGTTTGTTGAGAATGAGGCCATCATGACGAGTGAGATGTTTGAAAATCTCCAATTCCTCTAAGACATCTAACCTACGCCCCTTATTTTCGGTATGCAGAATATTGTTATCGCCTATGACTTTAGGCACGTGTGCAATAATTAAGAGATGATCGGCAAAGTGACCGAGGGCTTATTTGTTCCAATATAATTCTGACACGGTCACTGAACCTTAGCAGCTATGTTCAAAGTTTTTATATCTATGATTTATTTTATGAGCATAACGTGGAATCATAGGAGCAACGACATACATGGCATAATTTATTACTAAACGTCATCCATAAAGTAAGTTATAAAGCGCCTAGTATATTACAATGTCACAAATTTCCAGCCAACCAGTTGCAAAAAGAATTTAAAATTCTTTAACTAGTTTTAAACGCCAACTAGGGGCGCCTTCTTCAGACGAAACTGTTACCTTACCTAACAATATCGCAGGAAGGTACATTGATAGCAGGTTGGCATTAGAACAACCAATTTTTACAAATTAAATTGCATAAAAATACTCACATGTGCTTAAAAGGAAATTTGAGCGACATCGCTCTAGTCAAAACATTAAAACCACAATTAAAATATTTTCCACCTAAATACATAACAGGTACAGTCAAAATTTTAAAGCAATATATAAATATCGTACTAAGGGCACTACAGTACTATAGGACACGAGGGAGTAACAGCGACTGAGCGAGCGGGCCGTAGCAAATGAGGACGTGAACATGATACAACTCGCGCCATTTAGTAGCAGAATTTACAAAGGCTTAACAACATCTATACGAAATTAATATAATAGTGACTGACAAATTAACAGGGTGTAAATCATAAAAGCAAGGTAGAGGAAAACAGTATTTAAGGGCCTAACAGGGAAGCGGATAACCAACATTAGCTCTCAGACATCTTTAAGTAGCGGCTTTAAGCCATTGAAAAAAATTTTTTTTACACGATTGAATTTGTTAATTAAATATGAGGACATCATTCAGAGAAAAATGTTTTGAAGATCTGTAAATCTTCCAAAATTTTTAGTCTAAAACCTTTTCTTTCACAGTGCAAAATTCCATGTCATGAATTTCCATAGGTTTGTGGCCTGTGATCAAAAGGTTGTCGGCAAAGGGTGAGTTATGAATGTTAGAACCATTTTTCGCTAAAAGATGCTCCTTGTATCTAGCAGAGAAAGCGCAACCTGTTTGGCCTATGTAATAGGCTTAACATGTGTCACAACTGATTTTATAGATTCCTGAGTTCTGGAGGGGAGATCGTTCTGATTTTATATTATTTATAACGTTGCTATGCAACCTGTTGTTAGTAGAAACGGATCCGTTGCAGTTACACTACTGGCCATTAAAATTGCTACACCACGACAATGACGTCCTACAGACGTGAAATTTAACCGACAGGAAGAAGATGCTGTGATATGCAAATTATTAGCTTTCCAGAGCATTCACACAAGGATGGCGACACCTACAACGTGCTGACATGAGGAAAGTTTCCAACCGATTTCTCATACACAAACAGCAGTTGACCGGCGTTTCCTGGTGAAACGTTGTTGTGATGCCTCGTGTAAGGAGAAGAAATGCGTATCACCACGTTTCCGACTTTGATAAAGGTCGGGTTGTAGCCTATCGCGATTGCGGTTTATCGTATCGCAACATTACTGCTCGCGTTGGTCGAGATCCAATGACTGTTAGCAGAATATGGCATCGGTGGGTTCAGGAGAGCAATACGCCGTGCTGGATCCCAATGGCCTCGTATCACTAGCAGTCGTGATGACAGGCATTTTATACGCATGGCTGTAACGTTTCGTGCTGCCACGTCTCGATCCCTGAATCAACAGACAGGCACGTTAGCAAGACAACAACCATCTGCACGAACAGTTCGACGACGTTTGCAGCAGCATGGACTATCAGCTCGGAGACCATGGCTGCGGTTACCGTTGACACTGCATCACAGACGGGAGCGCCTGCGATTGGACACTCAAGGACAAAACTGGGTGCACGAATGGTAAAACGTTATTTTTTCGGATGAATCCAGGTTCTGTTTAGAGCATCATGATGATTGCATCCGTGTTTGGCGACATCGCGGAGAACGCACATTGGAAGCGTGTATTCGTCATCGCCATACTGGTGTATCACCCGGCGTGATGGTATGGGGTGCCATTGGTTACACGTCTGGGTCACCTCTTGTTCGCACTGACGGCACTTTGAACAGAGGACGTTACATTTCAGATGTGACTCTAAATTTTACCCGTGACTCTACCCTTCATTCGATCCCTGCAAAACCCTACATTTCAGCAGGACAATGCACGACAGCATGTTGCAGGTCCTGTACGGGCCTTTCTGGATACAGAAAATGTTCGACTGCTGCCCTGGCCAGCACATTCTCCAGATCTCTCACCAATTGAAAACGTCTGGCCAATGGTGGCCGAGCAACTGGCTCGTCATAATGCGCCAGTCACTACTCTTGATGAACTGTGGTATCGTGTTGATGCTGCATGGGCAGCTGTACCTGTACACGCCATCGAAGCTCTGTTCGACGCAATGCCCAGGCGTATCAAGGCCGTTATTACGGCCAGAGGTGGTTGTTCTGGGTCTGATTTCTCGGGATCTATGCTCCCAAACTGCGTGAAATTGTAATCACATGTCAGTTCTAGTATAATATATTTGTGCAATGAATACCCATTTATCATCTGCATTTCTTCTTGATGTAGTAATTTTAATGGCCTGTAGTGTATATTTGTTCCTGAGTAATCGCTGAATCCTGTAAGATACTGGCCCTATTTACAGAGTGGAATTTTTTTTTCTTTTCGTCAACTTCATTATTAAAAGTAGTGCTGAGCGTAGTAATTCTGGCTTTGGTCTTATTTCTGAAGATTTTATCTACAATAGTCGCCTTATATTCGTAATTAACTGCAATGGTTTTTAACAGATTTATCTCAGTTGCAAGATTTTCGGCGTACAGTGGTGTGGATACAGCTCGTGGATAGCTGAGTGAAAAAAGTTTTTTTATGGGATTCAGAATGTTTTGAAGAGGCTGGTACAATCTGGTCCGTGTATGTTTCTTTGCAAAAAATGTTAAATGATATTCTATCGTCAGTTATCGTTAATGTTAAATCCAAGTAGTTTACCCGACAATGTTTATTTTCGCGCTCACATGTGAACGTAATTTTTTCGTGCACTTCATTGAAGATTTTAAACAGATGGCCAGTACTAGATTCAGGGCCTTTGTAAATAATCAAAATGTCACCAACTTATCGGCAATAAAATAAAATACCTAATGTTGAAGCTGAAAATTTTTTAAAGAAACTCTCATCTAAGGAATTTATGAAGATATCGGCTAAGACACTTGCTAACGGATTGCCCATAGCGAGTCCGTCATGTTGTTGGTGTAACTGTCCATTAAATTCGAAATAATTATATCTCAACGCGATATGTAGTAAATTCATGACATCGGTAATTTGCTCGTTTGTAATGTCTCTTTTAAAAAACCGTAATTTTTTTCCACAATATCTAAGGTTGTGAATACCGGTAGATTCGTATAGAAATTCTTAATATCAAACGAAACAATCCTGGTATCTTGATCACATTGTAAATTTTTTATTTTATGGACTAAGATCTGGCTATTCAAAACTGACAAATTATTTTGAAATTCAAAAGGATTTTTTTAGTATATCGTGCAGAAACTTTGCTAAGGTGTGGTAGGCACTATTCATACTATTAGAAATGGGACGAATTGGATTACCAGTCTTATGCACCTTACTGTGAAGGCAATCTTGGAGGCTACGGGTTCATATTGATTAACTTTTTTTTTTTTTTTTTGCAATGGTTTCAGTAAAAATTTTGCATCGTTGATAGTGGACCTAACTGCGTTTTGCAACGTTGAGGTGGGATCGCCTTGCAGCTCAGAAATACTGTTCTCCTCAAGGAACTGCAAAGTCTTACTCACATATTGATGTTTGCTAGCAATAATCACGGAATTTACTTTATCTGACTTCGTTACAAGAGCATCATTTTCTTTAAGTTTCTTATTAATAGCATTAGAAATTTCTTTGTCACGGCTAATGCTGTTCCTAGCGTCAGACAAACTACGACTGACGAAGTTACATACATTATGGGCTATTCTAGTTTGACAAGTGTTATCTATTTTTAAGCAATCGAGGCCACTTTCAAGGTCTACTATCATATTTTCCACAACATTATGGTTAGACACATTAGGAGAGATGTTGTACTTGAGACCTTTTTCTGGTAAAGACAGTTCCTCAGTTGTAAAATTTATGTCAGTTTTGTTTACAATTCTGTTGCAAAATTTACGACCACTTTTTTAAAAACTGTGAATATTTTGAGAATTGTTTACGGGCAAAAGACGACATAGTTGGCTAAGTCTCTTTTCGTGTCTGTTAGAAATAATCTGCTTATAATTTTCTAAGCTGTCAGATGTGTGTTTTCAAAATTCATCAACTTGAAAGTTGTACTGTAAACGAAAAAACTTTGTTACTTCAAGATACAAAGATACACCTCTGTTTAGTGAGGATCGATCTAAAAACTTGATTATCAGTTTTTATCTGAAGCGTCTGGTATTTTAAGCACACCGTAAACTTTTCGAAGGCTCACAACACTATCAAGACCTCGAAATAGTATACAGAGCACTTAGCTTCCAAATGACAAAGGCCATAAGGTGCATAAGCCACCGCCCTCTCTCATTAGGATATTCCTGACGTAGAACGGCAGCCAGCCCCGGATGTCGAAGTGTGCATCTGGACAATACACTCCTATCCAAAATCAAGCATCACCAGCATGGAAACATTTGCCAGAGCCACCTTTAGTGCTTCGAACGATGCCTGCTGGGATGGATTTCACTAAAACTTTTTCCTTTGTTTCCTTTTTCCTTTGTTTCCTTTTTCCTTTGTTTCCTCAGCTCATTAAGTGTGGCTACTAACATAGCAGAAACTGGAACTAATTTACGAAAGAAATTCGCCATCTCTATAAAGTACTTTCACATTTTTATTAGGCAGTGGCAGGTGTAACTCGCTTCTGTCTGCTTCTGATGAATAGTAACTCCCACTGGAGGCACTAGGCCTACATGGCCTAAAAGGAGATTTCCGTCGGGGCAAGTATCCTTACCTTGGATGGTTCAATGATAAATCCGTCTCCTCGCAAATGCTTGTAAACATCCCTAAACTGGCCTAGGTGTTCATGATATTCTCGACTAAAATTAGCTAGCCGGCCGAAGTGGCCGTGCGGTTAAAGGCGCTGCAGCCTGGAACCGCAAGACCGCTACGGTCGCAGGTTCGAATCCTGCCTCGGGCATGGATGTGTGTGATGTCCTTCGGTTAGTTAGGTTTAACTAGTTCTAAGTTCTAGGGGACTAATGACCTCAGCAGTTGCGTCCCATAGTGCTCAGAGCCATTTGAACCACTAAAATTAGCTAGGTCCACGAAGTGATTTTAAACACAACTGAACTTTAAATCAGAAAAAACATTATCCAGTATACGTGTACAGGATGGCGGGTATGGGCAGGCGGTGGGCGTTATGGAATAATAGAGTAATTTTTAGAGAAAGGCCATTTATTGGCTAAAGCATGATGAAAAGGGGCTACAAAGGCCTTTTTCCTTTGTTTCCTTTTTCCTTTGTTTCCTCAGCTCATTAAGTGTGGCTACTAACATAGCAGAAACTGGAACTAATTTACGAAAGAAATTCGCCATCTCTATAAAGTACTTTCACATTTTTATTAGGCAGTGGCAGGTGTAACTCGCTTCTGTCTGCTTCTGATGAATAGTAACTCCCACTGGAGGCACTAGGCCTACATGGCCTAAAAGGAGATTTCCGTCGGGGCAAGTATCCTTACCTTGGATGGTTCAATGATAAATCCGTTTCCTCGCAAATGCTTGTAAACATCCCTAAACTGGCCTAGGTGTTCATGATATTCTCGACTAAAATTAGCTAGGTCCACGAAGTGATTTTAAACACAACTGAACTTTAAATCAGAAAAAACATTATCCAGTATACGTGTACAGGATGGCGGGTATGGGCAGGCGGTGGGCGTTATGGAATAATAGAGTAATTTTTAGAGAAAGGCCATTTATTGGCTAAAGCATGATGAAAAGGGGCTACAAAGGCCTTTTTCCTTTGTTTCCTTTTTCCTTTGTTTCCTCAGCTCATTAAGTGTGGCTACTAACATAGCAGAAACTGGAACTAATTTACGAAAGAAATTCGCCATCTCTATAAAGTACTTTCACATTTTTATTAGGCAGTGGCAGGTGTAACTCGCTTCTGTCTGCTTCTGATGAATAGTAACTCCCACTGGAGGCACTAGGCCTACATGGCCTAAAAGGAGATTTCCGTCGGGGCAAGTATCCTTACCTTGGATGGTTCAATGATAAATCCGTTTCCTCGCAAATGCTTGTAAACATCCCTAAACTGGCCTAGGTGTTCATGATATTCTCGACTAAAATTAGCTAGGTCCACGAAGTGATTTTAAACACAACTGAACTTTAAATCAGAAAAAACATTATCCAGTATACGTGTACAGGATGGCGGGTATGGGCAGGCGGTGGGCGTTATGGAATAATAGAGTAATTTTTAGAGAAAGGCCATTTATTGGCTAAAGCATGATGAAAAGGGGCTACAAAGGCCTAGGGAGGTGAGGGTGAGCCAGAGCTTACAATTTGGCGAACATTGTTCGCGAAGCTACGGAATGTGGTTGTCTGCCAAAACTAAGTCCACAGTGCCGCAGCACCGGGAGAAGCGGGAGATGTTCGATGCTACAGGGCGCGCACCCGACTCGCGGGTGAGCAAGAATACAAGAGAGCGAGCCCGGCGACGGGCGGCCGGGTATATTCGACGCACCACGCGGCTTCCTCCACCCTGATTGGTCAGGACCGAGAAAACCGTGCGGGCGGCATGGAACTTTCCAGAGCGTTGCCTGCTAAGCGACGCCTGGGACGGCGTTACCTCGTAAGCACATGAGAGAGGCGCGTGATCAAGGTGCCCTTCGTCGGTGCTGACTTCCTGTTACTAGACCGTGGGACGAAAGAATTTACAGGCAGCTAACACTGCCGGCCGTGGCTTGGCCGCAATGGAAAAATGAAGTTACCGGTTGGAGGCTCATATAATAAAGTAAAATCCCTTATTGTCTGCCTCATCCTTTACATTCCTCCCCCTTCCGTGGGAGCGGAGAACGTATGTGAATTCTCTCAATGCAATTAGCATTTAAATGTAAACAAATTTAGCTTGCAAAACAAAGTAAACACTAATTGATTAAGAATGGCCCTCACGGAAGACGGCAGGGGTCTTAACCTACGGGAGGATATAGAGACTCTAAAGACCTCCTAAGGGTCGCAAAGGGACTTACACATGTCAACAATATTGTGTGCATACAAGAATCATCATAAAACATCAAAACATCATAAAACATCAAAACATCTTAAAGTATCAAAATAAAATTAGAACAAAACATGACAGTGTGTGTTAGGTAGACATGTCAAGTGTTCTTGTTGCTAAGTTGACGTAAAAATGTCTTTTTTTTTCTTTTGTTAGAATAAGTTGAAAATATAAAGATATCACCACTGGTGAGTCACTGCGGGGGCGCCTGGCGCGAGGCGGCGTGGCGTGTTGTCCTCAGCGGGCAGCGCGCAGGCTGCCGGCGGGAAGGGGGCGTGGCCGTGGCCAGGTCCGTGCACTGGAACTCAGCGTAGGGAGGGTATGAGGGGAGGTCCACACATTAAACACAGTTGAGAAGGAAGTTATCACTAAGGGAACACTTCACTACACTACACTAGTTTTTCCACATTAATTGATATCTCAGTTTCACTCTTAAAACTAAGGGAGGGCACATGCCTGATAGGTTTTTGTTTTCTCTTTCTTTTTAGGTCCATATTAGTATAATAATAATAATAATAATAATAATGGTGACCAGGGTTATCTTGGCACTGGGTATGATGATAAAGCAGGGAATCACGAAAAAGCTCCCAGGTATAAAAAACATAAGTGGCGCGAATACTAAGTGAGTAAGCCGTAGAGGCATAAAAGGTTATAAGTGGTGTTCCAACAGGAACAGGAAGATCTGCGCGGAGCCTACGTCAGAGTGGCAGCTGACTGCAAGGCCGAATCTCGCGCTGCGTCAGAAAGGCGCGCGGCAGATAACTTCCAAGGGCAGCGCCGCGTCAGAGCTGCACGCGGCAGCTGAGAAGCGAAGCCGAGGCGGCTACGTGCGCACGCAGTGCGCACGTGCGCGGCACAGGAAGCATGCGTCAGGTGTAAGAGCGAGAGAGAGCCATGAAGCTTAGCGACGCTGTTCACTGCGCTGTCTGTATTTTACACTCTCTCCAAAGGGAAATAGATATGCGTAATCGATATGGTTTAGTCACCGATGACAAACAAAATAGAAGTGGGATTACGCGTGTCATCACGCTAGACGCGTTGTTACAGTAGGTTCTGTTTAAAATTACATAAACATACATAAATGTAGAAATGAGGCACCCAAGTATCGTATCAAATTGTTGCAAATGCCATATCAATTACAAACAAAAAAGTTAAATGCCTCCTTGGGCTAACCTTCTAAGTGTGAGAAAAGGTTCCTCATGCATCAACATTTTTGCCGAACATATCAAGTGAAATTGACAAAGAAAAGTGACACCAGTTTTGTGCACGTGGGGCGTAGATTGTGTCGTTGGATGTCAACGCTGTTTCTAATGAGGCGAGAAGAACAAAACTCGACGAGACTCTAGAGATTTCCAGAATGGAAAAAGAGAGTGTAAGGAATTTAATTACAAAAGACTAATTTGAGCGTAATTTCTGATGGACTTTTCCTTTATGAAGGTATAGTGTATGGCGCATCGTTGACACGACGTTGTCGTCTACTTAACTGTGTAAATGACAATTCTGCGACTCCGAGATAGTTCCTACGTATTTCTTCCAAAAACTCGACATTTCTCACAAGAAAAACTTCGTTGTGCGACCAAATTCGACGTCTTTATCCTCTCAACATTTTGCGACTAACTTTACTTTGCGACCAAATTCGCCGTCTTCATCCTCTCAACATTTTGCGACTAAACTCGCCGTCTCTATAACTCCATGGTGCTGGCCTCCTCGGGCCCAGCTGGTTGCTTAAAACTCCGTCTATCAATGCTTGTATCGCAGTGTCCTGGGACACGTCATACAGTTAAATGCTACTACTTCAATAGTAGGTATTCCTTCGGAAAATACAATGGGGAAACAAAGAAGGCTCAAGGTTTTGAACAGAGATTTCCGCTTACTGGCGTTTAGCTGCGGGCTAGACGCGGTTAGCGTCTGATGTTGCCTTATCAGCTGTCGTCAGAGAGCACGGAACACTGTTCTCGTGAACTCTTCTTCCAGATGGAAGATCAAAGTCTGGGCTGAATATTTTTGTGTTAGGATACGCCCGGGTAATAGACTGCAAAAGGCGTTGTTCGGTTGAAAGTTGTCAGATGAAAGTGGATAGGACGGACTATGTCGCGAAATGGAAAAGTGAAGAAACGACACAGACAGCTAAGGGTTCGCGCGGGTGCCAACCGCGTCACGTAAGGTACGTGCCCTTGCGGCTGTGGTTCTCTTGTTCATCCAATAGACTAGGTATATGGCCAAAGCTTGCTCGTTCTATGGGCGTGATTCGCTCTGTTTATGTTACCTATCACGGCGGCAGGCATGTGGTATATCCCTCGAGATAAACATTCAGATACAAATGAAAATAAAGCATGGTTACATCCTAAATTACCCTTCCAAAACAATTTATTACCTAAGACATCATTATTATTAAACAAATAATTGGCAGTGCTCGAGAACTTATTCTAGCATACTTGAAATCCTACAAAATGATTATCCTCATCAATCTAGTAACACAGCGACACATGGAAACACTAGGCTGATACAAATACTAAATTACTGGTGCCGGCAGACTCTAGCTAAAACTCTCTAAACATTTGATAATAGCATAAATGAGACATGGACAAAATGAACAATAGTAAAAATAATACATCGACAAAAGTAATTAGACATAACTAATTAGATGTAAGTAATTGGACATAAGTAATTGGACATAATCAATTAGACACAAGCAATTTGACATAAGTAATTGGCAACTCATCATAGTGATACAAGCGGTTGCAAAACCGCAACAAAAGCAAAAGTTCAAAATAATATTTCCTTCAAACAAAACCTTCTTATCCTCCAGTTACATTTTGTAGCAAAATGAATGTAAGCATCTCTTTGTACTCCTTTATGCTCTCGTTTGTGTTTCCATACCAACTAATAGGCTTTGGTACTACTACCTAGAAGAAAACTGTCATTAAGCAATGGCAATGTTGTGTGTAATGCTGTGGAATAGTGTAGTGTCACGTTAATACTTCCTTTAGCAAGATTCTGATGAAAAATGATTTTATGTCTCCTTCAATGGACAGACCAATAATTATTAAACGTGTGATAAACCGTTTCCTGTGTTGATTTGTTTTTGCAAATATTTGTGATTATCAGTCACCCAGTCAATCGTTCCGGTGTGTATTTGTTGTTCCTTTTTTGTTCATTCTCTCACTTACCTGCTTCCATGTAATCAATATTGGCGGCTCGACGAAGCTAGTTGCATCTCGGAAGACGTCGATATGACTTACCTGTCGGTGCTTTGGTTTTTTATAAAATTAGAGTTCATTTGTCATATAAAGAGTGTGTAGGGAGCAAAGTAAGTTCCTGACGATTGAAAATGTGCATAAAGTTATTCAAAGGGTTCGTTATATAGTGGTTAAGAATTTCTGTGTTGAGATTCAGTGCAGCTTGAGGTGCTAAGGTGCGACACGCGTCGCGCTCGTGAGAGTGTAAGTTGCTGACAGCACAGCTGACAGTACGGCTGCGTCAGGTTTCACTGGCTCGGCGGCATAACTGGCGTTCACGCTGGGTCCGTCCTCTTGCTACGCATGGAGTTTATCTCTCGGTACAGTCACAAAATTTCCTTCCAGAGTTATCTTATGTTGTTCACGACAGTTATGCATGGAGGATGTTCTTTTCTAAGGGACTCTAATAACTTAAATCGCTAGAGGTCACAAAACTATCGGGTTCCAATTATTTTACTTAAACACTCTGTTCATCTAAAATTTAGGTAACTGGCAGGTGTTAGGCTTCTAGATAAACTGTACTTTGCGATGGCATTCCAAACCCAACTCCTTGGCTAACGCGTTTCCCACACAGCGGTCGTTTACAGGACAGATATAGCGACAAGTGCCGGCTTCCCTGACACCATATAGATCCGTTTATTAACCGTGCTGGTAATACAACATAGCCGGAGATCGATCTGAAATTCCAATGTTTTCTAATCCTGATAGTTTCCACAATGCGTACCAGGAAAAAGTTCTCTCTCCGACAACATAAATAGACCCCCATCTTAGATTAGGCTAGTAAAATCTGTAGGGCAATATTAAGCTGGTGAATTTATTCCTATATCTATCACTTTAGGTTTGCTGTTTAAGCTGCAACGTACGAATGTATGAAGGTGTAGCGTGGTTCACGCACGTGGCCTGCAGGGCGATGGGATGGCGGTGAGGAGGGGCGAGGGGAGAGGTGCAGATGCTGTATGCGCCAAAGACAGAGGCGGTGGGTGGGGAAGTGGGAACTGCAATGGCTGCTCTCTCGGCAGGCCGATGAGAGGGAAGGGAAGGGGGCCGCGTCGCCAGCTGACAGGGAGGGGCGGGACTAGGCGCATGTGAACAGCTGTAGACAACAGCGGTGGTATTTACGCGACTCCTTCCGTGGCATTTGATATACAGAAATACGTGGTACCAAGAAACTTACCTTGTTATCTGTTCAACATCGCATCATGAAAACAATAAAATAGCACTTGAGGAAGACTCCTTTTACTTTAGAGTAGCCTATTTGTTGTTTAACTTGGACGTATTGGTTCTTGTTATTATCGTTGTGTGATCATTTAGCAAAACATACCTGTAATAGGGCGTATTTCAAAGGACAGGTAGACGGCAGCATGTAGTCATTGATCTACTGGCAGTTACGAAGGCGTATTACTATCATGTTTTTATGGTAAAGCTTCAATCCCTGTGTTCGTGCACTATTCACTAAATTAACAGGTGAATTGTGAATCCCTTTGATATATTCTAGATTAACTGATTCTTTCTATAAGTGTTCTGCTGACAAGGACAACTTTCCCCTTAATTCCATGATTAAAGAATGTTTGTGTTTTTAATTCTCGACTGCTACGATAACATTACTAGAGACGTTAAATGACAAGACAAAATGATTACATAACTTCAATCACGTCCATTAGCATGTGACATCATAAATTCTATTACCAGTTACCAATGGTTGCCAATTCTTATGTCTACTTATAACTAACATGCACAATTCAATTAAAGGTATAGTAACTACGGTGTTTTCCGTCAATTAATTCTCTTGCTGCATGCAGGACTTTTCCAACCGTTTACATACCATCTCAGATCTACTCTCTGGAACGCAAATCATAGGGGTTTGACCTTAGAGCATATCTACGTTGCTGTCTAGGCGGTTGTATTACCTTCTTCCTTGCTTTTTTGGGTGGAACTACTGGCGTAATAGGCCCTGCTTCACTGTTAGGTGGGGGTGGCTCGGGTCCTTTATACAGTTTCAATCTGTCAAAATGAACGATCACTGTGCGTTCCGCTAACTGAATTTCCGCTTTCACTGGTGAAGTAAGCCGGATGATACGGTACGGTCCTTCATAAGTAGGTGTAAACTTTTTGGTTCTTCCCTTTTTTACTACTGGATTGCTCAACATAACTAGGTCTCCTACCTTGTACTCAGGCATTTTTGCTTTTTGATTACTTCTCTTTAACTGTTGGGCGGTGGCTCGGGCATTGTTCCCTCTTACTTTTTTCCAAATCGCTTTTAGACGTCGAGCTAGACCTTTCACATCTTTGGATTTAATTCCAGGTCAGTTTGTCAATTTCAAAAGGTGAATTCATAGGGCGACCATATACTGCTTCATAAGGTGAGTACCCTGTAGCTTCATGGACACGGCTGTTATATGCTGACGTAACGTATTGAACATACTTGTCCCAGTCAGAGTGATGTTTATTAACATAGTAAGACAGCATGCGCATAATGGTGCGATGGTCTCGCTCCAGGCGACCGTTTGCTTTTGGGTGGAACGGTGTCGTTCGCCACTTTTTAATTCACAATAACCGACAAACTTCGGTAAATACCGCAGACATGAAATTCGTACCTTGGTCTGTGAGTACAGCTTCCGGGCTTCCGTATGGTAACACCAAATGGGTGACAAAACCACGCGCTACTGTTTCAGCGGACATATCTGGTATAGGAATGAGACTCAAGAACCTAGAGAAATGATCTATAAGGGACAGAATATACCGATGATTTTGGGGGATCACAGGGAAAGGACCGACAATATCTGCTGCTACTACTGCCCAGGGATAAGTGACTTCTGGTACCTGCTGCAAAGGCACTTTCGTTCGAGGTGGTAATGACCTCTTAACACAAGGTAGACAATTTTGTATATTCTTTTGCACGTCTTTCCGTCTTCCTGCCCAGAAATAACGGGCGGCTATTCGGCAATTTGTGGTGCGAAGGCCGTTATGACATGCCTGCAGGCTGTCGTGACATTGTGCGATAATCTTGGAACGTAATTCTTTCGGGATTACTGCCTGTTTACCCAAGTGGGTCTTTCGATACAAAATTCCATCTTCAACGGAAAATTCAGGCAAAGCCACGTATTTCTGACATTCGACGTCTCTCTGCTGTGCCTCTCTTAATTCTTCAATGGAAACGTCATTAGCTACGATCACTCTGACTTTTCGGCTTAATGCGTCGGCGTTTTGATGTAACTTGCCCGGCTTGTGTTTCACCTCATACTCAAATTCGCTCAATTTCAAAGCCCAACGAGTTAGCCTACTACTAGGGTCTTTTAAGCTCAACATCCACTGTAACGCGGCGTGATCAGTGATGACAGTGAATTTTCTCCCTTACAAATAATATCGGAAATAAGTTACACCAAATATGAGTGCTAGAAGTTCCTTCTCATTTGTGCTGTAATTTGACTCAGCTTTATTAAGCTGTCGAGACGCATAACCAATTGGTCTTTCTTCGCCATCCATCTCTTGTGACAGGATGGCTCCTACAGCATAATCTGAGGCGTCCACTGACAGTATGAATGGTTTTTAAAATCCGGGTACGCTAGTACAGGGGCTCTAGTTAAAACATGTTGAATTTGTTGCATAGCCTTATCACATTCTTTGGTCCAAATAAAACTAACTCCTTTTTTCAATAAATTAGTCAGGGGCTTAGCAAGGGTAGCATAATTATTCACAAAACGTCTGTAGTAGTTTGCAAGGCCTAAAAATGACTGTAGTTCTTTGGCATTTGTCGGTGTTGGAAATTCCGTTACTGCGGTGGTCAAACGGGGGTCTGGTTTGACACCTTCTCCACTTATTATATGACCTAAATATTGTACTTGTGACTGGGCGAAAGCACACTTTTCTAATTTTACACTCAAATGAGCTCCTTTTAACCTTTGCAAAACATCCCTCAGTCTTTCTGCATGTTCTTTTATCGTTTTAGAAAAAATAATAATGTCATCTAAATACACCAAGCAGGTTGTAGGTTTCAACCCACGCAGCAGCAAGTCTGCAAATCTTTGAAAAGTGGCAGGGGCGTTTCTCAATCCAAATGGCATCCTTACAAAT
This sequence comes from Schistocerca serialis cubense, assembly GCF_023864345.2. Classification (NCBI taxonomy): domain Eukaryota; kingdom Metazoa; phylum Arthropoda; class Insecta; order Orthoptera; family Acrididae; genus Schistocerca; species Schistocerca serialis. The sequence goes on from NC_064642.1 coordinate 210,192,996, forward strand.
TCATACAATCCTGTAGGTAGAACAAAAGCAGTTTTATGGTGGTCCTGGGGTGCAACAGGGATTTGATGGTACCCAGAACGTAAATCAAGGGTGGTAAAATACTTACAGTTGCCCAATCGGTCCAACGTTTCATCAATGCGCGGTAACGGATATGTGTATGGTGTCGTTACCCGATTTACTGCCCGCATATCGACACATAGGCGATAGGCTTTCTCCCCATTTACTGATTTCTTTGGCACAACGACTACGGGGGACGCCCACGCACTCGAGGAGGGTTGTATGATTCCTGCAGCTAATTGCTGCTGAATCGTTTCTTCAACTACAGACTGCAAATGATATGGTATACGGTAAGGTTTTTGTGCAATTGGCCGAGCTTCTCCGGTCGGAATTTCGTGCTGAACCAAATCCGTAGCCGGTAGAAACTGCCTCTCTTCAAACAACCACGAAAATTCCTCTAATACTAGCTGCAACATTCTTTTCTCCTCACTGTTTAAATGACCTAACTTCTCTGCTAACTGATCCCTTAACGTCGACGCGACATATCGCACTTCCCTAACTGAACATTTCTTTCCTCTCCTTCCTTTCTCATCTTCATCTCGCTGCTTCTCAGCTCCTCTTATTTCCTCAAAAATTTCCTGTCCACTGGCAACAATAGTACCCTTCGGTATCACAACATCTGTTACACCAAAATTATCTATAGTTACTGGTATCGCAAAGCCCTTCTGTCTCCTCTCAGGTCGGCAGATACTTCTCTTTATATGTACTAACTGACGATCTAAAACATCATTGCGGGTGAGCGGGTCAACCAGAATGTCTGTCATGGGGGTGTTCTTGATTTTTGACATCTATCCAGAGAATCTCTCCACTTCCGCCTTTTATCCTCACAGGGTCAGTGGTTTTTATCGCCCACATCTGCGGTTTTATGGGAGACTGTGAACGGTGCCTTCCGCAGCTCCCTCGCGTCTGACGGGGGTGCGCACTGTCAAATCGGTGAATTGCTTCGCCGAACTGCACAGTTCGCGTTCGATAATCCACTATCCCCTGATAACGGTGCAGGAAGTCATTCCCTAGTATGATGTCGAATTCACCCTTCTTTAGCCTTACTACTTCCATCCTCTGACTGTATTTACCATCGTCTATTTGCAGATTCACTACACACGAACCTGCAGGGACAATTACTTCCTCTCCAAGGCCACTGATATGGTACCGTGGTGGCTGTAACGCCCTTCGATCATTTTTCTCCACAAACAGTACACTAACTTGAGCACCAGTATCAACTAAAGTTCTAACTAATTTGTTCCCGAGTACGCCAACTAGACTAACGTGTTCCACCTCTTTACATTTTTCGGTCCCAACCGTGTGTATTATTTTTGTCGGGGGCGCGGGTGGGTGGCGGAACCTGCCCCCCAAGTGTTTCCCTGATTCGACCCCGCGTGGCGGCGGTGGCCGCGCATCTGATTTGAAAATGGTAACTTTGTGGAGCAAACATTATTAGCATTACCTACTGACTGGCGAATAGTGCAATACAGCGCGCGACAGCGCATTGCCGTATGGTTGGGCTTCCCACAACGCTGACAAAATACTTCTTTTGCTGGAACCGGTACTGGGTCCGATGGGCGCGGGGCGGCAGCGCAAAAACGCAATACCTCTTCGCGTAACATTGCCAAACGAACAGCTTCAAACAGAGAAGTTGGGGAGGCTGCTTTGACTTCTCCTCCGATGCGGGGGTCAATACCGCGAACAAATGCATCAATTGCACGCGCTTCGGCTTCTGAGCGCAAAATTCTGTTTTCACTGGCATTTTCACCTAGCTTGTAGGTACGACAAGATACTGCTCGTATGCGATCTGCAAAGGCATCAAAATCCTCATTAGGCTTCTGCCTAAGGGTTGATAATTGATCTCTGTAATATCCGGTACCTCAGGCATCGGAATAACGCGTAGTCGATCCGCGGGCCAATACTTCAAATTCGTGCGTGTCACGCAATTCGTCCACCGTTTCTATGAACATTCGGGCTTCCCCTTTCAACTTCAGTCTGGCTACATTGACCAGTAGATCATCCGGCCAGGCACACGTGCGACCCACATCACGAATATTTTGTAAGAACATAGCCACATTTTCGCGGGACTTCCCAGAAAACGTGGGGATGAAATCAGCAGCAGGAAAATTGCTTACAGTCGCCATGTTAGCAGAAATTGTGGCGTTTGTATTAGAGACAGAATTAGTGTTAGTTGCGTCTGTTTGAGCATTTGTTACAGGGGTGGAGCTAGCCACAGGTATGGAAGTTCGCGCACTAGCTTCCAGCGTCTGTTTCAAGACGTGGTTTTGCTCAAGTAGCTCCTGATTTTGTGCGAATAACTGGCGCATTTGTGCATTTATGGTCTCGAGCGGGTCTTGCGAGGCAGGTGCCTCTGCGGTGGTATCCCGTTCCGTCGCTCGTGTTCCCATCGGCATGTTTACAAATTTATGGGACGCTAGTGACCAGAAAAAAGTAATGATTGTTACAAAAAAAGGACGGCCACAAAGATTCTCAATCCAGCGGCGGAAGATCGTCGAAGCTAGTGCTGAAAGCATCGCGGCGACTTACATGGCGATGGAGGCGGTGCGACGCATTGGTGGCGGCGACAACATGGTGCAGTGGCGGCGAGCGGTGGTCGGCGGGCGGCGGCGACGGCGTCCGAACCCTCGGGCGGCGGCAGATGTGTTGGCGGCGGACGGCGCTGGCTCGGCCGGTCGGCGATGGCGGCAGCCCCTGGCGCGTCGGTGACAGCGGCGGGCGGCGGTGGGCGGCGCGGCGGCGGCGGCGGCGGAAGACGGCGGCCCGGCCGGTCGGGCAGCGCAGCGCAGGCCCCTCGAACTCAGGCTGCGGGCAGCGCGGCGGCGTCCGGCTCACGTGGCTGACTAGCGTGGGCTGCCTCGCTGCAGCGCGCGCCCTGTGCGTGTTTAGTGGAGCAGCCACGGCCCACGTGGAGCAAACGTGGCGGCCGGTTGGCGCATTCCATGCGCGAAGTGTACGGCGTCTTGCCGGGAGAAATTTTGTGTAGCGACAAACTCACTACGGGAACGGATCCCACTTCTGACACCAATTGTACAGGATGGCGGGTATGGGCAGGCGGTGGGCGTTATGGAATAATAGAGTAATTTTTAGAGAAAGGCCATTTATTGGCTAAAGCATGATGAAAAGGGGCTACAAAGGCCTAGGGAGGTGAGGGTGAGCCAGAGCTTACAATTTGGCGAACATTGTTCGCGAAGCTACGGAATGTGGTTGTCTGCCAAAACTAAGTCCACAGTGCCGCAGCACCGGGAGAAGCGGGAGATGTTCGATGCTACAGGGCGCGCACCCGACTCGCGGGTGAGCAAGAATACAAGAGAGCGAGCCCGGCGACGGGCGGCCGGGTATATTCGACGCACCACGCGGCTTCCTCCACCCTGATTGGTCAGGACCGAGAAAACCGTGCGGGCGGCATGGAACTTTCCAGAGCGTTGCCTGCTAAGCGACGCCTGGGACGGCGTTACCTCGTAAGCACATGAGAGAGGCGCGTGATCAAGGTGCCCTTCGTCGGTGCTGACTTCCTGTTACTAGACCGTGGGACGAAAGAATTTACAGGCAGCTAACACTGCCGGCCGTGGCTTGGCCGCAATGGAAAAATGAAGTTACCGGTTGGAGGCTCATATAATAAAGTAAAATCCCTTATTGTCTGGCTCATCCTTTACATACGAGATAAACTGACCTTTCCGGTTGACAGCCCGAAGGGAACCCGACTATGCACTTGGTCCAGTCAGCCACAAAGTTGGTTATTGGTTTCGACTCCCAAGTGAACCAAAAACAATACAGGCAATGAGAAACAAAAATATTGTGAACACAGGATAAATTTACACTATTAGACTAAATGTAAATAAATTTGGGAGCCAAATAAAATTATACTAGACAAAATCTCCAACGCACAGGAAGTCCAGGTTTAGTTAATGAAGGGCACGGCCTTGCTGAATTACATACTGCCAAGGAATTAGAATTACCATGATGCCAGAGACATTTCTAACAGTATATTACCCAGGAGCACATACATCAGGAAGGCAAACATTTCGATTTGTTGAGTACCGTCACATAAACAGCAGATCAACCTATCCTCGAATTCAAAATTAGGTGCGATCAGTCACTCATGTAATCATTTGACCGAAAGGCAATTTAACATATCGAGCGAGTGCTTGTACACGCCACACAACACTATCATCTGCTTCCTGTAAATAAGGTATCGTGCATGCAACACGTAGACTTACAACATTCGCCGAGCCTCGACAGAGAACTGCTTGCGAAACGGTTAGACACACAGCCCAAACACTAACCCAGTTCACACACACCATTAAGCGCATAGGACAGACTGTTTTACTGAAACCGTACTGGACGTGACGTACTTGCACCTTTGAAACAGGCACTCTCTTATTGGCAGCCGTCCGCCGTGTAACGGCCACGCAAGCTTGTCTCCCAATGCTCCCTGTACATTCTTCTTGACAGTGTCCAGCGTGCTACCCTTCCGCTAGAGCTGGCGTCCCTCATTGGCTCTGGACAGTGCTGATGTAGCATTCTCGCACAGTAGTGCTGGCACAGTTACAGCTCTGTTCGCGCAGCCTTTCAAATTGGGCCGGCCGATGTGGCCGAGCGGCTCTAGGCGCTTCAGTCTGGAACTGCGCGACCGCTACGGTCACAGGTTAGAATCCTGCCTCGGGCATGGATGTGTGTGATGCCTTAGGTTAGTTAGGTTTAAGTAGTTCTAAATTATAGGGGAATGATGACCTCAGATGTTAAGTCCCACAGTGCTCAGAGCCATTTCAACCAATTTTTTTTTTTTTTTTCAAATTGGCTCAAATCGGTGGAACATCCTCTTTCTTAAATACACTTACGAATCTCATACTTCCATGTAATCTCACACAGTAACAGATTTGTGGCTCCAAACGTTTTGTGACATCTGAAGGTGTCGTTTCTTTTTATGTAGTAATTTAACTTTTTATTCCATCAGGAAGAATTTAGTCTTTCTGAACCCCGCTTATATCCTAACAGAGATCACAATATAAATAATAAAAGCAGTAATAACCATAATGGGAAAAGTAATGAATGTATATCAGTATCAACCTCATTAACAATGTATCAAGTGGTTCTCTTATACCACAAAGTTCCTGTTGAATAAGAGCAATGAGAGATTTACAAAAATCCATGGTGGCAGTGCAGAAATTAGAACGAAACATAAAGAAGTTAACAAAAGAAATTAAAGAAATTTACAAAACATAATAGAAACTAGGAAAGCTAGGGGTAGACAGTCTGACGAAAGTCAGATTTGCTATGATATATGCCGAGAGAAAGGCTAGGTGAATAGTAACTCGAAAATGGTGGATGTATTTTGATCAATTGCTTGTTACTGTGTGTAATTCAGTCCTCTGATTAAAATGAAGGTGAAGGTGGAAGAAGGAAGGTTAGAGTTTAATGTATATTCAAGGAGGAGGTCACGGACTGGCTATGGTGAATAGAAACGTCTCGTCATTTACCTTTATCAATTTAGTGAAAACATGAATATCTAATTTTGGATAGGCAGACAAGGATTTGAACTGTCATCCTGATGAAAACACATCATGTGCTGTATAACTGCATCACCTTGTTTGGCAAGATTTCAGAGAAATATTGTAGGTAATGAGAAGGTGGTGCCAAAATTATGGCTGCTTCAGATCTTATTATGGCATCCGTAGATTGATTTTCGGCAAGTTTCCAAAATCGCCCATCAATAGTGGAATACGCTGAATGGCTAAAGCACTGGTTCATGATTATTCGTCATATCGGTCCAATGTTGAAAAAATTAGTGTATTTTTCATCTTAATCGTAAAATAGAATTTCACTGTCTGGTTGGGGAATTTACTGCTAGAGCCACGTTAATCTATTTTCCTGGAATCGCATGGAGTTTCTTTTATACAGGGTGTTACAAAGAGGTACAGCCAAAGTTTCAGGAAACATTCCTCACACACAAAGAAAGAAAATATGTTATGTGGACATGTGTCCGGAAACGCTTACTTTCCATGTTAGAGCTCATTTTACGAGTATTACTTTTCTTCAAATCACATTAATCATGGAATGGAAACACTCAGCAACAGAACGTACCAGCGTGACTTCAAATACTTTGTTACAGGAAATGTTCAAAATGTCCTCCGTTAGCGAGGATACATGCATCCACCCTCCATTGCATGGAATCCCTGATGCGCTGATGCAGCCCAGGAGAATGGCGTATTGTATCACAGCCGTCCACAGTACGAGCACGAAGAGTCTCTATATTTGGTACCGGGGTTGCGCATACAAGAGCTTTCAAATGCCCCCATAAATGAAAGTCAGGAGGGTTGAGGTCAGGAGAGCGTGGAGGCCAAGTAATTGGTCCGCCTCTACCAATCCATCGGTCACCGGATCTGTTGTTGAGAGGCGTACGAACACTTCGACTGAAATGTGCAGGAGCTCCATCGTGCATGATCCACATGTTGGGTCGTACTTGTAAAGGCACATGCTCCAGCAGCACAGGTAGAGTATCCCGTATGAAATCATGATAACGTGCTCCATTGAGCGTAGGTGGAAGAACAACCTAAAATGAGCTTTAACATGTAAATTAAGCGTTTCCGGATACATGTCCACATAACATCTTCTCTTTATTTGTGTGTGAGGAATGTTTCCTGAAAGTTTGGCCGTACCTTTTTGTAACATACTGTATAAGACACCACAGCGTTACCCACACGACACCGTCAGAAGAACGTCACCGATAATGAAATACTTGGTGTAGTGTGAGTAGTCATAAATGTGCAAAAATCAACCAAATGTACCGAATGTGTAATGCATATGTTGAAGCTAGCGACCACTAGCTCGAGTCTCGTTCCATGGTTTAGGAAGAGTCTTTGTAAAACTGCGTAACTTGAGTATTCTCACAGAGTTTCAAATTAGATACTGCATCACCACCACTACCGGCAATAATAAATTAACTTCGACTGGTTTTGCTGGTTTGATATGGCCCTCCTCAACTAGCTCTCCGGCGACACAACCTCTTCACGTCAGAGTAGGACCTACACCTAATAATTACTTACTGTACATAGTCAAATATATGTCTTCCTCCACAATATAAGTCCTCTACCATTACCTCTGGTGAAATGCAGATTTTTTCCTGATCTCGTAGCACATATAATCTTTCCATTTCCCCTGCTTTCTTTTAGCAACATGCACTTTCCATGCTGATTGTGTGTAGAGCCTTGCCCGCCGATTGAATCAGATCTTGTGAGTTCTAACCAATGATAATCCAATAAAAAGTTTAACAAATTTCTACTCGTATGTATTTTATTGTAGTTAACCAAAGAGAATTTTTTCTCCCTTGGTGTGGGGAAGAAGGCAGACAGTCTCCCCCAGTATGAAACAGATTTCAGGTTACAGACAATGCAAAGACATCCACATACAAACGAACGGAAACTCTCCATTGTTACTAAAATAATTACTATGAGCCAAACAGAGAACCTTTTACTGAAATTTGAAGAGACATTCCAGATGGTTTCACCTGTGGTTAACAACTGTTCCCACACGCCATCGTCCTTTTCTCTCATTCAGATACTTATCTCCACTAAAATCCAATCGTTTCACTGCTTGTACAACGAAGCTTCATAGTACACTTGCCGTCTTCACACTGTGCCTTTGCTGGGCCACGCTGGCCTACAGCTCTCTTGTACTTTACCTGAGAAGGTCTGGCTTTCAGTAGGAAACATTTCTACAACTAGTGCCATTCCCCGAGTGAATCTTCCCTTTCACCAACCAGCTAAAAGCCGCAAAACACCCTCACTGAACCAAGAGGAAAAGAGATATAGAAATAATTAGAAGCACACTCATTGGCAGTAGTTACTAATGTTAGCAACACTCATGGTTTATTAGAGACGTGACTTGAGTTGCTATTTAAATCTGCATATTAAGTTACAAAATAGGTTATGATGCAGTGTGGGAATAAACTGCCACATAACAATATCTTCGATTTTTCTTTTCTGGTCCTCCAATAATCCATGGTTCACTGCTCTACAGTGCTGTATCCCAGAGGCACATTCCCAGAAACGTTTGTGTCAGATAAGTTTTCTGTTTGATACTTGTAGATTAACTTTGTTAACATCGTGTATAGATTTAAATGTCAGGAAGTCGTTTCTGAAAGTGTTTGTATGGAGTGTAGCCATGTATGGAAGTGAAACATGGACGATAACTAGTTTGGACAAGAAGAGAATAGAAGCCTTTGAAATGTGGTGCTGCAGAAGAATGCTGAAGATTAGATGGGTAGATCATGTAACTAATGAGGAAGTATTGAATAGGATTGGGGGGAAGAGGAGTTTGTGGCACAACTCGACAAGAAGAAGGGATCGGTTGGTAGGACATGTTCTGAGGCATAAAGGGATCACCAATTTAGTATTGGAGGGCAGCGTGGAGGGTAAAAATCGTAGAGGGAGACCAAGAGATGAATACACTAAACAGATTCAGAAGGATGTAGGCTGCAGTACATATTGGGAGATGAAGAAGCTTGCACAGGATAGAGTAGCATGGAGAGCTGCATCAAACCAGTCTCAGGACTGAAGACCACAACAACAACAACTTGTAGATTTCTTTCCGTGAGGAATGCAGTCTCTACCTGTGCTAGTCTACTTTTAATCTACTCTTCACTTGCGCACTATCCGTTATTTGGCATCCCAAGCAGCAGAATGAGCTCGCTTCGTGTACTATGTAGACCCAAAATTTCGACGCTCACTTTGTCACTGATCGCATTTGTATCACCCCTCATTTCTTTGGTCTACGCTAAATCCATATTATGGGCTGTGTAGAGTGGTCATTCTACGGAACATGTCCTGCAATTGTTCCTCAGTTCCACTGAGCGCAGCAACATCATTACGATATCTTGCCATCATCTTATCATGATACCCTTTAACATTGAATTTTAATTCTACACCTTAGTCTTTAGTTTAGTTCCCTCGCCGCTTTCTCGATATAAAATCTATCTACTGACAAGAACTAGAACTGTAAATCACATATTACACGTATTGTTAAACATTTAAGCACTGCAACTTTTGTCGTATGGGTAATACGAGATTATGAAAATGAGAGTGTCAAAACAAGAAGTTTCATTCACTGATATATTGTCAGAAAGATAGTGTTTGTTTCATCAAATAGTTTAGAGCGTTTTCCAGATAGCTCTTTAAACAGACGAGCGTATTGACAATAGTCACGCGGCACAGATACTCCCTTTGAAGTTTGTTTTGTAGCAATAAACCACAGCTCGAAAACAACGGGAACACCAATAAAGAAAAAAGTTTAATTAAAACGTGACTTGTACTGTCCATCACTAAGCGTTAGTTTCACCCAGAGAGGGGAGAGGTATTCAGCCACAAAGGCTTTTACCAATGACGCATTGAATCGAACACTTTAACAGATAAAACATTAGCTTCAACCAGAAACAGAAGTCATATATATTTAGAAAATCCTACTATATACAAAAAAATTCTGGACGCGCGCGCGAGTGTGTGTGTGTGTGTGTGTGTGATAAACAAAGTGAGAGAGAGAGAGAGAGAGAGAGAGAGAGAGAGGACTGAATACTGAACATAGTTAAGTGTAACTCACTCTATAAAAATAGACGTTCATGTAAATTTTCGGCATGTTGTCACGTATTACACAATATGTGTTATAATTGTAAAACTGACTCCTTTTACATCACACCAAGAGATGTCATTTGCGATTCATGCAACAAGACAATACCTAAACTAAACCAAACGTTAAACAGTACATGATACTACATCCGCTCCTTACACTCTTTTAAATCTATACATTTCTCTTTTCTGGTGCATTCTTATTGTCTGCTTTATGTTATTCTATCTATTACTTAGCAACCGTCATTTTCTGTTGTGTATAACTAAATTTTCCGACAGTTTCAGACATCTCGCAACACCTTACATCCCCAGCGAGTGAAGAAACCTATGAAAGCGTATTCATTTTTCTTTAGTAGAAACACCGATTACGTGTCCCAAGTCTCGTGGATGATTCTCCTATCTTGAATAATTGTTTGGATGCCGCATCCCGTAATGATTTTAGAATCCACGAAGGAGGATCATTCCGTTCCATTCACGTATGGAAGAATGATTGCTTAAATACCTCTGTACGCCCTAAAGTTATTGCAATTTATTCTTCACAGCCCCCTAGGGAGCGGTACGTAGAGGGTTTATTCACTGAAGAGCCAAAGGAACTGGTATACCTGCGTAATACCGTGCAGGGCCCCCACGAGCATGCGGAAGTGTCACAACACGATGTAGCATGGACTCAACTAATGTCTGAAGTAGTGTTCGAGGGAAATGAAACCATGAACCCTGCAGAGCTGTCCAGAAATCCATAAGAGTACGAGGTGGTGGTGATCTCTTCTGAACAGCACGTTGCATGGCATCCCAGATGTGCTGAATAATGTGCATGTCTGGGGAGTTTTGTGGCCAACGGAAGTGTTTCATGTCAGAAGAGTGTTCCTGGAGCCGCTCTGTAGCAGCTTGGACGTGTGGGGTGTCGCATTATCCTTCTGAATTGCACAAGTCCGTCGGAATCCGCAATGGACGTGAATGGATGCAGGCGATCAGACAGGATGCTTACGTAAGTATCACCAGTCAGAGTCGTATCTAGACGTATCATGGGTCCCATATCATTCCAACTGCACAAGCCCCACACTATCACGGGGCCTCCACCTGCTGACATGCAGAGTCCATGGATTCACGAAGTTCTCTCCCTACCCGTACACGTCCATCCACTCGATACGATTTGAATCGAGACTCGTCCGACCAGACAACATGTTTCCAGTCATCAATAGTCCAGTCTCGGCGTTGACGGACCCAGGCGAGAAGTAAAGCTTTGTGTCATGCAGTTATCAACGATACACGAGTGTGCCTTCGCCTCCGAAAGTCCATATCAATGATGTTTTGTTGAACGGTTGCGCGCTGTCACTTGTTGATGGCCCATCATTGAAATCTGCAGTAATTATCGGAAGGGTTGCACTTCTGTCTCGTTGAACTATTCTCTTCAGTCGTCGTTGATCCCGTTTCTGCAGGATCTTTTTGCGGTCACAGCGAATTGGAGGTTTGATGGTTTAGCGGATTCTTGATATTCACGGTAAACACATCATATGGTCGTACGGTAAAATCCGCACTTCATCGCTACCTCGGAGATGCTGTGTCTCATCGCTCGTGCGCCAACTACAATACCACGTTCAAACTCACTTAAATCTTGAAAAACTGTGCCAGACACTTGTTACCTTATATAGGCGTTGCCGACCGAAGCGCTGTAGTCTGTCTGTTTACATATCTCTGTATTTGAATACGCATGCCCTTACCAGTTTCTTTCGCGCTTCAGTATAGTATGTAACCACACTGTTCATTGGTGTGGTTGCTGAAACTTGAAAGAAGCTTTCACGGGATTTATTATTAAAGGTATGTTTAATACACACTACTGTCAACAGATACATACGTATACACACATCACAAAAATTTTTACAACACCCCGGTTCCAGAACTCCTGAAGATAGCGGTTGACTGTGAATAATTTTTCACAGACACAGTCCTTTTGACTGTTAAGAGATATCACTAAACCCGCCCAAATATGTAAACAACCATGCATGAGCAGCGCCTGTTAGACGGAGGGGACCGCAAGCCGATCAGTTCCGGTCATTCCACCAGGAAGGAAGTACACGGCTCGTGTTTGTAGTTCAACCATGCCTAGATGGTCAATACCACTGTTCGATTGCGTCCGCATTGTTAATTTGTGCCAGGAAGACACTCAACAAGAGAAGTGTCCAGGCGTCTCGGAGTGAACAGGAACGATGTTGTTCGGACAGGGAAGAGATACAGTGAGACAGGAACTGTCGATGACTTGCCTCGGTCAGGCTGCCCAAGGGCTGCTATTGCAGTGGATGACCACTACCTACGAATTTGGCTCCGAGGAAACCTGACCGCAACGGCACCATGTTGAATAATGCTTTTCGTGCAGCCACAAGATGTCGCATTACGACACAAACTGTGCGCAAATAGGCTGCATGATGCGCAAAATCACTCCCGACGTCCTTGACGAGGTCCTTCTTTGCAACCACGAAACAATGCAGCGCTGTACAGACAGACCCAACAACATGCTGAATGGACCACTCTCTTCACCGAAGAGTGCCGTATAGGCCTTCAATCAGACAATTGTCGAAGACAAATTTGGAGCCAACCCGGTCAGGCTGAGCGCCTTAGACACACTGTCCAGCGAGTGGGAGTGCAGCAAGGTGGAGGTTTCCTGCTGTTTTGAGGTGGCGTTATGTGGGGCCGACGTATGCAGCTGGTGGTCATGGAAGGCTCAGTAAGGGCTGTACGATACGTGAATGCCATCCTCCGGCAGATAGTGCAAGCACATCGGTTGCGTATTACCGAGGCATTCGTGTTCAAGGGATCTACGCCGAATCACCGTTGAAGAGTGGGACATTTTCGACCAACAGTGCCTTGATATACTTGTGGATAGTATGCCACGACGAATACAGGCATGCGTCAATGCAAGAGGACGTGCTACTGGGTATTAGACGTACCGGTGTGTACAGAAATCTGGACCACCACCTCTCAAGGTCTCATTGTACGGTGGTACAACAGACAAAGTGTAGTTTTCACGAGCAATAAAAAGGGCGGAAATGATGTTTATGTTGATGTCTTTTCCAATTTTCTATACAGCTTCCGGAACCTTCGAACAGAGATTATGCAAAACTTTTTTTGATGTGTGTGTATACAAATGGCAAATCTCTTCTATAACCGAATGTCCAGTTCCCTTAACGCATGTAACTTAACAAAGGTAAAGTTGTTCACGTCGATAGCATTCCTTAAACTAGACTTGCATATCGAGTAGTGACAAACGAACAGCAACAATTTGAACAGGCAGACGATAGTTGGCTTCTCCTGGCAATCGCACACACTGGCGCATTTCACAGGATAGTTGATGTTTACGTTCAAGCATCTGCCATTTCAGATTATCCATCGTGACATTCTCCAGTTCAAACAAACTTGTAACATTACATACTGCCCTTTTCTGTATACGTTGATTGTCTTCAGACAGCCCTGTTTACTATGGGTCTCATACAGTTGAGCAATATTCTAGATTTTGTCGCTCAAGCTATGACCTTTATACACTGATTGCATTGTGTCAGTATGGTGAAAATGAATCGAATCCTGCCACTTGCTTCACCTATCACGGAGCCTATGTGTTCGTTCCATTTAATATCCCTATAAAGTTGTTGCATCAAGGTATTTATATGAGCGGACTCATTACTGCTGTAGTCGTTGTAGTCATAGAATACTATGTTATTTCTTTTCGTGAATTTTTCAGCTTTACTTTAGTAAGCAAGTAAGGCTGATTGCCAATCTTGGCAATATTTTGAAATCTCGCAACGTGTGATTATTGTATGCCTGATAGGGGAACCGTACGAATTTCTATTCACCAATTTGATTCATATTAACACCGTCTGTAAGTTACGACTAGGCCTTCAACGTATGTTAACTGCAAAAACGCAACTCTTAACTGTTTTCGAGGAAATCGAGTCTGAAAATTTTGTGCGTGGTTTTATATGCTTCGTACGGTCGTTAATACTCCAGGATTCCGCAGCCGAGCAGTAAGCACTTAGTTTCATAAGAGTGAGATCTATAGATGGAATCTCGCTACTGGTACTCTTTTTTCCTCATTCCTTCGTAATTCTAACAACGGATATGTGTGATACTCCAGGAAATTGTGTGTGATGAACGAGAAGTTTTCATGAACGTAAACCAAGTTTGTTTACCAATAACCACATTAAAATCCATGCACATGCAAAAAATTTGCCGCTAATTGCAAGTACTGTATCTCGCAATAATTATTACTTTCCATCTTTCTGTAAACAGCATTATCCTCATTCGTGAAAAACTGCAAGGTTTCCACACTAGGATACAGCGGGACTATTCCGCTCAGTGTGCTAATCCGCCTGAAAAAAGAAAAAAATGCAACAGTGCGCTGATTCCTCACACAGTCAAGGCTGCCTTCAGTGTACGTCATCAGCTGTGTGTCGTCTCATGTGGCTGTAGTAAGGTTGTTTTCTGTTGCATTGTGGACATGACATATTAATAAACTCTAGAGGTAAGCGAATTGTGATGGATTATTGCCATAGTTAACGAATACTACCTAACAAATTAAGATGTACCCTCACAATAAAGTAAAATTTTAAATTCTTGTTATTATTAGTATAAGAACACCGGTTAAGCAGCGCTTGCATATCAACAAATATTACTGCCTTTTTCCACAAAGGTCTGATTTTCCACATCTTTTGAAATGTCTACCCATGGAGCTATTTCGTCCCATACACGTGGAGCTATTTACGCTCAGTCAAATTACTAGTTTAATTGATGTTTTACTGTGAAATTCTAGAGAACAAATTTTCTTGGCGTCTTCTCAGATGGTCCGTACATACAAAAGGAAAAAGCAAAGTACTTCATGGTCTGAGGAAGATATGGAACAAGCAGTAACAAGTTTTATAGGTAGCTGGGTTAAATGCTAGCAAAGAGCTACTTTGTTTCAAGAAGTGTGTGTTGGTGCAAAAGGATGAAAAATGTTTAGTTGTGGTAAATGACTGTGATTTTGACGCTGGGCGGTATACCTTCTTGACTGGATGGAACAGCTCCACCGTTTTTAATATTGTGATTTCTGCCACCTTCAGACGTTTACTCAATCCTTTGTTCGGCCTTTTGTGTACTGGAATGTACACTGATCAGCCAGAACATTATGTCTAACTGCGTAATAACCGGTATGCATGGGAGCAATGAGGCATTGGTAGGTAACTGGAGAGAGCTGGACTACATCGACACACACAAGTTACCTATCTCCGGTAAATTCGGGGGAGGATGGCGATGAGCTCTGACGCCACGTTCAATCACATCGCAGATGTGTTCGATCGGCCTCAGATCTGGCGAGTTGTGGCGCCAGGGCATCAATTGGATTTGACCACTGTGTTTCTCGAACCACTCCATCATACTCTTGGCCTTGTGACATGGCGCGTTACCTTGTTGAAAAATGTCACTGCCATCGGTAAAACGTGTAAAGGCCGTACGTGGTCTGCAACCAGTGAACGGCACTCCTTGGCCGTCATGGTGCCCTTGCATGAGCTCCCAGGGATCCGTGGAGGCCCACGTCAATGTTCCCCAGAGTGCCAGGTTGTCTCCGTCCCGCAGTAAGGTGTCAACGAGCTGTTCTCCTGGAAGACGACAGATTCGCGTCGGCTCATCGACATAATGAAGGATGTATCGAGATTCAACAGACCGTGAAACGCTGCGCCGACTGCGGAGGCCCACTTGTTCTCCTTCCAGTGGGAGCAGGTCAGGTCGCCTTGGTGCTGGTCTTATTACATTCGACGTCACATTAGGTGACCTGCGCGCTGGATGGGGATGAAATGATGATGAAGACTGCACAAAACCCAGTCCCGGAGCGGAGAAAATCCCCGACCCAGCTGGTAATCGAACCCGGGCCCCTTAGGATGGCAGTCCGTCACGCTGACCATTCAGCTATCGGGGCGGACACTCTACCCAGTATTAACGCCCGATGTTAGTTCCCCCACACTTCGCCACCTGTATTGTTTTACCAGTCTGTCCTGCCTGCGACGTCCGACGTCTGTAATGAAGAGTGGCCTCCTAACCCCATAACGTCTGGAAGAGGTTTCACCTTGGTTTCACCACGTGTTGAAGACACTCGCCATAGCATTCCTCGAACACCAGAAAAGACGTGAAGTTTCCGAAGTGATCTTGCCGAGCCTCGGAGCCATCACAATCTGTCATCGCTTAATCAAGATTGTCCGCCTTCCCCTTCTGCATTCTGAAAGCACGCTCACTGATACTACATGCATCGTGCAAGTGTCTGACTAGCAGTCATTCCTCGCCAGGTGACGCTGCTACCGCCTGGACGTGTCTATATCGATAGTAAGTCGGTGGTCATAATGTCCTGGCTCATCAGTGTACTCACAATTAACATAATACACCACTGGCCATTAAAATTGCCACACCACGAAGATGACGCGCCACAGACGCGAAATTTAATCGACAGGAAGAAGATGCTGTGATATGCAAATGATTAGCTTTTCAGCGCAATCACACAAGGTTGGCGCCGGTGGCGACACCCACAACGTGCTGACATGGGGGAAGTTTCCAACCAATTTCTCATACACAAACAGCAGTTGACCGGCGTTACCTGGTGAAACGCTGTTGTGATGCCTCGTGTAAGGAGGAGAGATACGTACCATCACGTTTCCGACTGTGATAAAGGGCGGATTGTTGCCTATCGCGATTGCGGTTTATCGTATCGCGACATTGCTGCTCGCGTTGGTCGAGATCCAATGACTGTTAGCAGAATATGGAATTGGTGGGTTCAGGAGGGTCATACGGAACGCCGTGCTGGATCCCAACGGCCTCGTATCACTAGCAGTCGAGATGACAGGCATCTTATCCGCATGGCTGTAGCGGATCGAGCAGTCACGACTCGATCCCTGAGTCAACAGATGCGGACGTTTGCAAGACAACAACCATCTGCACGAACAGTTCGACGATGTTTGCAGCAGCATGGACTATCAGCTCGGAGACCATGGCTGCGGCTACACTTGACGCTGCATCACAGATAAGAGCGCCTGCGGTGGTATACTCAACGACGAATCTGGGTGCACGAATGGCAAAACGTCATTTTTTCGGATGAATCCAGGTTCTGTTTACAGCATCATGATGGCCGCATCCGTGTTTGGAGACATCGCGGTGAACGCACACTGGAAGCGTGTATTCGTCATAGCCATACTGGCGTATCACCCGGCGTGATGGTATGGGCTATGTAACGCCGGAAATGCATATCCTCCTATTTCCATCTATTGTACTATAATTTGTTTTCCTTATTTTTGCTACCTGAATATATGATATTTCTGTGTCTTTACATATTGTAATTGTTTTACTATTTGTGTATATAT
Source organism: Schistocerca serialis cubense (assembly GCF_023864345.2). NCBI lineage: Eukaryota > Metazoa > Arthropoda > Insecta > Orthoptera > Acrididae > Schistocerca > Schistocerca serialis. Next base: position 210,210,040 of record NC_064642.1, read on the forward strand.
ATTTATGCATTTATGTCGATGTATAATTGGTTTGTTGTGTAAAGATTATTTGTATTTTTACGCTGAGTCTTGCCTAGGGAAAACTGCTATCGAACGATTACATCGATAGGTCGTGTGAAGAATAAAAGTGTGTAGGATCTTTGGTAGTGAGCTCTGCCGCGTGGAGCTCGGGCAGAGGGAGTCTGGCGGGAGTAGCGAGTGGAGCAGGTGTGTTGTGTGTAGCTCCCCCAAGTTGCCGCGCTTTCGGGGTTTGGCAGCATGTAACTGCGCTCGACTTGCGATAATAGTTTCTGACATGGTGTCGCGGACGGGAAGCATTAGCTGGCGCACATCAAGAGCCCGTTTCGTCTGGTGACCGTGTTGAGAAGAAGGCGCGCCGACATCCAGCTTCTGCAACAGCGACGGCCGACAATGAATGACTGTCGCCACCTCCTCGATCGACGGCTTCAAACCTTCAATCAACCAACAAGGAAGACTGGAAGCACGTAAAGTTTTAGAACTGTATGGCAGACCTCAGCTTTTGAAATTGTTCCATTTGCCTCGCAAAATTACAGCAACTTAGCATGAACCTTTGTTGCTCATTGTCCCAATTGCATTACCAAGCAGGGTCCCTTCCTTTTCCGAAATCAACCCGAGTGTCGTTGAACTTCAGATGCCAGCATTAAAGTACAATCATTCCATTTCACTGCTTTAATTTCAAAGTTCAGTTTAAGTATTCATAGCTGGCTACAATACACTCCTGGAAATTGAAATAAGAACACCGTGAATTCATTGTCCCAGGAAGGGGAAACTTTATTGACACATTCCTGGGGTCAGATACATCACATGATCACACTGACAGAACCACAGGCACATAGACACAGGCAACAGAGCATGCACAATGTCGGCACTAGTACAGTGTATATCCACCTTTCGCAGCAATGCAGGCTGCTATTCTCCCATGGAGACGATCGTAGAGATACTGGATGTAGTCATGTGGATCGGCTTGCCATGCCATTTCCACCTGGCGCCTCAGTTGGACCAGCGTTCGTGCTGGACGTGCAGACCGCGTGAGACGACGCTTCATCCAGTCCCAAACATGCTCAATGGGGGACAGATCTGGAGATCTTGCTGGCCAGGGTAGTTGACTTACACCTTCTAGAGCACGTTGGGTGGCACGGGATACATGCGGACGTGCATTGTCCTGTTGGAACAGCAAGTTCCCTTGCCGGTCTAGGAATGATAGAACGATGGGTTCGATGACGGTTTGGATGTACCGTGCACTATTCAGTGTCCCCTCGACGATCACCAGTGGTGTACGGCCAGTGCAGGAGATCGCTCCCCACACCATGATGCCGGGTGTTGGCCCTGTGTGCCTCGGTCGTATGCAGTCCTGAATGTGGCGCTCACCTGCACGGCGCCAAACACGCATACGACCATCATTGGCACCAAGGCAGAAGCGACTCTCATCGCTGAAGACGACACGTCTCCATTCGTCCCTCCATTCACGCCAGTCGCGACACCACTGGAGGCGGGCTGCACGATGTTGGGGCGTGAGCGGAAGACGGCCTAACGGTGTGCGGGACCGTAGCCCAGCTTCATGGACACGGTTGCGAATGGTCCTCGCCGATACCCCAGGAGCAACAGTGTCCCTAATTTGCTGGGAAGTGGCGGTGCGGTCCCCTACGGCACTGCGTAGGATCCTACGGTCTTGGCGTGCATCCGTGCGTCGCTGCGGTCCGGTCCCAGGTCGACGGGCACGTGCACCTTCCGCCGACCACTGGCGACAACATCGATGTACTTTGGAGACCTCACGCCCCACGTGTTGAGCAATTCGGCGGTACGTCCACCCGGCCTCCCGCATGCCCACTATACGCCCTCGCTCAAAGTCCGTCAACTGCACATACGGTTCACGTCCACGCATTCGCTGCATGCTACCAGTGTTAAAGACTGCGATGGAGCTCCGTATGCCACGGCAAACTGGCTGACACTGACGGCGGCGGTGCACAAATGCTGCGCAGCTAGCGCAATTCGACGGCCAACACCGCGGTTCCTGGTGTGTCCGCTGTGCCGTGCGTGTGATCATTGCTTGTACAGCCCTCTCGCAGTGTCCGGAGCAAGTATGGTGGGTCTGACACACCGGTGTCAATGTGTTCTTTTTTACATTTCCAGGAGTGTATTTAGATTACGCAAGCACAAATTAAGGGTGCGAGTTTAATTACCGTATTTTAGCTTACCTGTGACTGCAGCTCAGCTTGGTACGTACTAAATCTTACTATTGTAAATTGTTCAGAATCATTTAATTCAAGTTCAAAGCTAAATCTCTTATTTCTAAATTGCGTAGATTCAAGTAGCTTTTGAAATGATTGTTGAGGTAGTCCAAGACTAACCGTATTTTACTGAATTTCGATGTGCTTAAGAAAGAAGGCTTCTTATTAATTTCAGTCACTAAATTAACTTTCAGTTTTCCGGTTTTATTAATTCTTTTGCTAAATTAAGTCAGAGTGCAGCGAAAGTTATTACTTCTGACAAACTTTCAGTTTTCACACTACACGTGTCAACCTTCAGTTGCCACGCTTCTAGTGCTAATTATATGTGTAATTACCTTTCTTTTTCAGTTACTATAGTAATTGTCCTTAGGACTGGCGACCGTAATTTCCCCCAAATCTCAAATATCTAATTACCGCTAGTTAATTGTTAACGTAACGGCCGCACATTTACTTTCTTCATTAACTTTACCCCTTTTCAAAATTAATTTCCACCAGTTTCATTTGCATTTTTCCTTTCATTTAGATGTAACCCTTTCCTCCCTCTTTACCGACAGATTAACTTCGGTGACGATTGCTTTTCCCAAATTTCCATTAGGTACACGCGGTTTAATTTTTCACTGTCATTAAGGTCGATAAGTGAGGGGGAGGTTACACGTGGCGACCTGGTGACAGGACAATCTTCAGTTTTGAGGTTGTTCTGGACACGAATTTTGTATGGTGCAAATCTCGTAACAAAGTACTGGTTACGTACAGGCCGTTACGTCAGCGAGAATAAGTAGTGGGAGTAATCCTAACTATATTTGAGATTTGACATTTATATCGAAAATTATTAAAATGAGTGAAGGCAACAATTGCCAAAATTTGGTAGACTTGGATACGGAACAATCGGTCGAACAGTGGGAAACGCGCACCGCGGTACCCTTTGTTCAGGGGCAGGCGGCTAGCATGAAAGACGCGACCGCCGAAACGCAACAAAGAGCAGAAATGGAATTCCAAACTTTAGAAAATGTTTCGGAATCGGAAGTGAAAATCAAATCTGAATCCCTTGATGACGAATACGGGGGGACAATTAAAGAGGAAGCCGCTACGGAAGTAAAACCGGTAGTTTCCGGGAATTTAACTGATTTATTGAATGTTTTGATTAACGAAATCAAGAGTCAATCGGCCAAGCAAGAAGATCAGGCTGCCAAGCAAGAAGCTCAGGCTGCCAAACAAGAAGCTCAGGCTGCCAAGCAAGAAGCTCAGGCTGCCAAGCAAGAAGCTCAGTCTGAAAAATTTGAACGGATGCTAGACAATCAGAACAAAGCCATTAACGTTGTAATCAACAATGTTGGAGTTGTTAACACAAAAGTTGATAAAATCAAAGAAGATATTGTTGTAATTAATACCGAAATCGGTAATCTTAAACAGGAAATGATAGGCGTTCAGGCGGAAATTGCGAGCATAAATACTCGTTTTAATTCCGAAATTAGCAGAATCGAGAAAAGTGTAGGAGAATCAGTTGCTGCGATCATCGAAAATAAGGTGACGGAACAAATTCAATTAGTGAAAAAAGAGGATCAAAAGAAGGTGGAAACTTTAAAGGCTTTAGTATCCGAAGAAGATACCAAAGTGACGAAGCAGGCTAATACCTGCGAAGAGAAAAAAAGGGAAGTAGAAACGCTTGCGACAACCACTTGCCAAGTAATTACGAGAGTGTCGGAATTAGAAAAGAAACTTGACGAAAAACAGAGCTATGTGCCAATCTATGCCCATAGTTCGGAATTGTTGACGAAAGAGGAGCGGTTCGACCCCTTGAAAAAAGGCTGTATACACGCGACGGATTTCATTAAGAATTGTGAAAGAGTTTTACCCAGATCATGGACTGATGAGAGAAAAATTAATGCGATTATTGATGTGTTGGCTGGTGATGCCAAGCGTTGGGGCTTAAACCTCAACATTACGAACCTGACTTTTGACGAATTTAAAAATTTGTTTCTGGCTGAATACTGGTCAGAGCAAAAACATCAACGTGTCTGGCGCGAATTTGTCGTATCGAGGTCTTTCGATGCGAATTCGTGCGGTTCGATGAAGGAGTTTTGTGAGGGCTGGATCCGCAAGTTGGAATATTTGCGTGATCGCCGCACAGAATCCGAAATAGTCTGGGAACTCTACAAAAAGCTTCCAGATGATACAAAACGCTACGTAGGAAGCAATTACAGGACAATAAATGATTTCCTGGAAAGAGTGGAGGACGAGGACAATTGGCGCAATAATCGCGACAGTGGTAGAGGCCGTGGTAACAACAACGGGTACCACAGCAACCACAACAACGATAACCATGGGAATAATGCATACCGCAACCATGGCGGCAATAACAATAATGGTTCGGACCGTAATAACAATCGGTACAATGCAAATAATAACAGGAATGACAGAAACCAGTATCATACTAACGTGATACGGGCTTCACAGAATAGTAATAACGCTAGAGGGTGTGATCAGCCGCCTCAGCAGCATCCGGGGAGCGTATCTGCTGGGACGAGACAGGGAAACCATTAGCCGCGCCGGTGAGGCGCCGACCGGGCGTGGAGAAAATTTGGCGGCCCAATAACAGGAGAAAACTCAGGTGTCGTCGTTATGAAAATTCCATATGGAATAATCAACGGCGGGAGAGTGTGCCAGTGTTAGGAGAAAGGAGTGCGCCTACAAGTAGTAGATCAGCTGTAGAAACGGCAGTAGAATATACATTCACTGTCAGTGAGAACAATTTAAGTAGTGTTCCGGAAATCGATTATAAGGTGCCAGCTGTAATACCCACAGCGGAACTGGAGATTGAGTTTAAGAATGATTCGCAATTGTTGAGAGAAGATCAGATGTCGGATAACACGTCCGTCATTGAGCGAGGGGATGCAGAGAGGGATGAGGTCTGGTTAAGGCAGTTCGGTCGCTTATACGACGAACTAAGAGATTATAGGGGCCTGTACGGGATAAGTGGTTATGGAGAGCGCGGGCAGGATTTGCCGCGTCTCGTCTCACAGGAAGATAGTATTTGTGAATTGATAGAAAGTTCTGACCCTAACCGGCAGACTTTACTAGAAACAGTTGATGTTAATGGGGAGCACGAGCAAGATGCGTCGTGTTTCGTCCCGCAGGAGTTGAATGTTGAAGTAGTAACGGAAAGTTCTGGCCCTAACCGGCAGACTTTACCGAAAGTTGTAATGGTAGAAGTAGCCGACCCATCCGACGCCAACCTCCAGTTTAAACATTGCGAAAGTATTGAGGAGGAAGATTACGAGAATTTTAGTGATAGCCGGACACGATTGGTAGAAAAGCACATAGATTACAGCGTGTATGAGGTTAGAGCTGACATTATACGGTCAGACGATAACAGTGTGGGTTGCGTAGATCTAGAGGAAGTAATTGCAGATACTACTGGGCACATTTCTCCAGGTAGATTGGCAGATGAGATCAATCTGACTAAAGAGGAATCAACGAAGGTGACAATTAGTGAATTGATAGCAAAGCAACACTCACTAGTTGACGAGTTAGAGGAAAAGGTTTCGGTATTGGAGGCGAAGCTAGAGACTAAGCCTCAGGACAAACGTGTTGAAATTAAAACTGTAAGTGAACAGAGGCTGAAAAAGCCGCCAGATAAACCGGATTTAGGATCAAAGCCGGATGGTTTTTTCTGGAATGACCTGGATATAGACGAGGATTTACTGTGGGAAAATAAAGAAACAGTCGAGGACAAGTGTAGACAGATAGTAGTGTCTGTTAATATGCACGACCTACAACTAAATGTGTTGATTGACACCGGTGCAGAATTGAGTGCTGTATCTGGGAAAATACTTGAGTTACTGAAAGACAGACCTGGCATCGTAGTTATGCCAGTAACAGGAGTGAAAATTATCGGTGCTACTGGGAAGGCCAGTAAACCGGTCACAAAACAGATTTTTGTCAACTTCGAGATATGTGGGGCACGATTTGAACAAGAGTTTGTCGTAGTGCCAGACTTAACTACGGAAGTAATTATCGGGTTAGATTGGCTATTAAAGTACCTTGCAGTGATTAACTGCAAAAGCAAAACTTTGACATGTATGTCACTAGATAAAACAATGGTAGTTGGTTTTGACGAGGCAGGAGACGGTGTGCATGGGCAATACCAGCCTATACACATTGTTAACTGGCCGGATGACATAGACGTAGGAATGAGTTTGAACTGCCGTAACATGAGGAATTTCGGCATTGACAAAAGTGTAGAAAGTGAATTGGAAGAGATAATCAAATTCCCTCCACGAATTGACATTAGTATTGGTGTGAAAAAAGATCGTTTGCGAGAAGTAATGAAGCTAAAAGCCGATTCTCGCATACGTCGTCATGACGCTAAAGCGCGTTTTGCTAAGTTTGCGATCGGAGACTTAGTACTTGTAAAAGCTCATGAGAAATCGAGCGAGATAGACAATGAAATCTCTAAATTTAAGTTTGTTTATAATGGACCATATAAAGTCATTGGTATACCTCACACAAATGCTTATTGCTTAGAGTATCCAAGCTCTGGAAAACTATTAGGTATACGGAACATTGTAGACTTGAAATTGTACCAACCTAGGATCGATTAATACCACACAATGGGTAATTTATACAGTATGTAAAATAGAGTGTAAGATTTAACGATTTGCTAGATTGCCATGCTTTTGACTGACCAAGGTCATTAAAGAAGTTGTAATTAATAAGTAATTAATTTTGATTAATCAATTTAATTTTAATCAATTTAATCATGATCTAATCAACTGAAAAATCCAAGCTGCTAGTTTAAGTTTTCAGCTGAGTCACAGTAGATTAAGGAATGTAAATATGATTTTGTAAATAGCTGTAAGATTTCATAAATATGTTATTTACTAGTCATTGCCGATGTACTTAGACGCTGTTTTAAGTTTCAGGCTAGTACATGCGTGTGATGGTGGACAGTGTTGAGTTATCCGCTGTGATAGTATTAAGGGACTCCTTGAGATTACTCGGGAGTGAGTTTTTCCTAAAGAATTCAGTGAAACGGACGTTCTGGAAATGCCGTTACACAGGCGAGTGAGATCAAGCGTGCCGCACAGGCGGGCGCGACAATACTTGCGAGGCGACGCCGCTGTCGGCTCTTGTGCCGATGTCGGCATTCTTTGTTCTTGCGAGTACGGAAGGCGGAATTGTTTTTCTTCTTGGACAGCTGAAAGAATTCTGCTGTTAATATTTACGTTTTTGTCGATCTGCTGTACATTATTTTCTTGTTTAGCGTTAAATAGATTCTCGTGACGAGAATATTAATTATGAAAAGGTTATACAAAATGTGTAGTCTATTTAATTATTTAATTGCATATTTTGATCTACCTGTTTTTATGACCATGTACTCTGATTTATTTTGTAAATAGTATTCCATTTCCTGATAGTGTTACGGATTTTGACGATTTTGGAATAGCTAAAACATTTTCTACATCTTCTATGAATTTTAATATGTTGTCAACCTGTTTTATTTTGTGCAAGATGACAGAGTGGAATAAGATTAGGAGTGTCTCCACTCAATTATTATTGTCTAAAAATTGGTTTATGGTTAATCAGACGAATGCTAAATTTTTTTGCTGTTTTGAGCATATGCATTTCCGCTGTTTCTTTTTTGGGACATTTTCTGAGTCTGTTTACGTTACACGAACATCCTCAGACAATGTGGGGCACGTGTAACGCCGGAAGTGCATATCCTCCTATTTCCATCTATTGTACTATAATTTGTTTTCCTTATTTTTGCTACCTGAATATATGATATTTCTGTGTCTTTACATATTGTAATTGTTTTACTATTTGTGTATATATATTTATGCATTTATGTCGATGTATAATTGGTTTGTTGTGTAAAGATTATTTGTATTTTTACGCTGGGTCTTGCCTAGGGAAAACTGCTATCGAACGATTACATCGATAGGTCGTGTGAAGAATAAAAGTGTGTAGGATCTTTGGTAGTGAGCTCTGCCGCGTGGAGTCTGGCGGGAGTAGCGAGTGGAGCAGGTGTGTTGTGTGTAGCTCCCCCGAGTTGCCGCGCTTTCGGGGTTTGGCAGCATGTAACTGCGCTCGACTTGCGATAATAGTTTCTGACATGGTGTCGCGGACGGGAAGCGTTAGCTGGCGCACATCAAGAGCCCGTTTCGTCTGGTGACCGTGTTGAGAAGAAGGCGCGCCAACATCCAGCTTCTGCAACAGCGACGGCCGACAATGAGTGACTGTCGCCACCTCCTCGATCGACGGCTTCAAACCTTCAATCAACCAACAAGGAAGACTGGAAGCACGTAAAGTTTTAGAACTGTATGGCAGACCTCAGCTTTTGAAATTGTTCCATTTGCCTCGCAAAATTACAGCAACTTAGCATGAACCTTTGTTGCTCATTGTCCCAATTGCATTACCAAGCAGGGTCCCTTCCTTTTCCGAAATCAACCCGAGTGTCGTTGAACTTCAGATGCCAGCATTAAAGTACAATCATTCCATTTCACTGCTTTAATTTCAAAGTTCAGTTTAAGTATTCATAGCTGGCTACAATATTTAGATTACGCAAGCACAAATTAAGGGTGCGAGTTTAGTTACCGTATCTTAGCTTACCTGTGACTGCAGCTCAACTTGGTACGTACTAAATCTTACTATTGTTAATTGTTCAGAATCATTTAATTCAAGTTCAAAGCTAAATCTCTTATTTCTAAATTGCGTAGATTCAAGTAGCTTTTGAAATGATTGTTGAGGTAGTCCAAGACTAACCGTATTTTACTGAATTTCGATGTGCTTAAGAAAGAAGGCTTCTTATTAATTTCAGTCACTAAATTAACTTTCAGTTTTCCGGTTTTATTAATTCTTTTGCTAAATTAAGTCAGAGTGCAGCGAAAGTTATTACTTCTGACAAACTTTCAGTTTTCACACTACACGTGTCAACCTTCAGTTGCCACGCTTCTAGTGCTAATTATATGTGTAATTACCTTTCTTTTTCAGTTACTATAGTAATTGTCCTTAGGACTGGCGACCGTAATTTCCCCCAAATCTCAAATATCTAATTACCGCTAGTTAATTGTTAACGTAACGGCCGCACATTTACTTTCTTCATTAACTTTACCCCTTTTCAAAATTAATTTCCACCAGTTTCATTTGCATTTTTCCTTTCATTTAGATGTAACCCTTTCCTCCCTCTTTACCGACAGATTAACTTCGGTGACGATTGCTTTTCCCAAATTTCCATTAGGTACACGCGGTTTAATTTTTCACTGTCATTAAGGTCGATAAGTGAGGGGGAGGTTACAGCTGCCATTGGTTACACGTCTCGGTCACCTCTTGTTCGCATTGACGGCACTTTGAGCAGTAGACGTTACATTTCAGATGTATTACGACACGTGGCTCTACCCTTCATTCGGTCCCTGCGAAACACTACATCTCAGCAGGATAATGAACGACCGCATGTTGCAGGTCATGTACGGATACAGAAAATGTTCGACTGCTACGGTGGCCAGCACATTCTCCAGATGTCTCACCAACTGAAAACGTCTGTTCAATGGTGGCCGAGCAACTACTCTTGATGAATTGTGGTATCGTGTTGAAGCTGCATAGGCAGCTGTACCTGTACACGCCATCGAAGCTCTGTTTGACCCAACGTCCAGGCGTAGCAAGGCCGTTATTACGGCCAGAGGTGGTTGTTCTGGGTACTGATTTCTCAGGATCTATGCTCCCAAACTACGTGAAAATGTATCACATTTCAGTTCTAGTATAATATATTTGTCCAATGAATACCCGTTTATCATCTGTATTTGTTCTTAGTGTAGCAATTTTAATGGCCAGTAGTGTATAATTGCATCACACTAAGAGATTTCTAAAAAGTTGCATGTCACGTTATATAGGTCTTGCAGTTGAAATGAACAGAATAGAATTGGTATATCCTGTACCTGTGAAATGTGTATTTACAATAATATAAATTACATTTGTATACTGATTTGACTGAAAGTTCCTGTGTATTACCTTAGAAATTTTTCTCTCCGTTAAAAATGACGAAAGTAATAAATGAATGATTAAATACTGATAAGTTATAAGTCATAAAAAATTCGTTAGAATTACTTGGGATTTACTCGTAAAAACGTGCCCGTAGGGATATTCGACGCAAAGACCTCGCGTTTTTGGAACAAAGTGCTTACTCGATCGGCTGCGGACTCCTCGAATACTGGCGACCATACAAAGGATACAAGCACACGTTAAGTTTTTAAGCTCGATTTTCTCGACAATGAGCGAGAGTTGCGTTTTCCTGCTGACGTTCTAGTCGTGCCCTGCACATCCTGTCAGTATGAAGCAATGTTGATACTGTCACCTCTTGAGTATTGAGAACAGCGCGTTACTGATTCCAGCCAACTAGTGGCGACTGTAAAAGGTCAGATCGATGTAGCCCTCGGTTAGCAGCCGGACAGCGCATATGAGTCATTAATATTAATTAGTTCCAGGAATCAGGCCAGCGTATTCAGCCGGGAGCCCGCTTTGCGACTCTGCCGGTGAACGTGTGGGCAGAGTGCGAAAGCCCCGCTTCCCGTGATGGATGACACAAGGCCGGCAGTCGGCGCCCACATCTCATTCCGCAGGGTCCGCTGCGCTGATCTGTCTAACTGGCTGCCGTGCGACCAGCCGCGCATTCATCCAATGGGCAGGCGTGCGGTTTATCACGTGGGACGCCTCCTCTGCAAAGGCTCATCATTGCTTGGTAGGCCGCCAGGTAGGGTGGAGGCTGTGACACATTTGTCCTGTCGTGGCCGTTGAAACAGTGTGTTGCAGCTGCACCGGCAGGAAGTTTTGAAGCACTGCTGTGTGTGTAATGAATCCGGTGCTTCGTAACAGTTTAGCATCGAATATATCAGATATATTTTGTACGCTACCTCGAATGTGACAGGCTCGATGATTTGCCGAGTCCACACACCTGAGATAGCTGCGTGGGGGATCTCTAATACAATTTCCTATTGCCTTTTATTCCTCCTTCTTAAATATAGGTTTCTTGTTGTTTTAGAAAATTTTTCCGAATTTATAATAAGTCATAAAGTGACAGAACGTCATAACCTTTTTCTATCTTCTTAAATTTCTGTCTTATATTTATAAATCATTAATTTTAAGGTGTTTTATATCTTAATTATTTTTAAGAGTGTAAGCATTTAAAGCTGAGTATTATCAATCCTTATTATCAATAAAAAGTATCAACAAGTTCCACATTCTGTACGCGCACAATTTTATTGTGAAAATACGACCTGTCTTAGTAACTAGGTCCAGGTCATTTGCAAATAAATTATGATCCAATTAATTTCGATTGCACCTACACCATACTGGATAGAGGAAGAAGACACAGTTTTCTGCTGTTTGCTGTCTGGAGTAATTATTTCATAACATAAATAAAGCACTATCTTGATTAACTCCTTCACAGCGTTTCCTACAGAAGAACAGACTTCATAGTGCAATTTTAGAAAAAGTTTACCCCAATAATATTTGAAACTACTTAAACGGTGCGGCAGCCAGGAGCTATATGGTGGAGTGGTGAGGGGCTGGATTAGCTGATAAACGCCTAATACTTTAAAACACATTTACTACAGACAAAATTCGCCCGGGGATTTACAGGATCTTAATTATATGTTTAACTGATCACGTCCAAGAAAGGATTACAGAAGAAAACTCAAACGGCACTTCTCATTTCACCTCGAAACGCTGAGTTAACTTTAAACTCCAGAAAATTACTGCGGCTACGATCCAAAGAGTTCTCATAATGACAAAATCTACTAGTGAGCAAAGTATAATTGTAAGACACTAACAATGTCAACAACCAGTTAAAACCTTATATAGTATTCCATTAATCAAATAATTCTCTGAGCCACTTAAAGAATTAAATTTTATACATCAGTAAGGCTGCACGTTGTATCAAGAATTACAGTAATAACACACTTCGGCATAATGTCCATAACCAGCGGGCATAGTGAGGCCTACGAGAAAGACAGGCCGCAGCTCGTACTTCAAGAAGGTAGGCCTGAGCTCTCTAGCTCGTTCGCTCGACTCAGGAAGACAAACTACGTTTCTACACCTGTTAACTCGTAACTAGGTGTGTACGTACAAACGAGAATTGCATCTTCTACTGGAACTTGCTATTATGGACTCTTACTGTTATTAGTCCTACAATGATCGGAAGTCCATAGGCCTACTTATACACTCCTGGAAATTGAAATTAGAACACCGTGAATTCATTGTCCCAGGAAGGGGAAACTTTATTGACACATTCCTGGGGTCAGATACATCACATGATCACACTGACAGAACCACAGGCACATAGACACAGGCAACAGAGCATGCACAATGTCGGCACTAGTACAGTGTATATCCACCTTTCGCAGCAATGCAGGCTGCTATTCTCACATGGAGACGATCGTAGAGATGCTGGATGTAGTCCTGTGGAACGGCTTGCCATGCCATTTCCACCTGGCGCCTCAGTTGGACCAGCGTTCGCGCTGGACGTGCAGACCGCGTGAGACGACGTTTCATCCAGTCCCAAACATGCTCAATGGGGGACAGATCCGGAGATCTTGCTGGCCAGGGTAGTTGACTTACACCTTCTAGAGCACGTTGGGTGGCACGGGATACATGCGGACGTGCATTGTCCTGTTGGAACAGCAAGTTCCCTTGCCGGTCTAGGAATGGTAGAACGATGGGTTCGATGACGGTTTGGATGTACCGTGCACTATTCAGTGTCCCCTCGACGATCACCAGTGGTGTACGGCCAGTGTAGGAGATCGCTCCCCACACCATGATGCCGGGTGTTGGCCCTGTGTGCCTCGGTCGTATGCAGTCCTGATTGTGGCGCTCACCTGCACGGCGCCAAACACGCATACGACCATCATTGGCACCAAGGCAGAAGCGACTCTCATCGCCGAAGACGACACGTCTCCATTCGTCCCTCCATTCACGCCTGTCGCGACACCACTGGAGGCGGGCTGCACGATGTTGGGGCGTGAGCGGAAGACGGCCTAACGGTGTGCGGGACCGTAGCCCAGCTTCATGGAGACGGTTGCGAATGGTCCTCGCCGATACCCCAGGAGCAACAGTGTCCCTAATTTGCTGGGAAGTGGCGGTGCGGTCCCCTACGGCACTGCGTAGGATCCTACGGTCTTGGCGTGCATCCGTGCGTCGCTGCGGTCCGGTCCCAGGCCGACGGGCCCGTGCACCTTCCGCCGACCACTGGCGACAACATCGATGTACTGTGGAGACCTCACGCCCCACGTGTTGAGCAATTCGGCGGTACGTCCACCCGGCCTCCCGCATGCCCACTATACGCCCTCGCTCAAAGTCCGTCAACTGCACATACGGTTCACGTCCACGGTGTCGCGGCATGCTACCAGTGTTAAAGACTGCGATGGAGCTCCGTATGCCACGGCAAACTGGCTGACACTGACGGCGGCGGTGCACAAATGCTGCGCAGCTAGCGCCATTCGACGGCCAACACCGCGGTTCCTGGTGTGTCCGCTGTGCCGTGCGTGTGATCATTGCTTGTACAGCCCTCTCGCAGTGTCCGGAGCAAGTACGGTGGGTCTGCCACACCGGTGTCAATGTGTTCTTTTTTCCATTTCCAGGAGTGTAATTTGTTACGGCCGTATTGGGGTACAACAAAATGAAATCATGCCAAAATGATTATCAGTTGCATGGGGCATCGCTTGTTGTATGAAATGAGGACTGTTAAGCAGAAGAGACTAAATGCTATAAACAAGCCGTTGTACCATCTATATCGAGTATTGAACTTAAATTTTGTTGTAGTACTGTTAATCAGTAAGACTTCATAATAGTAGATTCCAGTAGCAGATGTAATCATCGTTAGTACGTATACGCCCAGCTGAGAGTTAACAGGTTTAGAAACGAATTTTGTCTGCTGAGCTGAGCGAGCCAACGAGTTCAGGCCTACCTTCGTGATGTACGCGCCTCGGCCTCTCTTTCTCGCCGGCCTCGGGCCATAGCGGCTGACGTCAGATGAGGGAATATTTAAACGTAGTGGTAACAAGGGACCCACCAAGCCATCACGTAATGACGCCCGTCAGCCATCAGTATAAGCTCTTGGATGTAGAAGCACAATGATTAATCTACCTGGAACACGTGAAAGAAACGTAAGAACAGATTCAGAACAAATGAACACACAGTTTTAAAGGAACCCATTCAGATCTCCACAAATAAACAAATGTTAATTACATGGACCTTAGCAACAATCGTGCCGAATAAGGAACCGACTCGGAGTAACCATTTAAATGTATCAATGGTTCCAACGAGCTGCTTACCCAATTAGGTATGGGACGGCGGGGCAAGATGGGGAAGCTAACTTTAAACCCTTACAAAAGGGACAAAAATAAACAAACTCAAGTAGGTTTGATTATTATTTGTTTACTTAACCATTGAATTACAATAGCTTGCAAAGAAACCTGCCCGCGCGACTGCTACGGTCGCAGGTTCGAATCCTGCCTCGGGCATGGATGTGTGTGATGTCCTTAGGTTAGTTAGGTTTAAGTAGTTCTAAGTTCTAGGGGACTGATGACCACAGAAGTTAAGTCCCATAGTGCTCAGAGCCATTGAACCAAAGAAACCTGCAAACTTGTTACATTTAATTAGAAATATCTCGATTTGAAACATAAACTACCAGTTCCCCGTCTTGCCCCATATGCGGGGTACGATGGGGAACTAGCACGAATTCATCTCTAAAGCTTAAATAAGGACTGGAATAGCGAAATGATGTGACAATAAGGTTTCAAAACATGGTTCTGCGAATTGTAGAATCAGGTATTACGTTTTATTTAGGCCTCTTACTTTCACATAGTACACAAGTGTGGACAGCCTCGTCATTATCACTTTCTATCCCTGCACAAGTGTCGTGGGCCCAGCGTCCGCAGCTAATACACCGTATCCAGCCTCCTTCAGAGAAGTCATAGCAGTATAAACGTTCTTCACTCTCTTCCTCGCTGTCATTCGACCTCAGTTTATTATCCCTTGAGCATGAAGGGGTGGTTAAGACGTCAGTAACGTTTGTCACTTTTTCGTTGACATTATGTCCTTTTGGTGGTATACCAGGTTTATTAAACGTCTTTGAGAAGAGTTTTCGTTTACACGCAGCACGTTTGGGGACTCCTTTTCGTTTAATTTCTTCATATAGTTCACTCCTATAAGGAGATTCGGTTAAAACAACGGGTTTTCCACGGCTGTTAGATGGTTTCCTTTTGGTTATTTTATCCACCTTTCGAATAGCTAACACCATTTCAGGGCTGTTAACCTGAAAGATAGACGAAACAGAGGCTTGGTCGTCAGTTGTTAATTTTTCGGGTGTTTTACGTCTTAACAACATCTCTGGTATTTGGTGTTCCGTTTCTGTAACTTCAGATGTGTGAGCTTGATGAATGTCTGTAGCTGAACAGGGAAGGTAATCACTTTCTTGAAACACATTTCTATTTACAGCTCAAATGCCTGTTTTCCGAAACCCGTTCACTGCTGTGGACTTTGTAGCTGAATGAATGAAGGCTTTGCCGAAAAAACTTGCGATCTGATGCAGCGCAACAACTTTTCCAGGAGGGGTGTGAAGCCACGATCTTACTTTAAAAAAGTGGCTCTGAGCACTATGGGACTTAACATCTATGGTCATCAGTCCCCTAGAACTTAGAACTACTTAAACCTAACTAACCTAAGGACATCACTCAACACCCAGTCATCACGAGGCAGAGAAAATCCCTGGCCCCGCCGGGAATCGAACCCGGGAACCCGGGCGCAGGAAGCGAGAACGCTACCGCACGACCACGAGCTGCGGACGGTCTTACTTCATCTTCGTAAAATTTTCTGAGAGGTTTCATAAATGCCACGTCCAATGGCTGAAGACGGTGTGAGCAGTGTGGTGGCAAACACAGCAAGACAACCCCATTTTCGCGGGCGACATCTATCAGTTCTAAATTCTTGGTGTGCGTTTTGTGGCCGTCCAATATGAGAAGTATTGGTCTTTTCTTTGACGCTCCAGTAAATGCAATAAGCTTCTTAAACCAAGTCAAAAACAGTTCTTTCGTCACCCAACCAGTTTCTTGGACTTCTGCACAGGCACCAGGGGGCAGGCGAGTCTCAAACTCTTGGTGCAATCGTTTTCGTGGATAAATTAACATAGGTGGTACGTAGCACCCCGACACTGAAACACAGATTTCTGCAGTCACACTCTGGCCTCTTTCTGCTGAAGTAACTGCTCCCACCTGCCTGCGCCCTTTCAAAGCAACCACCTTTGTGTGACCATTTGGAATGACTGTTAAACCAGTCTCATTGCAATTGATAATACTGTCTCCCATGAACTTGAATGTGTCAAATTGACTTTCTAACAGATCGAAAAACCGATCTACAGCAACTCGATTAAACCCCGTTGCTCGTGCGATTGATGTGGCCTCTGGTTTTCGTATTGTTAAGGTAGGATTTCGTGCAAGAAACCCATTTAACCAATTTCTTCCAGCAGATTTGGCTGCAGTATTAAATGGATGTTTGATATTGTTTCGTTCAGCTAGCTGAAAAGCAAGTTCAGAAAGTTCTTTAAGTGTTAGGCCAAAATACTGTCCTTCCATCTGTGTTACGTAGTCTTTAAGTTCTGCCTCTTGTTCTGAGGTAAACACACTAGTGATTGGTCCTAACCTTTGCACAACTGTATAGCCAGGATTAGCACGTTTCTTTGCCACATGTCGTTCAATCGTTGTCTGTGGCACGTTGAACTGTCGAGCAGCCCTAACAGAACCCAAATGACCTTCTATAACAGCATTTACAGCGCCTTCCATTGACTCTAATGACCAATCTTGCCTAGACGTTTTCCGCCGATACTTGCGAACCATCTGAAATAAAACACGTGGAACGTACTATTGAGTCACATCATTCCTGGTAATGTATATTATATAGTAAATACCATATTTCCAATAGTCAGTCGTTAAAGCATAGCAAGAATACTGACTTTGCACGTTTTGTGTATTTTTATTCACCATATAGCCTAAGGCATACTTTGTAATTATTTAGGAACGTTGGAATAACGAATACAATTCTATTTACAATTGTATTCAACGTATAATGTAAGTGTTCAAAACTCGCAGCGCGGTAAACACATGAGACGATAAGAACGTAATGGTTGGACAAATAGGAGGGGCAAGAAGGGGAAGCTCCCCATCTTGCCCCACCCCGTCTTGCCCCCTACCATGCTGCCAGGTTATGTTACGCCTACATGAACACTATTTAGTGAACATTGACTACTGACACAGCAGTTAACTGTTAATAAGACGTACTATTCAATGCTATAAATACAGTCTGGACAAATGTTCACGAAACACATGTTTTAGGACCTTTTTTTTTTTTTTGGTCATCAGTCTACTGACTGGGTTGATGCGGCCCGCCACGAATTCCTTTCCTGTGCTAACCTCTTCATCTCAGAGTAGCACTTGCAACCTACGTCCTCAATTATTTGTTTGACGTATTCCAATCTCTGTCTTCCTCTACAGTTTTTGCCCACTACAGCTCCCTCTAGTACCATGGAAGTCATTCCCTCATGTCTTAGCAGAGGTCCTATCATCCTGTCCCTTCTCCTTATCAGTGTTTTCCACATATTCCTTTCCTCTCCGATTCTGCGTAGAACCTCCTCATTCCTTACCTTATCAGTCCACCTAATTTTCGTCTATAGCACCACATCTCAAATGCTTCGATTCTCTTCTGTTCTGGTTTTCCCACAGTCCATGTTTCACTACCATACAATGCTGTACTCCAGACGTACATCCTCAGAAATTTCTTCCTCAAATTAAGGCCGGTATTTGATATTAGTAGACTTCTCTTTGCCAGAAATGCCTTTTTTGCCATAGCGAGTCTGCTTTTGATGTCCTCCTTGCTCCGTCCGTCATTGGTTATTTTACTGCCTAGGTAGCAGAATTCCTTAACTTCATTGACTTCGTGACCATCAATCCTGATGTTAAGTTTCTCGCTGCTCTTATCTCTACTACTTCTCATTACCTTCGTCTTTCTCCGATTTACTCTCAAACCATACTGTGTTCTCATTAGACTGTTCATTCCGTTCAGCAGATAATTTAATTCTTCTTCACTTTCACTCAGGATAGCAATGTCATCAGCGAATCGTATCATTGATATCCTTTCACCTCGTATTTTAATTCCACTCCTGAACCCTTCTTTTATTTCCATCATTGCTTCCTCGATGTACAGATTGAAGAGTAGGGGCGAAAGGCTACAGCCTTGTCTTACACCCTTCTTAATACGAGCACTTCGTTCTTGATCGCCCACTCTTATTATTTCCTCTTGTTTGTTGTACATATTTTATATGACCCGTCTCTCCCTATAGCTTACCCCTACTTTTTTCGGAATCTCGAACAGCTTGCACCATTTTATATTGTCGAACGCTTTTTCCAGGTCGACAAATCCTATGAAAGTGTCTTGATTTTTCTTTAGCCTTGCTTCCATTACTAGCCGTAACGTCAGAATTGCCTCTCTCGTCCCTTTACTTTTCCTAAAGCCAAACTGATCGTCATCTAGCGCATTCTCAATTTTCTTTTCCATTCTTCTGTATATTATTCTTGTAAGCAGCTTCGATGCATGGGCTGTTAAGCTAATTGTGCGATAATTCTCGCACTTGTCAGCTCTTGCCGTCTTCGGAATTGTGTGGATGATGCTTTTCCGAAAGTCAGATGGTATATCGCGAGACTCATATATTCTACACACCAACGTGAATAGTCGTTTTGTTGCCACTTCCCCCAATGATTTTAGAAATTCTGATGGAATGTTATCTATTCCTTCCGACTTATTTGACCGTAAGTCCTCCAAAGCTCTTTTAAATTCCGATTCTAATACTGGATCCCCTATCTCTTCTAAATCGACTCCTGTTTCTTCTTCTATCACATCAGACAAATCTTCACCCTCATAGAGGCTTTCAATGTATTCTTTCCACCTATCTGCTCTCTCCTCTGCATTTAACAGTGGAATTCCCGTTGCGCTCTTAATGTTACCACCGTTGCTTTTAATGTCACCAAAGGTTGTTTTGACTTTCCTGTATGCTGAGTCTGTCCTTCCGACAATCAAATCTTTTTCGATGTCTTCACATTTTTCCTGCAGCCATGTCGTCTTAGCTTCCCTGCACTTCCTACTTATTTCATTCCTCAGCGACTTGTATTTCTGTATTCCTGATTTTCCCGGAACATGTTTGTACTTCCTCCTTTCATCAATCAACTGAAGTATTTCTTCTGTTACCCATGGTTTCTTCGCAGCTACCTTCTTTGTACCTATGTTTTCCTTCCCAACTTCTGTGATGGCCCTTTTTAGAGATGTCCATTCCTCTTCAACTGTACTGCCTACTGCGCTATTCCTTATTGCTGTATCTATAGCGTTAGAGAACTTCAAACGTATCTCATCATTCCTTAGTACTTCCGTATCCCACTTCTTTGCGTATTGATTCTTCCTGACTAAGGTCTTCAGCCTACTCTTCATCACTACTATATTGTGATCTGAGTCTATATCTGCTCCTGGGTGCGCCTTACAATCCAGTATCTGATTTCGGAATCTCTGTCTGACCATGATGTAATCTAATTGAAATCTTCCCGTATATCCCGGCCTTTTCCAAGTATACCTCCTTCTCTTGTGATTCTTGAACAGGGTATTCGGTATTACTAGCTGAAACTTGTTACAGAACTCAATTAGTCCTTATCCTCTTTCCTTCCTTGTCCCAATCCCATATTCTCCTGTAACCTTTTCTTCTACTCCTTCCCCTACAACCGCATTCCAGTCGCCCATGACTATTAGATTTTCGTCCCCCTTTACATACTGCATTACCCTTTCAATATCCTCATACACTTTCTCTTTAGGACCTAAAAAGGAGTAAAACATTGCAAATCAGTATAACAATTGTAGGTACCTTGCAAAGCTCACAAAAACCGCCTCGAAACTAAGGTTCAGCAATGTCAACACACTGGGACCTGTGTATTGATGATGTTGACGTAGCTATCCGCAGATGGCAGCATTCTAACTGTAGCTTATAGCCCTTCCCCGTCTTACCCCACCCCCCCGTCTTGCCCCACCTTCCACTAATTATTTAACATCAGTGGCAATCTCATTCACCAAACTGGCTCAAGATCAGCATACTTTAATTACTTCACAAGTATGAGGACAAATTTTGTCACAGTCCGGATAACTAAATCAAAGTCTTTCCTGGACTCTCTTCCTTTTTTTATTTTCAAACCCTCACCGTGACCGGCAAGGAGATCGCGATGAGGCTGGTAGGTTTCCCCATAAGAATAAAAAACTCCCAATAAAATTTATCAGTTCGCCAGTGAACAAAGGAAGTCTAAGCAACTAGCAGGCAAATCAAGCCCGAGGTGCGAAGTCGCCTTCGCACTGGCGATCACAACAGCCTTGGCTCTTCCGAAGACTTGCAGTAGAAGTTTCCCCCCATTATGCTCCAATCCAGCGAACCCTCTAGCTGCGACGTGTTTCAAAACACCACGGCAATACCGGCGTGATCCATCCGTTCGCCACTCGAGTTCGTATCAAATGCGCAACAATCGGTAGCAGAGTACCAGTTCTCACGCCGTCTCAACGGTCGCCATCCATTCTTGGTTTTCTCTCCTGGTCGGTCACCAAGCGAACACTCATGAGCATCTGCTCTCCTTCGGCATACCCTTTGGTCGCAACCAAAGAGTTGGCCATTACCATGTGCAAGTAAACAGGATGTTCATGTCAAGGTAAACCGAACTGCCACCCCACGCCTCAAATATCATCTTTAAAAACAGCACGTATTTTATGGCTCCGTAAACTTTCCTGGTGTAGTAATTGATGATATTCATATCGGGTCTCCATGTGGAACATAAGGCCCCCTTGACACAGTATTTTGTCGGTCCACTTGGCCGCCATCTTCACCTAAGTAAGCCGTCGCACTAACTCTTCGAAACTGAAATCAAAACCGTAGCGGGGGCTCCTTTATACACCGCCTGTAAGTCCACCACGGGTGCGCGAACATAACTGCTCTCGTTCGACCTATACTTGAGTATTCTCATCAGTGTGGGATCCGTACCAGGTCTGGTTGACATAGGAGGTAGAGAGGGTCCAAAGAAGAGGGGCGTGTTTCGTCACAGGGTTATTTGGTAAGCGTGATAGCGTTACGGAGATGTTTAGCAAACTCAAGTGGCAGACTCTGCAAGAGAGGCGCTCTGCATCGCGGTGTAGCTTGCTGCCCAGGTTTCGAGAGGGTGCGTTTCTGGATGAGGTATCGAATATATTCCTTCACCCTACTTATACCTCCCGAGGAGATCACGAAGGTAAAATTAGAGAGATTCGACCGCGCACGGAGGATTTCCGGCAGTCGTTCTTCCCGCGAACCACACGCGACTGGAACAGAAAAGGGAGGTAATGACAGTGGCACATAAAGTGCCCTCCGCCACACACCTTTGGGTGGCTTGCAGAGTATAAATGTAGATGTAAATGTAGCTGTAGCATGAAGCACGACACTGCACCGGCGGTGAAAGCTCGCGGAAAGGGACCTGTTGACGCACAATCGCCTTGGATTCAGAAAACATAACTAGCTCTTTACTTTCATGATGCAATGAGTGTTAACGACAGGGGATCTAAAATTGATTCCATATTTCTACATATTTAGAAGGCCGTTAGTCACAAACGACATGCCTATGGAGTATCGCTTCAGTTGCGTTGCGCGACGTAATCGTGACTTCCTACCAGAAATGTCACAGCACGTATTAATCGACGGAAAATCATCGAGTAAAATAGAAGTGATATCCGGCATTCCCCAAGGGAGTGCAATTGGCCCTGTGCTGTTCCTAATCTACATAACGATTTATGAGGTAATCTGAGCAGCCTTCTTAGATTGTTGGCAGATGACACTGAAGTTTACTGAAACGAAGTTAAAACTTCATTCTTCCTCCCTTGGAGTGTAATCACACAACACAAGAAACAGTTCAGAATAAATCTCTGTCATCAATGTGAATGAGATGCGTTAGTCCCATGAACTGCCAGCCACAGAAAACTGAATCACAATTAATACGGCCAAGGTACTGGTTCACGGGAAACTGACAGTGTTTAATAACACAGACAAGGTGTCGTGTCGAAATAGTCATGGAGGTTCATGCTGTAGAGGTTAAGTCTAATCATAGCTTGAGGACGATTCATCGCGGCTCAACATATCGTCGGAGGCGAAGAGCTCAGGCAGCTAGACTGGCGTCAGACGACAGGTTACAACATGATTCCAGAATATGTTCTGACTGAAGATCTGTGGCAGCGATTGGTGCAAATCTCAGTCTGCGGAGAAGTAACTAGCTGTAGTTGCGCGACGGCCAAAATACTGCTGAGGCACCAGGATACAGTGAGAACTATTTTCGAGCACGTGACCCCGCAGAGAAGAGTACTCCGCTCTGACTGCACCTTTTTCGGGCCATGCCGCTGCCACCTGTCGTAGAGTCCTGTAACCAGAATTGCAGTGGCAGTGTTCACTGTAGTAGCCCCTGCACCTATTGACATAGGCTACCCGTGGTGCAGAGCAGTTAACGCTGGAGAGCAACAACACAACACGATCAATGGTGTGAGATGACGTAGAATATTGAAGGAAGTCTGTTGCTTGTTTTTGCATGATAGGCGTAGATCTCAAAGGGTAGCGATGTGCTTGGAGCACGATACAGAGATTTCCCCTCCTCGCCTCAGCACCCCCTTTCGGTGGTCACAATTGGTCCACCCCACGCAGTCCAATATCGGGCCACCCAGTCCATGCATTCCGACATCTGACCATGCAGACCAGCATCGGGCCACTTTGACATCCGAATACCTCAAAAATAAGCAAATTGAACAAGCCCACAAAATGAGGCCTATAAGAAGGCCATTTCAAAATCTCTCCCGTAAGTAAACGGCATCTCTGTGTTCTTCACAGTTATTGACCATCATCCGAAACTATTCACAATCCTTATATAACCTATCCAGCCACCATTTTGGCCTTTTCTCAGCCTCCAGCTTGTCCCTTTTCCCACTTGATATCTTTTGAACTCTAACAACAAGCAGATTCCATCCTGCCACATTTCCGAAAACCGTTTGATACGGTGCGCCTTTGCGGACTATCAATGTAGATACGAGCATGCACAATAGGTTCAAGTTTATGTGGGAGGCCTGAAGAATAGAACCCAGTTCATTGTCTTCGATGGCGAGACAAGGGCGTCGTCAGGAGTGTCACATTGAAATGTGATGGGACTGCTCTTATTCTCCATATACGTAAATGATCTGACAGACAGGGTGAGCTGCGGTGTGCAAGCGTTTGCCAATTATACTGTTGTGTACGGAAAGGTGTCGTCGTTTGGTGAGTGTAGGAGGATTTAAGATGACTTAGATAAAGTTTCTACACTACTGGCCATTACAATTGCTACACCACGAAGATGACTTGTTACAGTCGCGAAATTTAACCGACAGGAAGAAGATGCTGTGATATGCAAATGAATAGCTTTTCAGAGCATTCACACAAGGATGGCGCCGCTGGCGAAATCTACAACGTGCTGACATGAGGAAAGTTTCCAACCGATTTCTCATACACAAAAGGCAGTTGACTGGCGTTGCCTGGTGAAATGTCGTTGTGATGCCTCGTGTAAGGAGGAGAAATGCGTACCATCACGTTTACGACTTTGATAAAAGTCGGATTGTAGCATATCGCGATTGCGGTTTATCGTATCGCGACATTACTGCTCGCGTTGGTCGAGATCAAATGACTGTTAGCAGAATATGGAATCGTTGAGTTCAGGAGGGTAATACGGAACGCCGTGCTGAATCCTAACGGCCTCGTATCACTAGATATCGAGATGACAGGCATCTTATCCACATGGCTGCAACGGATAGTGCAGCCACGTCTCAATCCCTGAGTTAACAGATAGGGACGTTTGCAAGACAACAACCATATGCATGAACAGTTCGACGACGTTTGCAGCCGCATAGACTATCAGCTCGGAGACCATGGCTGCGGTTACCCTTGACGCTGCATCACAGACAGGAGCGCCTGCGATGGTGTACTCAATGACGGACCTAGGTGCACGAATGGCAAAACTTCATTTTTTCGGATGAATCCAGGTTCTGTTTACAGCATCATGATGGTCGCATCCGTGTTTGGCGACATAGCAGTGAACGCACATTGGAAGCGTATATTCGTCATCGCCATACAGGCGTATCAAACGGAGTGATGGTATGGGGTGCCAATGATTACACGTCTCCGTCACCTCTTGTTCGCATTGACGGCACTTTGAACAGTGGACGTTATATTTCAGATGTATTACGACATGTTGCTCTACCCTCCATTCGGTCCCTGCGAAACACTACATTTCAGCAGTATAACGCACGACAGTATGTTGTAGTTTCTGTACGGGCGTTTCTGGACACACAAAATGTTTGACTGCTGCCCTGGCCAGCACATTGTTCAGATCTCTCACCATCTAAGAACGACTGGTCAATGGTGTCCGAGCAACTGGCTCGTCACAATACGCCAGTTACTCCTCTTAATGAACTGTGGTATCGTGTTGAAGCAGCATGGGCAGCTGTACCTGTACACGCCTTCCAAGCTCTATTTGACTCAATGCCCAGGCGTATCAAGGCCGTTATTACGGCAAGAGATGGTTGTTCTGGATATTGATTTCTCAGGATCTATGCGCCCAAATTGCGTGAAAATGCAATCACATGTCAGTTCTAATATAATATATTTGTCCAATGAATATCCGTTTATCATCTGCATTTCTTCTTGGTGCAGCAATTTTAATGTCCAGTAGTGTAATTGATGTGATGTATGGTAGTTGGCTAGTGCAGTTAATGCAGTTAACGCAGACGAGTAGGACAAACAATTCCATGATTTTCGAATACAGCATTAGTAGTGTGCTACTTGACACAGTCATATCGACAAAATATCTAGGTGTATCGTTGCAAAGTGACATGAAATCGAGCGAATATGTGAGAATTGTACAAGGGAAGGCGAGTGGTCGATTTCAGTTTATCAGGAAAATTGGGGAAAGTGGGGTTTATCCGTAAAGGAGACAGTATATAGAACGCTAGTGTTTCCCATTCTAGACTACTGCTCGGATGTTTGTGATCCGTAGCAGATCGGATTAAAGGAAGGCATCAATGTAACTGAAAGGAGGGCTGCTACTTTCATTAC
This sequence comes from Schistocerca serialis cubense, assembly GCF_023864345.2. Lineage (NCBI taxonomy): Eukaryota > Metazoa > Arthropoda > Insecta > Orthoptera > Acrididae > Schistocerca > Schistocerca serialis. The sequence goes on from NC_064642.1 coordinate 210,235,498, forward strand.
CGGTAGGTTCCATCAACACATAAGTGTTACGAATATTCTTCCGTAGTTGGACCGGGAGATCCTGGAGGGAATGCGACCTTATTTTCGGGGAACACCCTTGAGAAAATTTAGAGCACCGCCATCTGAAGCTGACTGAAGATCCGTTTGACTGCCACCAGCGTACGTTTCGTATAAGGACCACAAAGACAAGACAAGAAAAATTAGAGCTCGTACGGATGCATATAGACTGTCCTTTTTCCCTCGCTGTATTTGCGAGTGTCACTGGAGTGTCAATGACTAGCAGTGTTGCAAGGTATTCTCCGCCACGCACCATACGCTGGCTTTCCGAGTATTATGTAGATGTAGGTGTAACAGTACTATACACTAATAGCACTAATGCACCCTTATCGTCGTTGTATTTGTCACACAGAAATGCAACTCTAATCTTTTAATAACCGCTGATGGTGTGTACGTGTATGAAATTATTCTGACATCTGGCGATGTCATCTGGAAGGTTCATTTTTTTTTTTATCTGGTGGTGTGGCTGTACTGTTGTGATCTTCCCTATGGAGACTGGTATTTTGCAGCTCTGCACACAAGTCTACTTTACATCTACATCTACATCTACATGGCTGCTCTGCATATTACACTGATTTTCTGTTATTGCACTCTCGAGCAGCAAGCGGAAAAACAGAACACCTGCATATTTCCGTACGATCTCTGATTTCCCTTATTTTATTATGCCGATTGTTACTCCCTGTCTAAGTCGGCCCAACAAACTATTTTCTTGTTCGGTGGAGAAAATTTGTGATTGAAAATTTGTGAGAAGATCCCGCCGCATTAAAAAACACCTTCGTTTTAATTGCCTGTATCATGTCCCTGACACTATCTCTCCTACTTCTCGATAACATAAAACGCCGTCCCCTTCGTTGAACTTTCTCGATATACTCCGTCAATCCTGTCTGGTAAGGATGCCACCCTGCGCAGCATTACTGCAAAAGGGATGGACAAGCGTAGTTTAGGCAATCTCTTTAGTAGATCTGTTGCAACGTGTAAGTATACTGTCAATGAAACGCAGTATTTACTTCGGCTTCCCCCCCTCCCCACACACAAACACACACATTTGCTATGTGTTCTTTCCAATTGACGTTGTTCGTAACTGTAATTCCTAGGTATTTAGTTCAAATTACGGCCTTTACATTTGATTGATTTATCGTGTAACCGAAGTTTAACGGATTCATTTTAGCACTCACGTGGATGACCTCACACTTTTCATTATTTAGGTCAACTACCTAAATAATCGTGTTGCAGTTGGTTTTGATCTTCTGGTGACTTTACTAGACGATAAGTGACAGAATCAACTGCAAACAACCTAAGACAGCTGCTCAGATTGTCTCCTAAACCGTTTATAAAGATAAGGAACACCTGAGGGCCTGTAACAACACCTTGGGGAACGCCAGAAATCATTTCTGTTTTACTCAATGACTTTCCGTCAATTACTACGAGTTGTGACCTCTCTGACAGGAAATCACGAATCCAGTCATCTAATTGAGGCGATATTCCATAAGCAAGCAATTTGATTACAAGCCTCTTATGACGTACGGTTTCAAAAGCCTTCTGGAAATCTATAAACATGGAATCAATTTGAAACCCCTTGTCGACTGCACTCAACACTTCGTGTTAGTAAACAGCTAGTTGTGTTTCACAAAGACAATGTTTTCTAAATCCTTATTCACTGTGTGTCAATAGACCTGCCTTTTCGAGGTATTTCATAATATTCGAGCACAACGCACAAGTCTCTCCACATCTGCGTAATTACCCCACACTACATTGAGCTGAGATTGCTAACTGCATTCGAGCAATGGTCTCCTTCTATAATTTTTACGCCACACACATTCCTCCATTATCAAACTCCGTTTCATTGATGCCCTTCTTTTAGTCAACTTGTTTCACAAACTTCTTTCCCCAGACGGAGTCTTGGTTTTGGTAACATAATCTTAATGGACGTTTCACTGTGTGGAGCCTCTGAAGGAAAGGAAAGTTGCCAGATTACATTCGTCATTGGCATATCGATCCAGCAAGTGACGTGATGAAAGGAGTGCCATTAGGGCACACAAATTGGACAGCAAGTGTTACATGACAGACGTGTGTGTGTGCCCCATGTTCGATGTCTACTGAGCGTCATCTCTCAACAATATACCGCAAGATTGCGTGTTGTCCGTACTGTCCTGATGTACCTCGATACAGAGGTTGTTCAATTTCCTGGTCAGAATGTTTTCCCGATCTCTCACTCAATGAATGTATTTGGTCATGCAATCCTAATTGACCGAGACACCATCACTCGCCAATCACTGTGGTTGATGAAATCTGACACTGGCTTGGAGCTTCATGGAATGACACTATACTCAGGCGTATTAGAGCCACTGTTGCGGTCAGAAGCAACACTGAGTGTACTGAATTTAGCACCCTGCATACCCTCAAATCACTTACAAACTGAGTCATGCATTCTTCCTACTATACTGAATGTGCACAATAACTAAAGGTTCGTCGTTTTCTGTCCTTCCAGGGGTTGCAGTTTTAAATGCCGACGGTATACGTACAGTGTCAAACAAAACAATGTCGACAAACTTGGAAGGGTTAAAGAGGGTGTCTTGTATTACAAATTGTGGGTAGAAATCCACTTCCGGGAGTATCATCAAACGACGCTAGTGTTGTCGCAGGTGTGGACGTGGTCGACGCCGTGTAACGTCATGAATGCTGTCAGAGCCATTTCGAGCAGCTCCACTTGCGCTACGGCTGCGTACAAACTCACCTTGACTACCTAAGGATAATCCAGCAGAAAGCTTTGGCCCCTAAGCTTTGATACTCTGTTGCCCCTTTGGATGATGTTATGGATATAAGTTCCTATCCTTAGATTTATTCTTCTAGACACTGTCTACAGCAGTTCGAGGTTCGTTGGTACCGTCTTCCTAGACATTGTATATTTACCTTCATTCCTCATTTTCTTAGTGTAGTATGTTTGTAATTGTCCCAAACGTTCTAGAATCCCACTTACTTTTACATTATCACCGTTTCCATGACGTTTCCCTATCATAGGTATATTAAGGGTGTCTGACTCGCAGATGATTTGTTTCAGATTTTAGTTTGTAGTTTCCCCAAGGAAGGAAGCTGTGATGTCGAACGTTTAGTGTCCCGTAGACAGCGATATCATTAGTGTTGTTTTCGGGAAAGATGTAGTTCACAATCTTTTCAAAGCAATCATGCTGGTCTCCCCGGAAAAACTAAAACTTGATAGTTGGACTGCGAATAGAACTGCCTATCTCCCAAAAAACACTGCATCACACTGTGGAAACTGCTCGAGGCATTCTATAGTTATGCTTATTTTTCACATTTCGCAACTCTCCTAACCCCAACCCCAGAACTGGCGAACTAGGGGAATCTGAACGCCGCAACTCCATTTTTAAGATTGTACCACAAGTGAACACCAAACTTCCTTCAAATTTCAAAAAAATGGTTCAAATGGCTCTAAGCACTATGGGACTTAACATCTGAAATCATCAGTCCCCTAGAATTAGAACTACTTAAACATAACTAACCTAAGGACATCACACACATCCATGCCCGAGGCAGGATTCGAACCTGCGACCGTAGCAGCAGCGCGGTGCCGGACTGAATTGCCTAGAACCGCTCGGCTACAACGGCAGGCTCTTCATATTTCTCTAAGCGCTCCAAAGTCATGTTACAATAACAGTATACACGTGCAGGAACATCCACCCGTTTGTATCTATACAGGCTGAATCATCTAAAACTTGCACCGTTAATATTGCCGAAATAGGTTTTCACAGAATGGATTGGTAGTCAGGGCTTGTATTAATAGCCACTAAACAGGTTGCAGTACTACTTAAAAAGAGCATATTGCTGGCTTAAAAAGTGTATTTTTGTGCAGAATACGCTTTTTAAATGGAACAATGCCTATTGATATTAACAGACTAAATGAAGGTAAATCAGAATGTCAGTGATGTTTGTTGCAGGATAACAATGTGACCCGTTTACGAGATATTGTATTTTGAAAAAGCTCCCACACAGACACTCGTATTGTACAATACCCGTGACAGCAAACACACACACACACACACACACACACACACACACACACACACGTCCACACACACACACACACACACAGACACACAACACAATACACCCACAAAAGTGCATACACTAATTATGTGGATTTTGATTAGTAATGAGACAGCTGACCATCACAGGTAGTGTTCAAAATGACCACTGGCAGCGGCAATACACGCTTCCAATCTGCTAAGGAACGACTGCTGCACACGTGTTAACTTTTCAGCGGAGACGTCCGACTTGTTTGCAGCAATACGTCGTTGCATATCACGGGATGTAGTTGGTACGTCCTTGTAATAGGTCTACTTGAGAGAAAGCTGGGGAACGGGCCGACCAATATGCATGTCCTCTGCGTCCATGAGTCCAGTCCAACGATCTCGAAACAGTTCGCGAAGACATGCTGCAGTACTTCTTGCACAGGTTTCACTATTCTGTGCCGCGTAGGGTAGCCGTGAGGGCAGAGCGGCTCTCCCCCCCCCCCCCCCGGAGGTTCGAGTCCTCCCTCAGGCATGGGTGTGTGTCGTCCCATAAGACCTTACCACAAATTTCCAAATTTTTTCCTCTATTCTGCAGAGGAACATCTTCTAGCATCCGTGGAAGATGGTCTGTTAGGAGTTGTGATATTTGTGTGATTTCAGTGTTCCGTCTATGAAAAACGGGCCTTTTGAGTTGACGATCCACTATCCAACATCACACGCCTACAGTCCACCTGATGAAGTCAATGGGGATTGGTCATCGGACCAGTACTGTATGTTTCGGCTGTTTATATGGCCATGGTTGGTAAATGTGGCTTTATCAATAAACAAAATACATCATGCATCTGGAGTATCCTGTCTCAATGCCAATGTACAGAAGTTAACACGATTCTCATAATCGTTGTCATGAAGCTCTCAGTGGAGAGGGATGTGGTAGGGATGGAATCTATGTCAATGAAGAATGCTTAGGACACTTGCCTTGCTCATGCCATTTCCCAATGCCATTGCGAGGGACTTAACGTTGAGATCAATTGCAACAGCAAAAAGAACATTAATTCCCCTTTTCTTCGGTCGTCACTTGTTTCCTGCTGTTACGTTGTCTAGGTGTTAAACTGCCACTTTCACGTAACTGATTGAAGAGATCATAAATAATTGCGGAAATGGTTGACGTTTGATGGGATATCTTGCCTCAGACACCGCACAACAACGAACTACTTTTTCTGCTTTGGTAAATCCGATCGTCCACTCACGACTTGCTGCTTGGACAGTCACACTATGACTAGTAAGTATGTCTCAGTGTGCTCAAGAAAACACAAGCATATTGTAAGCAAACATAACATCATCTTACTTAGCAACCACGCAGTCCGAATGGCACAAATAATTGTCGGTGTGGGCACTTTTCAAAATACGATATCTCGTAAACGACTCGCCCCAAAATCCTACAAGAAACACCACTGACATTCTAATTTTCCCCCTCTTTTAGTTTGCTAATGTCAATGGGCATTTTCCCATTTAAAAAGTTTATGTTAGCACAAAAAGTACTCTTTTTAAGTAGTATCGCAATCTGTTTAATGGCTAACAATACGAGCCCATGGCTACCAGTCCATTCCGCGAAATTTCCGTAAATTCTGCGGTGCTAGTTTTAGATGATTCGCATTGCATATCTTGAAACTTGATGGAATCGAAACAGCACAGTTCTTGCACTGTTTAGGCTGAATATTTTAACGGTTGCATTTCTGGAATCTGATTCACAGCCATAGAGAATTAAGTGGCCAGGTAAATCGTATTTGACTTTTTTTGTTTTCTTTCTTTTACTGCTTCGGCAATTTTTTAAAATACTAACTGCTTCTGACGATATTATAAGTTCCTAAAACATAGAATTTAGCAGACCAACGATTCTTGTCTTCCCAAAACTGTTAACAGTAAAAAGTATGACCGTCAAAGTAGGTTAGTCACAAATGAAAGTAAGTGTAACGTATACATATTGCATTCCTCAAGTTAATGCAGTTGCTGTCATTTTGTGTGTTTAATTACTATTGCCATGAAATTCTGAAAGTCTAGCGATAAAATACAGGGAGCAAGAAGTTATCTAAAAGATTCTAAAAATATTAACTAAACGTTGTACAGAATTCACATTGTTATAACAGTCAAAGAAAATGATAGATAAGCAAATAGTTGAGAAAGAAATGAGTCAGGATTCTAGATCATCCCAAATTTGGTTGAACTTGTGTGGTGACCAAGCAGTAAAGGAAACAAAGAAGAAATTTTGAACAGAAATTCTAGTTCTGAGAATAGAAATAAAAATTTTAATGTTTCCTTCTGACGCTGTAGATGTGGCAGAGATGGCAAAGACATGAAAGAGCAATGTGGCTAATGGACAGTGTCCTCCAAAGAGGTTATGAGATAAATACCACCAAACGTAAAGCCGGCCGGAGTGACCGAGCGGTTCTAGGCGCTACAGTCTTTACCGCGCGACCGCTACGGTCGCAGGTTCGAATCCTGCCTCGAGCATGGATGTGTGTGATGCCCTTAGGTTAGTCAGGCTTAAGTAGTTCTAAGTTCTAGGGGACTGATGACACACAGTCAATATGGGTTTAGAAAACATCGTTCGTGTGAAACACACCTAGCTCTTTATTCACATAAAGTGTTGAGTGCTATTGACAGACTGATGACCTCAGATGTCAAGTCCCAGAGTGCTCAGAGCCATTTGCTATTGACAATGGATTTCAGATCGATTCCGTATTTCTGGATTTCCGGAAGGTTTTGACATTGTAACACACAAGCGGCTCGTAGGGAAATTGCGTACATATGGAATATCGTCTCAGTTATATGACTGGATTTGCGATTTCCTGTCGGAGAGGTCACAGTTCATAGTAACTGACGGAAAGTCATCGAGATAAACAGAAGTGATTTCTGGCGTTCCCCAAGGTAGTTTTATAGGCCCTTTGCTGTTCCTTATCTATATAAACGATTTTGGAGACTATCTCAGCAGCCGTCATCGGTTGTTTGCGGATGACGCTGTCGTTTATCGACTAATAATGTCATCATAAAATCAAAACAAACTGCAAAACGATTTAGAAAAGATATCTGTATGGTGCGAAAAGTGTCCGTTGACCCTAAATGCCGTTCTAGTGGTTCTAGGCGCTACAGTCTGGAACCGCTCGACCGCTATGGTCGCAGGTTCGAATCCTGCCTCGGGCATGGATGTGTGTGATGTCCTTAGGTTGGTTAGGTTTAAGTCGTTCTAAGTTCTAGGGGACTGATGATCTTAGCAGTTAAGTCCTATAGTACTCAGAACCATTTGAACCATTTTTGGAATGCGTTGGTACAAAATAATACTGAAAAGTAGATGGGTGGATCGAACAACTAATGCAGAGCTGTTGAACAGAACGATGGAGGAAATACGTCTACAGCATAACTTCAGTAAATGTGGAGTTCGGTTGCTAGGATACATGAATAGGCAACATGGAAAACTCAACTTGATAGTGGAGGGAAGTGTGTGTTTTTGTATGTGGTTTGGGGGAAGGGGGAGGGGGTGAGAGCTGTAAAAGGCGGGGTGCAGAAGTTGTGGGGAGAGAACAAGGCAGCAAGCAGATCCAGTTGGATGTATAAGTTATGAAGAGCTGAATCAAACGATTCTTCAGGCTCAAAAACACAACATCAACAACGACTAAGTGCATTTTAATTACTTGGAAAAAAATGGAAATGAAGTCCCATGCTTCTTTACAGAGCGTAGGGGAACGATGCGGGAGACCCGCATCGCCTTACTAGGCAAGGTCCTAATGAGGTGGTTTGCCGTTGCCTTCCCCCGACCATTATGGGGATGATAATGACACAACAACACCCAGTCATCTCGAGGCAGGAAAAATCCCTGACCCCACCAGGAATCGAACCCGGGACCCCGTGCTCGGGAAGCGAGAACGCTACCGCACGACCTCGAGGGGCGGACTTTAATTACTTACCAGTTCATAAAAAATTCATTTGTGTATTAAATGTTTTCCCACCCAACAACCAAACTGCACAGTGATGGTACTACAGCAATAATAGGGAGCATATTTATTTCTACCTTATTATATTTACATTGTCTGTATCCAGTATGTGAAATTTTACTAATTCACTGCAGAAACCAAAACAACAGAGCTGATGACAGTGCTTTCCATTGCAATGGCGGAGTCGCAACAGTGAGTAAACCGGCAGAGCTCGCCGAGGAAAGGGCAGCCTATATTTTGTCTGGTGGCAAGCTCGCTGCCTTCCTGCCCCCGCCCGTCCCCCCCCCTCCGTTCACCCATTCTTCCAGCCCTCAACTGTCACAGCCCATCTCCCCATTTCCTACCGCGTCCGCTGCCCCCTCCCCTCACCACTACCGCCCATTTACTGTATCTGGCCTCGCACACAACGTTACGGCTCTCCGCAGATTGTGATTTTAAACAGTGCAATAAAAAAAGAAAGAACAGGGCGACCCAGGGAGGAGAAAAAAAGGTACAAAACACTTGGGAGGGGGTGGGAAGCGGAGGGCGGCCTATCGCCTGTTAGCTCTGGGCCGCCACGTGGCACTTTAATTTCCTGATGGCTCGCCCTGCCGGCGCCCCGCTGCAGTGCTTGTGTACTTGACAAACAGAGTCGTCAGCATATGTGTGTGTGCACCCTGCCTCCGCTGCCTCACGTGCACACATGAACGGCTGGTCCCGTCTTCCTAGTGCAAGGCGAAAGAGAGGAGGAGACCTCTGTTGCTGACTCTAAAAAATAAAGTGAATGCAACGTCTTCTGTATTGCCACTGCATTGCCGTATAGCACAAAATATGTGCTCCTTTGTGGGGAAAAATAAACAACAAGCAAGTATGATAGGAGCAACGGAAATTATTTGCATAAATTGGCCAACTGCGAGTATGACTTGCGCTGTGACGGTTCCATACAACCTTAGCAACGTGTATATGTGGTTAGTTCAGTATGAAAATAGAGTATCTCAACAAATTCAGCCTGTTGTCGATATCGATACACGTGAGACATTGGTCCAAGGAATTCCAAGACCATATCGAATTCTCTACAATAAATCCTTAGACTAGCCCAGATATACAAAAAGAACCGATCAGGGGACTTAATTTTTATAGAAATTAAGATTTACTAACATGTTTTTTATTTACTTACTAAAACATGACTTCAGATTACATTTTATGTTGACATGCATTATTGATCTTCTGTTATGTTTTCGACGAATGATAAATGCAATGTATGTTCAAATAGCAAACAGAAATTTTTTGGGTGATATACTTACAATTTAACAAGTTTCTTATTTTTTTACTTTAGTTGTTGTATGAAACAATGCATCGTGCCAAATTTCATGATTCTACGTCAACGGGGAGGTATCCTATAGGTTTTGATAATTACTTGCGAGTATCAAGAAAAAAAAAAACTTCCAAGCCGAGTCCTCAATTATTTGCTGGATGTATTCCAATCTTTATCTTCCTCTACAGTTTTTGCCCACTGCAGCTCCCTCTAATGCCATTGAAGCTACACCCTGATGTCTCACACATGTCATATCACCCTCTTCCATCTCCTTGTCAGTGTTTTCCACATATTCCTTTCCTCTCCGATCCTGTGCAGAACCTCCTAATTTCTTAGATTATCAGTCCACCTAATTTTCAACATATGTCTGTATCAACACATCTCAAATGATCCGATTATCTTCTGTTCCGGTGGTTCCCCTGAATAGAATGAAATACCGCCGAATTCTTTTGGTTTAAAGACCTTAACTAATAGCACCCTGGTAAGTATAATTAACATTTAAAATAATAGTTTTCCCACAGTCCATGTGTCATTACCACATAATGCTGTGCTCCAGACTCACATTTTCAGATTTATCTTCGTCAAATTAGGGCCTATGTTTTGTACTAGTTAGCTTCTATTGAATGGGAATGCACTTTTTGCAGTGCTAGTCTGGTTTTGATGTCCTTCTTTCCAAGTTGTTCTCTGTCGTCAGATTTGTCGTAGAACGCCGCAAATTCTGCTCTACAGAGCGGGCAAGCCTTCGACAGAGGGATGAGAGGAACCCACCAGTTAAAACCGATACCTGGATAACTGGTGTTTTTGGTATTTGGTCTCGTTTATAGCAGGTGATTTTTTTACTAATAACTGAGTAAAAAACAAAAAAAGGCAATTAGCCATAGCAGCAGTGCAAAAATTTTTCATTTTTATATAAATTTTTTTATAAATATGGAGTAATTTTTAGTCTTTAAATTTGCCTTCGTTTGAAATGCTGCGCCATTACAGAAAATGAAAAAAGCGATAAGTGCTGTTTTAATGACAATGCGAACAGAAACGAGCAACGAACACTTTGTGTAAGAATTGGTACAGCACTGCTGAGACAATAATGTCCCTGTCACGGTGTGTCGTGGCTTAATGTACGCGTGTATGTGCCGTGTACAAAACTTGCTCCCACCTGGTCTATACGGGAGTTTCTGGCTGTCGACGCCAGACATATTTTGATATTCTAGTCTGGAAATACACTCCTGGAAATGGAAAAAAGAACACATTGACACCGGTGTGTCAGAACCACCATACTTGCTCCGGACACTGCGAGAGGGCTGTACAAGCAATGATCACACGCACGGCACAGCGGACACACCAGGAACCTCGGTGTTGGCCGTCGAATGGCGCTAGCTGCGCAGCATTTGTGCACCGCCGCCGTCAGTGTCAGCCAGTTTGCCGTGGCATACGAAGCTCCATCGCAGTCTTTAACACTGGTAGCATGCAGCGACAGCGTGGACGTGAACCGTATGTGCAGTTGACGGACTTTGAGCGAGGGAGTATAGTGGGCATGCGGGAGGCCGGGTGGACGTACCGCCGAATTGCTCAACACGTGGGGTGTGAGGTCTCCACAGTACATCGATGTTGTCGCCAGTGGTCGGCGGAAGGTGCACGTGCCCGTCGACCTGGGACCGGACCGCAGCGACGGACGGATGCACGCCAAGACCGTAGGATCCTACGCAGTGCCGTAGGGGACCGCACCGCCACTTCCCAGCAAATTAGGGACACTGTTGCTCCTGGGGTATCGGCGAGGACCATTCGCAACCGTCTCCATGAAGCTGGGCTACGGTCCCGCACACCGTAGGCCGTCTTCCGCTCACGCCCCAACATCGTGCAGCCCGCCTCCAGTGGTGTCGCGACAGGCGTGAATGGAGGGACGAATGGCGACGTGTCGTCTTCAGCGATGAGAGTCGCTTCTGCCTTGGTGCCAATGATGGTCGTATGCGTGTTTGGCGCCGTGCAGGTGAGCGCCACAATCAGGACTGCATACGACCGAGGCACACAGGGCCGACACCAGGCATCATGGTGTGGGAAGCGATCTCCTACACTGGCCGTACACCACTGGTGATCGTCGAGGGGCCACTGAATAGTGCACGGTACATCCAAACCGTCATCGAACCCATCGTTCTACCATTCCTAGACCGGCAAGGGAACTTGCTGTTCCAACAGGACAATGCACGTCCGCATGTATCCCGTGCCACCCAACGTGCTCTAGAAGGTGTAAGTCAACTACCCTGGCCAGCAAGATCTCCGGATCTGTCCCCCATTGAGCATGTTTGGGACTGGATGAAGCGTCGTCTCACGCGGTCTGCACGTCCAGCACGAACGCTGGTCCAACTGAGGCGCCAGGTGGAAATGGCATGGCAAGCCGTTCCACAGGACTACATCCAGCATATCTACGATCGTCTCCATGGGAGAATAGCAGCCTGCATTGCTGCGAAAGGTGGATATACACTGTACTAGTGCAAACATTGTGCATGCTCTGTTGCCTGTGTCTATGTGCCTGTGGTTCTGTCAGTGTGATCATGTGATGTATCTGACCCCAGGAATGTGTCAATAAAGTTTCCCCTTCCTGGGACAATGAATTCACGGTGCTCTTATTTCAATTTCCGGGAGTGTATATTTACGAATTGATATAGCAATGAATTACAGTACTTCAATTGCTTTAAAAGTCTGAAGGTTTGTCTGCAATTTCTATACAATAACAAACGAGGATGGAAATTAGGGTAACAGTAATAAATTAAACACGTAATAACAATTCATTCATAGTATACAACAAAAATAGAAAGTAGCTGATCTGCTAACTGCGTCTATATAATATGCTTTTAACTACTTGAAGCCCTTGAAAACGGGAAAATTAAGATGAAAAAAAGTTCTCCAACCTCAGTTTTCATCCTTTAGCACTGACTATCCGTAATGCCCAAATAGTGGTACGATCCCCGATTTCAACAAGATTATTGAGAAACTTTTCAAGAAATTAAAATCTCCAATAGCAAAATACTGCTGATTTCTTGTATGATTCGACCACTTATTACTTTACGAGAAAAGCAGCGAGCAGTGGGTGGGCTATGTTTTCTTTTATTTGCCTATTTCATTTTATATTTTGACTCTATGCATCTTGAAACTGAGTGAGTCAAAATTTTTCAGTCCTTGTTAAAGTTCTACGTTCATTACAGGAAATAATAGGAGATAAAACCTAAAATCTGTTATTTCAGGAACCGGTTATCATGAGCTGTTTTCACAGTCAGGTTAAACAAGTGTGGAGAAAAGCGATATAACCGAAAACTGATTGTTTTAGCGATTACCCGCATCCCTGCTCCGACCTGCACGTTCTGTGATGGTGCGTATACGTTCAGAAGTTGTCGTGTACTCGTGGTTCCACAGTTCTTCAATCGCTTTCCACTGTAGCACCGAACACGTGTTTAGGGAATTGCGCGTTGTCTAAGTCTATTCCCTGCTTTGGAAGAGGGGACATGTTTGACTTGGAAGAGGTATTGCGTCAGTGTTTTGAAAAGCTCTCTTGTTTCTTATTTAATAGAGAAATCATGGCTGTAACATTGCGTACAAAGGAGTATTACGTTATAGTCCTCAACAAAAAGTTGAATTAGAAGAATAATACTAATAATAACTGCTTAGCTTTTGCGGATGATTTTGCAATACTTTCAGAAAACCTGACAGGAGCAGTTACTCAAATAAACATTCTGGAAAAATTAGCAAACAGAACTGGCCTCAAAATTTCATCTGAGAAAACAAAATTCATGACAAATATAAAAAATGCACCAAAATACATAGATACACAAATAGGTAAAATAGAGCGAGTAAATAAATTTAAATGTCATGGAGAAACTATACAACAGAATGGACTAGAAAAATCTGCAATAGATGTAAGAATTAACAAAATGGAAAGACCATATGGTTTGACCAAAAATATTTACAGCAAGAAATGTATATCTAGAAAAAAAAAACTAAAACACTACACCACAGTGATACGACCAGAATGTTTATATGGATCTCAATGCCTAACGATGAACTATAAGATCGACAAACCTGAGGTACTTGAAAGAAGGATCATTAGAAAAATAATGGGTGCAATGAAAACTGAAGATGGTTGGAAAATAAGAAGTAATGAGGAGATCTACAAAAATATAGAGAAAATATCTGAAGTAATGGCCAAACGAAGATTAACCTTTTTTGGACATCTCTACCGAATGGATGGAAATAGACTAACAAAACAAATACTCCTATATTTCTGGAAGAAGAAATCGACAACAGCATGGATTACAGAAGTAAGAAAATATCTTGAAAGAAACTACATCAAAGAATCAGAAATAGCAGAAAGAGGCCGTTTTAAAAACAAAATACTAAATTTGGAAGGCTTTCAAAGCAGAAGAGACAAAAAATCTGGGACAACATGGACAGAAGAAAGGAAGAGACTTCATGGGGAGAAAATGAGGGAATACTGGAAAAATAGGAAACAACAATAAAGGAAGAAGAGGAACTGAGGTTGTTAACGTGATCGTAGTTGGTCAATACGATTGTAAAAAATAAATAAATAAATAAATAAAGTGATAAATTGGCATAAGCTGCACTCACAGATCTCAGCTTCGAAACCTTATCAGTCTTAGGATTTTTATACGTCAGTTATTACTTCTTTCACCTCTGACATTGTGCCGAGTTGCACCTTGGTAAGAATACCACGTTAAAATGTAGGTCCCGCTACACCTAGCTCTTTGATGCAGCACGCAAATCTGAGGAAGCCGAGCGCATGGGATCTTCAATATGACCACGTCAATAAAAGCAACATGGTGTCAACCCTTTTGGCTTATGACAACCTACTTTTTTTTACTCTGTTGGTAACAAAAACTCACGCTGTCGTCACGTCGATGTTTTTACCAGTCTAGATGTGAGGCTGCTGGCGCCTGGAGTACAAGGGCTCGTCTTCGTCTTCTGGATGAAGGGTGAGAATGGTGGCAGTGGCTGCAGTGCGACGCGATGAGCCGTTTTAGTGTTAGACGATGTCAAGCAGCCTGCCTGGCTTCTTCCTCCATTATGGACTGTAGCGTGCAGTGCTGCATTGCCTCCTATTGGTTTACGTTTGTAGCTGTTGCTTCCATAGTGTTATTATTTTACTATACATGTTAAATGAAACTTTGGTTTTCCGTTCACACACACTGACGAAGTTTGAATCCTCATCGCAAGAACAGCATGCGCTTTCAGGCAACAAAAGGGATTTATTACACTGCTCGTTACCCCAGACAAAGTACACTGATAGCTAGAAACGCTAGTCCGTGACTGGAAGTCGCAAATACACAACTGGCCATTAAAATTTACTACACCAAGAAGAAATGCAGATGATAAACGGGTATTCAATGGACAAATGTATTATACTACAACTGACATGTGATTACATTTTCACGCAGTTTGGGTGCATGGATCCTGAGAAACCAGTACCCAGAACAACCACCTCTGGTCGTAATAACGGCCTTGAAATGCCTGGGCACTGAGTCAAACAGAGCTCGGATGGCGTGTACAGGTACAGCTCCCCATGCAGCTTCAACACGATACCACAGTTCATCAAGAGTAGTGACTGGCGTATTGTGACGAGCCAGTTGCTCGGCCACCATTGACCAGACGTTCTGAAGAATGTGCTGGCCAGGTCAGCAGTCGAACATTTTCTGTATCCAGAAAGGCCCGTACAGGACCTGCAACATGCGGTCGTGCATTATCGTGCTGAAATGTAGGGTTTCGCAGGGATCGAATGAAGGGTAGAGCCACGGGTCGTAACACACCCGAAATGTAACGTCCACTGTTCAAAGTGCCGTCAATGCGAACAAGAGATGACCGAGACGTGTAACCAATAGCATCTCATACCATCACGCCGGGTGATACGCCAGTACGAATACATGCTTCCAATGTGCGTTCACCGCGATGTCGCCAAACACGGATGCGACCATCATGATGCTGTAAACAGAACCTGGATTCTTCCGAAAAAATGACGTTTTGCCATTCGTGCACCCAAGTTCGTCGTTGAGTACACCATTGCAGGCGCTGCTGTCTGTGATGCAGCGTCAAGAGTAACCGCAGCCATGGTCTCCGAGCTGATAGTCCATGTTGCTGCAAACATCGTTGAACTGTTCGTGCAGTGGTTGTTGTCTTGCAAAAGTCCCCATCTGTTGACTCAGGGTTCGAGACATGACTGCACGATCCGTTACAGCCATACGGATAAGATGCCTGTCATCTCGCCTGCTAATGATATGTGGCCGTTGGGATCCAGCACGGCGTTCCGTATTACCCTCTTGAACCCATCGATTCAATGTTCTGCTAACAGTCATTGGATCTCGACCAACGTGAGCAGCAATGTCGCTATACGATAAACCGCAACCACGATAGGTTACAATCTGACCTTTATCGAAGTCGGAAACGTGGTGGTACGCATTTCTCCTCCTTGCACGAGACATCACAACAACGTTTCACCAGGCAACGGCGGCCAACTGCTGTTTGTGTATGAGAAATCGGTTGGAAACTTTTCTCATGCCAGCACGTTGTAGATGTCGCCACCGGCGCCAACCTTGTGTGAAATCTAATCATTTGCATAACACAGTATCTTCTTCCCGTCGGTTAAATTTCGCGTCTGTAGCACGTCATCTTCGTGGTGTAGCAATTTTAATGACCAGTAGTGTAATACACCTGTACCAAGAAAATCTTTAGTGACTCCAGAGTTCAATAGTCCGAAGAAATGGAGTGAGAGAGAATCCTGAATCACAATCAGGTATAGCTGCATATGGCCAGCAGAAAGAAAGCGGATAACAAGAACATGCAGAGGGAAGAGGAAGTTGGTGAAGATGAGGTGTTATATGTTAGACTCTGAGAAGAATTTTTCATACTGTTCGAGCAGGTGAGGAGCGATGGGTGCGCCCAAAAACTACAATACATGTGCAACAAACAAGTATGATGGACGTGTTTGGACCAATGGAAATTATTTGAAGGAAGGAAAATAAATAGCCCTGAACTGCATAACTTAATTGACAATCGTTGTAGGAGGTCACGACAGATGGTACTAATTAGTATGAAGTATTTAGTAAACTGATTGATAAATCACGAGAAAACGGGAAAAGGCCAGGAGCTACGGAAAGGTACCTGATAGATTACATCACTGTGGAGCAAGGGTTTCAAAATCAGATATAGGGTTGTGAGGTGTGTAAGAAATTATTATAGCTCCACGTAAAAAGAGAGTTAATTGTGCTGTAATAGAGGTATATGTCCTGTGCATATTCAGGTATATATGGAATTTTCGTTCTTCTGCAATAGTGATGTACAACTTACTCTTGTCCTCATAGAAGTTTCCAGACTATAAAGTTCTATATTGATTATTGTTTTTATAATTGCTGATGAAATAATAAGTAAATGTTTAATGTATGCATTACATTTTATTTAAAACAGTGTTACCAGAGCCATGTTCCACTAATCCAGAAAGCGTTTATGTATTTTCAGCCTGTGTTTTAGTTGGAAGTGATTGGTTTGGTGAAGCAGCGATCGCACGCCAAGCTATCGTTTATGCAGATCCATTCCTACAAGTCTAGCCTGCAATCTAACGTTCTTTACGAAGACTGATTATCACTATTGTTATCACGCAAATCAGTTCGTCGCACTGAAACTAAACATCAACACGGTCTTTAGTCGCCAGACTTTTTCTCTCACCAACAACGACTTGTGGCTCTAGTGAATTGTTTGCATAAAAATAACAGGTATTTAGTCAGTTCAAGGGATAAGGCAAAGCAGGAGTATTCCTCTTCCACACATTCGTCCTAAATCCTATATTTCTGCCACGATTTTATTATCATTCTCTTGCTGTTGTCAATTTGATGCAACCGTGTTCAGCGAACATTTTACATCTAATTTCCAAAATCTTTAAAAACATCCATGTCTTTCGAAACGAAATTACAGGCGCTCCAATGAGCAAACGTAGAATCAGATCATAATTTGGTAATAATGAAGAATGGAGCAAATTTTAAGAGAATCGTCAGGAAGGATCAATATTGAAGGAAGTGGGATTACGGAAGTGCTGAGAAATGATGGTGCGCATTTCACGTTCTCTGAGGATGTAGATACTGCGGTAGTGGATACCATAGTAGCAGTTCACTGAAGAGGAATGGACATGTCTCAGAAGGGGAATCACAAAAGATGGTCGACAAATATGGGTACAAGGAAGGTGATAGCGGGCAATAGAAGAAATACTTCTCGACTGAGGCGCTGAGAACCATAAAGAGCCTGAAGCACCCTGTCATCGATTTTGAGACTATAGCATGAACGCATGCTTCTGACATCTGTTGACCTTACGGTGTACCAGGTTTACCTGTATCTGTAGCCTCACATCCGTATGTCTGAATATTCACGAAAAGCTGTCTCAATAATTCCTCAGATATTCAGTTCGGTAAGTGCCCGAAGCCCAAAATATAATTCTGTTGTCCTGCGTAGAAGGAACAATAATAGTGGGAGACCAATAATGATGTGCTCAGATTAGGAAGGTTGTAAGATACTGATGCAGTCTTTCTCACCTGCTGTGCAGTCTGCTCATCAAAGAAACAAGTGTCAAAATAAAAGATGGGTCCAGGAGGGGCTTTCAACTCAGGCTTAAAGGATAACAATTACAATTGCAATGCATGCTGTTCTCACTCCAAGGAAGGAAGAATAACGGAACATACTTAAAGGAACTGACAGTCTATTGAACACACACTATGAGAGTAAACAAAAGACAGCACAACGTAATGTTTGAGTAGCAGAAAGGAGTTGAAAAAGGAACTTGCCATCAAAAAGTAGACCTCAAACTGCACGAAGTGATGGATTTCTACTTCATTAGAATCAAGTGACGCTAGAAGCAGGGACGACATAAAAAGCAAACAACCACAGAAAAGAGGGGATTCCTGGTCAAAAGAATTCTGCTAGTATCGAATAAGAGCCACAATTTTTTTGAAGAATTGTCTGAGAATGTATGTCTGGAGCAAAGTATTGTACGGAATTTACTCATGGATTATTCGGAAAACGGAAAAAAAATCTAAACGTGTTACGGAAGGAGATTGAAAAATTTCAAAAATGAGATTAAAAATGATAAGGTTCTCGACGGAATAGACCAGGAGAAAAATATGGAAAACACTGAGATAAAGAGGAGACAAGCTGATAGGAATTGTTATGCTGTCAGGGAATAACTTCAATGGTGCTAGAGGGAGCCGTAAAGCAAGGCGGGCCATAGTGTGCCAAAGTTCACGCCTGCCGGGTGTGCGGGCCACGTGTGGCCTATGACTTCGTTTATATCGGCTTTGCTCGCTCCTTCTCGGAAATACCCGGCGCAGTGCGACATTTCGTTTGGTATTGCGGTGCGGCATTTTTCGGTCGGTAGAAATCTCTTCAGTTTGGCAGTGGTGTCAGCAGTGTTTACCTTTCGCTTTTTATTCGTAGTATGAAGGACTTTGACAGTTCCCACTGCAGTTGCATAGGCTGCGAGTACCGCAAATTTCCTTCAAAACGAAATTACAGTACCACGCAGAAAGAATTTGAGGATTCAACTGACAACGAAAGAGTAAAAACTTACAACTACCGACAGACTGGATCCATTGTTCTGTACCTCAAGAAGCACTTTGTGCTGAGTTTGGATGCATACAGCATGTGAAGAAACTGGTGGTACGAGTAGTAAAATTTCTGACGTCACACGCATTATTCCACGCTCAGTTGCAACGGTTTTCGATTGAGACTTTACATGTTACTGCAAAGTTGCTTGATTAAGTCAAAGGACATGACTGGAATGATTCTTCGATTTAATCTAGCTATTGTTGAATTTATGAAGGAAAAAGGAGTGCAGGACTGAAAACTAGAACACCCGAAATTGTTTACAGACCTCGCATTTTAGGTGAACTTCACTGCACACTGCCCACCGTAAGACACTGAAAGATGAGAAACAACTTATTTCTGATTTGACGGAGAGAAACTGAGGAACAAAATTTCGCCGACCGAGATGGCCGAGCGGTTCTAGGCGCCTCAGTCCGAAACCACGCGACTGCTACGGTCGCAGGTTCGAATCCTGCCTCGGGCATGGGTGTGTGTGATGTCCTTAGGTTAGTTAGGTTTAAGTAGTTCAAACTTCAAGGGACTGATGACCTCCGATGTTATGTCCCATAGTGCTCAGTGCCATTTGAACCATTTGAACAAAATCGCTTTGTAGATGAGACAAATTCTGAGAAACGCAACCCAGTTCCCTCAACTTACTGGTGTTTTTGAAAATTCAACCCCTAAGGGGATAAATAGGAGGCGAAATTTTTATTGAAATATTTCATTACAAAATCATTTCTGAAAAAGTATCTCTGAAAATTTATATTTATATATATTTAGATTACACCAGCACAAATTAAGAGTGCGAGTTTTGTTACCATATTTTAGCTTACCTGTGACTGCAGCTCAGCTTGGTACGTACTAAATTTTACTATTGTTAATTGTTCAGAATCGTTTAATTCAAGTTCAAAGTTAAATCTCTCACTTCTAAATTGCGTAGATTCAAGTAGCTTTTGAAATGATTGTTGAGGTAGTTCAAGACTAACCCTATTTTATTGAATTTCGTAGTGCATCAGAAACAAAGTTGACTATTAATTTCAGTCACTAAATTAACTTTCAATTTTCCGATTTTATTAATTCTTTTGCTAAATTAAGTCAGAGTGTAACGAAATTTATTACTTCTGACAAACGTTTAGTTTTCACGCAACACGTGTCAACCTTCAGTTGCCACGCTTTTAGTGTTAATTATATGTGCATTAATCTTTCATTTTCAGTTATTATAGTAGTTGTCCATAGGACTGGCGACCGTAATTTTCCCCAAATCTCAAATATCTAATTAACGCCAATTAATTGTTAACGTAAATATCGCACATTTACATTCTTTATTAATCTTACCCTTTTCTCCAAATTAATTTCCACCAATTTCCTTTGCATTTTTCCTTTCATTTAGATATAACCCTTTCTTCCCTCTTTACCGACAATTTAACTTCGGTGACGATTGCTTTTCCCAAATTTCCATTAGGTGCACGCGGTTTAATTTTTCACTGTCATTAAGGCCGGTAAGTGAGACGGAGGTTACACTCCCTCGAGCATACGTGTGTGTGTCGTCCTTAGCGAAAGTTAGTTTAAGTTAGATTAAATAATGCATAAGCCTTGGGACCGATGACCTCAGGAGTTTGGTCCCATAAGACCTTACCGCAAGCCGAAGTGGCCGTGCGGTTAAAGGCGCTGCAGTCTGGAACCGCAAGACCGCTACGGTCGCAGGTTCGAATCCTGCCTCGGGCATGGATGTTTGTGATGTCCTTAGGTTAGTTAGGTTTAACTAGTTCTAAGTTCTAGGGGACTAATGACCTCAGCAGTTGAGTCCCATAGTGCTCAGAGCCATTTGAACCATTGAACCTTACCGCAAATTTTCAATTTTTAGGGATCATTCTAGAGTAATTAACACCACGCCTGCAGAATTACAGCGTGTTGGTGGTAAGACGTCACATGAAGCCAGCGATGCCTGGATGCCCATCGCCTCTACTTCCAGTATCTCTTATAAACAGGTAACTGCATGTTTTTTAACGTTACTATTATCTGTTCCTTTTTAGTTAATTCGTTGTTACTTGAATCTCGGACAAGATGCGTACCGGTTTCATGTGGGACATCCTGTAATTCGAAAGCTTTCGGTTGGGAAAAACCCCATCGCAAATTCGGACGTTAATGCATTTTCCGTCGTTTAAAGGACATTCAGACTACAGCAAATCGCACACGGTCATGAAATAAACAACTCCTGCCACAGCGACACGTCCACACAGTACCGCCGATGCAGACAGTTAACGATTCAGCTATGGAGGCGGACAAATATTGGTAAGTGAACCTGTAGAAATGTCTCTATCCGCTCCATCAAAAACTTCGCAGGACCTTGACGGGGTCATAATTTTCGCCTGCGTCCACTTTTCAGACTCCCATATTCCTCGCAAAAGTTGTGTTTGCCGTAGGGTGTTTACAGAAGCAAATAATTAGGCCGCTTTGTTACCACGATGCGGACACGCTTCAGAAAACGTATGGCTGCGTGTTCCTCCCACATAACGGAGACTAAGCCGAAGCGCGCGCGCGCACGCATACGGACATACGTATTCATGAGTGTGCGTGGGCGGCGTGAGGTGGTGTGATGTGGGCTCACGTGCGTGGCAGCCAGCTACGCACGTCGGTGCAGCGCCACAAATTTCTTGTGCCTGGGGCGCCCCGCCGGGCAGTATTTTCGCTGGACAAATGCGAGTACTTTAAATTTCCCGCGGCACTCGCCGTAACTCTGTTAGCACGGGAACATTTACTCTCCGATATTCAATTTCCAACTTCGCCCCGCCTCCGTGTTTAGCCACAACACAGCTGCCGTTCCTAGACCTGGATGGGAAACAAATATTTACGTTAAGGGGTCCGCCTGTTTTTAATTTCCTGGAACTTGTAGCCAGGCGAGAACGGAAGTGGAGAGTTCTGCATCGGTACCTGTAAAAAAGTTTTAGAAGGCGGTACGATCACTTGCTAAGTACAAAAATATTTTGCCACACTTTTGTCAATGTTTCTTCTTCTTTGCTACCTTGGAACGAATTTCCGATGTCGTCGCGTCGTTGGTTTAACTGGTGTGTGGTGATTTTGGAGATATTTTTATTTCTGCGGCCTGTACGGAAGTTATCTGCAGTCAACTCGAAAAAGAAGAAAATCGAAGCGTTTCAAGTGTCGAAAATTAAGTTCCTGAGGCGTTATCCTCTGTCTTATAATAAGAATTAAAAAGTTAACGCTTTCTCAAAGATACAGCATCAATTTAACAACTACAGGTTCAAAATGGTTCAAATGGCTCTGAGCACTATGGGACTTAACTTCTGAGGTCATCAGTACCCTAGAACTTAGAACTTCTTAAACCTAACTAACATAAGGACATCACACATATCCATGCCCGAGGCAGGATCCGAACCTGCGACCGTAGCGGTCACGCGGTTCCAGACTGTAGCGCCTAGAACCGCTCGGCCACTCCGGCTGGCGAAGCAGTACAGGATAAACATTTTGGCTGAAGGCAGATGTAGTCATACATCCAACAGATTATTACGAGCACTGAGTGTAAGAGTAAAAAGTATCTGAAAATTGATTACGTCATTGAATACCACTTCCACATAGTAGCCCTTGTACAAAAGTCAATGGTACACATACTGTTTACTGCTCTCTATTCCGAAAAGGAAGATAGCTTTGTTGGTACATTTTACCAAAATATGCAAAAAATGCTACTTCTCAGTTTAAACCGTAACTGAAAACAAAACTGAATGTTCTTCATATGAAATGGATTAGTTTTGTGTTACGTGTCACATTTCGTTTGCATGTGTATGACTGTGAGGTAAACATTCATTCATACATCCGACAGATTATTACGAGCACTGAGTGTAAGAGTAAGAAGTATCCGAAAATTCGAGTAAAACTGAAGTGATATCAGGTGTTCCCCAGGGAAGCGTCATGGGACCTCTGCTGTTCCTGATCTATATAAATGACCTGGGTGACAATCTGAGCAGTTCTCTTAGATTGTTCGCAGATGATGCTGTAATTTACCGTCTAGTAAGGTCATCCGAAGACCAGTATCAGTTGCAAATCGATTTAGAAAAGATTGCTATATGGTGTGGCAGGTGGCAGTTGACGCTAAATAACGAAAAGTGTGAGGTGATCCACATGAGTTCCAAAAGAAATCCGTTGGAATTCGATTCCTCGATAAATAGTACAATTCTCAAGGCTGTCAATTGAACTAAGTACCTGGGTGTTAAAATTACGAACAACTTCAGTTAGAAAGACCACAGATAACATTGTGGGGAAGGCGAGCCAAAGGTTGCGTTTCATTGGCAGGACACTTAGAAGATGCAACAAGTCCACTAAAGAGACAGCTTACACTACACTCGTTCGTCCTCTGTTAGAATATTGCTGCGCGGTGTGGGATCCTTACCAGGTGGGATTGACGGAGGACATCGAAAGGGTGCAAAAAAGGGCAACTCGTTTTTCCGAATGCGAAAATATTTTGTTGAGCCCAACCTACATAGGTAGGAATGATCATCAAAACAAAATAAGAGAAATCAGAGCTCGAATAGAAAGGTTTAGGTGTTCGTTTTTCCGCGCGCTGTTCGGGAGTGGAATGGTAGAGAGATACTATGATTGTGATTCGATGAACCCTCTGCCAAGCACTTAAATGTGAATTGCAGAGTAGTCATGTAGATGTAGATGTAGATGATTATGTCATTGGATACCACTTCCACATAATAGCCCTTGTACAAAAGTCAATGGTACATACACTGTTTATTGCTCTGAATTCCGAAACGGATGATAGTTTTGTTGCTAAATTTTACCAAAAAATGCAAAGCATGCTACTTCTCAGTTTAAACCGTAACTGAAAACAAAACTGAATGTTCTTCATATGAAATGGATTCGTGTTTGTGTTATCTGTCAAGTTTCGTTCGCATGCGTATGTCTGTGAGATAAGAGAACAGCAAAGTGTGACAAGTTACATGAACTCGGCTGATAAACCGACTAGAGAGAATTAAGAAAAATGATAATGCATACGAGTGAGGCCCTATATTTTAACAACGATTGAGAAATTACCTCTAATCGATAGTAAATCTGTTGCCAGTGATCCTATTATCAACCAGGGAACTGCCGTTAACAATACAATGCTCTTTACCTACCGGTCTATCTGTGTCTGCCTATCTATATATCTTTCTCACTCTCTCTCACTCTCTCTCACTCTCTCTCACTCTCTCTCACTCTCTCTCACTCTCTCTCACTCTCTCTCACTCTCTCTCACTCTCTCTCACTCTCTCTCACTCTCTCTCTCTCTCTCTCATTCTCTCTCATTCTCTCTCTCTCTCTCTCTCTCTCTCTCTCTCTCTCTCTCCTTGGAATGGAAAACGATAAGAGACTGTCTCCTGACATAAGAGATTGGGTTATTTTCTGGTTTGACAGCAGACGTATAATCCTTCTCATCAAATTACAAAATCGTTTGGTAATTGATTCTCTTTCACGTCATACAACAGATTCCTAAAACTCTTCTTTATGGAACGATGAGTAAAGAATCCTAAATATATTTCCAAAGATTGTCCTTAACGACTCTTTGAAAAGAGTTTTGATAGTTGACTGTATATACTCCTCTTTAGCGTCGTTTCGAAGCAAAATAAAATGGACGTTACATTTATTAGGTTAGTGGAAAAGTTTGTAACTTTTTCGTTTGCATGTTGTTAATCCGGTTGCTATGGGTTTATTTATCGATTCTCATTTTTTATTTGTGGTTCCTTTTTGATATATGAGTTTAAAAATCGTCGTTTTGTCATTTGGAGATGGTGACTGGAGCTGTGGACATTAGAAAACGGAGTGCCAAATCGAGAAATGGAACGTTCCCGACATATTCTTCTGTTTGAGTTCAGTAGAGGGGTCACAGCAGCGGAGACATCCAGAAACATTTGCACTAATTATGGTGACAATTCCATTGGACAGAGCAAGGCAAAAACAGTGTTTTCTCATTTTAAGGGGGATCGTTTTGACATTAGCGACTCTCCACGTCTAGGAAGACCTTCAGGGTTTGATGGAGATCGTTTAAACGCATTAATCCGCAATGATTCATGTCAGTCTACTCGAGACCTGGCAGATTTGATGATCTGTGAACATTCCGTCATCGTGTGACATTTACAGGCAATGAGATAGGTTCAAAAATCGGGTGTATGGGTACCGCAAGCTCTAAGCCAAAATCAGCAAGGGGTGCATCTCGTATGCATCTCTGCTTACTAATTATTAACTGGCCTGTGAACAACACAGACCATTCCTATTGTTGTGACGTAACAAGACTATTACGCCACACTGAAGTAGCCGAAAGAAAGGCACGCGTACACACACGCCGACTGGCGTCAAGTCTGGAACAAGATACGTTATGACTGCTATCAAGAAAATATGTAGCTTTGGAATATACTTAACTTTATTTATTCCTTGTGATACATCTCTCTTGGCTATACAAATGAGACTCGTAAGATACATGCACTGTTACAATTGGCGCCTTGCTAGGTCGTAGCCATGGACTTAGCAGAAGGCTATTCTAACTGACTCTCGGCAAATGAGAGGAAGGCTTTGTCCGTATTGTCGCTAGCAATGTCGTCGTACTACTGGGGCGAGTGCTCTATCGTATATCGAGACCTGCCTTGTGGTGGCGCTAGGTCTGCGATCACACAGTGGCGACACGCGGGTCCGACATGTACTAAATGGACCGCGGCCGATTTAAGCTACCACCTAGCAAGTGTGGTGTCTGGCGGTGACACCACATTCCTCCCCCGCAAATCGGCGAACGGTCGTGGGATAAGGCTTCCGCCCCTCCGTGGGGAGGACCCCATGTTGACGTATGCTATGAGGTGGGGAGCCTAACAACAGGCGAGGTTGTGCCACCCGCACCCGGCCATTCGGTCCGAGGGGATCTAGGAAACGCCTGAAAACCTAGTCCAGGGTGCACGTCAACATGCGGTGTATGCGCCCGTAATGTGACAGGAGGGGCCGTAGGGTCGATCTCCATTGCGTCGGGGTACCCGACACGCGATGACGTCATGTGGTCCGGAGCGGGCAAGAGGTCCATGGCGGAGGACGGCTGGTCACGGGAAGCGATCGGCGGCGCGTGACCCAGGGAGGCGCTTGGCGGCTGCAGCGAAGCGTCGAATGCGGGCGGCGCCGGCGGGAGAACAGGCGGCGGCGGCGGCGGCGGCTGCTGCGGCGGCGCGTCGCCATGGGGCAAAATGGAAGGCATCGTCGGTAACACCTGGGGATGAGGCGAGCCAGTAGATGGGTCCCCAGGGCGCTGACCGGACGGCACCGTCGCTGAAAGCAGACGGGGAGCGGCAGAACCCGTGCGACGACAGAGGCGCAGCTGATTGAGATGCCGACGCACCTCACCAGAGGCCCCCAAAACCAAATACATCGCGCGGCCGAGGCAGCGAAGAATGCGCCCTGCGAGCCAACGCCGTGAACCGCGATAGTTGCGATAGAATACAACGTCGCCTGGAGCAAAAGCATGAGTCTGCCGCTGCACAGGAACCTGATGCGGCGGATGCAGCAAAGACATCAGGGTTCGATGAGGACGACCGTGGAGCAACTCAGCCGGCGAGCAACCATCTCGGGGCTGAGAGCGATACGACGACAGAAAGAGCAACAACGCGTCCTCCCGAGAATGCGACTCTTTCAATTTCAACATCTGTGACTTGAAAGTCCGGACCAATCGTTCAGCGGCACCGTTTGACTGAGGCGAAAACGGCGCTGATGTCAGATGTTGAATACCATTGGCCTGGCAGAATGACTGAAATTCTGCGGACATGAATTGTGGGCCATTGTCGGAAACAATAGTCTGCGGAAGACCTTCAATGCAAAAGATAGCAGACAACGCTTGGATGGTGGCGGAGGACGTCGTGGAAGACATCCGGACAACAAAAGGAAAAGTACTGAAGGCATCTACCAGAACTAACCATCGAGCATTCCAGAATGGACCAGCAAAATCAATGTGCAAGCGTTGCCAAGGGGAAGTGGCGTTTGGCCATGCAAAGACTTTCCGCGGCGGTGCGGATTGTTGTTCGGCACACGCCATGCAAGAAGAACACATATTCGTAATCGCAGCATCTATTCCGAACCAAGTACAGTGCTGACGAGCAAGTTGTTTCGTTCGCACTATACCCCAATGTCCTTGGTGAAGAAGCCGTAAAACAGAGGACTGTAACGAACGTGGGACCACGACTCTGGACTGATCATTATCAGAACGCAACAACAAAACACCACGTCGAACAAAAAGTCTCTCCTTGTGAGCAAAAAATCGGCGAACCAACGGATCCTCGATCCGAGACTTTGACAAAGGCCATTGCGTAGCAACAAAACGCAAAACGGTAGCAAGGACAGGGTCAGCAGCTGTGGCTGTAGCTACACGACGAAAATCAATCGGAAACGATTCGACCACTTCATCGGTTTCGGAAGAATCGAATGCTTTATCCTCAGCAACAGGCAAACGGGACAACGCATCGGCGTTTCCGTGCTTAGCAGTGGACCAATACAAGATATCGTAGCGGTACTGCGAGAGGAAAATAGACCAGCGAATGAATTTCTGCGCTGTACGTGGAGGTACAGGCTTGGTCGGATGAAAAAGCGATGTCAAAGGTTTGTGGTCTGTGATGATAGTGAAGTGACGACCATACAAGAAATCATGGAACTTAGTAACACCAAACACGAGAGCCAAAGCTTCTTTCTCTATCTGGGAATAATTTCGTTGCGCAGACGAGAGCAATTTTGACGCAAAAGAAGCAATAGGGCGATCATGGGAGCCAACTTTGTGCGCAAGCACAGCACCGATCCCGAAATCCGATGCATCTACCATCAACAAAAGGGGTTTCTGGGGATCGAAAGGCGTAAGGCAAGCATTAGAAAGCAACGCCGATTGCAACTGGCGAAAGGCGCGTTCGCATTCCGTCGTCCAGAGAAACGGAACCTCTGTACTGCGTAAGCGATGAAGCGGAGCTGAAAAGCAAGAGGCATTGCGCACATTCACTCACACCTTGTGATGCGAGATCGTTTAATGTTCTTGCGACCTCATCACGCAATGCGTGGGGAACATTGCGCGCTCTGAAAAATTTCGGTTGCGCGTTTACTTTCAGTTCCAAATGTGCTTCATAGTTTTTAGCGCAACCTAAGCAAATTCTTCACATAAGCGAGAAACACTGTCTGAAGGCACAGTTTGGTTCACTGATAGGACCTGATGTACAATAGACATGTTAAACAACTGAAATAAATCTAAGCCAAACATGTTCACTGCAGTAGAAGAACGAAGAACGTAAAATGACACAAGTTTTGTTTGTCCTTTATATGTTGCAAGAAGAGTGCACCGTCCTAACACAGGGATGAGCTGTCCTGAATAACTTTTTAGCGGAACATTTGCGGCACGCAACGGAGGTGCGCCCAGTTGTTTGTACGTGTCGTGATTGAGCAATGAAACTGCAGCTCCGGTATCGAGCTGGAATGGAATGACCTTGCCATTAAAGTCCAAATCCACAAAACGTTTATTGTCCTGCTGACGACAAGAGCGACTGTCTCGTGCAATTTGAACAGACACTCGTACAGAATCACTTGCTAATTGACGTGATTTCCGGCGACGTCGACGCACACTGTTTGTGGGACGAACACAGTCACTGTTAGAGAAAGTGTCACTGTACGAAGTGGAATTAACTACATGAATGTCCATGGGCGAAGGTCCACGAACCCGAGTGTCCTTGGTTCGATTCCGGCGCGAAGCAAAGGGCCTGGAATGATCGTGATTGTCTGATCTGAGCTTTTTCTGGCAAACACTTTGAACATGTCCCTTCCTATTGCAGAAAAAGCAAATAGCTTGGCGTGACGGACAACGTTCACGCGAATGTCTAGTAGCACACCGCGGGCATGATTTCACTGCATTTGTGTGCTGGCGCGGCACACCTGGTTTAGCGCGCCGCGGCAGCTGCGTCGAAGTGCGCGAGGCCCGTTTACCGGGCTGCGCAGCGCGTCCAGCGGGCCGGTTAATGTTACACACGGCTGGCGAAGTTTCAAAAGATTCCTGAGCACAGTCAAGTGTGTCTTGTCTATCTAATATGTCTATCACTTGTGGAAGGGAGGGATTAACTAGTTTCAAAATATGCTTCCGTATGCGAACATCAGAAACGTTCTGTGCAATTGCATCACGTACCATTGTATCTGAATAAGAAAGGCCACAGTCACAGTCAAAGGCACAGTCCCTAGTAAGTCCTTGCAATGTTGCTACCCACTCCCTATTAGTTTGACCGGCCGTACGTTTTGTACGAAAAAACGTATACCCTTTTGCAACCACATTAACTGTTTCTTTGAAATAGGCATCTAAAGCAGACAAAATTTCTTCGTAGGACAGAGTTGCTATGTCGCGTCGGGGAAACAATTTCACTATCACACGGTAGGTGGACACACCAACACAAGAAAGCAAAAACGGCTGCCGCTCATTACCTTGAATTCTGTAGGCGGCTAGATGAAAGGCGAACTGGCGGGACCATTCTGGCCACGATTCGTGCGCCGCGTTAAAACTGCAAAACGGCGGTGCAACGGCATGGTGTGGCTGCGGGAGCGGTGAAGCGGCGGCTGCCGCATCGGTTTGAATGGGACGTTGACCCTGGACAAGCTGTCCAAGGGCATCCAATAACGCCTGCGTCTGCTGATTCTGCAAGCGATAAAATTCGGACAGTACATCTGGCGAAGCCATGACACAAGTAAATGTAAGCAATTAGAAAGAACTCTTTACTCGTCGCCAATCTGTTGTGACGTAACAAGACTGTTACGCCACACTGAAGTAGCCGAAAGAAAGGCACGCGTACACACACGCCGACTGGCGTCAAGTCTGGAACAAGATACGTCATGACTGCTATCAAGAAAATATGTAGCTTTGGAATATACTGAACTTTATTTATTCCTTGTGATACATCTCTCTTGGCTATACAAATGAGACTCGTAAGATACATGCACTGTTACAATTGGCGCCTTGCTAGGTCGTAGCCATGGACTTAGCAGAAGGCTATTCTAACTGACTCTCGGCAAATGAGAGGAAGGCTTTGTCCGTATTGTCGCTAGCAATGTCGTCGTACTACTGGGGCGAGTGCTCTATCGTATATCGAGACCTGCCTTGTGGTGGCGCTAGGTCTGCGATCACACAGTGGCGACACGCGGGTCCGACATGTACTAAATGGACCGCGGCCGATTTAAGCTACCACCTAGCAAGTGTGGCGTCTGGCGGTGACACCACACCTATTCTGTGTCGTTACTGGTGACGAGAAACGGTATCTTGATGCTAACATTAGAAACAGAAAGGAATTTTAACGCCAAAAAACCGCACGCGTTTACAGAAGGTAGTTTTATGCACCTGGTGGAACAGAATTACTTCCCCGAACTGTTACCGTCACTGCTGATATTTATTGTCAACAACTGAGACGTTTTCAGACCCAGTCCGTAGACAATGACCAGAAAGACTGCGTGAGTTGATGCCATTTCGCTTTAACGCCAACTCGCATGCTTCCATAGTAACAAGAAACACTATACAGGAGTTGCGTTGGGAAATCATTCCGCATCCACCTGATTCAGCTGATCTCGTTCCCTCAGTTTTTCACCCTTTCCCCTGTTTATCAAACAACCTTTAACGAAGTTCCCTTCCAGATCAAAATGCGTTCTGAACATGGCTCGACGAGTTCTTCGCCTCAAAACCACGTCGTTTTTACAGTCACGGAATCGACAAGCTACCCCAGCGTTGGCAGACTGTTGTAAATACGGAAGGACAAAATACAGGGTGATTCAAAAAGAATACCACAACTTTAGGAATTTAAAACTCTGCAACGACAAAAGGCAGAGCTAAGCACTATCTGTCTGCGAATTAAGGGAGCTATAAAGTTTCATTTAGTTGTACATTTGTTCGCTTGAGGCGCTGTTGACTAGGCGTCAGCGTCAGTTGATGCTAAGATGGCGACAGCTCAACAGAAAGCTTTTTGTGTTATTGAGTACGGCAGAAGTGAATCGACGACAGTTGTTCATCGTGCATTTCGAACGAAGTATGGTGTTAAACCTCCTGATAGGTGGTGTATTAAACGTTGGTATAAACAGTTTTCTGTGCCATTTCAGCCAATAAAGTTTTTGGTCCCTTTTTCTTCGAAGGTGCTACTGTAACTGGACTACAGTATCTGGAGATGTTAGAGAATTGGCTGTTCCCTCAGCTCGAACAAGAGGCACAACAATTCATATTTCAGCAGGATGGAGCGCCACCACATTGGCACTTATCTGTCCGTAACTACCTGAACGTCAACTACCCGAGGCGATGGATCGACCGCCAGGCAGCCCGTGACAGAGCACTTCATCATTGGCCTCCAAGAAGCCCTGATCTTACCCCTTGCGATTTTTTCTTATGGGGGTATGTTAAGGATATGGTGTTTCGGCCACCTCTCCCAGCCACCATTGATGATTTGAAACGAGAAATAACAGCAGCTATCCAAACTGTTACGCCTGATATGCTACAGAGAGTGTGGAACGAGTTGGAGTATCGGGTTGATATTGCTCGAGTGTCTGGAGGGGGCCATATTGAACATCTCTGAACTTGTTTTTGAGTGAAAAAAGACCTTTTTAAATACTCTTTGTAATGATGTATAACAGAAGGTTATATTATGTCTCTTTCATTAAATACACATTTTTAAAGTTGTGGTATTCTTTTTGAATCGCCCTGTATTATTGATGACTAAAGTCTCTATATGTGTTTCCGTTGTGTTTATTTAACTTGTGGAAAAACGCTGCGGACTTATGCACTAAACCAAGAGCTTGGTGTCTGACTTCCACGAGACACCTAAATTCCTTTTTGTAGGCAATGACAAACAGTTGTTCTGGAGATGGAATCAACATTCCTCCTTTGACATGTGCCCAATCCTCCAGACTTACTGGATTCAGGAAAGAGTCACCGACTGCATTCTTCCCCTTCCAAAAGTTTTTCAACGTGAGCAGATACCAATAGACCACACAGTGGCATACTGAGTCTGCCTGGTAAAGCACTAAACCGCAGTCCTTCATGTTACCTGCTGAATATCTCCTGCAGCGACGAGTCGTCCGAGACGATACTGGACACAGTCCATGTTTCCTGTACGGGAAGCAATAGGACACCTGCAAACCTTTGGAAACCAACTATAATGTATATTTGTAGATGCACAGATGGATTCTAATTAATTGTAGAATGGGGGAGAGTTGTTCAATGGGAGCAAGTAAGAAAATATATTACTTCTGATCAGAGTCACAAACTAGATGACGCTGGTGTCTCAGAGGATCCAGGAAAGTGGAGACGTTGCTAATAAAAAGGCCTGCTCACGTGATAATTTACCATGCTGTTTACCTTACGTTGCTCATAGGTGATTTTCTAAGTCTTTTGGGTTGGCTAGCACTACTGTGTTGTCGGCCAGCTGCTGCTGTGTCGTTGTGCTGTAGTTGTCAGTTTTATAGCGATGCGGGTGGCAGGAATTGCGAGCATTGTCTGTTAAAAAATGTGACTTGAGAAAGACGAAAGCTTGAAATTTAATTCTCCATTCCTTTTCACCTTTGGTTTAGGTCACACATACTTACGTACAGTACTTCACCGAATAAAGTTTAATTTAACCTCATTAGCAGAATTTAAAATATGTGGCCTTTACATTTCATTCCTAATTACAATGGGCCATAAAATACCACTTGTCGACTATGTTTCTGAAATGCTCATTCTAAACCCTACTCTCTTCACAAATTAATTGCCCTGTGGTACTCTTAATATAACTGCTTTGACAGTCAAGCTTTACTTAGTGAACGTCAAACAAAATTCAGGCCCAAGGTAACCAGTTGGAGACAGAATCTTAAAGTTTTCCTAGCTTTGTTCGGCTGAAGACATTATTTTTACCAGAGTTAGTTAGTTAGCAAACACGTTCTTCAGCCTAGCAGGTATTATGTAGCTGAAGGTAGAGGGAGGAGAAAGGAAAAATGGAAAAGAAGGACTGATGAATCAGCTGCATGGACTTTATTCGTAATCAGCGATGACGAGTGAAAATGTGTGCCAGACCGCGACTCTGATCTGGGATATCCTGCTTACTCAGCAACTGCGTTAATCAGTTCCCCACCTGGACACAGTGTTAATTGGAAACGTGTGGACTATCTCAGTACACACCTCAGCCGACCCACACTCCTACCTAGAGCCACCTATCTTTTTTTCCTGTAGGACTCGAACCGACGCTCCCAGAGGGAATCTGATATCTAGTTTTTTTGTTTTTGTTTTTGCCATCATTTTATGTTTTCATTCTTTTATTTATGATCTTCGAGAAGACTTTCAGCCACTGGCAGGCGGAGGCAAAGGGGGCAACGGTCGAAGATCCGAGGCCTGGCCACGGTGCCTTCCCCATACCTCTCACTGAATTGCTCCATTATTAACATGTATTCTCTTGTTTGTTCCAATATATGCCTTAAATTGTAGAACTTAACTGAAGTAGTAATTAAGGTAAAATAAATAACAGATTGCCTCTTCCAATGGCGCGAGGTCCTTAACATAGCTCATAACAGGCACAAAGGTGACAGAAAAATCCATAACAAATATTCATTCAGAAACATTTTCACAGTTTAAGTTATTATGCACAGGATGCATGTGATGTCTGTAAGGAAGCCATATATTTTTCAACAAATGAAACAAAATTCGGAGCGGGAAGGGTTTTGCCAAATTAGAACAGTTCTCATTTGAGAACCAACATAAAAAAGATTCCAGGAATAACACAAAGAAAGAATAAGTAAACCGCTTCTAATCAATAAACTGCCCTCCTCTTTGCAGCCCACATAAAGCAATAGATAAAAAAATTTGAAACCATTCCTTATATTTGTTATTCTTCTTCAGCTTAAAATGTTCTTCTGCAATACAAAACACGTACTCTTCTAAGTTTGAAATTTTGTTCGTTAACTGTAAAACACAAACTGTCCCAGAAGCAATGAATTACTGTTATTTTTTGCAGACGAGTAATATTTCCAGTAGGGTTCTAAAGCTTCACTTATCGGTGCATGACTTTCTCTGGTTCTGTGTATAAGTGTTAATTTCTCCCTAGTCCAGTTCCAAAAATCTAACTTTATTTTCACATACGGACATAACGCGCAACAGCTTCTACAAGCTGACATTTGTCGCAGTATGGAGATGGTCTCAATTTGATTTTCCATCATCGTTGCGCTGTGGGTATGGTTTCGTTTACGACATCATAATATGCGGCACTGTCTCTAGTCGGTAGAATTTTGTTGTTGATATTTTTCCTAATGTTCGTCCCGTTTTTAGCAGGATATTTTACCTGAATTGTGTTGTGAAGACGATTTCTGGTAATATAACCATAGACGGTTCTAGTGTTGGTTTGTGCTGGTGGAAGTCTTATATAGCTCCAATCGACATAGTATTTTCGGACGTAATCTAGGCTGGCATCTACATGTGCTACATTAACAGGAGCTGTCCTGTCCCGAGGATCTAACGAGAGGAACAGAAGTTTCGTAATGCCTGTCTTAGTGGCATGTAATAGTCTAAAAGCACGAGTTAGAAATTGTGCGTCACATCTAGATTTAACGTCTTTAATTCCAAGTTCCCCGTTGTGCCTCTGCAAATTCGCCATGTGGAAGGATACTTTGACCATATTTTGTTTCCACACATACCAACAAGCTGCAGCTAGTATTTTTTGTGCGGTGGCGAGCAGTATCAGTAAGACTGCTGCGACAAGATATATTTTGTCATATATGTATGTATTTATAAACCACACT
Organism: Schistocerca serialis cubense; assembly: GCF_023864345.2. NCBI lineage: Eukaryota > Metazoa > Arthropoda > Insecta > Orthoptera > Acrididae > Schistocerca > Schistocerca serialis. The sequence continues at coordinate 210,270,264 of NC_064642.1, forward strand.
TTCTGCAATCGGTCCAACGATTCCATGTTATGGTCCTTCAGCAAGGCTCTGGTGACATTAAGTTTCCGCTCCCAATTGTTCGTAGCCATAAGCTTGGGATTCGCCAATCTGGAGTCCCCGTACATGTCCTCTACGCTCTCTAACTTTAGATTCACACTGGACGTCGAACATAAATGTTCATCCATGCCGAAGGTTGTGGACTAATTGCCACTTCACACTTCTAAAGACACAAATACCACACATACATATAATTGATAGGCTTCGGTGGGCAGTTAATTCACAGCCTTCATTACAGATGCACATTTATGTTCTACCTAGAGCAGGAATCTAAAATTAGCGAGCACGGACGACATGGGCGGATACTGTGGATAAATGGCTTCAGGTGACAGTGTGAGTTGGAAAGGGTGCACGGTGGGATAGTCAGCGCAGTTGCTGCAAACACTACGCCTTGGTAGCATAGTGGTAAAGGCAACTGCCTGGTAAGCTGGAGATCACAGGTTCGTGTCTCAGTCCCGCAACATTTTTAAACGACACCGCTGATTCCACAGAGTTCCGAGGCCGCTGATATCACCAGTTCCTTCACTTCCAAACCCTCTCACCCCTCTGCACCTAGAATTTACGTAACATATATTAAAGTTGTGGATTCCCTGCGGTTTCTCTTCTTTCAGACATGTCTGAATGAAGAGACAATACGTATTATACCATTGATTCGCCTTCATTTGCAATTAATCCAGAATCCTTAGAGCGCATGCATATTTACGTTCGACCTTCAGCAACCACCTAAAATTAGCGGCGGGTAGGTCGCGCTAGATGAGAGTGTGGGTTGGCCAGGCTGCAACAGTGGTTAACGCAACTTGCCTAGTAATCAGTCTTAGCCCAGCACACAATTACAGTCTTCGGCGCAGGTTCAGCATGAACACCCAATGCAGCTGATATCATCAGCTTCTTCCCCTTTCCGAATCTTTCTCCACTCCACCATCAATTAACGTAATAAAAGCACAGCTGCGTATTTTGCATTGTGTCTCTTCTTTCTCTCATGTACAAAAGAAGAGGCACCATGCATTCATATAATTGATTCGTCTCATTGGGCAATTAAGCCGCAACCTTTAGTGCAATGATTATTTACATTTGACATTCAATTTGAATATGAAATTAGCGAGTATGGATGACATGGACAAAGACCACAGATAGGTGGCGATAGGTGAGTGTGTGAGTCAGCTGGGGAACCGACGTCACAGACCACACATAATGTGTCTATGTGTCACAACGGTTAGCAGGAGATCATGGGTTCGAATCCCAGTCTGGCACACATTTTCCCCTTGTTGCCGCTGATTCTGCATAAAGTCAGACGCAGTTGATACGCTTAGCTCCTTTCCTTTCTTTTCTCACCACCCCTCCCCCTCTGTTTAATATGTGTTAAAGCTACATGTTCCGTGCAGTGTCCGTTCTTACTGACATGTCCAAAAGAACAGACACCAGGCATTCATATAGTTGACATGCAATGTTGTAACCTTGCTGTATAAAAATAAAAATAAAGTGTAACCTTCCCGCATAAAACAACAAAAATGATTATTTTTTAATATTTTAACCCACAAAAACTGATAAATTTTGACGCAAGCAGCGCTACGCCATGTCCCTGTGAAACCAATCTGAATAAACTGAAAAATTCTTACCTCATGATGGTTTCGCCGGATAACGCTGTCTATATATCTGCTCTTGAATGGCACAGCTTAGTGCAATACTGGCCAGTCTACTAATACTGGACAACATTTGTCTCAGACCTGAATTATTAGAGAAACTGACTTTGCTTATTGACACAGCTGTACAGCTGGTCGTCTGATTACTAAAGAACACATGACTGTTGTTGTTGTTGTTGTTGTGGTCTTCAGTCCAGAGACTGGTTTGATGCCACTCTCCACGCTACTTTATCCTGCGTAAGCTTCTTCATCTCCCAGTACCTACTGCAACCTACAATCTTCTGAATCTGTTTAGTGTATTCATCTCTTGGTCTCCCTCTACAATTTTCACCCTCCGCGCTGCCCTTAAATACCAAATTGGTGATCCCTTGATGATTCAGAATATGTCCTACCAACCGATCCCTTCTCCTAATCAAGTTGTGCCACAAATTTCCCTTCTCCTCAATTCTACTCAATACCTCCACATTAGTTATGTGATCTACCCATCTAATCTTCAGCATTCTTCTGTAGCACCACATTTCGAAAGCTTCTATTCTCTTCTTGTCCAAACTATTTCCGTCCATATTTCACTTCCACACATGGCTACACTCCATACAAACACTTTCAGAAACGACTTCCTGACACTTAAATCTATACTCGATGTTAACAAATTTTTCTTCTTCAGAAACGTTTCCCTTGCCATGACAAATCTACATCTTATATCCTCTCTACTTCGACCTTCATTAGTTATTTTGCTCCCCAAACAGCAAAACTCATCTACTACTTTTAGTGTCTCATTTCCTAATCTAATTCCCTCAGCATCACCTGATTTAATTCGACTACATTCCATTATCTTCGTTTTACTTTTGTTGATGTTCGTCTTATATCCTCCTTTCAAGACACTGTCCATTCCACCCAACTGCTCTTCCAGGTCCTTTGCTGTCTCTGACAGAATTACAATATCATCGGCGAACCTCAAAGTTTTTATTTCTTCTCCATGGATTTTAATTCCTACTCCGAATTTTTCTTTTGTTTCCTTTACTGCTTCCTCAATATAGAGGTGGAATAACATCGGGGATAAGCTATAACCTTGTCTCACTCCCTTCCCAATCACTGCTTCCCTTTCATGACCCTCGACTCTTATAACTGCCATCTGGTTTGTGTACAAATTGTAAATAGCCTTTCGTTCCCTGTATTTGACCCATGCCACTTTCAGAATTTGAAAGAGAGTATTCCAGTCAACTTTGTCAGAAACTTTCTCTAAGTCTACAAATGCTAGAAACGTAGGTTTGCCTTTCCTTAATGTATCTTCTAAGATGAGTCGTAGGGTCAGTATTGGCTCACGTGTTCCAACATTTCTACACATGGCTATGAGATGAGAAAATTTCTGAAATATTAAAATTTTTAATAAATGACTGGATCGAGACTGGTAATGACTTAAGTCAAAATTATTCCTTCCTCTTTTGTAGACTGGTAAAAATAATATTCTGATAATCTTTTACATTATTGATAAATATCTGCAATCCATTGTATGAAAAATTGAATATTACAAATCTGGGTCAACTGGTGCTGACGAATCACAAAAAGATTGTAACCAATTCATATGAACATCTCAGATAAGTGACTTAACTACGGGCATGTCAGTAAAAATAATAAAACTTACTTTACACTACACGGCTAGGAACTGCGCTGTACCAGCGACAGACTACAACTGCCCTGTAGCAGGGATCGACTGCAACTGCTGCCGAGACTGTTCTGACCTGCGACTCTATTTCAGCAAAGATATTTTCTGTCGCAGGCAGCGCGTGAGCAATACATCGAACTTACTTTTGCTCCAGCAGAGTAGTGAACCCTTTACAGTGCCCATTCTTACTGACATGTCCAAAACGACAGACACCAGAAATTCATATAGTTGATACGCCTTGACTGGTAACTAATCCTCAACCTTCGGTGTAGATGCGCATCCATGTTCAGTCTCCAGCAGGAATTTATAATTAGCGAGGGAGGAGGACATAGACGAGGACTGCATACAGGTGGCGCTAGGTGGAAGTGTGAGTCAGAATGGGAGCGTGCCAAGACAGTCGACCCATCTGCGATAAACACTTTGTCTGATGTGTGCAGTGGTCAACACAACTCCTTAGTAGGCAGGAGATCTGGGGTTCGAGTCCCAGTCTGGCACACATTTCCATTTGTCACTGCTGATTCCACATTAAGTCATGATGCAGCTGATATAATTAGTTCCTTTCTTTTCCTTTCCTTTCTCACCCCTCCACCTCTAATTTACATAACGTGTATCACAGCTGTGAACTCCATGTGGTGTCTATTCCTTCGGACATGTCCAGTAGAACAGGCACCATTCATTCATACAACTGAATCGCCTTGTTGGGCAATCAATCCATAACCTTCGGTCCGGATGCAGATTTATTCTCGACATCCAGTGGGAATCTAAGCATGCATGAAGGACATGGAAGTGAAGTGCGGATAAGTGGGGCTGTGTGACTTGGCCGGGAGCGTATGGCGACAATCCACGCATTTGCAATAAACACTCTCTCTGGGTGGGGCAGTGGTTAACACATGTGCCCAGTAAGCATGAGTTCTCTGGTTCTAATTCCCGTCTGCCACATTTTTGACTCATCGCCGCTAGTTCCCCTTAATGTCCCAATGCAGCTCATAAGTTCCTATCCTTTCCTTTCCTCTCTTCCCCATCCATCTTCAAATTCTATTACACATACATTTCAAAAAAGTGTGGAACATCATAGAATTTACTACAGTGATTTCTTACGGTGCACCCATTGAGGCTTGTACAATATCATATTAACAAAAAGCCTTAATTTCTTTTGGAAATTAGAAAGATTTTAGTTAATTACAAAAGATAATTACAAAACAAAGTAAGCTATCTCCTAAGTTTATATCTTGGAAACAAAAACAGTGAAAATATTTATCTCATGATGATGGTTATCAAAAATGGCTCTGAGGACTATGGGACTTAACATCTTAGGTCATCAGTCCCCTAGAACTTAGAACTACTTAAACCTAACTAACCTAAAGACATCACACACATCCATGCCCGAGGCAGGATTCGAACCTGCGACCGTAGCAGTCCCGCGGTTCCGGACTACAGCGCTAGAACCGCACGACCACCGCGGCCGGCTGATGGTTATCGGTCTTTAGTAGGGAGTGTGTCTCTCCCACACATGGACGAGTTCTCCCACTCTGTGAGGTATTCTCTGGATGAGACCATGAAGTTCATGTTGGGGTATGAGATCCCACTCCTCAATAGCAGCTTCAGTGAAGTCCTGAAGATCGTCAGATGGAGTCGGACGCTGTGCAATGGCCACATTTAACAGGTCCCAAGCATGCTCAATTGCATTCATGTTTGGGGTCTGTGCTGGCCAACGCATTCTGTTGATCTTGCACCTCTGAAGATACCGAGACACTGCTGGAGTGCGATGCTGTCTTGTGTTGACATTGACTAGGATGAAGTTGTCGTCGATTTCACATCTGTGGGACCTTACAATCGTTTGTGCGACTTCTTGGAGACGTCTAAGACAAGTCAAATTGCGGTAGACGGGATCCGCCGTCCCATCATTAATACCGCCCAGAACACTTCAGTTCCATCTGCAAACCCACGGACTTCCTGAACGTATCGGCGCTCCTAGTGTCATCTAGCGCTTCTCCAAACCCTAACACGTCTAGCGTCCCGTCGCAAACAAGTTCTGATCTCTTTAGAAAACATATCATTCTGCAGTGGTCCACTGTTGATGTACAAGAACCCAGGTCCTTCGAATGCATCAGTTCTCTTGGTTCAGTGCAAAAGTTCTCATTGTTCTTCTGGAATGAAGACCACCCTGATGCAATCCTCTAAGCACTGTTTGAGATACAAATCGTGATAGACCGGTAGATTTCCAATAGTACGGGCAGTTGATGGGTGCCTGCGATCCGACAGTTGGGGAAAGGATTCTGCGTTGGTGTTGTCACATGAGGACGACCACTGCGGGGTCTATCGGTCACATTTCTCACCTCTCCACACCTTAGACACGTCAATCTGAATGACATGTAACCGATCAGCAACGTCTGCTGAAAGTAAAGTCTCTATCATGACCCTGTCAAAGTGCTGTATGCCTCTACGTGGCATGCTACTGCAGTGTCGAACACAAACCGAGCTAAGCTGTTGTTGGTACTGGACTGCTCGCAGTGTGCCGCTGCTGTAGCAGTGTGTTTACATGACTGGGAAACTGCCGCAAACCATGCCAGTAGTAAACATCGTCCAGTGTATGGGCTCTAACTGGATAATGCATGGAGAGCCTAGGTAAATGAAACTTTCAACATCATAGACTACATTTTGCGATAGCATTCCAAACTTTTGTTGAGCAGTGTATATTAAAGCTACGAATTCCCTATGGTGTCTGTTCTCTCGGGTATGTCTGCAAGAAAAGACACCACGCATACATGTAATTGATTCCCCTAGATGAACAATTAATTCACAACCTTCATTGCGGATGTATATTTACGCTCGACCTTCAGTGGGAGGCTAACATAAGCGAGCATAGAAAACATGGATGGGGGCTACAGATAGGTGGCACTAGATGGGAGTGTGAGCCAGGCAGGGGGCGTACTGAACAGTAATCGTATTTGAAATAAACACTTAGTCTGTGTGGCGCAGAGATTAACACAACTACCTAGTACACAGGAGATGACGGTTTCGAGTCCTAGACTGGCAACACATTTGCACTTGCCGCCGGTGATTCCACACAAAGCCCATAAGCAGCTGATATCCTTTCTCCCCCAACCACTTTCAGTTGACATAACACGTATTAACGATGCTGATTCCTTGGGATGTCTGTTCTTTCAGTCATGTACGAAAGAACAGATACCACGCATTCAAATGGTTCAAAGGGCTCTGAGAACTAAGAGACTTAACACTTTAGGTCATCAGTCCCCTAGAACTTGGAACTACTTAAACCTAACTAACCTAAGGATATCACACACATCCATGCCCGAGGCAGGATTCGAACCTGTGACCGTAGCAGCAGCGCGGTTCCAGACTGAAGAGCCTAGAACCGCTCGGCCACACCGATCACGTATTCATGTAACATGTTTTGTCCGGGGGAAGTTATTTTAAATGCACACGCAACCCTGCGATTGTCTCCGATTGGGCATGGCGATGTGGCCGAGCGGTTCTAGGCGCTTCAGTCTGGAACCGCGCGTCCGCTACGGTCGCAGATTCGAATCCTGCCTAGGGCATAGATGTGTGTGATGTCCTTAGGTTAGTTAGGTTTAAGTAGTTCTAAGTTCTAGGGGACTGACGACCTCAGATGTTAAGTCCCACAGCGCTCAGATCCATTTGAACCATTTGATTTGTCTCTGATTGGCTGATCTTTTATATTTCCGTTGCACTCCTGGCCGATGATCATATGGCAAATTTAGCATGACTTGATGTTCCCTACCCCATTTTGACGTTATCAGGTTTTCCTACTCCACGGCGTATTAATGTATATCTACATACGTGTGCGAGTGTGAATTTCAACCTCTTAGTACTTGTACATTTCACTTATTTTATGTGGTTATCCCAAGTATTGGCACTAATAGTAAGAATTACATGTCAATCCATGCTCTTACACCCAGTAGCAAATCTCATAAACTTCATAAATTAATGTATGAACAGTTACGTAGACATTGTACTGCAGCATATGACTATTACGGTAGTCGCACCCTATGTACACACATAATTATGTCGTGAGGATCGACGATGAGAGGTCAAATACCTTAGTAGGAAAACGCTTCATACAGCCCAAAATCAAAATAGGAGCAAACAACTTGCCTTTTACGCGAAATTTAGCATTTTTATGAAAAATGCTAATTATAACGTGGTGGTATAATATAATACGGTTTTCACTATCTCAGTACCTTAGTCCTATAGTTAGCAGTAGGACATGATTTTCGGTAGGAGGGATAGCCAAGGAGAGTTGAATGGGGTGTTGGTAACGCTTATTCCATTCACAGTGGTGCGATTCCAAGTCTAGCACTTCTTAAAATTCTGCGTTAAATATTGAAATTTAAATTCCGAATCGGCACATCATTTGCTGTGTATGATTTCGAGCACTATTAAAAGCCTCATCAAATGATTCGCTAACATACATTGAAGGCTAAAAAAACCAACAACACCAAGAAGGAGTAGTGCGACATGAACGAAAGTTGGTAGGCGTGTTTCTACGTCTCAAAGGTGATGCCTATTCAGATTTCGCGCCAGTCGCTTAAGAAGGTGTAAATTACGCTTGCTTTAAATATACGCTGTAACGCTCTTGAGCGTTAGTTGCTTTTGAGATTTTGCGTGGTGAGTTGATGTTAGTGAAGAATACCTTTAAAGTGGCAAAGATGCCATTATCAATACCTAACTGAGTTTGAAAGAGATCGTGTAACAGCACTGCGAAATCTTGATGTTGCTTCTCCGATACTGCAAAAGACTTGGCAAGAACGTAGCCACTGTACATGATCGATGGCAGTGGTGGTCACGGGCACGTACGGTTGCAAGAAGACCGGGCTCCGGATGGAAGACCTTCACATTCGACGTATGCCTCTGGCGAATCGTGCAGAAATTTGAGAAGCAGTTGCCACCACAGTGAAACAACGAAATTTTATAAATGGGTTACTTCAAGTACAACACCACCAGTTACTACTAAAATGGCAATACGCCGATAATGTAACCCCCGTAAAAGGATACTTCTTTGACCGTGATGGTGCATAATGGAAAGATTTCTGACTAATTTTGTTTCCCTAAAGATTTCTATTGAAAGAAAGCAGTAGCAAGGTAAACTGGAATCGAAAAAGGGGTTTATTATTAATCAAGTCAATTGCAATTACGTTAAAAGAAAGGGTCGCTAGCCTGCTTAGGCAAAGTTGTATCCAAGTACTCGCATAGATCATTAAGTAAATTAACTATGTAAGTTGACTTTACTTGACACTAAACTTCTGTTTGGCTGATAAGGTACAAGACAGTAGTGTTATTCAGCAAGTAATGTACCAGTGAATGGACTTGAACTACACAGGACAAGTATTAGTGTGTTTAGGCAACAAATGGTGCTCAATAACACGTACTATCTGTAAATTACAGAGGTGAGATAATTGTAATTACAGGTAAATGATTACTGACATGGACAAGAGGTTCTTTTGTCAGTTTAGTTATAGGAAATTACTACTATTGAAATAGTTATGAAATAATTGTATCTTTTGTACTAATTATCATTTGCATTCTTCACGAATATTCACTACTTAATATTATTTAGCTCAAATAGAATGTGTGGCACCTAGATCTAGTATAGTTTGAATAATTGTAGCCAGTTGCTTATTCTTAATTGCTATTAGTGTAAGATGGCGTTTAAATTTGGATCAACTATCATCATGGGGACCCAGAAACTAATTTATCGGTAGATTCAGATCGTAGCGGAACATTTTAGTCACAATATGAGAAACTACATAACAAGCGAAATTGTAACAGCTTTGAAGTGAATACTTTAACGGTTCATTTATGAAAACTACGTGGAATATTTCACAATTTATGCTCACTATATAATTATGTACTTTACAATTCCACAAAGTTTATTAACTTCTGTCACGGGAGATGATTACTTTTCAGTTCAGTAAAATATGATACTAGGATTCAACGTAACACTTGGGATAAAAGAAACCTGTCTAGGTAAATGACTAAGGATAAAATACCGTGGCTCAACACTGAGATAACAGAACACAAAGTTATTCTTGAAAAGGAAACCATATAACCGGCCCATGCAATTATACAGTACTCAACTGATAATGTGAGATGAAGGTAGTGACAGTGTCGATCTCCTATGCTGTTCTAAAAAGGGCAGCAAAAGTATCCATGGCTCTTCCTGTGCAGCACGCTCTGAAAATTCTCTTCTTGGCGTCGGATTTCCATAGTACAGAGCTAACCTAAGTATGACATGAAATAAGCCGCATTACTCCCACATCCGAGGTTACATTATATAATCTTTCAGTTCTTCTCACCTCTTTCAGCCCACAAGACGCGCACCCTTTGCCTCCTAGCCACCGACGTCTCATGCCACACAGGAGTCTTGCAGTTCGACCACCAGATCTACCTTTTTTGTTCCCACCTAGCCCATTTCGTTGAGGAGGGACTGCCCTCCACGTTTTACGTGATTACAAACCTATTCTCCCTATGAATGAACCAATAAAATATATTATCTTCAATCTTTTGCGGCACATTAATTTTGATATTACATCAATAGATTAATTACAATTACATAAATTATCATAAATAATCAATAAAACATTTACATGGATGTTAGATCAAACAGTGTAACTAACCTGTTTCTACGGGTTAATACGTTAAGATAGGGTCGCCACCGACTCTAACCATACAACTAATCAAAGGTTTGGCCAAGGCGGAAAATAAATTAATTTGATCACAGACTAAAAACTCATAAAAATGCATACGTCGTGATTTCGCTCATAGGGGATGCGTTGTAATTAATAGTATTGTCCGTGCACTGTTCATGATAATCAAACATTCAAAATAAAACAGAAAATGCATGAACACTGTGCATAAGTTCAGCTCCCAGCAACACACCTGAAAATAAGATTTAATCTAAAGCATTTGTTTTAAAATAAAAGGAGAAACTAATCACTGGACCTGTGCGTAAGGAAACGCGTTGGATGTGCTAACGGGAGAGCTACGAGGTGAGTGGCTTAGGTGCAAAAACGTAACCTCGGAACACAAGAGAAAATTGCAGATAAAATCACTTATTCCTAAGATCTGGATGTGAGGCATGTACACACTTCCTGATAACATTAATTCCTAAAACATTAAAGAAAAGCATCGATACATTCCCCGTTATAATCTAGACCTAAAATGATTGGTGGGAATCATTCATACAACTGCTGTTGCCTGATAAATCGTGAAACGGTACACGTTTCGCAGTACACCCGCGTGCCCACGTGGTTTCAGGACACGCAATTTCTAGGTATCTTGGCCAAGTTGCAACAATATCACATCACACAATCATGAACAGTTAACATTCTTTAAAACAAACATGAGATCGGACAGTTAGTGGTGACAGTAGCCCAACAAACTCTAATTTTCAACCACATGGTTGGCTCCCCATGGACGAAAGATACATAAAGCAAGGAAATTTTATGAGAAGGCGAAGCTATTAGTATTTAGGAAGAGAAAAGCTTATACAGGCACAGCCGAAGGCAAACAGACATTCACATAGGAGCGAGTGCTCACTTCTTATCGATACCTTCGTGTGGCGCTCTTCCAGCGGATCCAAGTCTACTATAGAAATTTACTAAAAGAAAAATCTGCCAAAGTTTTGCAATCCTTACTGCGACAAGGCAAAGCAATCTTTCAGAGTTGAAAAGCGACACCAAAAGCTAACAGCTCTCCACTCGCCAAGTAAGAAGGCGCCACGCGGTCAGTCTAACTCACCCTTCTTCGACTGGAGCACAGCTGTGGACGCTTCCCGTACCGGCGGCAGACTGCCTCCCTTTTTCTTCTCCAGCCTCTTCCACGCTCCGCGTGGCCCGGAAAACCCAAAGATGCCATTTCCGCCACCAACCTAACGCAGGTGGATTTCTCACAAGTAGCACAAACTTCTTTGCCTACTTGACCACTACGAGAGTTGGCTATTCTGTACCAGTGCTGCTGAATCTGTATGACTATCGCAGACTTTCTGCAGCAGACTACGCCACCATCTAGCAACGTGACACTCAACCACATTCATTCAATCACTCCACTACGAGAGTTATGAGAAAAGAGAAACGAGGAAAAGAAAGAGAAATGGTAGTGAAAATGGGCCACCGGACTAATGAAAGGTGGCTACAGGACCCTTTCAACAGCGTAGTTAAAAAATGACATTAAGTAAAAACAGACAAAGAAGTTAGGTAAGAACATTATAGGTAATATCGATAACAGTGTTATACAAGAACAATTGAGAGCCAGACGCCATGTAGCGTGCAATACACTGACCCAACCCACCGTCATTTGCGACTTCAGTGCTGTCAAGCGTGAGCTAATTGGAAGACAAGGTGGAGGTCTGATAAAAGCTGGTTCTGCCTCGGTGCCAGTAATGGTCACGTGGTGATCAGAAGAAGGGCTGTTGAGGGCCAGCAACCGACCTTTTCTGCGCGCTAGACACGCTGGAGCTGCATCTGGAGTTAAGGTCTGTGGTATGACAGCCGGGGCACTCTCGAGGTTATTCCATGCACCCTGACTGCAAATATCTCAGTCAATCTAGTGATCGACCCGTTGTGCTACCATTCTATGGACTGTTTTGCGTCAGGATAACGCTCGCCCACATACCGCTGTTGTAACCCAGCATGCTCTACAGAGTGTCTACATGTTTTGTTCGCCTGCTCGATCACCAGATCTGGCTCCAACTGAGCACATATGGGACATCATCGGACGAGAACTCCAGCGCCACCCACTAAGAGCACTGAACGTCCCTGTACTTGCAACAGACGTGGAGCTCCATCCCACAAGCAGATATCCGGCACGTGTACAACACAATGCATGAACGTTTGCATGCTTGCATCCGACATTTTGTCAGTCACACCAGTTATTAATGCACCAGTACTTCAAATTTGCAATGGGTTTAGGCGAATTCATTCCCGAAATTTCATTACTCTACATTATTTATTTTTTGGTATTTGCGATTCTTTTTCTCTCAGTGTACTGTGTTTCATGCTTTTCAAACAAATCATTTCACAAATCATTGAACCACTTTTATTTCAATTTCTTTTCATTCGAATTATTTGACAGTCAAAAGTAACTTTTTATGGTATGAATAGTTAGTTCTTTAAGATACGAACTGCTTTACACTTCATTTACATAGCTAGCATCAGCTTTATTAAAATACACTCCTGGAAATGGAAAAAAGGACACATTGACACCGGTGTGTCAGACCCACCATACTTGCTCCGGACACTGCGAGAGGGCTGTACAAGCAATGATCACACGCACGGCACAGCGGACACACCAGGAACCGCGGTGTTGGCCGTCGAATGGCGCTAGCTGCGCAGCATTTGTGCACCGCCGCCGTCAGTGTCAGCCAGTTTGCCGTGGCATACGGAGCTCCATCGCAGTCTTTAACACTGGTAGCATGCCGCGACAGCGTGGACGTGAACCGCATGTGCAGTTGACGGACTTTGAGCGAGGGCGTATAGTGGGCATGCGGGAGGCCGGGTGGACGTACCGCCGAATTGCTCAACACGTGGGGCGTGAGGTCTCCACAGTACATCGATGTTATCGCCAGTGGTCGGCGGAAGGTGCACGTGCCCGTCGACCTGGGACCGGACCGCAGCGACGCACGGATGCACGCCAAGACCGTAGGATCCTACGCAGTGCCGTAGGGGACCGCACCGCCACTTCCAAGCAAATTAGGGACACTGTTGCTCCAGGGGTATCGGCGAGGACCATTCGCAACCGTCTCCATGAAGCTGGGCTACGGTCCCGCACACTGTTAGGCCGTCTTCCGCTCACGCCCCAACATCGTGCAGCCCGCCTCCAGTGGTGTCGCGACAGGCGTGAATGGAGGGACGAATGGAGACGTGTCGTCTTCAGCGATGAGAGTCGCTTCTGCCTTGGTGCCAATGATGGTCGTATGCGTGTTTGGCGCCGTGCAGGTGAGCGCCACAATCAGGACTGCATACGACCGAGGCACACAGGGCCAACATCCGGCATCATGGTGTGGGGAGCGATCTCCTACACTGGCCGTACACCACTGGTGATCGTCGAGGGGACACTGAATAGTGCACGGTACATCCAAACCGTCATCGAACCCATCGTTCTACCATTCCTAGACCGGCAAGGGAACTTGCTGTTCCAACAAGACAATGCACGTCCGCATGTATCCCGTGCCACCCAACGTGCTCTAGAAGGTGTAAGTCAACTACCCTGGCCAGCAAGATCTCCGGATCTGTCCCCCATTGAGCATGTTTGGGACTGGATGAAGCGTCGTCTCACGCGGTCTGCACGTCCAGCACGAACGCTGGTCCAACTGAGGCGCCAGGTGGAAATGGCATGGCAAGCCGTTCCACAGGACTACATCCAGCATCTCTACGATCGTCTCCATGGGAGAATAGCAGCCTGCATTGCTGCGAAAGGTGGATATACACTGTACTAGTGCCGACATTGTGCATGCTCTGTTGCCTGTGTCTGTGTGCCTGTGGTTCTGTCAGTGTGATCATGTGATGTATCTGACCCCAGGAATGTGTCAATAAAGTTTCCCCTTCCTGGGACAATGAATTCACGGTGTTCTTATTTCAATTTCCAGGAGTGTATTTCAAATCCTCCTCAAATCAGTAATAAAGTATTTTTTAATTACCATAACTGTTTTGAGCCAGTAACATTGTTATTTTAAAGCTTGGACGTCACGGAGGTCAATTAGACTCCCCATTCGGCGATTTTCTACTATCCTTTTGACTACGAAAATTCTACAAAAATATCTGTCAAGTTAAAGCTATAACATACGGAGAGTGCGGAACGTCATATGGGCAAGACCAGTGATATTGGTGTTTACTGGCGGTGACAGGCCGGATCAGTCAGTTCTCACGCAGAGATCAACTAACACAGACATGGGTTCTGCATCGCACTGTGCTTGGTTCCCCATACTAGATGTTTCAGTCATTTTCAGTGGTCGAATTGTGTTTTTCTCCGTGTCCGTCTCCACGCGGAATTTGGACTCTCTACTCTCTCATAGATTCATGTATACGTCTAGTTGTTTCCTGCTCCGATTTCCGGTTCCTCGGCTTCTAGGTCGAGAGATAGCAATCAGGTAGAATAGTGATATTTGTGCCGACAGGAAAGTCTTGAGGCATTGTCACGTCGGTGCGAATACAAGAACTTTCAAACTTTTAAACGTTGTTTTACAAAATCTGGCCTCATGATAGTCAATTTGGTACCCCATTTGTCCTTTGCTGCTTTCCGTTTGGCAAATGACAATTCGAACGAAAATCATTCTGTAATTTCTAGGGAGATTGATTTTCGCTCCGCTCAAACATTTGGCCAAAGAGAGCGCGTCAGGATTAACTTCTCCATCACACAGACTGCAATAACGATTGGTAGGTCTCATGTCGAGTGGCGGAATCAGAATAGGGCTGTCAGTATACTACTTTACCATTGCTCTGTATGTCTTCAGTTAACACCTGGCCACGGCTCAGGGGACAGATGCTACATGCAAAGCAACCTGAAGCGCTAAATGGCGAATTAATTTTCTCATAACTCTTCTGAGTCTGCTCGTACTGGTCTAGTTCAGCTGACCCCCAAGGTGTCACCGGCCAAAGTCGGGAAACGAAAAGCAGCTTGTGCGGCTATAGGCTGTATGTATAGGCTATATGTATAAAACCGGTCATGAAAGTTTAGACTACAAAAGGTTTACGAAATTAAGTCAAAAATTATAAGCAATGTAGCTAGTTTTTATTGCAATACAAACAGGACACGTACGTTAACATCATTTTTCAATACAGCTTTTCAACACACTTCGTCCACCGTTCACCAGCTTCCTGATGTTCCCAGAAAAGAAGGTTTCCGGCGGAGCAGCGAGCCACGCATGCACCGTGTCCTCCATTTCTTGGTACGAGGTGAATCGACACCTCCTTAATCCTTCTTTGAGTGGACCAAGCAAGAGGCAGTCGGAAGGGGTAAGATCAGAACTATACGGTGGATGAGCCATTACTTTAAACTTGAGTTTCCGGAAAGTTTCAGCAGTGTGAGCAGCGGTATGTGGAAGGGCATTCTCGTGCAACAACACAACACCTTTCGACAGCAGTCCTCGGAGTTTGCTTCGAATTGGTGACTAGCTTGTCAGTAAGCACCTCAGTGTAACGCTCACTGTTTATAGTTGTGCCTCTCTCTTGACAATATTCTAGAACTGGGTTTTGTGCGTCGCAAAAAATGGTCAGCATCAGTGTTCCTCAGTATGGTTGGGTTTTCAACTTTTTGTTGTTGGCTGATTGTGGGTGTTTCCCTTTAATACTCTGCTGTTTACTCTCCGGCTCGTAGTGGTGGATACATGTTTCGACACCAGTGACTATTCTGTCCAAGGAGTCGTTACGTTCGACCCAGCTTGCACAGACTTTATCAGTCACAAGTCTGTTGTGATCGTAGATAGAACCATGATTAATTTTGCACACGATGTGCCACTTTACCAACGGTCACTCGTCTGCCTATTAGAACCATGTTACGTGGACGCTCAGTGTTGTTATCATTTGTAGCCGTGGATGGTCGTCTAGTTCCTTTCACATGAATAATTTGTTTAACAATTTTGAATCTTGAAATCCATTGGCAGACACTCCTTTGGAGCAAGACCGTGTTCCCGTATTCTGCCGAAAGCCGTTGATGTACTGCGAACCACAATATACCTTCTGACCACAAAAACCGGATCAACATTCGACGTTCCTCTTTCGTGCAAACTTCTGGTGGAGCGGCCATGGTCTGTCTCCAAAAAAAAAAAGAAGGCAAATGGGGGAATGAGGGACAAACTTTCGTAGGATGAGCACAATAGTACGATAAAAAAATAACAGAAGTCAGTATGAACAATGTAAGAAGATTTATGTCAACATTGCGAATAATTATTGACTTACCCTCGTATATAATGAGGAAAATAAATTTTTCCCCAGCTTCAGAGGAAAATATACACTACAGATACTCCTCTCTCAAAGAGTTAAATTTCTGAACCTTATTCCAGTGCTAAATATTAAAATAAGAAAATATTCGTTTATATTAAATTTTAAGATACAAAATCTTGATATGTTGAAAGGCTTTTTGTGAAAAAAGATGTACTGTATCGTACTAGCTACAATAAAATTTTGCTGTATATTAAACTGAGAGGAAAGAACGCAAATATAAAATTTCGATTTTTATTTAGTTTAATAATGAATGTTTTTAATTTTACAATTTACAAATTAATTTCTTGCCGAAGTGGGACATAACACAAATAAGTGTCATTTAATTTTACATTCGCATGTCAGAAATAAGGCACTGTTTAACTCCGTTATTTGCGTATCACAGGAGAAGAAAACTCACCAGTAAGAAGTAAAGTTTGAGGACATTTGTCATCATAATAGTTGACAAATATGTTGAAATTTTTTATGTATGTAGCTGAAAAGGAAAACAATTTGTGAGTGATACATAAGAGAAATTACACAGTAACCCTGTATTCATTTACTGTTGCCAGTATCACTTTAAACTGCTATGCCCGTCACTGAAATGCTTTCAGATAAAAATATCTGCACCAGTCTGTGAGCCGTACCAGATAGGCAATACAGTATTATTTATTTATCTATAAACACTATAATAAAAGTTTTGTTATTGCCAACACAGTGTGGATCACAGTTTACAGTAAAATCTGGTATTATGAAATTATACCGTAACACAAACAAAAATATATCAAGTAAACCTGAGTCCGCAAATGGACTGTTTTCAGGATAATGTGTTGCTACGAAGAGCCAGTGACTTCGGTCTGAAATATTGCATTAGAAAAATATACTTCTCGGTTATGGTTCCTTTCTTTTTCTTTTTGAGTCATCAGTCTTCCGACTGTTTTGCTCATCTCAGAGTACCGCTTGCTGGATCTATTCCAGTCTCTGTCTTCCTCTACAGTTTTCACCATCTACAGCTCTCTCTAACATTTTGGAAGGTATCCCCTAATGCCTTAACAAATGCCCTGTCATTATGTCCCTCCTGCTTTACCTGTCCTTTCCGATTCTGTGCAGAACCTCCTCTTCCCTTACCTTATCAGTCCACCTAATTTTAAACATACGTCTGTAGCACCACATCTTCGATTCTCTTCTGTACCGGTTTTCCCACAGTCCATGTTTCACTACCATACAATGCTGCACTCCAGACGTACATTCCGGGAAATTTCATTCTCAAATTAAGACCTGTGTTTGATATTGGTAGACTTCTCTTGGCCAGCGATCCCCTTTTTCAAATTGCTAGTCTGCTTTATATGTATTCTCTGCTCCGTGCGTCAGGGGTCAGTTTGCTGTCAGGTTGCAGAATTCCTTGACGTCATCTACTTCGTGACCAGCAGTCCTGATGTGAAGTTTCTCGCTGTTCTCATTTCAGCTTCTTATCATTACTTTCTTCTTTCTTCGATTGACACTCAATCCATATTCTGTACTCATAAGACTGCTCATTCCATTCAGCACATGCCATCATTCTTCTTCACTTCCACTGAGGATAGCAATGTTGTCCGCCAATCTTATCACTGATATCCTTTTACCTTGAATTTTAATTCCACACTTGAACGTTTCTTTTATTTCCGTTATTGCTTCTTCGACGTATAGATTGAGCAGTAGGGGCGAAAGACTAAATCCCTACCTGACACCGTTTTCAGTTCGAGCGATTCGTTCTTGATCTTCCACCCTTATTGTTCCTCTTGAATTTTGTACATATCGTACTCAACTTTCCCTATTTTTCTCAGAATTTCGAACATCTTGCACTATTTGACATTTTCGAATGCTTTTTCCGGGTCGATAAATCCTATGGACGTGTCTCGATCTTTTTTTCTTCTTTAGTCTTGCTTCCATCATCAACCGTAAGGTCAGAACTGCCTCTCTTGTGCCTTTGCTTTTCCTAAAGCCAAACTGATCGTCATCCAGCTTTCTTTTCCATTTTTCTGTGTATTATTCTTGTCAGTGAGTGCAGGAGCTGTTTCCATCTACTTAGAATCAAATTTAGTCCATGACCTACCTTTCCTTGTGCAATGTTTGTGAATGTACTACGTGCATGATGGGGTACCAGCGCATTTTGCTGCAAATGTTGTTGTTGTTGTTGTGGTCTTCAGTCCTGAGACTGGTTTGATGCAGCTCTCCATGCTACTCTATCCTGTGCAAGCTTTTTCATCTCCCAGTACCTACTACAACCTACATCCTTCTGAATCTGCTTAGTGTATTCATCTCTTGGTCTCCCTCTACGATTTTTACCCTCCACGCTGCAAATATAAATCGATATCTAATGCGACAGTATGGCTGAGTACAACACTCCCATTGACATGGTTCAAGCACTGGTGCAGCGACCTGTACATTCTTCTCAAGATTTACAAGATAACCAGCAGTTGTTCAAAAGAATTCATAACTCACTTCACAGAACGAGCGCAATTTTGTACCCCAATGCGAGGGCTACAAGTGGAGCAACTCTTCTAGAAGATGCGAGTGTACTGCAAATTGTAGCGTAGGATGTGCTGAAGTAATACTGTATCTCTTGCTGATGTAGGCCTTGGGTCAAATTTGAGCCCAATCAACGGGGACTAAATCCAAAAGTTTACATTTATATTAAATAGGACAATATTTTATTCCGAAGTCAGTTGCGTATTGTAGCCGCACACCGGCGATCACACACCAAACAGCTCGTCTCCGGGCGCATGTATATTGGAACGTTTTAGCTCTTATAACCCCATACATTCACATCTAACAGTTTTCGAAACTAGTTATGAAATACTCTGTCAAACCGTACACTTGGCGGCGCCTCTGGTGCTGCTCTCTGCTTGAGCCTCAAGCAGCCGTTTGTGCTGCTTGGCCATCAAACCGGCCGTGTAGATGCAAAACGAAGACAGAGACCATCACTGGAGATATAACCGTGAAACCGCGCGCAAACACACACGTTCACGTAAATACACTTAATCATTGGCGCACGTATACGCATATAACCAGCGTCGACTGCATTACAATGGCCCGGAACCATCAGTGGCAGTAGCGATGCACCCGATTTGCAGCATTCGCGAACCTTCCGAATAATGACATAGCGTTGCTTCGCTCCCAATTAGGACTCTGGCGTCGGGTCTCTGCTTGTAATCTCCGAGCCGCCTCTAAGGAGTTTGCCCTTACTAGAGTCGTGCTCTCGAGTACAAAAGAGCAGCACCGCTTCTCGGAACCCATTCTGATAGGAATCGGTCAGACAACCTTGAAATGCGCTCGTATCGTACACACACCCATAAAAGAACCAAAGAGAAGTTTCCTGGATGCGGAGAATGAAAATGCAAAATGATTAGCACACATCCTACAATTTCGCTACATAAAGTCTCAATATCCCATTTAGAATGAACAAAAATACGGGGCTTTCCGTAAACCAGGGAACAAAAACATAAACAAAATAGAGACGTTGCTGGTCGTGGTACGTTCTTTTTCTTTAGAAATTATTGTGATAACGAGAATACCGTTTCCCACAAATAAAGAAAATATAAAAAAGCTATGTATGAAGTCGCATGAAACAGAGAAGATGTGTATAACAACTAACACAATACAAATAATGATTAAAATTTCATAATGCAGCGTCATATATAAGATACTAATTTTGATCATTGTAACGTATGAGGTAAACAGTGACCGCTTAATTTCACTAACGGATGCTATGGTTACTCCCTCAGTCTACAAACAAGCATTAACATTACACTTCGCACTATTTCTCTGATTTACAAGGGCATAACTCGAATAACTGCAACACAGATAGCTTGTAAGTGGGTTTAGGCGTCAGAAAACACATCCCACATTATTTATTCCCCACTTGTGGATTCACGTTCTAAATGGCGTTACGTATTTCATTGCTTTGCTCGTCAACGGACATCCCTTGTAAAGCAGTTATCAAGTCGAACTTACAAATAATTACACGTTAAATATCTCACTGAGTTGCGCTACAGCTACGTTTCATTGTATAGGACTTAACTTTCCACTCAGCTGCAATTTTTTGCGAATGGTAATCCGTAGCATGAACCCTTCCCTATTAAACAAACATATCAGCGCACACTCCGCTGCAGAGTGAAAATCTCATTCTACATGAAAGGTGTTAAACACGAGTAATCATTTTTATCAACCATTCACATTAGGTACATAAGTAACAGTCAAATACAAATGATTATGTATATTCTAGGTGCGTACTTTAAAGTCTAATGCTCGCCATTCGTTCTGCCTTTGTCCAGATAACGTGCAAAGATAATGTTGTACTTAAAAATTCGTGGCGCTCAAACCCTCCCAATGCCTACAACGGCCATAAGTAAAAATTTAACATCCTCTTTGACTGTGTTCTGTGGCACCAGGGTATAATATTTACATACTGAGGGTTTGTCATGATAGTGATTCATTTGCCACCCTCATCGTCACTCACATAGCGCCAGAAGTAATACTGGCTGTGCAACCTGTGTTTTGATTCTACACGCATTAACTGTGTTGAGTTTAAAGGTGACCCGTGTTTGCGATTGATAGCAAATTACGTACTATAAAATGATCAATTATCCTTACATACACAGCCTTTTCAATAACTCTATCAAACACTAAAATTTTCTACATTATCCCTTTCTCCCTTTTTATAAAGCGGCTTTGCTACTGAGTACTTTAGTCGTTCAGAAACTGACCGTTCTTAAAGGAAAAATTGCAAATATGGCTAAATGCCCGGCTGAGATGTGCAGGAAAGTACTTTAATATTCTGCTACGCACTCTATATCCATGAGAGACCTTAGTCCTCAGTGATTTAACTATTGACTTAATCTTTCCTTTGTCAGTATCACACAGGGGTATTTCAGACATCAGGCTCGGAAAGGTATTTTCCAAGAGAGTTATAAGATTCCCTGGGTACTAAGTTTTTATTTAATTCACAAGCAATGCTCCTAAAATTATTTTTGAATACTGTACATATATCTAACTTATCAGTAACAGAAATATTTTTGCTACAAACTGACTTTATATCGTCGACCTTACGCTGCTGACCAGCCGCGTCCTTCTCATCTGACCATATGGTTTTAATTTTATCCTGTAATTTAGCTGTTCTATTTGCATACAACATACTCTTTGCCTTCCTAATAAAATTTTTTGGCACCGTAAAATACTTTTTGTAGTGGGTTACTGTAGCTTGATTGTGACTATTTCTAACGTTTTGATATAATTATGCGTTGTTCTACATGATATCCTCATCCCACTAGGCAGCCAACCAGGCCGCCTTTTACTGCTAGTAACCCTTTTAGAACGTTTTATTTGAAAGCAACTCTCATAGAGTACAAGAAATGTGTTAACGAAAGCATTATATTTGTCATCTATGTTATCGGCAATATAAACATCCTGCCACTCTTATTCCTTGACGAGATTTGAAAAACTCACTGTTCCATTCGATTATCTTTCCTACGTAGTTTGTAACTATATGCGACATTTGTTTGAGTACCAAAGCCTTTTACTTTGAAAAGTAGTTCATTATGGTCTGACAGCCCATTCACCCTTTTCCTAACAGAATGCCCATATAGTAATTAAGAATGAATGAAAACATTATCTATGGCTGTACTACTGTTCCCCTGCTCCCTAGTTGGGAAAAACACGGTCTGCTTCCGATCATACGAGTTTAGCAGATCTATCAACATCCTTTTTCTTGCACACTCATATACAAAATTAATACTGAAGCCACCACATATAACTTCCTATAAAGCAAATCAGGAGCCCTCTCTGGCTTGAGCAGAAATGCTCTGAAGTCAGAGTTAAAGAGGACCTATAAACAACAACAATTACAAGTTTAGTTTCACTAAATTCAACTGCCCCTGCAGAACATACAAATACCTGTTTAGTGCCGTGCCGTGATACGTCTGTGGACTCAAACGGGATACTGTTTTTGACGTACGTGGCCATTCCCGCACTCCGCAAGAAACTCCTTGAGAAACAGAAAAGTGATTGATCTGTATCCTGGTAAACGAAGTCTCTTCATTGTCCAATTATTTAAGTCATGCTCCGATATGCCAATGATTTCAGAGTCAACATCTATAAGCAGTTTACCAACTTTATTTCTAATACCTCTCATATTTTGATGAAATTTGCTAATTCCTTTTCTACTTGGAAACATGACGTCCTCTGAAGGTGATTTCTTAGTTAGAGGGACTTCCTTTAAGCAGGTATACCTATCAGCTGACTTTTATCTATAAAAGGTGCAGCTCTAACACCAACAACTACAG
This sequence comes from Schistocerca serialis cubense, assembly GCF_023864345.2. Lineage (NCBI taxonomy): Eukaryota > Metazoa > Arthropoda > Insecta > Orthoptera > Acrididae > Schistocerca > Schistocerca serialis. The sequence continues at coordinate 210,292,900 of NC_064642.1, forward strand.
GAATTTTTCCATGAGTGATCCCATCACTACCCACTACACTGTCAACTACAAGCTTTTCCAGCCTCCTCTTCTCATAGAGGTGCAGGCCGTGCCTAGTGAAACCCGATCTACTGATAGACTCATCTGGAACCACTGGAATGTGACCCTTGCCCTCTGCCATCAGTGCGTTCTCCAGCCTCGTGTTAACACGTCTAACAGCCGCATTAAGATGAGCCGATCATGACGTTGAAACAGTTGCACGAAATGCACGTTAGTGTCACCAGTTTGAGTAGCTATCTTTACCTGGTCACCACCTACTTCATACTCCCCCTCCCTATCAAGACTATCACCTTTATCCTTCTTCGTAAAATTCCTACATAACCCCCCTGTGCTGTCAGTCAGCTGAGCCAACCCTGCACTAGGCTTCACAATGCTGGTCACCTGGTACTCAGTTCCCAACACTTCCTGCAACTGCTGGCCCACACCTTTACCGTGCGAACTACCTAACAGTAGAACCTTCTTTCTGTTAGACTTTGGAACTGACTTCTGGCTGGAATTACATCCCGCATACACAGGTCCCTTCAAAGTCCTTAAAATGGACATGCACATTTTCAACATTCTGATTAATGTTCAACCAACAACTGTCTCGATTAACTGCTTGAAGCCAGCTTGCATTCTCAATGACGATACCGACCATGGCAGCACAAGCATAACTATTAATCATTATTCGTTACAGAGATGATATCTCTGAATACACTACGTCCCTTTACCAGTTGGCTAGACGTGAGTAATTTCAGTCCAAATGACATCACTGTCAAACTTTCCCATAACAATCTCTGTCCCGCAGATTGCAACTACGACAAGCTTCTATGCAATGAAGAGTGAATTCACTGCCTCGACCACATGTACACCCTCCCATGTGACATTGCTTAAGCTCCCATACCATCTCTCCTCTCTAAGGATCGCGTCCTCACTGTCACTTGTTCAAGGGTCCTCTCACGACTGTTGCATATTCCACAACCTCACAACGAGAGGAATCCCGCAGAAAAGATGACCTGTACACCATCTACAGTCTCCCCATGCATCCCCAGATGCATCATTGGAGTCCAGGGTAGGGCGCACTGCTTGCCTCTCTACCAGCTCTACAGAACCAGCATCACACATAACATGACTCCAAGAAACAGTCCAGCTGCGCCCTGTAGTGCAGCCAGCCACAACACAACCAGTCATGCATAACTGTGGACGCTGTCTTAGTCAAACGACAATGCAGAAAAGTCTTCCCTTCAGTCCTCTGCACAACGAGGAGGGAGCCTCTGTGGTGATATCGATAACAACATACATCGCTGGCAAGCGAAGGTAGGTTTGTCTTTGGATAGAGCTAAAACTTTAGTGTGTACTGTGTTCATCGACGTATCACTGTATTGCACTTTACAAATAAATCTTTTGTACAACCAAACATTCCAATTACATTATTAGGGCGTTGCTTGTCATATGATATGGAACGTTTCTTTAGTTTCAATATAATTCAAGGCTTCTTAATTAAAGAAACATATAACTGAAAGTTTCCCACTTTGCACTGCTTTGTTTCAAACATAACAAATGCATGTTTATCTCTATCAACTTCACATTTCCTGTAATAGTTCAGTGGTAAATAGTTGGTAGAATAAAAGGCGTTTGATCGTGGAAAATCATTTCGAAGATTCAGTAATGATGAATATGTTTTAGCAACTTGAGTTAGCCTAATTACGGTGGAATCTGAACGTACATCCCATTTTGTAATTATCACAGTTAAATATGCATCATTGAATGTATTGTTATGACCTAGGATAATATCCCTGGCGGACATTAAAAATTCGTCCAAGCTCTACCTGGGAAACTCCCGGAAGCAGATCTCACCTGTGTCAGTGATCAGAGGACTGCCAGCTAGAGGGAAATGCTGAGCAAGTTGCGGCAGACACGGAAGCTATTGCAGCTCCAGAGAACAAACAAGTGCCCAAGTCTGCAAGCGAAGCATGTCACTGTGGTGAGCCGAGTGTCGGAAGGAAGGTATAGGTACAACGCAACAATAATTATTCAGGTGCCTCTGAAAGGTGAAGCTGCGAAAGTTTGAAGCCACTATGAGAGCCGAAAATGAAGGAAAACCAGGACATATGATGTAACTGCCATCCCCACTAGCGCAGAAGGCCCGAAAAGAGGAAACATAAATATCCCACTCTTATTGACAAATGTCTCATCGCTGAGTGCTGACTGGTGACTACCCAGTGCAGAGTCTCAGCCATTGTCTCAATTACAGCTATTCAGAGAGAAGGTAGGCTATAGGACTTGACCCTCGGCACACCTAGCCATCTCCGATCGTCCAGGGAGCCACAATTCCTGCTGGAAGGACTGTGTCACTACCGGCTGCAGTGCCAACGTCCGAGGCGACGCTGAAGGGGCGCGGAAGCTACCATCATTCTGATGGTCTGCTGGAGGCTTGACCTACATGATCAGGACGCTGTCCATCATCTGCCTTCGAGAGGAAGAGCCACTACAGCGGACCCGTTCCTGCCCCTAAACTGTGTCCCCAAAACTGGGACTTCGTAGGCCCCTGCATGACAGCGAATACTCAAGGTGAACCTGGGACGTCTCTCCTCAATGCAAATCTTCGCCATGAACGAGAGCACTTTGCAGAACGATACATAGTGCGGGAGGGTACCGGCGACCGCCTCACCGTGGCTTGGCGCCTTGGAAGACAACCCTGTTTTACTGGTTAATAAATGTATTCTTATTAATAATACTTTCTTGGCGATCTCACCACCGTATCCTGTCCAGCTGTCTCCTGATGGCTGTAGGGATCTGCGACCAGACCCCTACACTTGGTGTCAGTAGTGGAGACGTCTACGCCCGATCCCACGCGAATATTGACTAGGACAACAGCAGCTGACCACCGATCCAGCGTGATATCAACATCTGCGAATTCCCGTTTCTAACAAGGCAGTGTGATGAGTAACTGATATTTCTCTCATTTCATGTTGTGTATTTTATTGTGGCCATGCTGAGCCATAGGGACCTTCGCCGCAAGTTAAAAGTGTCGATAGCTGGATTGCAGGAACTTGCAGACTTGCCCCAGTTCCTAGGGACACTAGAGAAGTTTATTTGCAGCCAGCGAGGTGTCTGTATTGTAATTTATTACGGCACGTCTTACCGTGTGTTCAAGCTGTGTCAGCTATCTGTAGTATGTGTGGAAGGTCGGCCACAGGACAGATCAATCCACAGACTCTCGTTGGACTATGATACGGCGTAAGAATTTAGTGTAATTTAGCTCTTTTTTGCCTATTGTGTGTGCGGTTTCCTCCTTTTCAAATATAACGGCAGATGGAGTTCACACAAATGCCAGACAAACGAGCTGCGACTCTGAATGAAATGAAGGAATCTTTCAAGGTGCAGATAACAACATTGCTAGAAAATACATCGCAACAGGGGCATATAATGAAGTACTGCCTAAGAGAATGCAATAACGGGAAGCCGTTAGGGAGTAAAGACTCCTTGATTCATGGGAAAATAAAACGGTGTTGAATGAACCCACACATTCAATTGATCCCGCAGCAGCTAATCTCATAGCGCCATTTTCGGGGAAAACAGCCGAGAACATATATTTTTATTAGTGACGTAAAACCTGCAGCCAAATTGGAAAAATATTCGGAAGAAGCGTCCTTGAATATGGCCACATTAAGGTTAGTGGGGGCAGTAAAAATGTACGCAAAGAACCACAAGACACTTCGTAAGTCCCAAACATTTGATGGACGGACTATCGTTGAAATGGTAGATATAATTTCGATCGCAACGGCAGCACTACGACAGATCAGTCTTGGGACAGCAGATTGAAGGAAAGAGTTATCTAAAAGTAGATTTTTTTTCATTTGTTCATGCCCATAATACATTTCAAAACTTCAAAAGCGTTTTTCTCGGAATATGATTTTTGAATATGCCTAGTAGCATAACTCCAACAATATTCAATCTTTTTATTTTAAATTTTAGCCACAACTTAGAAATAACATTTGAAAGTGAACCAAGTAGGGGGTCTGCGATTAGTTAATTTAAACAATATTTATTAACAAATGAGTGCCGTTTTTTGGTGAAAATTGAACGATTTTATTCATATACACGCTGTAAGACGTCATGGTCTCCTGACCTTCATTGCATACATATTCCGCCCTCACAATCATATTCCGCACATCAAGACGCTTCATTCGAATCCAAACTCGATAAGATAAAGTCAATGTTGTATGAATTCATGTAAACGATATGCAATTAACAAGTAAGCTCACCATGGTTGAAATACTCGAGGCTGGCGTACACACATACATTCCAGACACGACGGTCACATAAGCTTTTAGTTCGGGAGAGAAACCGCACAACGGGATTCCGGTCCCTTCAGAGGATGACCCAGCCTATGTCGGCCGGTGACCGCCCGTGTAGCGAGCGGCCAGCATGAGCCTGAGTGAAAAGGGGGAATGACCCCGTGTTCGGCTTAAAAGCAAATTCCGCTACATTGTGTGGGAGTGGCCAGCCTATGCATTCTTTACACATAGCACACAGTTTAAGAGATTTTCACAGGGAGACAGCAAACGCCAAACGCCAATGCTACAGGTTTCCGGATTGGTCGCCTTAAACGAAACATCATTCTCCCGTTTTAGAAGAACAATGCTGATTGGTAGGCGATATTTCTGATGCCTTGAGCTGAAGGAATAATGGAAGAGACCGAAAGATATACCCCTTCGCGTCTGGCGCGGGGAGGCGCCGTTCCGCTGTCGCTCTTGGAGTGAGGAACAAGTCTCTCCTCAGTACTTCACTGGGTGAGCACCTCTGTCGAGAGCGAATCGAAGTGCTGCTCTATATTGAGTCCTTGCGATTAAGCATTGTTCACTGTGTTGGCCGACACACTTATTGTGTGGTGTGAACGGACCGCGTTATAATTAAACGCCTGCGAGCGAATTTTGAGTGGCATCATGGTGGACTGGTTATCTGACCGGTGTACCACGCCAATAGTTAGACTAGGGGCGAAAGGAATCCTTGACTTCATCAAGGCATAGGGAGAGTTTGATTGGCGAAGGTCAATCCAGATAGAACGAGAGTTATCTTATTTGTCAGCAGCGAGCAGCGCAGACAGCAGTCATCGCAGCTTACGGTATTGTGCGCTACAGCTATTGCGAGCCCAATTTCCTCCACAACAGTACACTTCACTGCATTTCACACGCGACAGCCTCAACCGTACCTAGCAACATTCTAAAGGATAATTATTCAAGTTGAGTAGGCACACCTCTCAGTCCTTCTGCCAAGTCAACAACCATTTTAAATTTTGTATAGAAATTTCATTAGGGAATCCTATCCTTGAGAGGTAACTTCACATTCCGAAAAGAACCAGAATATAACTTGTTCAATTCATAACTGAAAGTGCCATTGTGATTTCTCAGAATTTTTGCAAAATAAATAATAACTTCCGTTAGTTTCATGTTTTTCTTACACTAACTAGCACTACTCCAGTACCCAAGTATCCCACTAGTTACATAAGAAATTTTGTGAATCTTTGTGTCATTTCCTTACAGCAGACGACTCCAGAAGATATTTACTGCTGAAAGTTTTTCAGGCATTTCTCTTTAGAACGTTACGAGTGTCTGTCTGACTTCTGTAGTAGTCTGGGGGTGGAAATTGCATCTTGCAGGAGCCACAGGGTAAAGGGTACATCTCAAATTAATCCATTGCGCAGAATAACAGATCAACCCCACACCTCAGAACGCTATTACACAAAAGTCAATATTTTTAAAATCCCCTATATGTCTCACTACCTACATATATTAGACATATCTTTTCTTTTTTCAGGATTCAAACAGGCATCAGTTATAGTGCATGCCACAGATAGCCTTAAATTCAACGTGTCTCGGGAGATTTGATGCAGTGACGTAATTTTGTAATATTTTCCGACGAAAACTTTTTTTAATATACTGGAATAGATGCTCAAGTATTATCCAAAGTATTATTTCTCTGTAACCTTTCTGTCCACCCAAAAATACTTGTCGAGTCAACGCCTTTTGTAGGCCGTTACGGTAGTATTATCCCTTAACAAAGACGCAAACAGTTCGTAACGGTGCTGGAATCTATGTCCACTCTCGCTGCTCATACCAGTTTTACAGTGTAAATGAGTGATAACTGATCGCCAAGAAACGGAAGCATTTCACGAGTGATTAACGAAATGACTTTGCCGATGAACATTGTCTACGGATAATCCCAATAACGTAAACCATCTCCCCAACAGCAACTCAGCGACGCTGCATTCAACACCAACCATTCTTCCGCTGGTCACTGCGCACCCCACAGAAGCGTGTTTGAAAAGCTACGTTAAGCGTGTTTGCCCTGGAAAATCGAAAGTGCTCTACTACATGCTTTTCGCACACTCTATAGGGAAGAAGTCAGGGATAGTCAGTGAATGTAGTTGATGGTGGACAGAGAATCATCTTTCCCTAATGTTACGATAAGTATTTTGTGAAGTAATGAAAATGCATAGAAAAATTGGGCATTGAAAGTGACGATCTAACAGCCAGCTTTCAACATGATCTCCTCATAAACAAACAACATTCAAAGGCGATTACTGAATGAGAAATTCGTTGTTTCGTCATTCCTTATGTACGAGTACATTACGAGGCGAGCTGACAATTTCTGCTCGCTGCGGCGGGCCACATGTGGCAAATGGTATCTGCCACGCCTTTGCCGGCGACCGATGCATTGAAGACAAGACGCGAACCAAGAAGAGGCGACGTTGACGACGTAAGCGCCGCCAACGACGACGGAACCGAGAGGCGAGAAGACAGATTCCACAGCCAAAAGGCGGTCGGAACACCGCGGTAGTGAGACTGGCGCGGGGGACCGCCCGCCGGTGTTACCTCAGTAGGCGCCGCAAGTGCAGGGGTTGCGCGCCATGCTCACGGCCGCGGCAGAGGAGGCGATTGCGGCCTTGAAAGCCGACACGGAAGCAGAGAGGGCAGCTCTTAGGGTCGCTTTGTCTGCGCACACGCAGGAGGCGAGCCGCCAGCTGCGGCAATTGCCCTAACAGCTGTCACACGACCCCCGTGCGGACACCACAGGAGATGACACGACACCTGCGGCCCGCCACTCTCCCCACAGAACAGCCGGCGAGGAAACAACGCGACGGACACACCGATTGCCGCCGCAAAAACACCGAAACCCATCGACTCCGAGCAGATGCTCCAATGAGCAGACGCTCAAGGACATCGGCTACGTCATCCGCTACACAGGGGACACTCGGCCGCCGTCTTCACTGAGCCTGTCAAAGCAGCCAACAGCGGAGGAGCGGTGCCACTACGCGACCGAACATCTCCGGTCGTTTGGCTACGAAGCACGCCCACCACACACCGATGGGTGACGTGAGCCTTCCCTCGTGCCCAGTCACCACTGACACAACGCGGCAGGAGGCTCTCGCAGCTCACACAGCAGCACAGTGTGCTGACGCACAGAATCGGACTAACCTCTTATGAAGAAAAGATGGCCTTGACATGGTATGCGCTTGCATGATACCCTCTATTATGCTACCCTTGCATGACCTGTCGCAGTCAGCAAGATGTCCGCTACTGCTCTTACAACAGCCCCAACTATCGCTGAGGTATTTTTCACTCGGTTCTTGTCTTGACACTTTTTTTCCTCTCCCCTTCAAACCGCTACCCTTCGTTCAATTTTCGACCCAATCTATCTCCAAATATGAGCGTAATAAGTGTTAATCTTAACCAGACGTATGCAAACATCGTATTACCCGCATCCTGAGAAGGCCTCACTTAGTGAACACTAACCTCTATGCAGAGATGGCAGTAGACCTTTTGTGTTGTCCATCATGCTGGCGTGGGCGTGAAAGGGCTCCACACTTTCTGTAAAAAAATGGCCAACAGTGTACCTTGCACTCTTATTCTGTAGGACTGCATTTCAAATCTCCGTTCATCGAACCAGATTTAGGTTTACCGTAACTTCCCAAAGTCGTTTAATGTTAATTCCGGAATGGTTTCTTTCATTGAAAAGACCAGTTTCTTGTCCATCGTTCCACAGTATGAATGTGGGCACTGTAAAACGCGTTATGGGCATACACGTAAGTGCAAATACTTCGCCGGCGGTTCTAGACGCTTCAGTCCGGAAGCGCGCTGCTGCTACGGTCGCAGGGTCGAATCCTGCCTCGGGCATGGATGTGTGTGATGTTCTTAGGTTAGTTAGGTTTAAGTAGTTCTAAGTTTAGGGGACTGATGACCTCAGATGCTAAGTCCCATACTGCTTATAGCCATTTTTGCAAATACTTCTGTTGACGACTGAGTACAGTGTACTGAACAACGTCAGTATTTACTTCATGTCCAGATTAATATTTATGGCTGTAGCAGCTAGTACGTTTTTAGGTTGGTTAGTACCTCCAAGTACAACTGGCACAAGCAAACCATTATTATTTATTTCCCCATGGGCAACAGGTCAGATATTGAAGTGGGGACGTGAAGATGTAAAATGGATAATCTATACTGACAGGCGTGGTCCACTTCGCGACATACATATGATCGAGCAGGAAACATCACGTAATAAATTATGTGATGTGGTTGCAGGAAGACTGTTAGGCACAGAGAAAGAACAGCTAACACACTGAAGTCAGTACGTCTATCATCACAAACCTACACCTATACCACTAACACCCTGTGTACTAACTTTGCCACCAACGGAACATTAAATCATATTATTTCTTCTTAATATCTCTTCCTACACGATTGTTTCCCGAAAAGTGGATAGTAAGAGAAGATCCTGTTGTGTGTCCCGTTAGTTTGCCTATTTGACCCGACGTTATACCTCCTTTGTGCGTCATGTCAAAAGTATCACGTATGAGACACCCTGTCGGAACTGGAGAAGATCTCCTGGCACGAATTATCACTGCCTATGACATTGTTGGAACAACTACAGTCTGCACTGATACGTCGGTGCTTCGAGCAACTCAATCAGTTATATTGTAAGGACCCATGGGAAGGGACTTGCAAGTCATGAGAAAGCTTCAAGGGAAATTATTTGGTACGACTAGCCAAGAACTCTTTCAGTTCACGAGCACGACCGTGAAGACCTCAGTGATCCAGTTTTACATGATATTAGGATAGGTCGCTGACTAGTTACCCTTTAACATTTTGTAACGCAGAGTCCTTTTCAGGACTTACAACATGCGTGACACGGCCGCAACTCCTGTACTAACCAGCGACATCACAAAGAATGGTAACAAAATAAAATTAATTTGAGAATTTCAACCACAGTTTCGAGTTGCCTACAAATTTTCGAAATCATTGTTAATAATCTGAGATCGGTCGGATTAAAAATACGCGGTTCATGAAACTAGATCTATCGTTCTATGCCCGTTATACTAAGTTTCCCCAGCTAGTTAGTATCACCGAGGGACTGCTTACAAGGAGGACTATCGAATGGAGAGGGCAGAGTAATTTTCACGTTCTCCAGTTGTTTAAGATAGAAAATGCTCGAAATGGTAAATTTCCTTTAGAGCTCTTGTCCGTTACATTGGAATGTTGCTTAATTCGCGCGCAAACAGATGTTCCAGTCTGAGACTCCATGAGGCCCGGCCGCACACTGGGACGAAGTTGCGCTTACCGTTCCTTCCCTCCCCATGTCACGTTGGTGGCGGAGATCCTCTTGTTAACTGCGGACGGTCACTATTGTTCGGTGCATGAGTTTATAAATGCGACCGACAACCAAGCTCCGGGGTTTTCTGGTTGCTGATGTCAGGCGCCTTCACATCGCAGACAGTAGAACTGCGGAAGCTGCCACCAATTTGTGATGTAAGTGATGTCTCTCGTTAGCTTGTGAGCAGCCTTGTGTTAGGGCCGTCCGTGTGGGTTACCATGGTTCGCGTTGGGAAACTTGCAGGAGTCACGTTGATAGCTACTGCACAGTTACACCGTTTATACCGCGAGCACCGTGGATTGGTAATGATGTAAGCTTTTTCGTTCGGCCTCTGCGTCCTGTTTTCGGAATTCGGATTTCATGGCTAGCATCTTATCGTTCTCTCATTCAATTACTCCTCACGTATCATCGTTCACCATAAGGTGCGTGTTTTATGTGATTTCATGTATTATTCCTTGTCCTACAGCAAAGTGGTTTCGAGCCCTATCTGTCTAGACAGCACATGTTAGAAAACGTGTAACTGGGCTACCACCCATTCGTGTTTCTTATTGCAAAACAGATGCGTAATTTATCTCATTAAAGCCTATCATGTTCTGTAACTCTCCAACTGCTCCACTTTTAGTAAATGAAGTTCTCAATTAAGCTACAAAACCCCTGCGGAGAGAAGAAGCCCAAAGTCCTTACGGTCCAGGGACAGCAGATCAGCTGGTGAATGTACCTTCGTGTCTGATAAGGAAAGCTGATAGGCAGCAGAACATCATTCCGTCACAGTCGCACTGAACTACCCACAGATCGGACAAGCTGAAATTTTAGTTCAAGTCGTGTGCTGTTGCGCTAAGTGTCTGACGGAGCGCGAGCAATGTCTCACTCTGACCGTCGCATCACGGCGCAAGCAGTTTCCATATTTCATTGCGTGTCACGAAATTGCGCGCGATAATGACTTCAGCTTCGGCCTGTTGCGTCGGAGGCACTTGTTAATATTTGCTCGTTTCTGGCGGAGTTAATGCGCGAAAAGGCTGCAGAGGTTTCAGTGGAGCGTAAAAAAGTGCCGTAATTGATCAAAGGGAACTGTCGGCCAGAGCAGCGTATCTCTGGCACAGCCGGCAGCGTTTGAGCGGAGAGGGGAACGGGAGGGGGGGGGGGTAGTGTGGGGGCGTTGGTGGGCGAGGGAGGGAGGCGTTTGTAGCCACACAGAACGCATCAAAGGCCGCTGCTCGCCGCGCACAGCAGCTCTCCTGCACACCTCCAAAATTCTTCCCTCAGCACCCTCCGGCACGACCGCCAATGGAAAACTGAGATTCATCTCTCTGTATTGAATAGCTGGGCGGTGTGGCATGTGCCCATTGCTGATATGCTGAAAGAGCGGATGCTTCTACCCAGAGAGAGAGTAAGTGTCTTCTGCAATACTCCTCTGGATCAAAGTTGTGCAGGCATTAGAAGATCCTAGACTGGGTATTTTCAAGAAAGGAACCAGAAGCTGCAAATTAAAATTTCAGCCGGCTCTTGGCCTTCAGTGAGTTGTGTAAGAGGGACATGCTTTTTGTAAATCTTTATTACAACTGTCTGCTGTAGCGAAATCGGTAGCGATATCTTTCAAAAATAAAATCCTGCAAGATGTGCCCATGATGACTTTTGTGACTGTTTCTTGACGACGGAGCATTATTCGGTTACAGGCAGTTCCAGACCTGTCTACTGTGGCTGGATGTGTTTCACGGAAAGCTGAACGTAGTGTCGCAAACCGACATGGGTCGCCACATACTTACTTAAGAAGCTCACACTCACATCTGAGGTGAAATGGGGTTTTTGGTCTTCCTTTTCTTGGTATACTAGCGGCTGCGTACGGAACTAAAACAGTGACGTGGTCAAGCTGAGATTTTTCAGGTCTCTGTGTTTGCAGGCAGTACAGAATGATTCTGATGTTAGGCTAAAAATGTAAATACGGTAACATTAGGAGAAATGAGAGTCTGGGTTAGCTTACTGGTCTACTTTTTATTGTTTCTTTGCATGTTAGCAAGGAATATGCAGAAATGCACAGACACTGATTTATACACTGAAGACTGGTAAACCTGCCTAATATCGTGTAGGGCCCCCGCGAACACGCAGAAGTACCGCAACACGACTTGGCATAGACTGAACTAATGTCTGAAGTAGTGCTGGAGGGAATTGACTCCATGAATCCCGCAGGGCTGTCCATAAATCCGTAAGAGTTTGAGGGGGTCTAGATCTCCTCTGAACAGCACGTTGCAAGGCGTCCCAGATATGCTCAATAATGATCATGTCTGGGAAGTTTGACGGCCAGCGGAAGTATTTAAACTCAGAAAATTGTAGCCGGCCGCTGTGACCGAGCGGTTCCAGGCGCTTCAGTCCGGAACCGTGCTGTTGCTACGGTCGCAGGTTCGAATTCTGCCTCGGGCATGTATGTGTGCAGGTTAGTTAGGTTTAAGTAGTTCTAAGTCTAGGGGACTGATGACCTCAGATGTTAAGTCCCATAGTGCTTAGAGCCATTTTCAGAAAAGTGTTCCTGGAACCACTCTGTAGCAAGTCTGGACGTGTGGGGTGTCGCATTATCCTGCTGGAATTGCCAAAGTCCGTGCAGGTGATGAAACAGGATGCTTATGTAGTTGTCACCTGTCAAAGTCGTATCTAGGCGTATCAGGGGTACCACATCACTCCAACTGCACACGCCCCACACCATTGCAGAGCCTCCAGCAGCTTGAACAGTCCCCTGCTGACATGCTGGGTCCATGGATTCATGATGCTGTCTACATTCTTGTACACGTTCATCCGCTCGATATAATTTGAAACGGGTCTCGTCCGACCAGACAACATGTTTCCAGTGATCAACAGTGCTATGTCGGTGTTAACGGACCCAGGCGAGGAAGGCTTTGTGTCGTGCAATCATCAAGCGTACACCATTGTACCTTCGGCTCTGAAAGCCCATATCGATGATGTTTCGTTGAGTGGTTCTCACGCTGACACTTGTTGATGGCCCAGCATTGATGGCTACAGCAGTTTGCGGAAGGGTTGCACTTCTGTTACGCTGAACGATTATCTTCAGTTGTCGTTGGTCCAATTCTTGCAGGATCTTTTTCCGGCCACTGCGACGTTGGAGATTTGATGTTTTACCGGATTCCTGATATTATCGGTATAGTAGTGAAATGGTCATACGGGAAAATCCCCACTTCAGCGCTACCTCGGAGATGCTGTGTCCAATCGCTCGTGCGCAGAGTATAACACCACGTTCAAACTCATTTAAATCATGATAACCTGCCACTGTAGCAATAGTAACCGATCCAACAACTGCGCCAGACTCTTGTTGGCGTATATAGGTGACGCCGACTGCTGCGCCGTATTCTGCCTGTTTACTTACAGTATCTCTGTATTTGAATACTAGTTTCTTTGGCACCTCAGTGTAAAACAACACATGAGGCTTACTAGATTCTCCAATCAGTCATTGGAAAAAATGCCCACGCTGGACCACAACTTTACTGTGATTAGGGTAGAACAGTGTTGTAGGATACTACAGATCACGAACCATGTAGCTGAAAGATTGTGCTGTTCTAATCGACCCCTTAGGCTCTAGTAAACGTCACAGTGTAAGTGACACACAGACATAGGTACATGTTGATAAGTGAAGGGTGGTAACGAATAATCCTACCCCATAGATACGTATAGTCAAGTTTCGCAAGTACGTATTACAGCACAAACGTAATTGAGTGTGACTGTTCACTTACATAGCATTGCTGCAGGCTCGACCATCTGCCTTGTCGGAACTCTCAAACTCACAAGTTCATCAAAGTTACTTGTGGTCCAGATTGTTCCACACCTCAACGGCGATTCGGCGTAGATCCCTCAGAGGGGTTGGTGGGTCACGTCGTCCATAAACAGCCCTTTTCAATCTATCCCAGGAATGTTCGATGGGGTTCATGTCTGAAGAACATGCAGGCCACTCTAGTCGAGCGATGTCGTTATCTTGAAGGAAGTAATTCACAAGATGTGCACGAAGGGGGCGCGAATTCTTCTATGACCACCAGCGGCGTACGTCGGCAACACATAATGTCACCCCAAAGCAACAGCGAAACTCCACCTTGCTGTACTCACTGGACAATGTGTCCAAGACGTTCAGCCTGACCGGGTAGCCTCCAAACACGTTGTAAGTAGGCTGTTTAGGTTTTTATATTGGTAACGCCACGTAGCGCTCTGTATGAAAATCACTGGCTGTGCTGCGTGCAGTCTGTGGCTGGTTTGCATTGTTGTTGGCTGTTGTAGTGTTGGGCAGTTGGCTGTTAACAGCACGTAGCGTTGCGCAGTTGAAGATGAGCCGCCAGCAGTGGTGGATGTGGGGAGAGAGATGGCGGAATCTTGAGAGCGGACGATCTGGACGTGTGTCCAACAGAGACAGTAAATTTGTATGACTGTATATCATGAACTGATATGCATATATAATGACTTTTGAACACTATTAAGGTAAATACATTGTTAGTTCTCTATCAAAATCTTTCATTTGCCAACTATACCTATCAGTAGTTAGTGCCTTCAGTAGTTTGAATCTTTTATTTAGCTGGCAGTAGTGGCGCTCGCTGTATTGCAGTAGCTTGAGTAACGAAGATTTTTGTGAGGTAAGTGATTTGTGAAAGGTATAGGTTAATGTTAGTCAGGGCCATTCTTTTGTAGGGATTATTGAAAGACAGATTCCGTTGCGCTAAAAATATTGTGTGTCAGTTTAAACACAGTCATGTATAATTTTTCTAAGGGGACGTTTCATATGTCGACCCTTAGCCGAGGATACCTCACTGGAATCTTCTGATTTTTTCTTGTGGTTTGTGTAATTAGTGCAGCCTTTGGTTATTACTACCTCGTAATTGTAGAGAGACTTTCCTTTGTAGTTGTAGTTTTTCATTCTTGTACAGTAAAACAGTTGTGGCATGCATGTATATTTGCACCAAGTATTTCGCAGCTGCACTTTCAATTAAGGAGATATTATTTGCAGTGCTATGTTAATGTGTTTTCTTATTTTGCACTTCAAATTGTGCTTTTCTGTGTTGTCGTGTGAAATATTGTGACAATAATGGCGTGTGAAAAACGTAATACTAGGCTCCAAAGTAAACTGGGAAATGACAGTGAAGACGAAAGCAGTGTGTTAGCGCCGCCGGGTAATGAATTAACTAATGTTCAAAGTAGTAATTTGGTAATGGTGCATAGGGAGATGGAGCGGGCTGCAAATAATGGTGTAGTCAGTGAAACAATTAGTGAACAGGGAAGCATTATTGATCGATCGGTCGGCAACAGCTCGCCTCAGGAATCCGAAATGACAGGACACAATCTTGCAAATACTGTACATTCAGGTTTTGCGTTCTCACCGTTTTCTCAAATAAGTCAAGACACGTTTTCTGCTTGTCAAAATGTGAATGTTGCCGGTGCAAATGCACTGCCGAAAAGCATAGAGGAACAGATTCCAGACACTAATACATTATAATTGCAATTGATGCAACAAATGAAACAAAATCAGAGACAAACACAGCAACAGTTAGACAGAATGGAACAAAATCAGAGACAAACACAGGAAAAGCTTCAAAAGTTAGACACAATGGAACAAAATCAGAGATAAACACAGCAAAAGCTTCAAACGTTAGACACAATGGAACAAAATCTTCGGAAGTTAGACACCACACTTGAACAAACACGTGAAGATTTAACTACTGAGTTACATAACATTGAATCGAAATGTCAAAAAGTCTGTAATGACGTAAAAACACAAATTTGTGAGCATTTTCAACCTATTCTTTCGCGGCATGAAAATGCATTACAGAATCACGAAGCACCCATAAAAGAACTGCAAACCATTGTTCATGAAAATCATGAGACCTTGTGGGTTAAAATTGACTCAGTTGCATCTACCGATTCGGTTACGCTACTTGCAAAAACTCAGGAAAACTTAAAGGACACAGTAGATACTCTGAAAATTGGTTCAGAAAGACACATGGAGGAAATTAGTTCATTATCAGAGAAAACAGTCGAACTTTCGGATCAGCTACGAAGGTAGATGACAATCTGAATGACACAAAACCGGTAGTCTTTAATGACACAGAAGAGCGCCAACAAATTAGGAAATTCAAACAAAATCAGAATCAAATTAATATGCAACACCAAAGAGAAATCCGGGAAGTACAAGATCAGCTGACACAGGTAATACAAGAATTACATATGTCAGAGGACACTCGCGCTCCAACACGGGAAGAACGTTTCTACGTCTCCGACGATTGTCTGGTTTAAGGCATATCCGAAACTCATCGGTGAAGAGAATGTGATGCCAATTCTTGGCGTTGCATTCGCCATGTTGTTGGGCCCATCTGTACCGCGCTGCATGGTATCGTGGTTGCAAAGATGGACCTCGCCAAGGATGTCGGGAGTGAAATTGCGCATCACGCAGGCTATTGTGCACAGTTTGAGACGTAACACGACGTCCTGTGACTGCACGAAAAGCATTATTCAACGTGGTGGTGTAGCTGTCACGGTTCCTCCGAGCAATAATCGGTAGGTAGTGGTCATCCACTGCAGTAGCAGTCCTTGGGCGGTATGAACGAGGCATCTCATCGACAGTTCCTGTCTCTCTGTATCTCCTCCATGTCGGAACAACATCGCTTTGGTTCACGCCGAGACGCCTGGACACTTCCCTTGTTGAGAGCCCTTCCGGCACAAAGTAACAATGCGGACGCCATTGAACGGCGGTGTTGAACGTCTAGGTATGGTTGAACTACAGAAAACACGTGCCGTGTACCTCCTTCCTGGTGGAGTGACTGGAAATGATCGGTTGTGGGACCCCCTCAATCTAATAGGCGCTTCTCATGCATGGTTGTCTACATCTTTGGGTGGGTTTGGTGATATTCTCGAACAGTCAAAGGGACTGTGTCTGCGATACAATATCCACAGTTAACGTCTATCTTCAGGAGTTCTGAAAAACAGAGTGATACAAAACTTTTTTGATGTTTGTATATGGGCAAATAGACGTGCAGCTGTTCAGCAGCTGACCGCCCAGATGAACCGAGTGGCTACCATCAGTCTCCCCTGAACGTCCGTTCAGCGAATGTTGCTGCCTGCATATGGACTTCCACAACTGACGCCTAGTTCATGCATCCTCGCTGGTTGCTGTTTAGAAGGCTTAACTTTGCACGTCGGTGAGGCAACTGGACGTCCACTGACTGGAGACAGGTGGCCTTTACAGGTGAAATACGTTTTATGCTCCATCAGACAAATTGCCGCTGGTGTATAAGGCGTGATATGCCTGAAAGCAAACACCGTACAACAATAGTCGGAAGTGTCCAGGCCAAAGGAAAGAGCGGTATGGTCTGTGGAATCTTTCTGTGGTATTCCCTGGAAAGCACAGTGGGCCAACATAACTACGCATCTACCCATGTGGACCATGATCACCCTTACATGGAGTTGGTTTTTCCTCGGCATGGTGACATCTACTACCTGGCTCGCAGTGTGCATGCGTGCTTTGAGAAGAACCAGGATGAGTTTATCACGCTGTCCTGGTAAACAAACTCCGGATTTAAACTCAATCTAGAATCTGTGAAACTACCTCGATCGCGCTGTTCACGTCATGGATCCCCAACTGAGAAACCTAGCGCAGCTGTCCATGGCTCTAGAGTCAGTATGGCCCCACATCTCTCTCTGCACCTTTCTTTCAGGACCTCATCCACTCAGTCAGTCACTGTAGCTTTTCCTGTGATTTAATGGTAGTATATTTCTTAAATTTCGTGACGTTTTTTATTTTATTTTCTTTTTTTAATCAAGAGGTTTAACGACGCGTTTTTAACTGTAAGTGTGAATCCTTGCAGACTGTAGCGCAGTTTTTATTTCTGCGGAACAACCAGCTACACAGCTCATTAAAGCGTCCCCGTCCATTGGTGACACATCCGGAGGGTAGCTGGTTGTACTTCTAGTTTTCTGTCTCCTTCTATAGTTTACTTCTTCAGTAAGTCTTGCTAGCATGGGTAGGACGCATGCATGTTGCATGCGGACGTAGGAGGATCTGGCTGCAATTCATGAAAAGGGCTTATAGCTATGGTCAGCCACCTTGGATAGAGGAGAACCTGGCATGTTAGGGCATCCCAGACGTCGCTTATTTTGCCCGAAGGTTCTGCTGCCGCAGCAGCTCCTAGTCTACGCGACAGCAGGGTGGGTGGCTGGCAGTAACTCAGTCACGTCGCTCGAGGCGGAGGGCAAGTTTGGGGGCTGATCATCTGACCCTGCCTATTCGCCCTGTGAGTGAACAGGCGGTCGTTCCTTCACCAAAGTCTGTGAAGGCACACGTGGGTAGGGGCTTTCTAGTTCATGGGAGCTCCAACGTTACTTGGGCTATGGAGCCCCTTAGGAAGACAGCATTCAGGGCTGGAAAGAAAGCCAATGTGCACTCGCTATGTCTCCCAGGGGGCCTCATTCGAGATGAAGAGGCGGCCTTGCCTGTGCTATCAGGTGTGCACGATGCAGTCATCTGCAAGCTGTGGCTCACAACGGCACCGACGATGCTTGTTGCACTGGACCTGAGGCCATCCTCAGTTCATACGGGTGGCTGGTGGAGGTAGTGAATGCTTCGGGCCTTGTGCGTGCGGTGCAAGTGGACTTCACGATCTACAGGATTGCTTCCAGAGTTGATCTGGGTCATTTCGTTTGGAACCCAGTGGATAGCTTTAACCAAAGACTTCGTCGACTCTGTGACAATCATAGCTGCAGATTTCTAAACCTGCGTTACTGGGTGGCGATTTTGAAGGGCTCCTTGTGATAGGTCAGGTATGCACTACACAAAGGAAGCAGCTGCTTGGGTAGGAGAGTACTTGTGGAGTGTATATGTGGGTCTTTAAAGCTAGGCGGTAGTTTGAGGTACTCTGATGAACAGTCGCTAGTCCATACGCAGAAAGGGAAGTCAGATCACTCTCAGAGTGACGACACTTCGACTGTTAAAATTTTGTCAGTAATTTGTAGAACTGTTCGTAACGTAGTTTCCGAATTTACTGCCATACAGGAAAGTTTTCACGCTCAGCTTATTCTTGGGACTGAGAGTTGGCTGAAACGCGAAGTGGAAGGCTCTGAGATTTTGAGCGGGTCATGATGCATATATCGGAAAGACAGATTAGACGCTATAGGAGGAGAATTGACAAAAATATTGACTCTATTGCGGTCGAAGATGAGTGTGACAGTGAGATTACATGGTCGCAGATCACAGGTCTAGGTGAAACCAATTTAATCGTTAGATGTTTTTACCGGCCTCCCAATTCCGCTGTGACATGTAGAGTCCTTCAAAGGAAGTCTAGGTCAGTAACGCGTAAATACCCAGATCATGCCATACTAGTTGGAGACGACTTTAACATACCGAGTACAGACTGAGACGTCTATGGATTCATTGCAGGGGTTACAGACAGACGGTCTTGTGAAGTACATTTTGTAAGGGGTCCATAGGCCCTTATTATAACTTTGCACTTGGCACAGGTCGATAGGACGAACAATCGATTGCGACGTGTTGAGAGAGCGAGTTTCGAGTTGCGCCAGTGTGGTTGGCGGGTTTATGTGTGTGAAGGTCATTGTTGAAATACGTGCTTTAACGGAGAATGGTGCCGCCATCGCCGTGGTTAGACCCCTATGTAATAGATTAATACCGGGAAAGTGAAGAAGTATCATTACGAAAGTGATCAGTGACGTTACTAGTGCCGATATTTGGTTTCGCGTCTACCGCGCCGGCCTAACCTTGGATTGCAGTGTTGGATGCAGTGATGGATTAGCGTGTGACGATAATGGAAAATGAAGAAAGCCTGTGTTGAGATTAGCCGTAATTAGGTATGTATGACGAAGGCAGTGGCTGTCTCCTTTTCTGTGTTTTGAGAAGAATATAAGTTCGTAATTAGTAAAACTGTGTTGGTGTTCCTCATTACCAGACATTCAGTATTATAGTATTGAACAGGAAACTGGAAAGTAACAACTTCTGTAGCAGTCAATTCCGATTACCAGCCCCATTAGGTTCACAGTCATGTTAATAATAAATATTGGACTGCTATTCGATCAGGTCAGGTCGGGATAAAAACGGTGGTGTTACAATTTGAACACATTTTCTAAAATCTGCATTGAGCAGCTAATTCGGCAGCCCACAAGCAATGGAAATATCTTACACCTTGTAGCTGCAAATAGGTCGGAACTTGTCGACTATGTCGGCATAGAAACTGGGACTTAAAATTTATTATATAACAAAAATTAGGGTGCATTAATGCACTTTACAAGTCATCTGACAAGATTTATCACAAAAATCTATTTTCAAATTCAACTCTTTGTGTTGTAATAGTTACAGAATTAATATGTTTAATAATGTTATGTAGTTAGACATAAAACATTTTACTCACGTAAAAATAAAAGTGACTAACGTGTTTTCAAACTCAAATTTGACTATTCAGTGTATTACAGTTGTCATCTTCAAAAAAAAAAAAAAATTCAGATATGTCTTTGAAAATAAGTAAGTTCCTGATTTTTTTCTACAGTGAAAAATTGTTGAATTAGATAAAGTGTCTTAGAAATTTAATAAGATTTTTTGTACTTTGTTACATTGTCAAATGTTACCTAATGTTGTATTTACTATAAGTTCATGAAATTATTATGTTTAAAATATAAGATCAGTTACTTCACTGTTGGAGTGTATCCGTTAGTAAACTAAAAGAGTCTCTATCTTGTACATTACTACATCATTGTGAAATGAACTCAAAATCACACAAATTCCTTAATGCTAATATATTGATCGACCACATATCACATTAAATTGAAATTACACACTAATACTCTGGACACACAAGGAGGGGGTGGGGGGGGGGGGGTGGGAGGGAAGGGGGCTTCTTACAATCTTAAAATTTTCTAAGCTCAGCATAACTCAATTTTTTAACATCTTCAAACACTCGTTCAATTGTAATCAGATCACAATATTCCTGAATAATGCACATAGAATACAAGAAAAAGCAAATCGGAATAGGCCTCCTTGAATCTTCAGTACCAAACCCACTACAACACTACAAAGAAAACATAAGACATACAGTAGTGCCTCTAAGAACAACATAACTATCCACACCGTAATGTACTACACAACATCATTAACAAATCCTTGATAAGAGTACATGCATATTAGAAAGTCAACAGATATTAATACCTCGTGTAAAGCACTATTAATACATCCAGACAAGGAAGTCCACGATCTTATTTACAGAGTACAAACATATGATAATTGCGCACAAAAATTACCAAGATTCCTACTTAAATCTTCAGAAGATTGAAATTATAGTCACCAAAAAGAAATCCCTTCTCACACACAAGCAATATACAAAATATGAGGTCACTTACCATGGATCTGGAGTCATTGTAGAATCTCATCTAAAATACATGAGTAAAATGATGGTGCTATATTTTTTCAATATCTGGATTCCTACCCAATGCATTAGCCCTAAGTTGCAACACTGTGTTACACTGTCTTTTTCTAAAATTAGTTGGCGGTTGTGCTTTTCTACTTTTAAAGCAGTTTCCCATGCAATAAAAGTAGGAATCAGAGCGATATGACTATTTTCACTCACAATCAGATCATCTTAACCTGTTTTATGTCCTCCACTTCATCATCATCACCATCATCCACTTCCTGTTTTGAACTCGTGCCATCAGCACTTTCTGTCTTGTAATCTGACTCAATATCGCTGTCGTCGAAAACTTTATTAATCATTTCTTCCAAATGCATTTTGGCGTTGGGTTCATTTACTCTTAGAACTCGTTGAGAATGGCCGCTCTGTTCAGGCTCTTATTAATGGCAAGATAGAGCTAGTAGGAGCACTAGATATTGCAAATCAATTAAAGGATACTGAAAATATTAATCATAATGTATTACACCAGATTATTCACAGTAAACGTGAAATGTTGATAAACACATCTGACGAATAATAATCACGCAACTGATAAGCTTCTGCTAGACGTTTCGACGATTTTACTGCTGATTTACTGAAGGTCAAATATTGTGATCGGTACCCCACTTTCAGAGCTAGAAATCACTAGTCCAACTGAAAGGTACACAGAGGGAAAAGGTGATACGACTCTGGAAAATGAGGAGATGCCCACAAGAATGTTCTAGAACTCTCTCACAAACGTATGATACCAGTTAAGCGTTAAGTAATCAGTTTAAAATCTTAAACGTGGGGAATACATACTGCTTGACTATACTTTAAAATAAATAAATTGTTCACTGTAGGAATGCCCCATGTGAGGAACATGCTTTTGTTGTCTGTATTGGTTCAATAATTACAAAAGAATATAAATAAGAAAGTATACACATTTGACTGTGATAATATATCTCCATCGCTTTGTCTATGAACTCAGACATGGCGAAGTATTCATAAATGAAACAAAACGTATATTATGCATTTGACTGCGATAATAATAACATCTCTATCGATTTTTCTGTGAGTCTACAGAAAAGTCAAGGCACTGATGAATGAGCAATGACTATGATTATGATAATCATGATATCTGAACTGATTTGTCTATGCATCTACAGGAAAATTGAAGTGAGAAAATGTGCATTATGCACCTGACTACAATAACAGTAGATCTGTTGTTCTGTCTACAAATTGAAAGAAAAGTTGAAGCATGGGAGCATTTATTCTCAAAGACCCAAACTGTGTTCCACACCTGACAAGTGGTCACAACTATCCAGAATTACCTTGACGAAGGTTAAAATCATGAGAAACACGGACAACGTCTTACTGCTGCAGGAGACTGTAGTAGGAGGAGGGCTGAGCGATAAAAAATAAGTTAATTAAAGAATAAAGATGCCCTGGCATAGCCCTGTGTTGGTTATAGTCATGGACAGTGAGGAGATGTTACTGTGATTCCAGAAGAATCACTCATGTGACCGAAATTAATTTTTATATGGTTCTTTATTGACCAGTAGTTACAGAGTAGAGCACAGATTGCGCTTCTCAACCAGAAAACGTAATCATTAATTACACTTGAGTCCACTGCCCAACACAATTCACAATATAAAAAGCGTCTCACCGAAATTACAAAAGAAAAACAGTAACAAAAATCTACAACAGTAGCATGTTTCTATTAACATTTCTGGACAAACAGTGGCGTAATACACGAATT
Organism: Schistocerca serialis cubense; assembly: GCF_023864345.2. Classification (NCBI taxonomy): domain Eukaryota; kingdom Metazoa; phylum Arthropoda; class Insecta; order Orthoptera; family Acrididae; genus Schistocerca; species Schistocerca serialis. Next base: position 210,315,733 of record NC_064642.1, read on the forward strand.
GAAATAAGCATTGAAATACATGTGTTTTCTAACTACACATAATAAAATAATTTTATAGAAAATCCTGCAAAAAATGTACAGATTATCCTAACAAAATATCATCCGCAAGCTAGAATTTACTCGGTTATCTCTCTGAAAGAGGCTAGTCAGACTAGATACAAATGATGATGATGATGATGATGATGAACAAATATCGAATGGATACACTCAACCATGTGACCACATCATGCAAAACCCCTTAGAGACTGGGAACTCGCCACATCGCAATTATTAAGAAAAATGATACATAAACGTACTCATGCAAAGCCACACGAATAAAAAAATCAGTTAAGAGTGATAGCAGAATTACCTGCTGCAATGTACTTCACGCACAACGCAAGGCTAGAACAGCAAAAAGAAGCGCCAACAAGGCCACATAAGTCTATGTCCGCCTCCAGATACTGCCACCAAACCCCCTCCAGATCCTACTGGTAACTGAAAGCGTCTTTGTGGGCTGAACTTTCAGCCGACAAACAAAGAACTCACATAAAAGTTACTGCTGTCACCTGCCCCCATATTGGCTCAGACATTATAGTGCAGGACAGGCAGGGATCAACTATCTTACTCATGAAACTTCCTGGCAGATTAAAACTGTGTGCCGGACCGAGACTCGAACTCGGTCTGGCACACAGTTTTAATCTCCAAGGAAGTTTCATATCAGCGCACACTCCGCTGTAGAGTGAAAATTTCATTCTATCTTACTCATCCTTGGTGATGCTACACACCAGTAAATTAGTGGATGACACATATATATTGTAGTACTGAAATGAGGCTAGCAGCCACATTTCAATCCACATTGCCTCAGAATAACGTTTTCTTTGCTAGCTTCATAGATATGTTTTAGCAACATACATGCTTCTCATCTTTAGAAATGATATTCTTGATTCCATTCTTTAAGTTTACCAATTATAAGAGCTAAGCAAGATAAATTTGTGAGAGTTATCTCTCATTTATTTTTACTCAATTTAAATGTCATGAGTCCATCTTCACCCACCATTTTAGTAATTTCGTTTTTCTTTTAGTTATGGCAAACTGGTCCCACTTACTAATTTCAGTTCTTTCTTATTCAGCGCTTTTCTTCCAAAATTATTTCTTCTTTTCGCTAGGTTTCTTGGAATACTTCTGATCTGAATACTTACAATCGAGAAACGTTTGTTTCTGCTGTGTGTTCATCTTTTAAGTTCTGTATTTGTGAACTTTTTTTAGCTCCTCAGCTGTAGAGTCTTGGTAATTTCTTACCCTGATGTAGTTTAACAAGTGTTTTGTAACCTATTTTCACTCGTTTTATGTCTAAACGTCTAAAATTTAACAGACTTCTTTCATTTATTATTACTGCTATTTTCATATGTTTGAGTCATCTCTTCATCTTTTTTTTTTTTAATTTCCCGGGTTCTGTGCTTCTTATTAAACCTAAACGTTCTTCATGATTCTTCTTGTTTATCTAATTTATAGCCCAGTGCTACACACTACTTTTATATGGTCATTCTGGTTTCACTACTGTGGTATTATGCGTTACATTTGTGTTTCATGATGTGTAGCCATTATCGTAAATGCTTTTCGATATTCTACACACCCCCGTAATGCTCGACATTTTTTTAGGTTTCATACTACATAGTTATTAAATGACCACTACTAAAAATTTGGGTGCATTTTTATGTAGGTGAAAATATATTATTCCTTGTGGAGTTTCTTACACCTTTTTAGTAGTTTTCAGTAGCTGTAAATATGTTTTGTACATCCATCCATAAGCCTGTAGAAGACTATTTGAGATTAGATACTACTGATAGCTGTTCTAAAAAGACCAAGAGACAGAGTGTAGTGTGGAAATTTTTACGATCTCGTGAACATAAAACTGTCACGTAAGAGTGCTGAAGTATTTCTGCATAGAAAGAATGGAAATGTGCACTGTTCGGCTAAAAGCTTCCGGGCACATTTAAACCACAGGTCGTTTGAAGTTGTCGTGTGTTTGTTCGCTACGCACGCTGCCCATAAAATGATGTTCTGCGAAAACATTAGCCGACACACAGCCTTTGAAACTGTGCATAAATTGTTTGTTCTGCTCGCCCTCGGCACGTTTAGATACAAGTTGCGCCATTTGCCTGAGCTGACCAATACTGCGCCTGCGCTGCATAACTGAATTGTTTCAGCTTTCAGAGAAAACAAACGCCACAGTGTCATTAACGTCGGGGCGACGTCGGACAACCAGCGCAACTGTTTGCCGCCGCTGCCTTGCCTCGTTATAAATTTATTCACCTGTGCTCTCGCCGCATGCCACTTTCACATCACACAAAGAAAACATTCACTCAGTGTGGCTCTCTGTTGACGCTGAACCCCATTTGAGCAAAAAAATAACTAAATTCAAATAATTTATTTGAAAAAGCGTGACCCTTTTATTTCAACGTTCTTTCATATCACTTTTCTGAATAGAATTTTGAGGCAAATATTTTACATATTCCTTCTCTGTCTGGAAGCGAGAAAGAGTTTCACTTCCATCGTAAAACAGCTGTTTAGTAGTTTGCAATCTATCACGCCTTCTATTACTGCCTACTTGCTCTTCTACGTTCAGTGAAAGTGTAATGTCCTTTTTCTGTGCCCACCCAGTAACCTTCACCATCAGAAAATGCGTATCGCGAAAGATAATCCTCAGCCACTGTGTATAGCCGTGATTTTGTATGGGTCTAACGTTGTTTCTGCATAAGGAATTATATAGCCTATCAATTTAACCTTGAGTCTCACAAATTTTGACGTCTGTAGATTTGCTGTAACTGTTGCTTCCGAAAGTTTGTATGTTGTTCTTTCGACCAAACCTAAATGCTCTTTCCATGTTAGGGTCGCTATTAATACATCATAAATGCTCAGTATTAACTTATCTAGCAAATCAAGCCCTAAGACAATGTCCAAGACAGTTATTAAAACACGTGGACTTACGTTTAAGCGGAATGACAATAAAAAATTGATAGCATCTTCCATCAAATATGTAAAGACTATATTTAGTGGATTCTTTTTATATGCTTATCTGCCGGTATGAACATCTCACATCGATGCTGGTGAGGTACTTAAGGCCATGAAACTTCAGCAAATGTTCATCTAACTTGCCTGGCCTAGCTTGTAAGGGAATAATAGTTCTACTGAAAGCTCTTGCATCTAAAACTAGGTGAACATTTCCACCGGGCTAGTCATAGCTAGTAGAAAGATGCACTATTGTGACATTGAGGGCTGTATAATATTCCACTCAAACATCTACCATATTTCTTTAATGACGCACTCCATAGAATGGCAGTCCATAGAATGGAGTATGTATTCTGGCTATGTATTTAACTGAGCCGACCTTCCATCTGAAACTGTATGTTTTAATAACGCTAGGCTTTTTTCAGATACATGTACACACTTAAGAAGCAATTTCTTTAATTCTACTTGTTGCGTAGGGTCAATAATTATAGACTGTACCTTCCCTGCTATAGTATGTACAGTAGTTTGAGCAGTTTTTTCACTATGGTTATGACATCATATTGTAGTGGTCAGTTTATCATAATGGATTTACAGAGTTATACAAGTTGCCTCCATGCTACCCCACAGCTTGTGATTTTCATTTAATTTGTTAAACTTCCATTATGTGGTGGGATTCTTCTGCCACCGTAATAATACTGATGACGGGTTTCTGTGGTTGTCAGTTTACTTAAGTGAAATGGTTTTCTACATGACCTTCACACAAGGGCATTTTATTTACAGTTGGGTGACTGCGTTTGTTATATCCTTGGTATTATCCTACCTCAACATGATTATAAACGTTTTGATATTTTTGACATCCATCTGTATGTTAATACCATCCAGTGCATTGCATTTGGAATGCCGAGTATTTCGTAATGGAAATATCACTCGTTGTGTTGCAGGATTGACAAAAAACTGTTTTGATCTTACATGACTGTAAAATTTCGCATGCGCTGGAGTGGAATAAGCTTCACCACTATTGTTATTGCTACTATTGTTGTATATATTTGTTGTGAACACCTTAATTTGTTCATTTTTCAGCACACAGTCATGTGATAAAATTGACTATAAATAAAGAGCTGCCCCACCTCCTTGGATATGTCCATGGGTGACAGACTTGCAAGATTTGTTTTGTTACTATAATTTCTACATTCAGTGTAAGGCTAATATTTTCGTTAATTGTGCTACAACAAAAGTCGGTGCATTTGGAATCGCAAGTTCTACAACAGTCTGCACCTGTTGTACACTACTAATTTGTGATATAATTTAATGTTGGAAGTCCAGTAAATATTTACATAATACAGTTGCAGCAGAGTTGAATTCACTTTTAACAACTCCTTCTGAAGTCTCTTTCTCAGATGAGACTTCGGTATCAGACAGTTGCACTAAATGTGATAGTTCTGAACCTAATTTTTTTATTATGGTTAGTTGAGATCTCAGAGTACCTTACTTCTTGTTCAGATGACGTGCCATCCAGCTTAATCAACACTTGATTTACATTAGACGAAAACTCATTGTATTACTTGTTATTTGATTGCACTGAATCAACATTCCATTCATGTTAGATCACATTTCACTGTATTAAGTGGACATTTCATTACATTTAGTAGAGTCTAACTCAGCTGACATTTCGTTATATTTCGATGACATTTCATTAAACTGGTTTAACATCTGTTGAAAATGTGCTTTTATCATAGCCTCCACCTTATGATAAAATGTACTAAATTGATCTGGTGTACAGCTAAATGCTGTATTAATTTGATGATTGTATGTCTTTGTTCCCATTTTGGTGGACTACCTATTTTCATTCTAACATATAAGATGACATAACGCACATGTGTAAAACCACATATTTCAATTTAATATCAACATAAAAATAACAGTATTTTTGAGCATAAATGTTCCAGAAAGAAACATTAATTGATTGACACAATAAACAAGCGCCAAACCATTACAACCTTTCGTGATGCCAAGTGAACCAAGTTCTGAAAAATAAATACACTATTATTAAAACTAATTACTAAAAAAGTGGAATTAATTCAATACCAAACGAAACTGGGCAATTAATGATCATATCTGTAGAGCAAAATCTACTACATGAATAAGCAAAGGAGACTGAACAATGTAACGAAGTTGCCGTTGCCTTTTGTATTGTGTCATAACATAGATCACTCTTTACAATTTTTTTATTCTGTTTATTCGTGTGATCTGATTACTTGACTTCCTTTTTTAAAAGTTCTTGATCTCTTCAACTTACAAATTTTTCTTCCATGGTTCGTCGATTTTATGCTACATGAAACAACACCAAGAAGTTCTTAACAATATAATGACAATAAAATTCATATGCAAAATATATAAAAGGTTTTGTCCTTTCATTATGTCTCTAGTGAAATGGATCCCTGAAATCAAGTTAAAAGAAAATGATGTGACTGTTCAAAGTTGACAGTTTGAGTGACTGGACACATTACATACATGACGAGAAAGAAAAAGCATTTTGCTGCTGACCTCAATGAGACGGCGTAAAATAGTTTTTAATATCATATATATATTTTCATATCTTCGTACTTCTCAAAGCTGTTGGCTGCAGCTGGCAAATAGTGAGCTTTGTGAGGCCTGCTGTCCATGTAATTCTTACGGTTTACGCCAAAAAAAAAAAAAAATTAGTTTTGCGTGAAGATACTGATTGTAATGGGACTTCGTTAATTTTATGCACTGTAGGCTTGAATGAGGTATACAGTAACTTTGAAACGACAGCACACTTGTGGTATGCGATGTTAACGTCACCAAACTAACCACTTTTAAGTGGATTTATACGTTGAAATCACGTAAAATATTTATAATTATCAGTGCAGGATATTAGTTAGTCTTCTACTAAATAAAACAGAATGTAATTTTCAATAAATTTTAATTAATTCATTATCGGACACGGTAATCCAGAGGCTAAAAAGAAAGAGATAACATGTATTCAAGACAATTGCTAGGAAAAGAGTTGTACATCAACTTGTACATCAACTTTTAAAACAGTTTATTCACGAAACTCACACAGACAGTAATGCACAAGCTAGAGATGTACTGTCTGCAGGACGATTACGTCTTCGTCTTTAAATTACATTATAATGATTTACAGCAGCATCCGAATATATTCATTGTCAGTTGGCTGCCAAAAATTTTACCTATATTTAATTCACATAAATGCTCTCAAAATAAGCAGCCTTAAAATGAAAGTTTATGTACCCTTAGTGGTTAACTTATCTGCACCTACACTTCAGACTAATGAAGCTACTTACAATGTTATCGGAACTTAGTTGTCTTAAGGTACTCCTTTCAGCACTGAGCGAAACCAAAGTTTTTGAGCCTCTCTTCTACCGTGCAAATCTGAAGTCTATTTTCCACAACCATTGGTTTTGAAGAAGAACTTTTTCCACAAATGTTTGTGGTTATAAGTAAGAGATACATTATTAGAGAGATGACAATATTAGTAAACAAATTTTACATTTCATGTGCCCTTGTTGGAATGAAATGAGGTTCGGAAGAATTCTGGTTTTTGCGAAAATTACCTCATTTCAAACAGCAAACACTCCGTTATTCATTCTTACGAAAACCTTAACGGTTTTGCCAACTGAAGTGCCTCACCTTTGACCAAGTGCCACTGGGAATTTTATGGGATGGAGACACATCTATGTCTTTTACTTTTTATGTGGGACTAGCACTGTAGTAATAAAACAGACATTTTTTGTCATTTTTATTATGGACTGGCGCTTTGTGATATGGACCACAGGTTGCAGACTAGATAGCCTGATCTTAAATGCGGCCCTGATGATGGCTTACATTTTTAAATGCAGTAATGTGCTAAGATCGAGTATCATACGATGTTCCCCTTCACTGTATGCTCACCGTTGTTAATTATTCTTTCATACGTTTACTTTTCTTGCATGCTAGGACAACATCGTACATTTACACTCTTTCTTGTGTTCCTCAGAATTCTTCATATAAATATGTGTCTAGGAGCAGCCTTCCTCACCTCTAGATTTCTGTGGTTATTCCACTTCAAATCGCTTCGGGCACATCAGTTTGTGACTGATTTTAAGGACTGATGCCCGATCATGTTGAAAGTTTTCTGTCAAATTCTCAACTTTCAGTATTGACTTCCTATCGCTGTTTCTTAGATTGGATTTACCTTGAAAAATTACATTCTGTACCAAGCTATCGAGGTCTGAAAACATAACTGTCTTTCACTACGCTCAGTAGCATGCTTGTAAGATGCTCCTTCAGCGAGGCAATAAGAGTGTACAAAGCAAGTCTGATCAGTGGTTGATGCTCGACAGCTGGTAGTGCGCTGTTATAGTCGAGTCGTATGTAGAATTGAAGTCAGAGGCTCTCGTGCAGAGGTAGACGTCGTGCTATAAATGTGTGCTTATTTTCTAACTCACATTACAACGTTGAGTGTAGCGTAATTCCCAATACTTGTAGAACTTCAATGCGCACTTTTAAGTTGTGATAATACGTTCGTGGCTTTGTGACGTGTGTAACCTTGGAAACACGCTACATAACCGGGTTTATACTTATCTATCCGAATATTAGGGCATCTGAGCTCATCGCATTCCTGCTTAAAAATCACTTCTTAATACTTTCAGATGTACATTCACTTCCTTACACTTAAATATTGCATCTGTTGTGATTCTTTGTTCCATGTCTTTCACCCACTTAATGGTAGCTTCGTTCATGCTTTAAATACAATCATATATTCTCCTGAAATACTCGCAACTTCATTCATGATCCCTTGACATTAACTTCAAATTCTGGTGTGTTAACAGCCGAGCCGCACTTTACAACCGACACTGGATTATTTCAGTGCAATGTTCATTCCACCACCAGCTGAGGCAATAACCCCCTCGCACTATGGTCGCGACAAATATCTACATATTTCAAATAAATGCGGTGAGCGATACCATCAGTTAACTCTCGTTGAGTGGTTGACAGAATAGACTGCATGGCACCTATTAACGTTGCAGAAGAGGCCGGCTGCTCTTCACGCTATTCACAATATGATCGGCTGTGTCTTTGAATATTCATATGTCTACTTAGTAATGCTAGGATAACAGCCTAGATCAAACTTTACCGTAGCACATACTTCGGCTATAAGCTAAATTACTTACATATTGTTAATGTTAGGCCATATGCCTGTCTCTACTGAATTCAGTCCAGTTTCTCTTTTATGCCCATTATTAGTACGTTGTGCAAAGAAAGTTTCGCTTTCTCTTGTGTCATATGTTCCCAGTGGGTATAGTTATATAGCGTTATCATACTATTTCATTGGTCTCAATTTTCTCTTCACATTGGGTGTTTTTTCGGATACGCTTTTGTAAGGCTTCTAGCTTATTTTTGATATTCAAGAAGAAATGTAAGATCCATTTTCATTCGATGTGTCATACTTCAAAACTGTATAATGGATATTTTTCCAGACGGAATTTTTCAGTGGTCGACATAATAAGCTGTACAGGTTATAAGTATACGCAATGTGATCTTTGATGGCTAGTAGCTTTGTGATTGCTGCATCATTCACATACAAGCCAGTGAGTGAGCGAGGTTTTGGTCCACCACTAAGTATACCGAATGTTTTTTAGCTTTGTATATCTAGGACATTCTAAGTTTGTATAAATACTAGCATTCTGGAATATTTGATGTTTGTATAAATAATTTCACTCCCCGCTCACGATATCATTTCTATTCTGACTGCACATTCGTATCGGAAATAGATGTGCTTTTAGTTCTAAGTGTTGTGCTTCATAAGCGACTTTGCCTTCGGATTTGGCCTGAATTGTTGTTTCAACGTGACATTATTTAAGAGATGTCATTAATTTATTTAATAGATGATTTCAGTTCGTTTTACCAAAATTGCTATTCGTAATGATCATGTAAGACTACGAAACAACATGATTGAAACACTTATTTCTCATTCTCTACATAGTCTTTAATCGTGTTCTACTGTAGCCCCAGTTTAACGGATAAGATAGCCCTTCAGCTACTCAAAATGTCCAGTGGCTCAAACAGTAGTCCCTGTTACAATAATAGAGTAAAGAGTTAGCTTTAAAAAAATATCTAGAACCTGCTACATACACTCCTGGAAATGGAAAAAGGAACACATTGACACCGGTGTGTCAGACCCACCATACTTGCTCCCGACACTGCGAGAGGGCTGTACAAGCAATAATCACACGCACGGCACAGCGGACACACCAGGAACCGCGGTGTTGGCCGTCGAATGGCGCTAGCTGCGCAGCATTTGTGCACCGCCGCCGTCAGTGTCAGCCAGTTTGCCGTGGCATACGGAGCTCCATCGGAGTCTTTAACACTGGTAGCATGCCGCGACAGCGTGGATGTGAACCGTATGTGCAGTTGACGGACTTTGAGCGAGGGCGTATAGTGGGCATGCGGGAGGCCGGGTGGACGTACCGCCGAATTGCTCAACACGTGGGGCGTGAGGTCTCCGCAGTACATCGATGTTGTCGCCAGTGGTCGGCGGAAGGTGCACGTGCCCGTCGACCTGGGACCGGACCGCAGCGACGCACGGATGCACGCCAAGACCGTAGGATCCTACGCAGTGCCGTAGGGGACCGCACCGCCACTTCCCAGCAAATTAGGGACACTGTTGCTCCTGGGGTATCGGCGAGGACCATTCGCAACCGTCTCCATGAAGCTGGGCTACGGTCCCGCACACCGTTAGGCCGTCTTCCGCTCACGCCCCAACACCGTGCAGCCCGCCTCCAGTGGTGTCGCGACAGGCGTGAATGGAGGGACGAATGGAGACGTGTCGTCTTCAGCGATGAGAGTCGCTTCTGCCTTGGTGCCAATGATGGTCGTATGCGTGTTTGGCGCCGTACAGGTGAGCGCCACAATCAGGACTGCATACGACCGAGGCACACAGGGCCAACACCCGGCATCATGGTGTGGGGAGCGATCTCCTACACTGGCCGTACACCACTGGTGATCGTCGAGGGGACACTGAATAGTGCACGGTACATCCAAACCGTCATCGAACCCATCGTTCTACCATTCCTAGACCGGCAGGGGAACTTGCTGTTCCAACAGGACAATGCACGTCCGCATGTATCCCGTGCCACCCAATGTGCTCTAGAAGGTGTAAGTCAACTACCCTGGCCAGCAAGATCTCCGGATCTGTCCCCCATTGAGCATGTTTGGGACTGGATGAAGCGTCGTCTCACGCGGTCTGCACGTCCAGCACGAACGCTGGTCCAACTGAGGCGCCAGGTGGAAATGGCATGGCAAGCCGTTCCACAGGACTACATCCAGCATCTCTACGATCGTCTCCATGGGAGAGTAGCAGCCTGCATTACTGCGAAAGGTGGATATACACTGTACTAGTGCCGACATTGTGCATGCTCTGTTGCCTGTGTCTACGTGCCTGTGGTTCTGTCAGTGTGATCATGTGATGTATCTGACCCCAGGAATGTGTCAATAAAGCTTCCCCTACCTGGGACAATGAATTGACGGTGTTCTTATTTCAATTTCCAGGAGTGTACTCCTACTGTCGAGTAATTTCCAGATCTAGCTCACGTATTTCCATTTTAAAAATGTATATTTTGTTTTAAAATACATGGAAAATTAAGAGGAATGAATATTTTTTCTTATTACGTTCACTTATTATAAAAAATTATCTTTTTTCTGAAAGAGGTGAACGTAAAAAATACATTCATATTTTCTCTGAAAAAAAGTGGAAGTAGATATCGTTTGAGAGTTCTGTCTCAGTTCCCAATGAAAATAAAACATTCAATGTTTTTCAGAATAAACAATAGTATTTTCTACAACACAGTTTTCGAAACCCAAACGTTTAAAAATTCAATATGAAACCGAATAAAGTTATTTAGTTATTTACCTAAAATTTTATCGTTAATATTCCTTTTATTCAGACACTGACTACACTCATTTAAATTAGAAGTTCTATATCATTAAAATTATTTTCAAAAACTGCAAAACAACCCCTATATTGTTCTCAACACAAATTGTTTGTTTTTCGGACTCCTCTGACGCTATGTACACGGTGCTGGACGAAGACCTGTTTCTGAATTAACAGAAACGCTTCATATTTCGGGCCGTTATGAAATACATAGGCGAGGGTTGCCTTGACCAAACATTAAGTTTATCACAACCATTCAAGGCACCTTCACATATTCGTTCCCCGCAATTCATAGCAGACAACACTGTCAATAGATGTGGCTCAGCACGGGCCAAACTACTTCGTACATTTGGCTTGGGTTTGAAAAACTCATTTTACTAAGGTTTGAAGCACCTAATTGTGTTTGCATAAGCCTGATTTCCAAGACAACCCAGTTTTTACTTCGCACGGGTAATCAGATCGATTTCTCCTATCAAAATCTTTACTCTGAATTGCTCCGGATAAAATTATCTCTCTAAGACCATTGAAAGCTCTCCCCTCTTTGCACAGGGCATTCAAAATACCATGTAAGTCAAGTCATAGACAAGTCAATAAATTAGCTGAATATACCGCTCAATGGATCAGTGTTAAATTTTCGGTCTCACGTATTCCCTTGAACTGACCTGATCACTTCTCTATTATGACATTAAGCAGCACTCTACAACTGACTCAGCCATCTGACCAACTCCGGATCAAATTCTCTGCGTGACTACCATTAAGTGCGCACTAAAAACTGACCAGCCATTAAAAGCCGACAAAAGAACAAGACTATTAATTATAATTAAGTACACTGAGGTGTCAAGATTCATCGGATACATCCTAACATCGTGTTGGACTTCCTTTTGCCCGACATAGTGCAGCAAGTCGACGTGGCATGGACTCAACCAGTCGTTGGAAGTTCCCTGCAGAAAAGCTCTATTTTTTTTTTTTTTTTTTTTTTTTTTTTTTTTTTTTTTTTGAGCAGTGCTGCTTCTGTAGCCAGCAGTAATTGCAAAAGTGTTGCCGGAGCACAATTTTGTGCATAAACTGACCTCTCAATTATGTCCCACAAATGTTCGATAGGATTCACGTCGGGGGATCTGGCTAAAAAAACCATTCTCTTGAAATGTCCAGAATCTTTTTCAAGTCAGTCGCGATCATTTGTGGCCCCGTGACATGGTGCATTGTTATCCATAAAAATTCCATTATTGTTTGGGAACATAACGTCCTTGAATGGCTGCAAATGGTCTCCAAGTATCCAAACATCCTGAGGAGGCAGTTCATTCCGTGTGAACAGGCCCACACCGTTACTGAGCCACCACAAGGTTGTACAATGCCCTTTTGACAACTGGAGTCCGTGGCCACGTGAGGTTTGCGTCACACACGAAACCTCCTGTCAGCTCTTACCAACTGAAATTTGAACTCGTATGACCGTGCCAGGGTTTTCCAGTCGTCTAGGATCCAACTGATATGGTCACGAGGCCAGGAGAGACGCCACAGTTGATATCCTGCTGTTAGCAAAGGCACTCCCGTTAGTTGTGTGCTGCCGTAGCCCATTAACGCCAAATTTCGCCACGCTGTCCTAACGTATTCGTTCGTTGTACCTCCCGTATTGATGTCTGAGGTTATTTCACGCAGTGTTGCTTGTGTGTTAGCACTGACAACACTGCGCAAACGGCGCTGTTCTCGGTCGTTAAGTGAAGGACGTCGACCACTGCGTTGTTCGTGGTGAGAGGTAATGCCTGAAATTTGATATTCGCGGCACAATTGGCATAGTGGATCGCGGAATATTGAATTTCGTAACGATTTCCGAAATGTTATCCCCCATGCGACTACCTCCAACTACCATTCCGCGTTTCAAGTTTTTTAATTCCCAACGTGCGGCAATAATCATGTCGGAAACCTTTTCATGGGGACCATCTGAGTGCAAATGACAGCTTCGCCAATGCAGTGCCTTTTAATACGTTGTGTACGTGACACTACCGCCATCTGTATAAGTGCATATCGTTATTCCATGACTTTTGTAACCTGAGTGTTTACTGTAGTGGATGGACGTCGTGGAATCGTATGGTGACCTCATTCTTTCTTTCTGTAGTCCCTTTACAGAGTTTCCGCGGTGCTGGCTACAATCAGCAGTGGAATTTGATAGATTCTCTCTGCTTTTTATGTACCGATGCCTATAATTTGTACAAAAGGCTTATGTCAGGTTGTATTTATGTATAACTGGCCACTCATTGTTGATCTTTAACTAAAATTGTGTGACTAATTTCCCCGTGCACCAGCCACACCTTTTTGGCACGTCACAAAATCCATCATCCACACATGAAGATCATCTGTTTTAAATAGCCGGCCCGAGTGGCCGAGCGGTTCTAGGCGCTTCAGTCTGAAACCGCGCGACCGCTACGGTCGCAGGTTCGAATCCTGCCTTGGGCATGGATGTGTGTGATGTCCTTAGGTTGGTTAGGTTTAAGTAGTTCTAAGGTCTAGGGGACTGATGACCTCAGATGTTAAGTTCCATAGTGCTCAGAGCCATTTGAACCATTTTTTGTTTTGTTTTAGCTAGTATCGTATTTTGTCTTCTGACCTTTTAATATGTAGTTTAATTACGATGAATTCAGTTCGTTGTCCAGCTGAAGGGCAGTTGATTTCTACTGCCTGCCCTTGCCCCTGCGTAAATAATTTGTTTGGTATTCCCTGACGAAGACTGCGACTACCCCTCACTGTTCTATCAGCTTGAAGATTCGGTAAGAACAGCTCGGCTTTCTTTTCTCCCCTGTTTCCCCCCCCCCCCTTTCCGAGACTCCGATGCCGTGTGGCGGCGTTTAATTTGCGGCTAATCAGGGGAGAGCCGCCAAGTGGCCGGCGGTGTTGTCCGTTTGTCGCCGTAATGGCCGCCCCCCCCCCCTCCCTACTCCCAGCGCGGGGACTCCCCTTCTGAAGCTGCGAGGGAGATAAGACCAGGCCGGCCAACCTTGGAAAAAGAACGTGCCAGCACCTGCGGCCTCCCGGCTTCTCCCCCCTTCCGTCGCCCCACAGATTACTCAGCAGGGCGTGCGCCCCAGGCGACCTCCAGCCGGAGGCGGCCATTTGTCCGGACAACAGCAGATCTCGCTGCGCTGTTCCTTCGCGGACCACGATTCTCTCCTGTCTGACCCTCTTTGTCTCTAGCCACCCTAGCTGATATCACCTGCCGTACATTAGGGGTGGGTTTTGGTGCTGTGCAGCCTCTCAGTAGCCTCAGGAGCAAAGAATACATCTCCATCTACTGTCTAGTCGAGGTCTGCGCACTAACAAACTATAAAATAGTGGAAGCTTACGAAAAATGCTAACAATATACACTGTCGTTGCCAATGGAAACGGAACATGATGTGACAGTTATCGCCTGTACAGAACACACTGTAATCCCCACAGCAGTAGACTTTGTATGAACTTTTATTACTAAAATGTAGTCTTTCACGGCCGGAAATGTCATGTCCATTATAATTATCCGGGCTGTTATGCCGTGGTCGGTTGGTGATTTCTTTGTCAAATCGCAACGTTTCGTCCCCGTCTGCGGGAGGCATCTTCAAGGCGGTCTGTAGCTCGATGGAAGGTCCAACACACCCACTCTCTCGCTGCTGACTGCCGCTAAATTCCGTGTCCGCGCGCTCCCGCGCCGCGACGTGACGTGACGTATTTTGAAAACGTCAGTTCAATTGGCCGTTGTCCGTTGCCGTCGATCGCCGTTGCCATTACCCAGTAGTGGACGGGTGGTACACATCTTCTTTAACACCGGCATCCATATACCGTTTAATTTCACGCCCTCTTCCTTACGATTGAAATTATTAGGGTGTTTAGCGATTTCGATTGCCTCCCTGTAGAGCCTTTCGTAATATCCGCTTGTGGCCGCTAATACTTGCGTCTCCTCGAAACGAATACGGTGGTTCCCTGGCTGGAAAGCATGCTCCGCAACAGCTGATCGTTTCGTTTCTCCTCTTCTACAATTGCCCTTGTGCTCTTCCAAACGTTTTGAAACCGTTCTTTTAGTGGTACCCACATAAACATCTCCACAGCTGCATGGGATCCTATACACTCCAGCTTTTCCCAATGGTTTGCGAGCGTCCTTGGCAGGATTAAGGTATTCCTGTACCTTCCTGCTGGTCTTGTAAATTACGATGATATTCCGCTTCGTCAAGATCCTTCCTATTCTTTCCGTTACATTTTTAACAAACGGCAGGAAAACCTTTGATTTTGCAGTAGCCTGTACGACACTATGATTTCTGCGTGGCTGTCCCAACGCACGTTTTATTTCGGCGGACGTATATCCGTTCTTCATTAGTGCATTGTGGAGATGTTCCATCTCAGCGTCGAGCAACTCAGGTTCACAAATATTTCTAGCCCTGTCCGCTAACGTCTTGATAACACTCCGCTTCTGTTGTGGGTAGTGGTTCGAATCCCGGTGCAAATAACGGTCCGTGTGCGTGGGTTTGCGGTATACTGAGTGTCCCAAACTACCATTTTCGTTTCTAAAAACAAGCACATCGAGGAAATGGAATTTGCCGTCTACCTCCTCCTCCATTGTAAACTGATTTCTCGAGTTTATACTACTCAGATGTTCGTGGAACCGGCTTAGTTCCTCCCTGCCATGTCTCCACAGCACAAACGTGTCATCCACGTATCGGAACCATACATTTGGTTTTTTGCTGGCAGTACCTAAGGCCTGTTCTTCGAATTTCTCCACAAAGAAGTTTGCAATTACGGGGCTTCCCATAGCCACGCCATCCGTTTGCTCATAAAACTGTTCATTCCACTTGAAGTATGTGGTCGTCAAACAACACTTAAACAGTTCTGAAATATAGGCAGGAAAAATTCGATCCAGCTGTTCCTATACATCATTAAGTGGAACCATGGTAAACAGCGATACCACATAGAAGCTGACCAATATGTTCTCCCGCAGGACCACTATGCCATTCAATCTGCTGATGAAATGTGTCGAATTCTTTATACAAGAGCCCCAACGTCCCACATGTGGTGTTAACAGCGTAGTCAAAAACTTGGCTAATGAGTAGGTGGGCGAACCAATGGCACTTAGAATCGGTCTTAACGGTACATTTTCTTTATGAATTTTGGGCAGTCCATAAAGGCTCGGTGGTAGTGCAACCGAATTGCAGAGACATTTCTGTACACTCTCTTCAATGGAGGACTTTTTTATTAACCGTGACACAGTTCTAAGAACGTTCTTAGTGGGGTCCTCATTCAGCTTCCTATATGCTTGCGGATCCTGTAGACCCACTTGAAGATGCCTCCCGCAGACGGGGACAAAACATTGGGATTTGACAAAGAATTCACCAACCGACCACGGCATAACAACCCGGATAATTCTAATGGACATGAACTTTTATTACACCACGACTGTAAAATATTCAGCACTTCCTTGGAAGATACTGACCAACAAGCACGAAAGGTGGAAATATTACATCATCTACGAAAGTACTTACACTGGAATTATAGTGAAATGGTTTTCCAAACCAGATAATCGTAATAAGATTTGTAGAAGAAGCAGCTATAACTCACAGTCATCAGTTTACTATGAAATAGTCATGCATGATACTTGTAAAATTCGAGAAGTCTCAAAAATAATTCTGTATCCGTGTAAATACACCGTGTCATTATGAATAATAATTGGCTGAACGAGGACAAACAAAATTCGTGGAAACCAAAAATATTGTTCATAACTGATGAAATACCAGAGTCACTTCAAAATTTCTGTACACTGTAAGATAGAATATATTTTACATAATTTCTTTATAGACCTTCAACAGAATCTCCATTCTTGCTTATGACAGCTTCCCACCAATTTGGCAACTTCTGTAGTCCGGATAAGGTACCTTCATTGTAGAGCTTTCTGATTACTCGTGTCACTTCACGGGAAACTTCATTAGTTGTATCGAAACGTTTCCTGCGGAGTTGTTCCTTCAATTTGGGAAAGGAATCAATGTTTTGTGGGCTCATATCTGGTCTGTATGGTGGGTGGTGAAGTATTTTCCATCCGTATTTGTAGAGCGTTTCTCCCAATAGTAGGGCAATATGCGTTGTTGCTGGTAAGAAATAGGATTGGTAAGCAGGGCACATAGGCTGCTGCAGTGGAATGCTGATCACACTTGAGGATAGAAAAATTTATTTTCACCACCTTAATTAAAACAAAGCACTAGCAACATACAATGATTAATTAGCATTTGCAAATTACGGTGATAAAAGCAGCGGGAATAATTCAAAAATTTTTAAAAACTAAACAGCCTTATGGCCCCAACTTTAAATTAATAAAACAATAACTTACACAAATATAACTTTCATATAACTGCAGATCTGAGCTCACTATTGTGAAATTAAGTCAATTATCAGGCCTTGTGAATATGAAAAATAACGGTTTGGAAAAGCTATCAAGTTCCAAAACTACTCAAATAGCAAGATCCCATAAACATGTGAATTAAGTATTATGGAAAACATTCGGCAATATGGTGTTATGATAGCCCGAAATATCTACACAGCAATCAGCACATTCTCGAAGTTTGGCGTTCACATGGGCCGCGCGTTTGAATTCCGTCCTCGAGAGCTCAAGTGACAACAACAGGCAGGAGGGCCCGCGCACACCAATAACGGCTTCTAGAACACACAAACCTAATATTAATACACAGTTCACAAAACCACTAAAACCAACAGCCGAGCAATTGGTAGCTCCAAATGCAGGAAGAGATGTTAAACGTTATAGTGCGACAACTGCAGTTACTACTAAAGCAACAGTTCATTAAACAACCTCCAATAACGTGAAATTTTACCTTCATAAATTTATAAACCACAACTAGCTCAAAGTGATAATGACCAGACAATCTGCACACAACCTTAAATACCAAAGCACCGTTTGACGGCGCAAAAGCGTTACTATTATAGTTACCAGTAAGGAAGAAGTTTGCAATTCCAATTTAAATTAGCAGCTGAAGCTTTATACAGAGAATAAACTTTGATTCATAAAACTGACCACTTAACATATTAACAATAGAAATAAAAAATGGAATCGCCGAATATCGGCCACACTTTTAATTCAAAATAAATTCAATGGAACCGGGGCACATGGACTTGCAATAACAAGTATATCGGACCCATGTCCAGGTGGTTTAAGGAATGACTAGCGAAAATCAAAGTGGCTACACGGAACAATCACATCCAAAAGTTCCACCACAAAGTGGCTCACCATTTAAAGTTAGTCCAGGAGCTCGCTGTTAACATGCACACCAGGGTGAACTCTCTCGCTCTCCTCAGGATTCGTGATAGCCACGACTCTTAAACAGAGCCTATGTTGACCAGTGACTGCTTCCGCACTCCAGTTCCGCTTGCCGCCAGACCCAGACGCCGGAATGTCAACACCGAGGGCCCTCGCAGTACACCAAGCGCCGACTGACTACTCGCGATGCTCCGTGCGCTGTCTTCCCTCTGTCACTGCCGCCGACCGAGTCTCCGTCACTGCCCACGACAGAGTCCCGGTCTCGAGTCGCGGCCGTCCTAAATAGAGGGCGCTAGCCAACCAGGGCGCCGCAAAGCGTTTAACTTCGACAGAGAAACTATCCTGCCAAGAGCATCGCAGGAAGTCACGGCTCAGTTGCATTATAGTGCAAAATGAGGACACCAGCTGCAAGAATGTCAGACCCTCTTTGACGAATTTTGGGGAACTAAACATTTTGCAGAAACAGCTTGCACTATACACCTGTTACAGACGCCCCCTGAGGCACTCCGTTTGTAGCTGTGACTCCATACATGTCATATGCAAGAGTCATCGTCAGTATTACCGTTGTTGATGGCGGAATGTTTTCGCCCGTGGTGAGTCGCAATTTTTCCACTGTGACAACCGAGACTTCACCTCTGGCTCAAAATCATGTATCCAAGTTCCATGTCCAATAGTCCTTCTCAGAAACTGTTCTCCTCCGACAACGTTCCGTGATTCTTTTGCGACCTGAGATCTGCTCTCCACTCAGATCATGTGGAAGGCATTAGCGGCAACTTTTCTCATCTTTAACGTTTTAGTTTTGGTTCTGTAAACTGAAGTGACAGACATTCTGGCCTCATATGTAATGTCCTCAAATGTTTTACGTCGATTCTCTCTCAGAATGTAACCAACAATTACCTGAGAGAAGTAGGCTGTTGCAGTTGATGCCTTTCCACTTCTTGGGATTGTTCTCAGTGCTTACCCGACCTTCACGCAAAAGAACTGACCACCGTGACACTGTCCTACGATACACTGTACTATTTCTCCACACTTCTCTCAAAACGTTTATTTCAGTTGGGTTCTGTGCACGCAGGGAATCGATTTTGATGTAGGAATGCTGGTTATTGTGTGTAATCCAAGCTGATTCTGATTCAGCTGAATTACTCACGACGCAGCAATCCTAACCAGCAAACACGTACAAGAGTCACACGTAAGATCTCGCTCACAACTGACATGAATTCCAACTTCACCACGCCACCGTAACGGTCGCTCATCCGCTGAGTGCAGGAGTTTTGAAATGACTCTCGTATTACGTTTTTCTACTTATACTCAATATAACCACAACACACGTACAATTTTTGATACAGTCAGTTACAGGTAGTGAGACAGTAACTCGAACAATCCATTTAAATTGTACAGCTATGTAAAATGTTGTCCGCCTCTGTAGCTGGCTGACCAATACGGTTGACTGCTATCTGGGGATCTGGTTTCGATTACCGGTACTGCCAGGGATTTTTCCTCAATGGGAGGGCTGGGAGGGGATGCACTCAGCCTCTTGATGACAGTTAAGGAGTTCAGAATGAAATTTTCTCTCTGCAGCGGAGTGTGCGCTGATTTTGAAACTTACTGGCAGATTAAAACTGTGTGCCCGACCGAGACTCGAACTCGGGATCTTTGCCTTCCGTGGGCAAGTGCTCTACCGACTGAGCTAGCCAAGCACGACTCACGACCCGTGAAATTTGGAAGGTTGGAGACGAGGTACTGGCGGAAGTAAAATTGTGAGGCCGGGTCCTGGCTCGTGCTTGGGTAGCTCAGTTGGCAGAGGTCTCGAGTTCGAGTCTCGATCCGTAACACAGTTTTAATCTGCCAGGACGTTTCAGTTGAGGAGTTATTTGACCCAGTAGGTCTGATAACCCAACAGCGACCGGAGAATAGTGTGCTGACCCCCACAGCTCTCCATACCGGAGTTCGACGACGCCAACGGCTGAGGAAGACTCGCCGGTTGTCGGGCGCGTTTGCCCTGTCTATTGCTGAGACGGCGGCGCTTTCCTGCCTTCCTCTTGTAAAACGTTAGGTTCCAGAATTTACGTGACGCACATGGTATGAAATGCAAGCAAAAGAACTACTGGACGTCGGCTTATACAGTATATCCACATAAACGTGCGCAGTGGATGAATTTTGAACTTAATAAGCTTTGTGATGCTGTATTCAGTAGTGTGGCAAAGATGAACACTTTGACGTCAGTTTATGAACCCCCCCCCCCCCCCCCCCCACGCCTCCGCCAATCCCAAAAATAATTTTTTTTTAAAAAAAACAGTGCGAAACTCGTAGAAGAGAACGACTTCTGAACGAGGCGACTTGCAATACATAATACACTCCCCCAAAGAATTTAGAGCAATGATCACAATTTGTCGACAAGGTTTCGTAGAAATATTCGTCCACTTCAAACACCCAACAAAAAAGTTTTGCATCACCCCGGTTCCCAGAACTCCTGAAGACAGACGTTGACTGTGAATATTGTAGCACAGACACAGTCCCTTTGACTGTTCAGATATGTCACTAAACCCGCCCAAAGGTGTAAACAACCATGTATGATCAGCGCCTATTAGAAGGATGGGGACCAAGGCCGATCACTTCCAGTCATTCCACCAGGAAGCAGGTACACGGCTCGTGTTGTCTGTAGTTCAACCACGCCTAGACAGGCAAAACTGCGGTTCGATCGCGTCTACAAGGTTGCTTTGTGCCAGGAAGGGCTCTCAGCAAGATAAGTGTCCAGGCGTCTCAGAGTGAACCAAAGCGATGTTCTTCGGACATGGGGGAGATACACAGAGACAGGAACTGTCGATAACACACCTCGGTCAGGCCGCCCAGGGGCTACTACTGCAGTGGATGACCGCCACCTACGGATTATGGCTCGGACGAACTCTGACAGCAACGCCACCATGTTGAATAATGCTTTTGGTGCAGCCACAGAACGTCGTATTACGACTCAAGCTGGGCGCAATAGAGTGCATGGAGCACAACTTCATACCCGACGTCCATGGTGAGTTCCACTTTTACAACCACGACACCATGCAGTGCGGTACAGATGGGACCAACAACATGCCGAATGCACAGCTCAAGATTGGTGTCACGTTCTCTTCACCGATGAGTGTCGCACATGCCTTCAAACAGACAATCGTCGGAGACGTGTTTGAAGGCAACCCGGTCAGGCTGAACGCATTAGACCCACTGTCTAGCGAGCGCAGCAACATGGATGTTCGCTGCTGTTTTGGGGTGGCGTTATGTGGGCCCAACATACGCCGCTGATGGTCATGGAAGGCACCGTAACGACTGCACGATACGTGAATGCCATCCTCCGACCGATAGTGCAACCATACAGGCAGCATATTAGCGAGGCATTGGTCTTCGTAGTCGACAATTCGCACCCCCGTTGTGCACATCTTGTGAATGACTTCCTTCAGGATAACAACATCGCTCGATTAGAGTGGCCGTCATGTTCTCCTGACATAAACCCTATTGAACATGCCTAGGATGGATTGAAAAGAGCTGTTTATGGACGACGTGACCCACCAACCACTCTGAGGGATCTACGCCGAATCGCCGTTTAGAAGTGGGACAATCTGGACCAACAGTGCCTTGATGAACTTGTGGATAGTATGCCACTACGAATACAGGCCTGCATCAGTGCAAGAGGACATGCTACTGGATATCAGAGGTATCGGTGTGTACAGCAATCTGGACCGCCACCTCTGAAGGTCTCGCTGTATGGTGGTACAACATGCAACGTGTGCTTTACATGAGCAATAAAAAGGGCGGAAATGATGTTTCTGTTGATCTCTATTTCAATTTTCTGTGCAGGTTTTATATTAAATACGGAGTGCAGTTATCTTTTGTTTTTAATTAAGATTTACCGACAAGATTGACTGATAAGAAGCAAACGCAACTCTTGTTTGAAAACAAGAGTAAAGAACTAATGGATAACTCGCCGGCCAGTACGTCTGACATCCGTCTGTAGCAGGCGCTTTGAGCCGATCCATCGTTGTAGCACCACATCGTTAAGTCTATGATCTGGTGCTCCGTTCTGTCGAAAAAATGAAGTTTACTGTGTTTCCGCAAATTTCTGAAATTCGGCCTCCAACATAACCAGGTACGTGATTCCTGCAACCATCCTTTCCACAAAAAAGAACAAGCTGTAAATATGTTTTCGGGAAAGACCGTGAAATACGTGAAGCTTTGAAGCGTCTCTTTCCTTTTCGATTATGATACACGGCTGCTGTTGTCACGGTTCACCTTTCCACTTAAATTGAACGTAGCCTCATCACCGAACACTAAACTTGAATGTAAACTGTTTAGTCCATCTCCTCATCAAGAACTTAGTTACAAAATTCAGCAAGTTGTTCTCTGCCACCATCACCAAGGACCTGTAGCAGTTGAATCCTGCAAGGTTCGAAACACAGACTTCGCCGCAAAACACACCAGACAGGTACACGAAATATAGCTAAATAACGGCTGGCATAACGTATAGAATCCTGTGGGCCACGTAAAAGTGCCTGACACATGAGCTCTACCTCTTAAATGACCACACGTAGGTGGTCTGTGGATTTCCTTTACTTAAACATCAAGTGTCTTGGAACTACTGATATCATCGAGTGCTTTCCGTTATAGAAAGTACACTGGTGTACTCTCGGCAAAAATCATGCCGCACAGCTGTAACTGAGTCCCACCTGCTGAAGAAGAGAACGAAAACTGACTACTGTTGTTGTTCTGTCGCCGTCTCGAAATGACGTACATTCGGTGATTAGCGAGCGAACCGGATCACCTCTACAGACAGCCACAGGAACCGGCCACATAAAACTGGAGCCGACGTAAACTTCCAGTTTAGTTTTGTAAACTTGATTTACACTGCGCCCCAAGATATTATATTCAATAATTTAGAATCTACAACCTTTGAAATCAAATGAATATCTTTGTAACACGTACATTTGTAAGTTAATACTGCTCTATTTTCCTATAACATTATGTCGAGAGGATTTATCAAGAAATTTCATTCGACTACGGTTCAAAAGCTCGGAAATGTTTAATAAACATTTCATTTCCCTCGGTGAAGACATGTATTTTATGATTGTGTGAAATGTATTGAATTTGTGGCAGAAATACGAGTATGAACGCAGCTTCGAGGCCCCGAATCTCCGTTTTCTGCTTGTAGTTAACCCAACTTGCAGTTGTGTTGCGCGTGTAATCTCCGTCCAGGCGCGCCGTGCACTGAAGTTGTAGATGAACATTTGGGTGCCAGTAACCTGATGCTGAACAGCGTTCGTATCATTACGCATCAAGCAAAGATTATTAACATTCGCCACAAACTGGAAGTCCTTACTATCTTGAAGGAAAAGAGATGTTGCGAATGCTTGATTTTTATCGAGATGTAAAGCATACACCACGTAATAAAACACACACGAGACCTAAGAATTTCTTTTGCTTTTGAGGAGGAAAATATCCTGCGTTATATCTTTGGTTATTTTTGCTGTATGGATATTACGTAATGGTGTGTGGAATTATTCATTGCCTAACGTTCCGTCCACGGACATAGTGTGCAAGGCAGACTTACACATATCTAAACAGGAAGACGCAACCTCAACCATTTCCAGAAAATCTAATTTGAAAAACATAGGCGTCGTTATATACTTTTTACGGTCGCTCGCTTGCTAGGATCCGGCAGCCGAGCGAGTAAGCCATCAGTTTCTTAAAAGCGAGTTCTCGCGATCGAATATTGTTGCAGATGGTAGTATTTTAGCTGTTTGTGTTGTCTTGCTAAACACACCAAAGAAACCCCACGTAAACAGCTAAGAAGCATACAGAACACAAGCGCGCACGCACACACACACACACACACACACACACACACACACATACACACACACACAAGTAAAATGTAAACAAAATTAAAATTTGGCGCCAAACTCACTGGAGAACAAATGAACACTGACTGGGCTGGGACACACAACAACCACGATTGCTGTGTGTCTTGGTGAAGTATAAAGCGCTTTTTACGACCAGATTTCTGAAAATAAGTGTTACATTTACGTGTGCTTCACAAAAACTCATCAGGATGCTGAGAGAAAAGGGATTGCCGCACGCAAACGTAAGTAAAAACTAATATATGCGCGAAATATCGCGACGAACTAAATTACATTCAAAGCACAAAATGATAGGTTAACTACCAACAAAATTTCTCATCAACATCGTTTGCTTGCAGATGATAAGCTACCAGTACGAAATAATACGCAAGTGGTCCTGAAAAACCATGGAAACTGAATGTAAAAGTATTAGCAGTAACAAATAGTTGTTTGAACTAAATTTTCCGTGATTTTATAATAATTTCGTAAAAATGTTCACTTTACAGATTTAATGTGTTTGCATAACTGGCGGAACTTACTTCCAACAATACCTGGAAATATTTTTACTGATTTGCTGGTGTAACGTAATATCAGAGCCTACGTACAAACTTCGTTCTGGCACCACAGTGCTCCACATGGGTTAATAAAAAGAGCTATGTAGCCGATTTGTCTACTCTGTAGAACTGTTTGCAGTTCTCTGTTGGTTTCTTGGCTTTTAATGTGAGTTCTCGATAGGATTATCTACATTATACTGCACAGATGACTTAGAATATGCATCTTCGTGATTCTCTATAAAGCTATGTAACACACAGCTAGATTGATCCGATTATTTTTTGCGTGAAAATTGTTCATATTGAAATATCAGTGGCAAACTGTATGAACAAGATGTGTTTGGTTCCCAATTTTGTAAGTAGGCTCTTTGCCGAAGTATATGTTAACGTGTCGTGAGTTTGTTCAAGTCACAATAATTAAATTTTCTGACGATTAATTTCTCTTTGTTTACAAGTAATGGTTTCACGTATTTAAAAATTAATAGGCACTCATAGTTGTTTTAACGTGTATTGCAGCTGTACATGATCTTCGAAAATTTAAAGGAGTATACGTGTAGTTTTAGTCTGCGCTAGAAGTGGACAAAGTTTGCGCTTATGGCCAATTACTCTGAAGTAATGAGTGACCGAGAGGACTGGAGACCTTTTGTATTTCACGATGTCTATAGCCAGTAACTAGCACTGTTCTCTGTGAAGAAAAACCTACTACTGGACCCTTGGAATATTTTACTTCACTCACTGAGGTACTCACAATCGATGCACAACAAAATTTCGTTAGTTTGTGTATATCCGTCCCTGAAACGACACTAATCGTATGCCTCTAAAAAAATCACGAAACTTCGACGTTCATTTAGAATAACCCAGCAAGTAGCGTTAAGCAACTGGGTGCTGAGTATTATTGCAATTTTAGATCACTGACTGATTAATTTACTGGTCTAAACATACTTTAGCACAGTTTACATCACGGTAATAGCAGGTATAATACTACGGCTTAAGTTACTTTATGTAAAATATCATATGTTACCCCTTTTAGAGGATTAAAAGACCTTAACATGTGGCTAAAGGGTTAAAGCAATCGGGCGGTAAACTTCGTTTTTTCCTGACATAGCGTCGTAATAGAGAGAGAGTGAGAGAGAGAGAGAGAAAGAAAGACAGAGAGAGAGAAAGAGAGAGGGAGAGAGAGAGAGAGAGAGAATGAACCAGTAACGGGATACGACACCAAGTTTCCTCCAGCAATAACAATAATACGTGACAAGGGCAATGGAAACGGTTGTCAGTAGAAACCCAGCAAATATTTTGGATTAAGTACTAGCAGCTTTCAGACTTCAAAAATACAATTTAAGCTTTTAACATTTTTTATGTTCTGAATAGCAGAACGAATCACTTATTACTACCATGAAGTTGCCTATCATTAAACATGAATGAAACAACATATTGTGTCAAGCTACTGCTTACTAGCTGATCAAGTTGATAAACACAAGTTCCTGCAATGAAAATTAATTGATTACTTGCTGACAATGTTGTCTGGCATGTGACTACCATAAAACTGCTATGGTATCCAACTACACTTCCGGAAGAACTTTTGCTCTAAACAGACATACAGAATTTAAACTCAACACTCTGTGATAAAGGCCGCTAATTATTCACCAACAAAGTGCATAGAATATGGGGGTCCTACATCTGATTAGGCTTTCAACAGCAATAAGAGCTTCACTTTTCATACTTACAAACACAGAGCACATAAAACATATTTTGTAATACTAATTTAAAGAAAAGCAAGCAAATTTAGCCAAATATTTTAAGCAGCTCTTTAGCTTTCTGAACACTGTAGCAGTTGAAGACAGCTTTATCTCTCTGGTTGGAAAACGGATTTTACTCTAGGTTTTGACTACTTCAGCAGTTGCTGTAATTAACTGTTCAAACAACTATTCTCACTGTTGTGATCACTCCAAAATATTCATGGATTAGGAACAGGACCTTGACATAAGTAACCTGATGTAGATCAATGACATACACCTAACCCACATAGTTTTACATTACACTTCTGTTAAACAAATGCTATGAAACCACTGATTCGTGCACTAGTACACTTCTGATAAAAAAATCGTTACTTTGCCTGAAGGTGTTGAAGAAACGGTGTGGTGGCGGTGGCGCTGGACAGTAATATGAAACTTTGATGCTCCATGTACGATGTTCTACAAAAACTCGTCTTAGCGACGTCAAAATAATTTAGAATAATCAATAAATATCCCCGCTGCAAAATATAAAAATTATGTCCACCTGAGACTCACTTAGTATGTAATTTAGCCTCGCCTTCCACTGCACGTAGCGAATATTCCAATGTGTGGCCATCGTTCATGCGTTGGATCACGCTAGTCAACATATTCCTTTAGAACGTTTTATTACACAAGGCACAGAGAGACTTTCCACACATTTGCTATCGATTACAATTCTAAGTTCACTATTCATCTCCAGTGAGGCTACATAATATGTTTCTCACATTAACATACAGAACGAAATAAATCTCCTAATAACATTCAGTAAAATAGGTACACAGAAGTGAAAGCGTACAAAATTCATAATACAGTGATATGTACATAACTGGTGTAAGATGTTGTGGCAACATCGGTGGTATAAAGCATTGGTGTTTCAAGGTAACCATAGAGCTGAGCACAAAACACGTGGAAAAATGAGCATCTTCAACAGCTAGTTAAGGTTAGTGGTAAATGACAAATTGGTACTTTTTCTTTCCTTCGACACGCATTGCATATTTTCGTCTTGTAGCAAACTGCCTTTAAAGCATCTCGGGACATAAAAATCTGTCTGAGAGACGCTTTGTGTGAGGATATGACGTGTCGCAGCGGTCACGGAGTCTGCAGTCAGCTCTTAATATTGCCTATGTTCTGAGAGAGGGGCTTTGTTGTTGTCATGGCTCCGAGCATAGCGACGGTGGCAACAGCTGTCAAAGGCCGGCCGCTATGGATATTATGTGTCACTGAAGGCTGATCACCCGTATATGCCTGCAGCCTCTCACCGTGTTCCTGTGCCGAGGTGCTCCACTCCCCTAACCTGGACGTTGCGCTGTCGTCCCAGGATTAATCACAGAGCAGCACTCGCCCGCCGGCTCCGCTGTGTTACGTATGAGAGACTCGTGTGGTCTGGAGCCAGTGCAATCGGCTACCGCTGTTTGGCAACTGACAGTCAAGTTTCATTTCATCAAGTCGAGACACTCACGAAACTACATGGAGTTAAGTGTGAGAGTGGCAAGTTGGCGTTCCATAAAAAGTAGGTTCTGCGTCATAGACAGGCACCTCTCATGTTAGGTCAATTCTAATGTAACCACCCCCTTACTAATCGGCATATTCTGCTTGCAATATAAAATATGACCGTGGATCGCGTGTATGACTAATAGATTTCTACTGATTGGATAAGGCTGTATCTCCCGAAGAAGTAATACCGATAAGTAGGAGGAAAGTGTACAACCGACCCTTCTGATGGAAAAGTCAAAAAAAAAAAAAATAAATAAATAAAATAAAAAGAAATTAAACCGAAAAGGGCTACAATTTGAAAAAAATGGAAGTTATTTTGTGCATTCACTCACGAACAACACTGGACAGAAAAGGGGTACCATGGTCATGAATCCAAAAGTTACACTAATGAACGAAAAGGAAATAATTAACTGTCGCCAGGCCACTATGGCAATTTACATACAAATTCCTGCACAAGATGATGCGAAAGAAAAGACATGTATTATTAAACACTGACGTGGCAACTGAAGGTTGTCACATTTCTTTTTGACTCTTACTTTAAGTGAGTATGTAATGACAAAGAATACTGAGAAGTCACTTTTGCTTTGTGTTTGGCATTAAATTTTGGAAAAGGCAATCGAGTAATGATTTGAAAATATGCACTTAAACTGTATGCTAGTATTGAACTTCGTTACGTGAATAATGACTTTCAGTGACCTCAACATAACGTCATCAAAGAAATTTGTAAAACAAAAGCAAGCACTTTTACTTTGCAGTTACTTATTTTGCAAATTGGATTTCGTGTTATTGTCTGAACAACTGAGCCTTTTTTACTGACTTGAACAGAACTAAATGCTAGAATACGTACCAAACCAAACAGCCATGTGCTTCAAGCTATATGTAAAATAAATAAAACTTCCGCATTCTTAATTTGTGCATTTCTTTAGATTTTTTCTTTTTTTTTTTTTTTTTTTGCAGTGATTGAAAAATAAAATTGCTTTACTTTAGTCATATACTGAAGCCTCTGTTGTACAACAGTTAATTGAAAGTAGACTGAGGTTAAAATTCTCAAAAGTGAAATTATTCATTAATAAACTGGCTGTAACTATTCAGTTTGTTTCTTATGACACTCAGTTAGCACATAAGGAAAAAAAAGTAACAAGGATCCTGCTTGCTAACAATGTCTGTGGGCAATGAAGACACAATCGCCCTGAGTTTAACTGATTATTATTTAAATAAATTTTATCAATCAAACCACATTCAATTGTGCTGCTGGGTTAGCCGTTAATACTTTCTGCCAATGAACAGTCTTACTTCAGTGCTCTGCATACGACGAAACTCGGAACCGACGACGAAACTGTATTGCGGGAACCGCTGCTGTTGTCGAAGAAGGTAGCATCCTGTGGAGCCACAGCTAGTTACAGGACCGGGCAATCGTAATTAATACAGCCTCTTCCGCCCGTCCACTGCCCGTACTCCTGATGCTACACATCTGGCCGGCGCGCGTACATGGTGGCGCCGAAAATGGTACTCTCTACTGCGAGAGCGTTAACACCACACTTCCGCACACTACAAGCGCTGGAACCCGTCTCCCTCTCTCTGCGCGCTCCGCGCAAAAACTCCGTACCCAAAGATGTTACAACGCACAAGCACGGCTATTATCTTTGCTAGTCGATGCAAATAAAAAGTCTTTTGGCTTTTCCCCAGAGCTTATAAGTTTCACAGTAAGACACAACAGATAAATACAATGAAATGTCAACAGAGTTCTACCTAAATTTACACATACAGTGAGGCAATGTCCTTACTTATTAAAAGAAAGCATTTAAACTGCAAATATTTACATAAAATTTAGCAAAAAAATATATATATTCGGTAGCAGGTGCCATGCATCCTGCATTTTCGGTGTTACACTAAACGTAACCGAAAATTTTTACATCTTTATCTGCATCTATATGTTGCAAAGGAAGGTGATCATGGTACCATTACAATTATAATTATCACTACTTAGGACCTAGAAGACACCACGTTGTAATGGAGTTCCAATCAGATTTCACAACGAAATGTCTGGTGTTTCCAATTTTCCTTTATGGTGCTGAAAGATGAACCGACTGCAAAAGAATGTATGCTTTTGAGATGTGCACGTTTAGAAGGTCGTTCAGAATATCACGGATGGACAAACAGACCAACAAATCAATCCTTCAAGAACGCAGGATGAAGAGGATAATGTCAAGTATTTGTTTCCAGAGAATCCTTCAGGTCTTTGGTCACGTAATTCTACGTCAGGACGATAACTTGTGAAAGATGATCATCAAAGGCAAAGTTGACGCGGGAAAATTGCAGGGAAAGACCACCACGACGCTGGGTGGACCAGATAAAGGAGAAGAAAGACCAAATATGAGGCCAGCTATTCCGGGATGCACAACACTCGGAAAAATGGAGGCAGACTATTAAGAGGATTTTGTGACGCATCACTAACTTTCAGCTATGAAAAGCTGTGTGTTGTCAATCATAAATCCGATGACAAACTGCCCAGCATTTACTTAGAAGAACGTGGTTGGTTAAGTTCGATGCCCTTTTTCATCTGTTATCGTTTTAATTTGATACTGGCCACTTGTGAATAGGTAAAACTGTTCGCGACTCAGTGTTACATCTAGAGCTTTATCTCTATTACGTGTTATCAAAATTCAAACATTTTCTTGAAAGCTCCCGCTTCTACACCATATTTCAAGAATTGTGATTGTTCTCGTTAATTAGACATTTCAAGAAAAAGTAGCATCTTACCACCTTTCACTAAAAAACAATAATTACTCGGAAACGAAACTAGATATTAACAAGGGACAATGTGCTTAGTCGGCAGATGATGAATACAGTGCTGCGTTAGTGCGCTTCATTGACGAGAAAAAATGTTGGATAATTGATCTAAGGACAACATACTCAAATCGTCTCCAACTCAGGAGCTTCTCTGAAAACTCAAGTATGCATTTCACCAGTACTGGGCGGGAGCACTGGGTATCTCCAAAAGTGGTAGCTGAAACAAGTCAGATGATGTTGAGGGATTTAGGCTAGAAAATGAGAAACTAAAAACAGTAGATATTTCGACAGCTAAATAACTAAGGACGGTAGAAATATACAGGGTGCAAAATACGGGCTTGCAATGGCCAGAAAAGTGTTTTTGACAAAGAATATTTTGTTAATCCAAGAGACGTTGAATAAGTAATGTAATATTTTTTTCTCGGCTAATTTCGGTTGAAGATATGCAGGATTTGATATGGAGCACCATGGAATATTCTCGCTTCAACCCCTACAGTTCCATGAAGCTCCGATCGCTGGCACTAAGAGAGGTGGCTCAGTGGTTAGCACACTGGACTTGCATACGGAAGGACGACGGTTCAAATCCGCGTCGGAGATCCTCATTTAGGTTTTCCGTGATTTCCGTAAATCACTTCAGGCAAATGTCGGGCTGTTTCCTTGGATAGGGCACGGCCGACTTCCTTCCCCATCCTTCCATAATCCGGTGGTACGGATGATATCGCTGTTTGGTCCCTTCCCCCATATCAACCAACTAACGAACCGATCGGTGGCGGTGCTACTTCAAAAGGGCGTCTGTAACGGAAGGGCTTTCCAAGCAAAGAGTTGCCACTGAGTTTCTTTTGGTAAAAAACCAAAGCATTGCAAACATTCATAGACGCTTGCAGAATATCTACGGAGACCTGGCAGCGAACAAAAGCACGCTGTGTCGTTGGGTGAAGTGTTTATCATTGCAACAAGGTCTCGCGGACCAGTCCGATCTCCTGCGTGGCGGCCGCCCGCACACACTGCTGTGACTCCTACTTCAGTTTGTCAGCCGCCACAAAAATGCAAACGAACTTCTTCTTCATGACAACGGAAGGCCTCACACAAGTCTGCACATCCAGGAGGAGCTCACAAATTACTATAATGTTCTTCCTCATTCACACTACAGCCCGGATCTCGCACCTTTCGAATTTCATTTGTTTGGCCCGATGAAGTAGTACGTGGTTGATGTGGATGTTACTGATGCAGCAGGACGTTGGCTCTGATGTCGACAACTTGCGTGGTATCATGCGGGCATAGAGGCCCTCCCAGTCAGTGGTATAAGACCATAGTATTGAACAGAGATTGTAATGAAAAATAGGATTTTGTAATCAGAAGAGTGGGGAACAAAGTGATGTATTGGAATCACAAATAAAAGCAAACTGCTCCCAGAAAAAAAAACCTGTTGCTTAACTTACTGAATTCCCATCGTATCTAACATAAATTAAAGATTTTGGAAGTATTTTCTGAAAGTTTGTTCCGAGTATGGCCTTCTCTGAAAGTAAAATGTTGAAAATAAACAGTTAAGTCAATAAGGGGACAGGAGATTTGATATATAGTGCTAAATAAGAATACTAAAACTTAGATGGGTAAATGGGGTCACTAATGAATAGTTATTGCAACGATTCTGAGAGAAAAAGTCTTCGTGGTAAAATCTGACCTAAAGAAGGGCACGTTGATAGTTTACATCCTGAGGCATCAAGTTAATATTGTAAAGGAGAGAGCGTTTGTGGGTGTGTTGAAACGTGTCAGACTGTGGCCAGCTTCATGTTTCATACTTTTTCACTCAGTATACTCAATTCCTCGATATGATAGGTTTAATCAATCGATAATTTCCGACATACATGCAAAGGAGCAGTATTATCCATGTGAGTAGGTGATGACTGTAGAGGATTTCCTTTAATTTCTTTTAATTCTATAATGCATATTGAACTCACTCTTCCGGTAGTTAGTGGAGAGTAAAAGCACGGCCTTTGCAGTTTTCTCTCGCTTCAGCCACTGTGACGGTTTCTCTCGCTTCAGCTTGCCCTCAGCAGGCGAGGCGAGTGACCACTGACTTTGACGGGGGCTACACACTGAACGCGCGAGTCACTGGGCGCAGCCGCCGCAGCCGCCGCTTCACAGTGGCAGAGGGCGGCGTGCATCTTTGACAGAATTAGCAAAAACTGGCGGAAGAAAGCGCTTGCCTGGTGAGTTTAGTGAAGTCCTCCAGTTCACGCTGCATGACAAATAGGGATACGGAGTTTCCTCGAAAGGAAGCAGGCCATCCACGCAAACGGCGTGTCCTGTTCATAAATGTTCATATGTGTGTGAGTTCTTAAGGGACCAAACTGCAGAGATCATCGGTCCCTAGACTTACACACTACTTAAACTAACTTAAAGTAACCTTTGCTAAGAACAACACACACACTCATGCCCGAGGGAGGACTCGAACCTCCGGCTGGAGGCGTGTCCTGGAAGGTAACATCTCACTATTGTGAAGTAGCCACGAGCCGCCTCCACATGGGAGTGTTTGGTCTCGTGCCGCTGTGCCGCTAGCACATCGTGTGTCAACACTAAGAAGGCAAAATTACTGGAAGTTTTGCCGGCATGTCTTTTGATAGGCAGGCGCTCGCACTCTACGGAAGCGACGATTTTTCATAGGACGGCATCCACAAGTTTTTTGAAACGGGTTGGGGTAGGCCTGCACTTGCAATCTTCCAAAAAGCGGCACCAAAAGTTCCAGAATAAAACTGTTTGAAGTTTTCGAATTGGAGAAATTAAGTATGCAATCTCAGATTGGCCAAAAATGGCAATTTTGGCGGCCTCATAGCGCGAAGGAGCAGAATAGCAAAGTATCAAGGAACTTCTTCGTCTCTAGTGGTAGAGAGAGCAACACCTCGGTATTAGGATCCGGAGTAAGGTAGTTGATGTCTGTAGCTGATGCAGGGTCAAAGTCTGTACTTAGAGAGTAGCAGTCGATTTGCAAGCAGATGGGCCAAACCATGTCAGCGTCCATCGCCATGCCTCGTCTCCAGCGATTGATGTAAGTCTCGTAGCAAAATTTTGCACGAAATTCATACAGGATGATAGAACGGTTGTTTCAGATTAATTAATCAGTCACTGTCACCTCTCAGGCATGATTTCTGTCTTTCGGGTTCTATTTCTCTTGGCTCACTAATCTTCTAATGTTGTCTTCACCACCAATTTAATTTCATGATTAGCAATCAGGTACCACGATTTCTTGTTGCTTCGGTCTCTTCTGAGAGAACTTTTCCTTTTCTTTCCTTCACAAAGATCCACAATTATCATATGTTCATATCTTTATGTACACTCACTTTCCCGTGACGAGTATTTGATCCTTATTTGTTCTGAGGAATCACTGAATCTGCAACCAATAAATGAAGGTGATTTGTAGCCCGCGTTTCATTACAGTAGCTGACAGACCATATCATTACTTAGTATTGTTAATATTTATCATGGCATACAGCTACGATTCACGTGCTAGTTCCAAATGGTTCAAATGGCTCTGAGCACTATGGGACGTGTGCAGTTGGAGTGATATGGGACCCCTGATACCTCTAGATACGACTCTGACAGGTTACACGTACGTAAGCATCCTGTCTAAGTGGCTCTGAGTACTATGGGACTTAACTTCTGAGGTCACCAGTCCCCTAGAACTTAGAACTACTTAAACCTAACTAACCTAAGGACATCACACACATCCATGCCAGAGGCAGAATTCCAACCTGCCACCGTAGCGGTCGCGCCGTTCCACACGTGCCAGGGCCAGCACTTTCCTTTCATTTCCTTGAACAAAATTTCTTTACACACGCCTAGACCGTAGTGAGGACTTGTATCTCCTCGAGCGGGGATTCTCACTGCGTGTCAGTGGAAAAACGTGTTGATTACAGCTGTAGCCCCAGTGGCGTCTTGCAGTGTGTATGCGTCTGGTGGGGGTGAAGGTGGGAGGGGGGGGGGTTCCAAATGGTTCAAATGGCTCTAAGTATTATGGGACTTCTGAGGCCATCAGTCCCCTAGAACTTAGAACTACTTAAACCTAACTAACCTAAGGACATCACACACATCCATGCCAGAGGCAGAATTCCAACCTGCCACCGTAGCGGTCGCGCCGTTCCACACGTGCCAGGGCCAGCACTTTCCTTTCATTTCCTTGAACAAAATTTCTTTACACACGCCTAGACCGTAGTGAGGACTTGTATCTCCTCGAGCGGGGATTCTCACTGCGTGTCAGTGGAAAAAGGTATTGATTACAGCTGTAGCCCCAGTGGCGTCTTGCAGTGTGTATGCGTCTGGTGGGGGTGAAGGTGGGAGGGGGGGGGGGGGGTTCCAAATGGTTCAAATGGCTCTAAGCATTATGGGACTTCTGAGGTCATCAGTCCCCTAGAACTTAGAACTACTTAAACCTAACTAACCTAAGGACATCACACACATCCATGCCAGAGGCAGAATTCCAACCTGCCACCGTAGCGGTCGCGCCGTTCCACACGTGCCAGGGCCAGCACTTTCCTTTCATTTCCTTGAACAAAATTTCTTTACACACGCCTAGACCGTAGTGAGGACTTGTATCTCCTCGAGCGGGGATTCTCACTGCGTGTCAGTGGAAAAACGTGTTGATTACAGCTGTAGCCCCAGTGGCGTCTTGCAGTGTGTATGCGTCTGGTGGGGGTGAAGGTGGGAGGGGGGGGGGGGGGGGTTCCAAATGGTTCAAATGGCTCTAAGCATTATGGGACTTCTGAGGTCATCAGTCCCCTAGAACTTAAAACTACTTAAACCTAACTAACCTAAGGACATCACACACATCCATGCCAGAGGCAGAATTCCAACCTGCCACCGTAGCGGTCGCGCCGTTCCACACGTGCCAGGGCCAGCACTTTCCTTTCATTTCCTTGAACAAAATTTCTTTACACACGCCTAGACCGTAGTGAGGACTTGTATCTCCTCGAGCGGGGATTCTCACTGCGTGTCAGTGGAAAAACGTGTTGATTACAGCTGTAGCCCCAGTGGCGTCTTGCAGTGTGTATGCGTCTGGTGGGGGTGAAGGTGGGAGGGGGGGGGGGTTCCAAATGGTTCAAATGGCTCTAAGCATTATGGGACTTCTGAGGTCATCAGTCCCCTAGAACTTAGAACTACTTAAACCTAACTAACCTAAGGACATCACACACATCCATGCCAGAGGCAGAATTCCAACCTGCCACCGTAGCGGTCGCGCCGTTCCACACGTGCCAGGGCCAGCACTTTCCTTTCATTTCCTTGAACAAAATTTCTTTACACACGCCTAGACCGTAGTGAGGACTTGTATCTCCTCGAGCGGGGATTCTCACTGCGTGTCAGTGGAAAAACGTGTTGATTACAGCTGTAGCCCCAGTGGCGTCTTGCAGTGTGTATGCGTCTGGTGGGGGTGAAGGTGGGAGGGGG
This sequence comes from Schistocerca serialis cubense, assembly GCF_023864345.2. NCBI lineage: Eukaryota > Metazoa > Arthropoda > Insecta > Orthoptera > Acrididae > Schistocerca > Schistocerca serialis. The sequence goes on from NC_064642.1 coordinate 210,351,873, forward strand.
GGGGGTTCCAAATGGTTCAAATGGCTCTAAGCATTATGGGACTTCTGAGGTCATCAGTCCCCTAGAACTTAAAACTACTTAAACCTAACTAACCTAAGGACATCACACACATCCATGCCAGAGGCAGAATTCCAACCTGCCACCGTAGCGGTCGCGCCGTTCCACACGTGCCAGGGCCAGCACTTTCCTTTCATTTCCTTGAACAAAATTTCTTTACACACGCCTAGACCGTAGTGAGGACTTGTATCTCCT